>NC_134157.1:13103447-13753878 GCF_033958435.1 Carettochelys insculpta
CCTGTTTCAAAATACTGGTGGCTATTTTTGACCCTTATGGACGAAACTGTGCCATGCAAGACAAAAGTACCTTAACTAATTTTAGCAATCTAAAAATACCTCTCATACTTCTGCATCTTCCAAACAGATACACAGCTTCATCAAGAATAGCAGTGATTTAGATAACCCATCTTCCTTCATGTTGCCTTCTTAAATTACAGAAATGTCACTGAGCAAGATATTCAAATATACTGTATCTTCATGCATGCACAATTCTGAACCCGGCTAAAAGAAAGACTTCACATTTCAGACCTTGATTCAGCAAAACACTGATACACATTTGAAGATAAGCATCCGCTTAATTGCTTTGCTGAACAGAGGCCAAAATGCAGAAGTTACAAATAATGTGAAAATTTGATGCCAAATGTGATCCAGTAGCATGTTGCTAATCATTGGCATATCACAGAATTCCAAAGTTTACATGAGCTTTAGACTAAATGCATTATAACATACTCTGATGATAATCCTTACGGTAAAGAAAGGGTTGGCTCTAAATCTTAGTCCAACCTTACACCCTGTGCTCACACAAGATATCCCACGGTCACTAATATGGGTGAGGATTAAATGATTGGACTCTACCTTGGTGTACTAACAACAACAGTATACCATTTTAGAGCATCCATGTGGCCAATGTCATACCACAGTGCTTCTCAAACCAACATTCCGTGTTAATGTGCTATAATAAAAACTGCATTAGAACATCATCTATTAAACACCTTTAGGGCATTAATATTACTGATGCATCTAAAAAAAAGAGAGAAGAATTCCATACATATGATGGCCCTAACAAACAAGAAGAAGCACCCCCAAAATAAAAATACATACTAAATCCCGTGATACCACTCTGTGTCAAGTCTGATAAGGGTACTGTACATGCCACTGGTATCAAGCAAGACATAAAGCAGCAACTTACAGTATGAAAACATTTTCTGTCACACAGCAAGTCACTGTGTTTTGTGAATAACCACCCTGTGTTTGCTGAGATGAAGTCACATACTAACACTTCATGTGGGATGTTAGAACATCTCTGCTACATTCAGAAGCATGGAAAGCAGGGATTTGGACTTGATGACCTGCTGGGGTCTCTTCCAATCCTATGATTCGATGCTTTACTGGAACCACACAGCAACAGCCAACATGTAGATTGTCATCAGAACCAGTCATCCTTGGAAAACCACTATAAATTTGATTATGCCTCCCTTGCTCATGGGAAAGTAGAAAGGATAGCAAAATTGGGCCTTTAATTGTGTATGTCAATGGGTCTACTTGCAGAGTAAGGTGCAGAATTTGACTATTAATTAATACTGTGCTTCAACAGCCATTCTACTGATTATTTCTATTTTAAAAAGGGGGCAAGAGGACTACAATTATACTGGTTTGTGTTTGAACAAATAAATCGGGTGACCAGGAAATATTCTGGGCCCTGCCTTTTTGATGCCTTTAGCACTGTGCCACGCACTAGCAGATGCTGCACATGCACTTACCATTGAGAAATTCTCCACACTTATCCGCTACATTTTTTACATGCTTGACATTTTTTACTTTTGATGCGCATCTCAGGTTAGCACACAGAATATTCCCTCCATCACGTCAATGCCCGTGTCAATTTTCAAGGTAGGAAATGGTACGGGTGTTAAAAGAAGAAGGGAAGCAGTATGGACTGATTATGAACATCGATAAAACAAAAGCAATGGTATTTGGAGATAAGGAAATAGGAAGGAAGATCAGTGTGGATGGTATTGAACTAGAAAATGTAGAGAAGTTCACATATCTGGGGAGCAACATAATGTATAATCTAGACCGTAAGAAAGAAATAGCAACTAGAATAGCGAAAGCAAAAGCAAGTTTGAAGGCGATGGATAAGATCTGGAAAAGCAAAGCAAATAGCTTAACAACAAAGCTGGGCATCTTGAAAATGTGTGTATTCAGCAGCATGTTGTACGGATGTGAGACTGGTGATAACGAAAGATTCGAAAAGAAGAACATTGGTGTTCGAAAGGAGCTGTTATAGAAAAATTCTGAGAATAGGATGGATGTAGAAGGTCACCAATGAGGAATTATATAGGAAGATACAGCCGAAAGAGAACCTGCTGCAGAAGGTTATAAAACAGAAGCTACAACTATTTGGACATGCTTGTAGAATGAACAATGAACAAAAAATCAAGACTCTAGTATTCAGTATAATAGATGGTTTGAATAGGAGAGGCAGACCCCACAGAGAACGGATAGATGATGTAGTAGATTGGTGCACAGCTAGTCTACAGAAATTAAGCCACTCTGCACTGGATAGGGAAAGATGGAAGGAAATAGTGAGAGAGGCATCTGAACCCATGGTTATTGATGATGATGACTATGCCTTTGCTTGTGTTCACAGAATGACTGGGTCTACACCAGCCTCAAACTTCGAAATGGCCATGCAAATGGCCATTTCGAAGTTTACTAATGAAGCACTGAAATACATATTCAGCGCTTCATTAGCACGCGGGCAGCCGCGGCACTTCGAAATTGACGCGCCTCGCCGCCGCGCGGCTCGTCCCGATGGGACTTCTTTTCGAAATGACCCCTGCCTACTTCGAAGTCCCCTTATTCCCATCTGCTCATGGGAATAAGGGGACTTCGAAGTAGGCGGGGTCATTTCGAAAAGGAGCCCCGTCGGGACGAGCCGCGCGGCGGCAAGGCGCGTCAATTTCGAAGTGCCGTGGCCGCCCGCGTGCTAATGAAGCGCTGAGTATGTATTTCAGCGCTTCATTAGTAAACTTCGAAATGGCCATTTGCATGGCCATTTCGAAGTTTGGGGCTGGTGTAGACACGGCCAATGACTATCATAGTGGGATGGCCATCCTTGATCTGCTTCTGCATTATCAATATTTAATAATAGTGAAGTCCAAATCTTTGTTTATATAGTTCTCCTAGAGATGGAAGCCCAGGTGAGCTGTGCTGCTGACTGTGAGCATTGAGTTTCTAAGTAGAACCCCCAATCTGGGCTACTCGCATCTGATATAAACTGAGTTAACTCCACTGACTTTAAATGGAGCAGTTCCAATTTAAAATGCTGAGAATGGGACCCTCACTTTTCTGGGCAAATGGAGATGTTCCACTACACAGAATCCGTCAAATAGGCCAAGCTATGGATTGACACAGTTAAGATGACAAAGTGGATGAAGTAGCTCCTTTCATTGCACCAACTGCTGTCAGTGAGCTAGAAAAGCTTTTGAACCTTGTCTTTCTAGTATCCTGGGACTGACAGAGCTACAATAATATCGCATACAGTTAAGACGGTCAGTTCTGGAACATGTGTATTCTCAGTGGGACTGAAGGAGTGACCATTCTAACACATGTATTCTCAAACGGAGTACCTTGTCACCTAGCTTACCTTTTCAACGTCTGCTTTTGTAACGTTGATGTCAGCATCCATTTTCTCAAAATACTGCTGTGCTCTATCAGCTTCCTTGCAATCACGTTCAAATCGCCTTTTACTCTGTAAGGGAAAAATGAACCCATCAGATACCAGAGAGAAACCATTTGAAATTCAACATACTAATAAACACTTCCTAACTTCATTTTCTGTAACCACTGTCAAGAGTTTTCAAGAATAGTTTATTTACAGCTGAACATATTTCCTCTCTAACTTTAAAGCCGTCAAAGTTAATGGAAAGAAAATCTTTGATCTGATCTTCTGACAGATTGGTTGTAATGGTAAAGTCTGTCTTGATATCCCCTTAGTCTCACAGCCTCTCTCCATATTGGGCACGTTCTTGTTCTGATCTGTCAAATAACTAGCCTCTCTGCATTTAAATTCCTCACTGCAGAGAAGGCCACAATAAATAAGCCAATATTTTGTGTGTGCACCTATGACTGGACAACTAAGATATGCATACACATAACCTGCATATCCACTCAGCTTTCCTTACAGTTCCCTCCTGACAGTTTCTCACTTTTCCTCATTGTGTCACATCTATTACTGACGTCCAGTTCCTGAAAAAGGCACTGTTTTATATCTTTTAGTATCCTTTATAGACAAGATTTTTCACATCATGTTCCTTTGCCTTACAGATGCTTTTCTCAAACCATATTGTAATCTCCTTTCAAACAAGCGTCAACATAGTTATAATATCACATCTGAAGGTGTTTCCACTTACTGCTTCAAGCTGTTTCCAACAAGTTTCAATATGCTGTTGTGCCTTTCTGCCATCATGAAAGTGCTGTTGAAAAAAATCCCAAAATGTTACAAACAAAAGAATCAACAATCAGATTAGAGAGGATGTAGAAAAACAAAACAAAACAATGTTGCATCTCTTCTGAGTCTATCCAGACATACAGGTGTATGATAGCTGTTTTATGTCTCAGTAGGCCACAGATTTACATCTACAAGCATTAAAATGATTTCATAAACAAAAGTATAATTAATCCCTTTAGCAATTCCACCTCACCGTTGTTTACTGTAACCTTAATTATTGGTCTCCCATCCAACCAACCGCACATTACTTCCATCTGAACAAGGATCTCTTTAAACACCAACAGAACACTTCCTCTGCATTAATTTTTTTCTCTATGTGATGCTTGCCCAGCCATCTTCATGACAGAATCATCCTCCTTGACCAACACAGTCTAGCATTAGTACTGGACACTCCTTAACTGATTTTTCTTCACATACAATATAAGCATGTTCTTCTTTCCCCCGTTACAGGCTTATAGTCTTTGGGACTGACTATCCTCTTCTATTCTGTTTTGAGATGTGTCCACTTGCTTTGAATTCTTATTTGTCGACATTAGGTTCCTATAGAAATTGTAATGTGTGAAATGTCTATTATGCAGCCGATTAAATGACATGCCTTGTTAAAAACAGATTAACCTCCTTACTAGAGTAGTAATGTGTAAAGGTGCATTATTTATATCATACCCGGCCCACCAACAGTAATTCTGGATCCCAGGGCAGAACAGTCAATGGGGCCCTGCCTTGAGCTACAAACTCCTCACTCAGCAAAGCCCCAATCGCCCTCCCCTCCACTGCCAGAAAAGCCCTGGGGTGGCCCAACACCATCCCACACCTGCTCAGAGGAGCCCCACAGCAGCCACACTGAGTCACCTCTCCCTTTTCCAGACCCAACCTGCCTGCTGTGGAAAAACTGCAGCAGTGCCTCTTGATTTAAAGACATTTTTGATATTCCCTATGCAGGCCCCAGGCCCAGTAACCCCACCCTGGAACCTGCCTGGAGCATATCAAAAATGTCTTTGAGTAAACACCTTTCCCAGAACAGGTAGAGCGACTGCAGCAGTGGCCAGGGCCTTGGACCCTTTTAATCTGCCCAGGTCTCTGGGCAATTGCCTCCATCCCCCACCCCTTCTTGGTGGACCTAGTATCATACGATAATCTTATTAAGAGATGCCTGTTTAAAATTCTCCTTGGAATCAATTTTAAACAAAAGCTCTTAGTACTTATAGAATTGTCTTCATCAGAGGCTCTAATGCGCTTCACAAAGATGGGCACATCCTCTTTTTACACAAGGAAGGAGAGGCAAATGGAAGTTAAGTGGCTTGCTCAGGACACAAAGGGATTGAGTGGCACAGTTGTAAACAGAATCCTGACTTGCAGTTCCCTGCTGAATCATTTTCACATGCTGCCTTCTGTAAGAGCCCCTTGCCAAAAAAAAATAATCCAACAACAACATGTTAACAGGCACAGACATATCTTCACATTGCATCATTATTTTCATCTCAGAATTAAGATTTTACATTGAAGTCAGACAACTTTACAAGGAAATCTCAGCAAGAATAGGCCTGATCCTGGCAGATGCTTAGCATTTTCTAATGTAAACTTCAGTGAATGCTGTGGGTTTCGCAGCATCACACAGGGTCAGGCCTTATATCTATTTTATGCAAAATAACATACACAGTTACATTAGAAAGGATAAAACCTCATGCTTCATTATAAGAGACAGACAGTAATTGATGGGGTTAGGAAGGAACTCCTCCTCAAGGCAGATTAAACCACAAGTGGCCACTACAGGGTTGCCTGCACCTTCTTCTGAAACAGTTGTTCCCACTCACTGTTTTTGAGCCAAAATACTGGACTATAGGTGAAAGCCAATCACCAGCAGGTGGGACTGAACCTGTGACCTTAGGAGTTAAAGTCATGTGCCTCTACACTTGAGTTAAAAGCCAGCTGGCTCTCAGCTAAGACTGCAGAGCAGACTTGACAGTGGTCTCTGTGCATCTGGGTTACATAGGTCCTTCAGCGGAGGTAGCATGTCCCAAGCTTCAGAGACCTTCGAGGAGTTCCTCACAGACAAGCCCCCCACTTGTAAAAGCTGATAAATGACTAGTGAGATTGAACCTGTGACTTCAGGTGCTAAAACCACGTTCCTCTACCCCATGAGCTAAAAGCCAAATGCCTCTCAGGTAAGGCTGTAGAGCAGATTTTACACTCCCTTGTCCGTAGTCTCGGTGCTTCAGGGCTACATATAGATCATTGTCTTGATTCTATATGGCACTTCCTGTGTGCCATTTTGATGCCATGAAACAAGCCAGCTATTTCCCAGAAGGGGGTTAAAATAAGACTCCAAAGACCATTATCATCATTCCCACAGAACACCTAATAGTATTCTAATTGCCACAAACTCAGGTTAACGTTCAGGTGAGGGAAGGAATAAAGACCAATCTGAGCATTCTAAATAGCACAATGTGTAAATCCAAATCTTTCCTTTGGCCTGGGTGCTCGTCGACTGCAAAACATAGCAGACCAGGACATCATTTACCTCTAGCCTAGAATCGTCACAGTAGAAAGGAAAAAAAGAGCGACAATGTCAGTACCACTTTTAATTATGGGTATGTACAGTGTACACCTAGTCCCACCTATAGAGAACACTTGAATGTGAAGCAGCCAAGCCATAAAAGGTAATGCAGCTAAAAAGCTGGCAATGCTACAGCTCTGAAGAACACATCCTTTCCCATTAACCCGGATCATACTTGTGCTCTTGTAACCTTTACCCACCACATCCCACTTCTGTGGAAAAAAAACAAAAAACAAAAAACAAAAACAAAAACACCACAGTAGGACATGACAAAAACATGTCACTGTAAACTCCCTGCTGGAGAAAAAAAAAACCCAAAATTAAAAAAACCCTCCAAAATAATTTAAAGTTCCACACCTAGAATCAGGTTTACTCTTATTCTGTAGAGTTAGTATTTGAATATTTTGAGTATTTCACGGTACACTGTAATCTCAATTTCAGTTTCTGTGTCTTGGTATTTTTCTTCCAAGTAATTTGTAGATGAGTTTGTAGTGAGACACAAGGGGGCTGATAATATCACTTACTGGACCAACTTCGATTGGTGAGACGAGCTTTCAAGTTTACAAGTTCTTCTTCAGATCTGGAAATTGAATTCAACGCTGACCTACACTACAAACTCATGACACTAACTATGAAAATCCACACCCGTGACTTACACAGTTGTATTAACCTAACTTCACTCCTCCAATCGTACAGAGGAAACAGGAGGCGAAAACAGATCGGGAGGGTGGGCAGAATTGTTAGTGGGTTAAATATTATTGTAATAAACCACAAATCTAGTGTCTCTGTTCAGTCCATGATTGTTAGTGTCTAGCAGAGTTATGAATTTAAGCTCTCAGGCTCATCTTTTGAAAGTGTTGTGAATGTTTCATTTGACAATGAGGGCTGCCAGGTCAGATTTCACATGATTGCTTTGTTGGAAAGTGTTCACCCACAGCTTACATGTGTGATCTCATTTGTGAGCATAGTGATTTTCTGGTTTCACCTACATATTTGCTATGGAGGGGGGCAATAAACTAAACAATCTGTTCAAAGCTTGTATTTAGCAGTGACACTAACTTAGGCCATGTCTATACTACCACTTATGCTTGCAAAACTTGTCACTAAGGTGTGTGAAAAGCCACACATCCTTGAGGGACACAGGTTTCACTGACAAAAGTGGTAGTATGTACAGCACTATGTCTGTCGGTGAGCTTCTCCAGACAACATAGCTACCACCACTCATTGAAGGTGGTTTAATTATGTTGGCGGTAGAGCTCTCTCCTCATCACAAACAGCGGCTACATAAGGCACCTTACAACAGCACTGCTGCGTCTATGTAGACCAGCAGTGTACACAGGAATTCAAAGATTGACACACTCGTGGTTGTTGTCTTTCCATATGTGCCACATTATACAAAACTTTATAGAGCCAGCCACTCCCAGCCCTCACCCATATAAATGTCCTCTCCCAGAGCCAGGAACCCCCAGTCCCCTCATTAAAATTCAATACTGGCAACTCACCAGGGCCACCAGAACTGCCACACTGTTCTCCCACTAAATGGTAGGGCATGTGTGCAGAGTGGGTGGATGGCACTCCCTGCGTGCAGATCTCAAGAAGAGCCACACTTATAGGCTCCAATATCCGCACACAGCTTGAGAGCCGCAGGTTGGACATCCCTGTATTCGCCAGAACATATTCATTCCCCTCACCTGGTCAGGGGTCTGTATCCCCTGGCCACTCCAGGCACCCCATTACATGACACTCTTTGCACATTCATTCTCCTCCTCCCCTAGTCAGGGCTCTGTATCCCCTGTCCAATCTATGCCCTCCCCCTTGCACACATCCTCCCTCCACACATTCTGTCCCCTCCACTCATCGGGGCCCCAGAACAGGGTATGTGGGGGGAAAAGGTCATGGAGATCCTTGCACTCTACCCCCAGGGAATCACTCACCAGCGGAGACTAACATGCCAGGATCCAAGAGTATATTATCCTTTTGTTTTCCTTATACCCACCAATCTGTGATTAGGGCCCCCTAAACAAAAACGTTGTAGACTGGAAAAAGAAAGTTTTGTTTATAAGTTAAAATGCTTTGGAGTCCATGCTTTGGGGTTGGGTATGGTAGTAAGTGTTGTCACACGGTTGGAGGTGGTTTCATAAAGGGCAAGGAAACAGCATGGGTGTGGGGATGATAGTTAATGGTAGGAGATTCAGAACCCTTTACACTCATTCCTAAACTCAGTTTTCAAGGCATCCAGGATTTCCACTGCCTCTTTTTGTGCTTTCCTGTTTGCCCTTGTGTTTGATTGCTGATCATATCTGGCCAGGCTCTTTGCCTCTGCACCCAGTTCTCTCCCTCACCACACAAATGTTATGAAAAACACAGCAGGCCCCAATGATAAGGATAATGTTTTCTTCACTGAGGTCTAAGTGGGTCAGGAGGCATCTGAACCTGGCTTTAAAATGGCCAAAGGCACATTCTCTCACCATTCTGCACCTGCTCAGCCCGTAATTTAAGAGCTCCTTACTGGCGTCCAGGGTACTTGTGTACGACTTCATGAGCCAAGGGATCAAGAGGTAAGCAGGGTCACCAAGAATCACTATGGGCATTTCCATGCTCCCAATATTTGTTTTCTGGTCTAGGAAGAAAGTGCCACTCTGAAGCCTTCTAAACAGGCCAGAATTCCTAAAGATTCACACATCATGTACCCTTCCTGACCACCCCATGTTGATGTCAGTGAAACAACCTTTGTGATCCACCAACGACTGCAACACGATAGAGAAGTACCTCTTGTGGTTAATGTACCTGAGACCTTTGATTGATTTACATTCATGTGATTCAACAAAAAGTGTTCTGCGTATGGACTTTTCAAAATAGATTGAGTACAAGGATTTTTCTATTTTCATAAAATCAAAGGACTAGGAGAGATGTCAAGAGGTCATCGAGTCCAGTCCTCAGCACTCATAGCATGACCAAGCACCATCTAGATAATTTTTGAGTGCCATTTGTCGAATGGTCTTAAATTCCCCTGATGGAGATTCTACACCCTTCCTAAGCAACTTACTCCAGCGGATAACCACCCTGAGAGTTAGGAAGATTTTCCCAATATCCAACCTAAAACTTCCCTTGCTGCACTTTAAGCCCAGTGCTTCTTGTCCTATCATCAGAGTTTAAGGAGAATAACTCTTTCCCTCCTCCTTGTAACAACCTTTGAGGTACTTGAAAGCTGTTATCATGCCCCTTCTCTGTCTTCCTTGTTCCAGACTAAAACCCATCTCTTCCAACCTTCCCTCATAGGTCTTGTTTTCTAGTCTTGAAATCATTTTTGTTGTTCTTCTTTGGACTTTTCCAAACCTTTCCTGAAATGTGGTGCCAGAACTTGACACAACACTCCAGGTGAGGCCTAATCAGCAAGGAGCAGAGTGAAAGAATTACTTGTTGCTTTTTACAACATTCTCGATCCCCTTATATATTCTAATTAGATGACAATATAGTATAATGCATTTTAAACAGCTGTTTTTTTCTTCTCTGCTTTTCATTGTTTATTGTTCCAAAGGGCATAATGTAAGACTGGCAACATGGTGGTTAATATCAAATGAGCTCTGTCAATTTAATAATTCACCTCTCCAAAGTTCTCCCTAGTATCATTACAAGTTACTCTTAAAATTACTATAGGTGGAAAAAATTAAAGAAAGTAATACTTTTCTCCATTTTCCCAGTTAATTTAATTTGTGCATTTGGCAGCACTTTGTATATAGGCAATAGCAGTTTCTCCCATAACAAACATAGGAACTATCTATCATACTGGATCAAACACGATCTATTTAGTCTAGTACCCTGTCTTTGACAGTGGCCAGAAGAAGGATTCTCAGAATAAAAAAGAAGAATTTTTGATGAACAGGTGGTCACAGAAATTGCCTTCTCTCTCTTGATCAGCTAACCTCAGAGGCAGGAAATGCTGTCTATTGAGAAAAAGTCTTCTCTTCCAGGAACAGATCTTCAGTTCTTCTCCCTCTTGTTTTTAACAACAGTCATGTAAGCAAAGTTTAACATTGCGAACAGTGTCATGAAATATATGACTTTCTTTACATGTGTTTTTATTTATTTGGTGTTTTTCAGATGTGTGATTATTCCACCTTGGTCTTTTAGATGATCTTTAAATTGACTGTTACTGTTTCTAACATCTAACCAATAACTAAACTCAATTTTAAAGGCATACTCTTAGAACAGCTAACCACAGGCTAGGTTAACTAAAACAATCAGAATTTAGATGTGATCCTGTCTCCCTCTAGGAAGCTAAGCAGACTAAGAGAGTTGTGTTTAAAGATCAGAGTCTGAGAAACCAGAGTCTTATAGAAAAAAGCAAGGAAGGTGTCTATACAAAAGGGACAGAAAATTAGCTGTCCGAGGCTACTGAGCTGTACCACTATGTAGTGCAATGTGAACAGACAGACAGAAGACCTAAGAGAGTTTGTGGCAGTTACATTTATACAACTTTATTTTATGCAACCTCTAATTTTCTATGGCGTAACCAAAATCCTACTTATTGCAAATTTCCTGTTAGCCAAAGCAGAGAAATTACTCCTAGAACATTCAGGTAAGGGAAAATGCATTATGGTCCTGATAGCATGAGAACTGCTGCAAAAAGAGGTGCAACAGTGAGTGGCTATAGGGATCCCTTAAGCTCCACTAATCCTCAACTTGAAAGCTGCATAGAAATTTCATGCCAGGGGATGTAGCCAGAAGGGGACTAGTGCTGAGGGAGGATAGGCACTGAAAGAAGTGACAGCAGGATGAACATGAGACAGAAGAGATGGGAAGCTGCAGCATTTCAGTCCTGCAGTTCAAATAGAAGAACTCCACAGGAGAAAAGCTTCAGGGACTTTGGCAGAGCCCTACTCCAGCAGCCCAAACTTCAAGCAGCTCCACTGAACCATCTGGCATTGGGAAAATAGGCCACATATCAAGTAAGGGGAGCTGTGCATGAAATCTACATGCTGAGAGATGGGTATTGCAGACTATGTGGAGACTGCACATCCTTGCTGTTAAGTCCTTGGTACAGTACTACTCACACTTAAAAGTGCATAAGTGTCCTGCTCGATCAGGGCGAAAATGCTTAGCACCTTGCACGAAGCCCACAATCAAGATTACGTTGTATTATACTGTTGCTCATAAAGCCAAGATACTACATTAACACTGCCATAAAAAGATATTTGGGGTTACAAACACTTCAATAACCTAGGAATTAATAGGTGAGCTACCCCTAGTTTTTCTGGCTCCCCAAAAACACCCTGCCATCTGGTTCTTCTCATTAAACAAATTCCATTTCTATTCATACTAAACAGAAAGATGCAATAGCAGCAGGATTCCCCACCTAAAGCCGTCACATGAAATCTGCCAGGACAAATGTGACAATTCTTCACAAATTCTTCAGTCACCGAAAAACACTAGATTTGCAAATTAAAACTGCAATCAATGCAATCTGTACTATTTTTAAATAATTAATACTTTTCATGTTCTTATAGTGCACGTATATATAAAAGAGTACGTATGCACTTGCATGTGTTTATTATCACATATTTTTTAAAATGCTCTATCCCGAATTAAAAGCATCTGCTTCTTCGTTACAGAAACCTAAACATGTACATGTACACAGCCTGGCTGTGGCTCAAATAATAAGCACATCCACAACAGTTCTGGTTCAATTACTATTTTGTCTTTGTTTCTTCATTCACTTACATTACGGGAGATTTCCCAAAGGTCTATCTCAGTGCTATTTTGGATATACTGTATCAGAGAGGGTGTGCAATTGGATGAGACATGTGCCTGGAGTGCATGCCCAGAGACTTTCCTCCCCTTAGGCCCCTCAGGCTCAACCGTCCTATGCAATATTAGAAAGAAGTGCCAATGGATACAGAAGACCTCCTGCTTTATTGCCATAGTGTTTTGCGGCTCTGAGTCATGCTTCAGTATTCATACCACATCTCAGAATACGTTAACCATATTTGTACATCTTATAGAATATACTATTTCCTGCTCAGACACCCTCATGCAATAAACTAATGAAGATAATTTTGAGGGCATCATAGCTCAACCTTCATAACTGTCAGAATAAAACTTAACCTGAAACTTAACAGTAAATGGATTTGCTGGGCGCACAGCCAAAAAATGACCTTCGCAATGTTTTCCTTGTCAGCCAAAATAGCCAAGGGTGTATTAAAATTAACTTTCAACCCTGTCTAAATAAGTCTTCCTCTTTCAAACCATTAACCACAATAAGCACATATCCCATCTAGCTTCTTCTTTAAACAAGCTGCAGTTGCTAGTTAGCTGGAGGTTTTGCAATATATTCATAGTTATATGCAGTGTGAATTTGTAAGTGTGAATTTCACAGTGGAAGACACTATTTATCAGTTATGGGCAAAGAGCGAAAAAAAGTTTTGTTACCTCAAATTTTTTTTTTTTTTTACTAACTTTTCTACAACTATCTACCTCATTGATACTCCATCACTTTTCAAATTTGAGCTTTCTGGTGAGACATAAAACTAGGGTTCTGTGCACCTGTGGTCATTAAAAGTTCCCATGCTGCTTTTAGTAAGAGAAGCGATCTCAACACCAATGTCCTACTCAAATTATAAACTAGTTAACTACATTCTGCCCACCAAAATGAATCCTGTATCTTCCAGTTGAATTTGGTATTCTTCTGCACCTCCTATCTGAAAATGCTGACTAGCCTTGGGTATCAAATTGCTGCCATGTTTTGCCCCAGATGTGTACGCATTTCAGTTGGTTGCATGATCTCTATATATAGTTGTACTGTCACTTTGTTAAGTTTACAATCAAGTTGGGGAACCTTCAGGAGGAAAAACGGTTGATAGGCAAATGAAAAGAATTTCTTATCATGATACTTAAACATCTCTCTTCTCTACTGCCTCATCTCCATTTCTGTCTCTGCTCTTACTTAACTTTTTAACAGTATGATTTAGCTTTGTAGAGCACTAGAGCTGTGTTCTGAATGAAAGACACAATGACTATAAAAATATATTATTGTAGAGTGTCTTTAAGCTTGTCAGAATCTTCCATAGTTAATCGGATATTTTCATTCCACTAATGAATGGTTTCTGTGCAGCTTTTGTCTGACACTGTAACTCTTATTTTTAACTTTTATAGTTAAAATTTTAAATTAAAAACAGGTGTCCATAGGTCTTATAGAGGCATAATCTAGCATACTGGTCACTGAGCAGGGACTCTGGAGATGTGGGTATTCACACCTCTGCTACTGACTGGCTGGTGACCTTGGGCAAGTCATTTCACCCTCTCTGCCTCTTCTTTCCACCCACTCTTCGTCTGTCTTGTCTACTTAGGCTGCAAGCTCTTCAGGGCAAAATGTCTCTAACTATATGTTTATACAGACCCTAACTCAATGGTTGAGGCTTCTAGGCCTTCCCATAACATAAATAAATATGTGCAAATGTGTGAAAGACAGACATTAGCACTGTTCTAGTGCCAGATTCTGACACCTTTTTTCACACTGACTAGTGCCTTTCTCCATGGAATTTGTACGGCTGCTGGAAAAGTAGGGTAATATTTAATATGAATAAAGGGGGCCAAATTCCTCAGAATGATTTATTCTTCTCCAGCACCAGTAACATGAAGTCCACAAGATGCAAACAAGAGTTTACTGTTACCAACAATGCTCAGAGCAGAACACATGATGTGATAAAATTAAAACCACTGCCTGACCTATGCTGCTAAACGTATTCAGGTTTTATAAAAATAATCTTTGCCTGATTTTTCTGACAAACCAGGACAAGGCAGAAGTACAAAGATCTTGTCTTTTCATCAATAAACTACATGGTCACTGTCAGTATCCAGATATATCTGCCATAATGGGTTAACTACCTCTTCCCATACTTTCCTGAGTAGCAAACGTCACATCTACAATAGGTTATATATGCAGACATTAATTATATCCTTTCACAGCCAGAAGAAGAGCTCTGAAGGTCAAAAGCTTGACCTTTCCACCAACAGAATTTGGTCCCATAAAAGATATTACCTCACTCAACTCATCCTTCACACCAGTCAAACAAACCCAGTAACATTTTTAAACAACATCAGGAGAAATTCTCTCAGAACACATCCCACTTAAGCCCTATGTTTTAGAGGCACAGACTTCATACTGGTCCTCTGCAGAGGTGAATTTCACCCATAGAAAGGGAGAACAAAGTGAACATGATTCAGTACCGTGTTATTCCTCTTCCACATAGGTGAACCCATGTCAATCAGTTATGTCAACATGAAATCAGGAGTGAAACACTGGCCAATCATATAATGAATAAGTATATCCAAAATGTTGAAAAAAAATCCACTTTTCCCTCCTGAGTACTTTACAAACAATATTTTTTTTAATTGGGGAAGGGATAGCTCAGTGGTTTGAGCACTAGCCTGCTAAAACCAGGGCTGAGCTCAATCCCTGAGGGGGCCATTTAGGGATATGGGGCAAAATAGATTTTAAAAAATAAAGGGCGTGGGGATGGTTCTTGGTCCTGCCAAAAGGGCAGGGGACTGGACTCGATGACCTCCCAAGGTCCCTTCCAACTCTAGGAGATGTGTATCTCCATATATTATTATAATTATTAATTTCTATCTATCTAAGGTACTTATTTGGACTCCCAAACCTATTATCAGAGTACTTCAAAAATTGTAAAAAAAGTGTATTTATTCTATTAACACTCCTATTAGGTAGGTCAGTGATATTTTCTTTAGTTTACACATGCGAACAGCAGCACCAAGCGATCAACACTACACAGAAGTTTGGGACACAGCAAGACTTGAACTTCAGTCCTCCAAGTCCTAGTGTAATGATCAAATCATCTAATCACCCTTCATTTCTCAGAGTTTATAATGATAATAATTTATAGCACATGATCTAATTACCTATTTATACCAAACTGAAAGTAGGACCTTCCCCCAGAATATTCTCAGAAATCCTGAATCATTCATTAATATGCATCATAAATGTTTTTGCAAGACTATCAACCCTCTGTAATATTTAACACACCAACAGTTTTTGCCTTCTACAAAGCCCAGTGTGGGTGATGTATTATTTATGTTTCCAAGAAACAATCAGCTACATCTGAAGTGAAATAGCAGCTTGCTTTTCAATATTACTTGTCAATCATGAAACCTATGCAAATCAGACAAGGATTCAACATTCTACAAACACAAAGCAACAACGGTGGATCGTAGACTTCCACTGTTAACAGTTTAAAGCTGCAGGAACAGCAAGTAAATTTACTGTCACATACTGTCTGCTATACTCTTATTACTATTAGGTACTGTCAATAGACCCAATAAGCAATCTGAGCTCGGCTGCCGCACTGAAGCTCATTAAAATGACACTAATGACTTACTTTTCACTCATATATTACACATTTACAGTGCATCTATTTCACTTTCACCACACATCAATACCATTTCCAATCACTTTACTCACAAGAAAAAAATACCAAATCCCACTTCCATTTTCAACAAGACACTCACAGAAATGTGTTTTAATTGACATGCATGTTCCAGTCTTGCCTTAATTAACCAACAAGATCTTTCCATTCTAAACATTTTTCTCTTTAGTTATGGGCTGAATCATTTGAAGTGACAGAAGAATACTTGATTAGCGCGGTTCCTTCTTTGCCATATATACTCTGTTCTTCTCATGACTCTCTCTCCACTCCCTCTGTTTGCTTTTTGCAAAGACACACTGTTATATCTGGCAGCAGGAAGCCCACCTAAGCAAGTGTGCAATAATGGCACATGGATAGGCTGGGTGGAACGCAATGGATGGTGGTGTTTGACACATGGGCATGTCTACAGGACAATTAAAAACCATGCCAGCTGATTTGGGCAAAGGGGATATTTAACTGAGATGTAGACTTTCAGGTTTACACTGAAGCTTGGGCTGTAGGATGGGAGGGACCCACAGCTCAGGCTGCAGTGTAAGCCTAAACTCCTACACCACAGTTTAAATAGCCCCACAAGCCTAAGCCTCAGAAGACTGAGTCATCCGGCATGGACCAGTTATGAGCACATAAATGCAGTGGAGATAATGGCATAAAGGCATAATGGCCTTAGAAGACTGTCTGACATCCTGTAAATTAAAGGCATGCCAAGATATATAATCATTATAGACAGACTTCTCATCCTTCCAGTATTGTACTAAATAGTTGAAGTTTTTCAGGGTAGCAATCAAGCAAAGCATTTAAGCACCTGCAGACAGTCCCACTGACGGTGCTTAAGTGCACTGCTGGATCAGGGCCCAAGTACTTAACAGGGTTGCCAATTTTGCTTGGACATGTTTCATCACATTATATAATCTTTAATTTATGATTAATCTTTACTTCCTGAAGACTCCAGGACAATCCTGGAAGGTTGGCATCCCTCACTCAGAACCCAGGGTGGACCCCCTAGTTTGTTAGCTATCCAGAGTTCTTGTTTAAAAATGTAATCTTGGAACCTGATTCTCCCCTACTTTGCCTGCAGGAGAGATTTAGGCCAGACATATCTGCCTTTCTAAATTCCAGACATTGCAGAAGAGAAGCAGCCATGGACACATACTATGTAATGAACATGGATACTACTTGGAAACAGATAAAAGTATACACCTTTGCTAAGTTTAGCAGACTGGGAATAGATTTCAATCAAAAAAGGGCTTTCTCCCATCACAAAAATTTGCATTAAACACCCTGAACACCTATTTTTTAAGCTACAATTTTAGACAAAGTTTTACTAACCAATTCTAGCAAGAGGTTAGGAACGCTGGTCCAGACCACTGATCAAAATTCTTTCAGCTAGTCTCTGAGATGAAACATTTCTTCTTACTGCATGTTAAACACTATGCTATTGTACAAACCATGGTTTTTTGGCTGAAGACGCCTCAAGTACATATGGTTTTTATCACCTTAGTTACAGAATGTTCTCCTGCAGGCACTAATGTCTAATACTGTACTACCATATTTGAGTCTAACAATTCAGTGACTTAGCCTGTGTATATAACCCATTTTTTGCCCATACTTGGTTCATTAGCAAACCTTGATTTTGTTTACTAACTTTGCGTTAACCTCTCATCAAATATTTGCTTACTTTTAATCACGTATTTAAATATCAAGCAATTGTGAAAAAGTAAAAAAAAAAAAAAAGTTACCGATTTCCTTTCCTGTTTCAACTCTTGCACATAGCGTGTTAACTCTGCAGTGATCTGAGAGGTCATGTTCTCTGAAATGACTTCATGCTGGCCAGCATAGTCATTCATTTCATTCAAGTTGACTAGGAAGGCTTTGCATGATGTGTACCTGCAGAGATAAAAAATGCACAATGCTTTTAGCCCATTTGTTTTCAGGAACACATGCTCCAAAGGGAACTTGCAGTCCTACCAGCATTCCCCGCGTCTACACGTGCCCCAAACTTCGAAATGGCCATGCAAATGGCCATTTCGAAGTTTACTAATGAAGCGCTGAAATGCATATTCAGCGCTTCATTAGCATGCGGGCAGCAGCGGCGCTTCAAAATTGACGTGCCTTGCCGCCGCGTGGCGCGTCCAGACGGGGCTCCTTTTCGAAAGGACGCCACCTTCTTCGAAGTCCCCTTATTCCCATGAGCTCATGGGAACAAGGGGACTTCGAAGTAGGCGGGGTCATTTCGAAAAGGAGCCCCGTCGGGACAAGCCGTGCGGCGGCGAGGCGCGTCAATTTCGAAGCGCCGCGGCCGCCCGCGTGCTAATGAAGTGCTGAATATGTATTTCAGCGCTTCATTAGTAAACTTCGAAATGGCCATTTGCATGGCCATTTCGAAGTTTGGGGCACGTGTAGACGTAGCCACTCAGTAATACTGCACAAGATGGGGTGCTCATTATTAGCAGAAGTTCACTGGCAGGAGTTTAGTGAAACGGAATCCCATGCCATGCACTGACAGTTCTCTGAGAAAACGACCATGACGTAATTATAGTTTTACAGTGGCTTCTTATACATACTAAAAGTATTTGGGCTTTACCAATCTAAAAACCATTCTGAAAATATTTTCTGGTTTTACTAACCATAACGGTCCTGATCTTCCTGTTTGCTGCACTATCTCAGTAAGTTGCCAAGAGATTTTGTGGTGGGCGGGAGCAGCACCCGAACTTCTCCTTCCTTCACAGCCTTAGGGGCAGGCCACGGGCCAGAGCACAAGGCCTGGTGTGCCAGATCAGCCTCTGAGCGGTATGTTGCCAACTCCTGCTCTAGCAGCTGTTTTACAGAATGAGGATCTGCCCAAACATCTAGATAAGCCTAATTATGTAATTGTTGAGTCCAAACCTGTACTTACTGAAGTCAATGAAAACACTCCCATTGGCTTCAATGGATGCAGAGGCCTTTCTACTTTCAGCTTCCAGTGGAGAGGACCTTATCCCTCATTTATACATCCCAGCAGAATTTCTATCTTTTGTGATGTTTTACTTTACAAGCTTGTGTATAATTACATGAATCTGCAGTTAACTAACTTTAAAAATGTGGAATGAACTGATATAAGTCAAGAAATGTGAAAGAGAAGTTACTCACCTGTGTAGTAATGATGGTTCTTCGAGATGTGTCCCCTTGGGTGCTCCACAATAGGTGTCGGGCTCACCCCGGCGCCGCAGCTCGGAAATTCTTCAGCAGTTTCCGTCGGGTCGCACATGCGCCGATGCGCATCGGCTCTTCGCGCGCTTACGGTCACGTGCGCGATCCGGTCCCCACCAGTTCCTGATCAACCGCTCCAGACGCTCTTGAAAAACACACAAACAGAGCTCCGAAGTGGGGAGGAACGGGTGGGTAGTGGAGCACCCACGGGGACACATCTCGAAGAACCATCGTTACTACACAGGTGAGTAACTTCTCTTTCTTCTTCGAGTGGTCCCTGTGGGTGCTCCACAGTAGGTGACTACCCAGCAGTAACCCCCCCCCCCCAAAAAAGGAGGTGGGTACCCGATTTATGCGCAGCTTGCCCGTGAAAGGACTGCTGTCGACAGGCGTGTATCCTCATCAAGCATCCTGTGCTTGGCGTAGTGCTTGGCGAAGGTGTCATAGGAAGACCATGTCGCCGCTCTGCAGATATCTCTCAGCACGATGCCTTTGAAGAAGGCCGTTGACGCTGCCATCACCCTAGTAGAGTGGGCTCTTGGCGGAACTGGCAGAGGAGTCTTGCGAATCTCGTAACACAGTCTTATGCAAGACACAATGTGATTTGAAATCCTCTGTGAAGATAGCGCTTCTCCTTTTGACCTGGATGCAATGGACACCAGGAGTCTGTCCGTTTTCCGGAAAGGTTTAGTTCTATCGATGTAGAAGGCCAGTGCCCTTCTTACGTCAAGTAAGTGCAACCGTGCCTCTTCATTTGAGTTGTGAGGCTTAGGATAGAACGAGGGCAGCACTATTGGTTCGCTGATATGAAAGTCTGAAGAGACCTTCAGAATGAAGGCTGGGTGTAATCGTAAGACCACCACTTCTTTTGAGAAGATCGTGCAGGGTGGTGTGGACAATATGGCCGCAAGCTCACTCACTCTGCGAGCTGACATGATTGCCAGGAGGAAAGTCGTTTTAATAGTAAGTAGTCGAAGGGGGACCGTAGCCAATGGTTCAAAGGGCGGTCCTGAGAGGGTGTGTAGAACTAGGTCTAAACTCCATGACGGCGGTATTGGTTTCCAAGGGGGGTACAGATTCACCAACCCCTTTAGGAAACGCGAGACAACAGGATGGGCAAATGTGGCTGATCCATCCTCTTCATGCCAAAACACTGATATAGCCGCCAGATGCACCTTTATAGAGGATAGCGAAAGTCCCTTTTGTTTGAGTTGTAGCAAATAATCCAGAATTGTAGGTATGGTGGAGTCCTGGGGTATTAGTTGCCTGGAGGAACACCATTCGGAAAAACGCAACCATTTGTGCTGATAAGTCTTTCTGGTGGAAGTTCTCCGACTACATTCAAGGACTTGTTGTACCCCCTCTGAGCATGTAGTCTCTAAGGCGCTTAGCCATGGATTAACCATGCTTGTAGCCGAAGTCTCTTCGGGTGCGGGTGCAGTATTGACCCCCGAGCCTGAGTGAGAATGTCCGGTACTGTTGGTAGGGGAAATGGCCAATGTTGAGCCATGTGCAAGAGCAATGGGAACCACTGTTGCCGGTCCCAGGTTGGGACTATGAGTATCATGCGCGCTTTCTCCCTTCTGGCCTTCTCCAAGACCTTGTGTAAAAGTGTCGTGGGAGGGAACGCATAAAGTAGAGGGCCCTTCCATGGGATCATGAAGGTGTCCCCCAAAGACCCCTGTCCCATGCCCGCTCTAGAGCAGTACTGGGGACATTTCTTGTTTTCTCGGGTGGCGAACAAGTCGATTTGGGGAAAACCCCATCTGCGAAACACTTGGTGAAGTAGGTCTGGACGGATCTGCCACTCGTGAGTGGGTGCAAAGTGTCTGCTGAGTTGGTCCGCCTTGACGTTGTGGACCCCCGGTAGGTATGAAGCCTTTATGGTTATATTGTGGCGATGCACCAGTTCCAGAGTCAGACCGCCTCCGCACAAAGCGTACAAGACCTGGCTCCCCCCCTGTCGGTTTATATAAAACATGGTGGTGGTGTTGTCGGTATTCACACCGACTATTTTTCCGTGCAGATAATTGTGAAAATGCCTGCATGCATTGAACACTGCCCTGAGCTCTAGTATGTTTATGTGCAGTGTCTTCTCCGCGTGGGACCATAATCCTTGAGTGGTTTTGTTGTCCATGTGAGCCCCCCATCCCATATGGGAAGCATCTGTTGTAATGAACACAGTAATTTGCAGTTGGCGGAAGGGCACCCCTGTTAGGAGATTCTTGGGGTTTCCCCACCATGTTAGTGACCTTCGTGCCTCTGTTGTAAGTGACACCCTCTTGTGGATGGTGTGGATTGAGGGTTTGTATATGGTTGCCAACCAATGCTGCAATCCTCGCATGTGCAGCCTGGCGTTTTGCACCACAAACGTGGTGGATGCCATATGCCCCAACAGTTGTAAGCACGTGAGAACTGGAACAGTGGGGCTGTACGTTAGTAGTTGTACGAGAGATTCGATGGCACGAAAACGAGCCTCGAGTAAATACACCCTTGACGTGACTGAGTCTGTCCGAGCCCCTATAAACTCTATATTTTGCGTGGGGTCGGTCTTTGACTTTGAGAAATTGATGATGAGGCCCAATGAGGTAAATGTGTTTGTGGTGATGTGTATCATCCGTAATACCTCTGCCCAGGAAGTTCCCTTTAGCAGGCAATCGTCCAGGTACAGGAAAATGAAGACTCCCTGTCTGTGTAGGTATGCTGACACCACCGCTAAGGTCTTGGTGAAGACTCTGGGTGCTGAAGAGAGGCCGAATGGGAGGACTTTGTACTGGAAATGATCTGTGCCCACAGGGAACCGGAGGAAGTGCCTGTGGGCTGGATGAATTGCGATATGAAAATACGCATCCTGTAAGTCGAGGGCTGCAAACCAATCGCCATGGTCTAGTGCTGTGATTATTGAAGCCTTCGTAGTCATTTTGAAGCGCTGTTTACATAGATACTGGTTCAGTGCACGTAGATCCAAAATGGATCTGTCTTCTTTTCCATCAGGAAATACCTGGAGTAGAACCCTTTGCCTTGAAATTGTTCCGGTACTCTCTCCACCGCCCCTATGAATAGGAGGTGGTCCACCTCCCGCCTTAATTCTAGTAGGTGAGAGGGGTCTCTGAGAAGGGGTGCGGTGGGAATTGGAGAAGAGATACACCACAGACTCCTTAAAAATCTCAGGCCTCCATATAGTGGATGTGTTCAAACGAGTAGCTCAATCCCAAGATATTCAAGTGGCGGAGGTGCAGGAGAAACACGTGAGAATTGGAAACACCATCTCAGGCCTCCATCTTCTTCTAAAATAGCTATTCCTCTGGACGATGCAATCATGGAGGCGGCCACTAATATATGGCAGACTCCATGTGGACTCCTGGCAAGATTCACACTTCTTAAAGCCGGGGGATGGCACTGTTAAAACTTAACTCTGAGTCCTTAGGTGCTAATAGCACACTTAACAGTCTATTAGGTGATGTTAATAACCATTGGCCTTTGAAGGCTGACAAACAAAAGCAGTGGGCCCGCCCAGAGGCGTCCACTGCGGTTTTTAAGATAGTCTTTAGCTTTTAACAACTTTTAACAGAGTAACTAACTATAATAACTATAGAACTGCTAACTATGAACTGTTAAAACTATTAACACGAGAAAAAAATAAGATTTATCTGTCTCAGGCATTGGAGCCAGAGAGGATTCTGTCTGCAGCCGTTGGCAGTTGAGAAGGAACTGGTGGGGACCGGATCACGCACGTGACCGTAAGCGCGCGAAGAGCTGACGCACATCGGTGCATGCGCGACCCGACGGAGACTGCTGAAGAATTTCTGAGCTGCGGCGCCGGGGCGAGCCCGACACCTACTGTGGAGCACCCACGGGGACCACTCGAAGAAGGAGGTTAGGTTTAAAAAGCTGTCCTTTTGGAGATTCCAGGATTCTCAGCTTAAAGATTTACTCTTGATCCCACAAGCTCAAAGGGGACCTTCAAAACCTGTATATGTGCACAATGCCTCCCCCATCTAAATGGCTGTTTTTAGCCACGTGGTGTCTGGCTGCTTTCCCACCTCAGTGACAGACTCTCCTGCAGCAGGGAAAGACTCTGATAGAGGGGAGGTAGTAGGGAAAGGCTCTGGCAGCTCCTCACTGCCGGTGTCTTTCCCCATTGTTTTAGAGTCTTTCACTGCCACGTGTAATTATACACCATAATGTGGATGTAGCCTGATTTTCACTGTGGCATATAGCTTCAAGTGCCCTATGAGTGGCTGCAAGCATAGACATAGCTTATTTCTAGGACTTCTATATTCTACCACTCTTGCCTCTCAATAATTTACTCCCTTCTCTCCACAAACAAGACACATCTCTACCCATAGGTTGATTTGAACATACTTGTATTCTTCCTCTTCTTTGGAGTTCTTTTTGGGTTGATATTTCTTTGAAAGATTCCTGAAATTAAAAACAAATAAATACATAAGTTGTTTCTTAAAATTACCAGATGTTCTCCACATGCTCCAATACTCTCACATCATCCCAGCATTTATTATTTAGCTATAAAGAATTGATACCTTAATAATAATAATAATAATAATATACACAGTGCAGTAGTGCCCAAATGCCAGACCCCCATTATGTTAGGCACTTCACGAACATATAACAAAGACACAGTGCCTGCCCTGAAGATTTTACAATCCAAGTGCAAGACTATATATAACAAGTAGATAGATCTCTCTTTACTCAATGCTTTTTCTTAGCCAAATGTGCAAGTAGGCATCCTTCAGTCTGCATAGACTATGGATCGCGCCCTTTAAAGTTTCAATTGAGGACTTCATTTACAGCATCTATTGTGACTATAAAGACCCACACGAGAGTGACAGTCCTTGCTGCATCTCTTGCAGATGTAGTGGGTGTCTGGCAAGTCCTTATTGTGCTTTCTGTGCGCTCGCTTTTCCTCTGCTAGCTGTCTGATCTTCAACTCGCCCTTCTGAAGGCCCTTGTGTAACCCCTGGCTCCATCTGCTGCAGTTGTCTGCTAGTTCTTCCCAACTGTCCAGCTCGATGTAAAACACATTAACAAATCCATGGCCACCATGGCTGTAACCATGCTACAAATTTTGAATGTAATGGTGGCAATGGAGATTGGCTCAAATTGTCCTGCTCCATAAACACATACCTGGTCTACCTGAACAAAAGAAGAATTTCCTGCAGCTATCAGTGACATTAGGCCTATGACATCAAGCTGCGCTGTTCTGATTCCATCCAGGAAAGAGCAGCTGTACATATACTCATCAATCAGCCCATTACAGTATGATTTGCTACTGAAATAGTGACCCATGAAGACTGGTAATCCCCATCTAGCTGTGGCCTCTGCTTGATGCATGGAAAGTAGGTGAAAAAACACTGGCCAGTTGTTGGATGCAGCACAAGATGGGGTGAGCCTGGGGAAGTCCTGCTTAATCTTTTTGATTATCATCTGATGGAATGAGAAACAGGGAATCTGATTACCCATTTCACCACATACAGTTCTACACATTATTATTCATCATCAAATTATCCGTTCACTTGTAAAATCCTAGTATACTATTTGACTGCATTTATGGAATAGAGAAGCAAATGGTAACAGCCTTCAGCAGCTCTCTCCTAGAAAGCAGGCTCTACAAATCACTAGCCAATGGTAAATCTAAGGTTTACCATATTATGTGCCAGATATTCACTCAGTGGAGCTCATCAGTACTTACAGCTTCAGAAGCTGTAATAGTCTCCTTCTAACAGAGATATTTATCCTCTACTCTCACTGTGGCACAGTTCACAAAGTATTTTTTGAAAATGCAGACTAGATGGCTTATAAACAAAGCGGCCATGTTGATTTTTTGAGGGCTTCCATGCAGAACTGTATGCAACATACTGAAATCAAAGTTATGTTTGTAGAGGAACCTGCATTTTGTACTGTCATATATCAGTTTCACAACACTAAGCAATAACGGTTCCCACAATAAACACCTCTCTATTCCTCACTTTCCTTGGTACTTATTTCCTTATTTGTTAACTGTCTGCATTTCCCATTTCCTCTTTTGCAGACTATTATTTATGCAAAACAAATATTTTTCCATTAAACCTGTTTCTACTTCCCTAATTTCTTTTCTTCTTTACACTTGAACATAAGGATAGAATTGTGATGCAGCCAAGGAAACCAGCCAAAACCTATTCAATTTGTGTACATTTACATTTTTCAAAATAAAGGGAAACACACAATGAAGAGAAGTGCAGAGACAGATTTTATAATCCATACCCAAAAGTTCACTTGTTCAAGAATACAGTAAACCCTCAAGATATGCGCAGCCAAGCTGCGCATCTCAGGTTAACGTGACTGCCGCCCCAACAGATTTCCCTGCTGCTGTCAGGGACGGCAGCCTGACTCATGGCTGCCACCCCTGACAGGAAACCACTTTCCTGCTCCTGTCAGGGTGGCAGCCAGTCCTGTCAGGGCAGCTCCCCTTCGCTTGCAGAGCCAGGAAACCAAACAGGGCAGCAGCCCTTTCACAGCTCCTGTCCACTGACTGGAGTCAGGAAACTGACCAAGGCTGCTGCCCTGGTCAGTTTCCTGGCTCTGCAAGGGGAGGGGAGGGAGGAGCCAGGCTGTTGGTGATACATTTTGAAATCACTAGTAGTCCTACTTACAACAGCTTCATTAATAAATAAAGATGCAGAGCTTTACTGTTTCGGTGGTGGCTTGTAACATTAGCTGGTCTTTTGTTAATCCACAGGTGGCATGGCTTTGAGCAAGCTCTCAGCTGCATGGGGAAGAAGGGCGGGGCCGAGCTCCCGCCTCACATGCCAATGAAAATTGGCTTATGTGCCACTCTTGGCACCCACGCCAGGGGTTGCTGACCCCTATTGTACACAATAGGCCAAACTCTGAGCCACAACACATCATTGTTTTAGGCAGAAATCCTTACCAATTTCAATGGTAAGATCTTCTTAAAACCTGATGGCATTATTAGGCCCCTTGACTACAGTAGGTTTACACTAGTAAAACTGAGAGCAGAATTGGACTCACTTTATTTAATTTCTCTTATCTGTCCTGAGACTCTCATATGAACATGGCTTCTATGATAGGCAGCAGGGCAAATTCTTTAAGGTCAGTTTCAAGTCTCTTATTTATAGTGGGTAACGCCCCTTCAGCTCCAGCAGCTACAGTATAAATTCATGAGGCCTTCAAAGTTAAATGACCTACTCCAACCTTGATGAACTTCAAGGTGATAGAAAGTAATCTAGATTTTTCTACAAATACGGGTTGAACTTCTCTAGTTCAGCACCCTCTGGACCTGACTGGTGTCCAGTGAGAATTTTCCAAACACAGGAGGTCATCAATGTTGTCTAGTAGCATTACCAACACTTCCATGGTTTGCTGGGCTCTTAGAAGATATTCAGAGGTAAATTAGAGCTAAATAACAGCAGCACATAACACTGAGAGGCAGAACTGGTGGCTGTAAACAAATTTTATGGGACCACAGGAAACTTAGCCAAACCAATGATAAGCAAACATCTGGCTAACTAAAATCATGCCAACCCACATATGTTGCCAGGCCAAAGAGGTTTACCCTGTATTTCAAAGCTGTATTCAAGAGTCAGTAAGCATATGTATTAAAATTGTAAATCTCTCAGTGACTTGATACAAGATGTGAGAAAAATATTAGTGTTGGAGCTGAGTGGATCTAACATGCATTTAATTCTCTTTTTTAATAAAGGAATTAGAACAGCTAATTTCTAAGTTGTTATCTGTAAACAAACAAACAAAAAAACCACCTAGAATTTTTAAGTACCTAAGTAGCCCCTGGAATCATGCTTAAAGTCTCTACATGCACCCTCCCAGCAAAATCTGAAATAGGCCCCTTGCTCTTCCCTGATTTTGACCACCTAACATATACAGAGTACTAGAAGGGGGTAGGGACTGTGCTTCCCACAATAAGGTCTGGCCACATCCTACACAGGGATGCAAAATGAGAGATGGAGAGTCTCCTGGTGTTCCTCACCATTTGCACAAACATACTGAGGCCAGCCAGACTCCACCTTGTTATTGGCATCTCTATTACCTTCTATGCCTCTTCCCATAAAGGATGCTCTGAAACTGAAAACTCGATCCACGTTAACCTATACAATAACAGAACCCTGCAAATGTGCAGAAATCCACTTTATATCTTCGGGTATCTATATTTAAAGACGTGGACGTGAACATCAGGGGCTCATTTTTGCAGCTACAGATGAAGATGCAAAGACAAATTTTGTATCTTCAACTCTGCAAATATCTGCTTTATATTCACAAGCAACTGTATCCTCAGACATGAATGAAAATATCTGAGGCTCATTTCTGCAGATACGGATACAAATTTTGTATCTGCACATGTCTCTTCACATTAAAACTGTGAATACCTGCGCTCTTGTTTCTTAATATAGTTTAAGCTCTTCATTCATGGGGAGTGTAATAGGGCCACCAGCCCATACCCACCGGGAAGAGGTTAATGCGGGATGAAGGCAGCCTGTGCAGCACCCCAGCCAATAAGGAAAGGGCTCTCAGAGGAACCAATCAAAGGGCAGCTTGCTAGAATAACCCTGTATAAGAAGCTGCTCAGACGAGCTGAATCAGTCGGATCCTGCTCAAGGAAGGTGCAAGACTAGCTCCCAGCAAGACAGGAAACACCTAGGGAGACAAGGGTTGAGCAGGCTCTGAGGACCAGAAGAGCACCATAGCCTTAGGCTATGTCTACACTAGGAAATAAAGTCACATTTAACAAAGTTGACTTTATATCACTAGATTTTATAAAGCCGAGTTATGCGTATCCACACATTTAGAAAGTCAACATAGTGTGTCCCCATTACCTTTGATAAGCTCAACTGTGTCAGCAGTGCATTGTGGGCACCTATCCAACAGTTCCTGCACCCTGTTGCATTCTGGGTTTCTGTGCCAGTGTGTTATCGGAAAAAATTGTGTCACAAGTGTCTGATGTCATAATACCAGTGTGCATTATGCTCACTCCCTGCTCCTTCGGAAAACAAACTGCCAAATTCATTTTCACATCACTTTTCCACAGCCTACCCCAGCACATGCCATTACAAGGCAAAGGGGCCAGCCACACGGTAGGGGGCAGCTGCAAAGTGTGGAGGGCATCTGAAGAACTAGGCAGATCTGTGGTGGTCGGGAATCGAGCAGAGGCAGGCCGGAGAATCTAGGCTGATCCTACTTCCTGCTTCCTACTTCCTGCTTACCTGGAGAGCAGCATAGGTGAATGCGATAGTCAGAACAGACACATTGGGGGCATTGGGGGATACTTTTGGAGGCCAATAAAATCAAATTACATAACGCTGTGTCTACACTAGCATTAAGTCAACCTTGTAAATTCAAATTTGGTGTTACTCTTCATGAAAAAGCTGGAGTAGAAAAATTGACCTTAGAACCCCTTAAAAATCAACCTAATGATATTTGTAGTGAAGACAGGTATATTTTAAAATCAACCTTACTCCCTTAAGATTGACTTTATGCTCCAGTGCAGACATAGCCTCACACTTGCCAGAATTCTGGTCCTGATACAAGGGCCAGAAAGGTCCAAGGTGTCACAGGGAAGTGGCGTAGGAAGTGAGGGACAGGCAAGGGAGAGAGGAGTAGGGCAGGATGAGGTTTCTGCCAGATAGTCCCTGGGCAGTGAGTCAGAGTAGTGAGCAGGCCTGAGTCTCTCCCCTTTCTCCTGGTACTATACCTAGCCACAACTAATAGTGGTCATTATGAGCTGTGACTTGCCCCCGAGGTGAACAGCTAGACAGAGGCTGCAGCTAGCTATGGTGGGTGGTGGGGGTGGGGAGGCAGGACTACTGAAATCCCCAGAAGGGGACCAGAGACTGTAATGGACACAGCTGGTGAGCAGCATCTTGAAGAGGATACCACAATCCAGAAAGCAATGTGTTTCCGGACAACAAGAGCATGGAGAGAGTGGAGAGCAACAATGAATGCCACACCAGTCAGGCAAGGGCACCCTGCTGATGAAGAGCTAAATCCTAAAGGACCAGCAGGAGGTACCACAGTGGTGAATCATGGCCATTACAGGAGACAGATGTGGGGACTAAGAAAAATGTTCACAAAAGACTAAATATGCTAATAAGAGTTTTCACCAACCAAAAAGCATGCCATTTCCTAGCATTTCAAACGTCGATGTTCCCATTTAATCCTGATGTGTCCAGTTGCCCTTCTCATTTGAACTTCTGAATATGCAGAATAACTTTGGGGCTGTGTGAAAAGCACCAAGCCGAGCATAGTTTCACACACGAAGGATTAAAGGGCGTATGACAGGGATTAACAGTTGGATTAAACAAATATGTTTCATTATTCATCACTACTGTGCCAGCAGGGTTGGTTGTTTTGTTTTGTTTTGACTATAAAAAAAATAAAAGTTGGAAATTGTAACCACAGCTCTAATAGTCAGTGAGAAATAATTTTTTTCATAATATAATATTTAAACCTTTAGTTTTAGTTACTAAAGGAATGGCAGCAGCAAGATTATTGATAGGATCTGAGTTATTCATTGATCTAACTAAGAGGCTTTTCCTGTAGAATTGGAAGGACTCTTCATCTGATTAAACCGATTTCAGTAATCATTTGTCAAGTTCAGTATCTCTGTGGTAAGCCAAAAGTTGAAATGCCTAAGGATATTGCCTTTTTGACTTGTTGTTAACCAGTTCACTGTCATTACTGCCTTGGTGTATTGACTCTAATGATAGAATAATTGCCAGTTTATGGGTGTCCTATTCTCTGCAGTCTTTCTTGAATTTGACATTCTCAGCTGTGGCCCACAGAGGCATGCTGCCAGTCTCTTTATAACAGATTCTTATCATAAGGAATTCAACACCAAAATGCCTATTTATTTTATATAAATATAGATTTAAAAAAATAAACCCACTAAAAACTAAATGTCAGGTGATGACAACCTATTTTAAGGTCTAAACTTATATCAAAATTGTTTCAATTAAAAGAAAAAAAAAAGCATTACATGCTTGCTACAAAGTTTTTTAAAAAAAGTCAAACCACTGAACTGGAGGAAGTCACTGACCAGAGTTTACTGCTGTCAAATGCTGATTTAATATTTCAGCAAACTATTCACAGGTGTAAAGCAAACGTTTTCTTCATTTCAATTTACTTAACCAGTTCAGTTTAATGACCAATTCATTCAAAGTTATGAAACTTTCAGAGAGCTGAAAAAGCAGGGAAGCTTGTTTTCCTCTTTCCATCTATGAAGATAAGCTAAGTGTGAGAGGATGAAACCCAACAGTTCTAAAATGCTGAAGGACAAACATGGTAACTAGAACAATCATTTCAATACGTTCCGTAAAGGTAGTACTTCCTTTGTTTAACAAATTAGTTTTCAAAGCAAAACTTTTTTCTTATCTATCCAGCGCATTTAAGAAACCTTTTAGATAATAATTTTAAAAAAAGGCCTCAAATGGCATTCTTGTGCATTTTAATTCATTTGAATTGTCACTCAAATGCAGTTTGACACAAATCACAAGTACAATATCATCTAGAAAATATAAAATGCATCACTCACCATTTTCTAAGAACATAAGTCAAACAAATGTAAGTTAAGCTATTTACTATTAAAGATGTGTGCATAGACATAACATCTTCCGAGTTAGCAAACTGAAATACCAAATTAGTGTAAGAACTGCAATTATTCGCAAATCAGCCTCTTTTAATGGTTACCAATCAATGAGAGTCAACTTTATGAAAAAATCACTGACAAGTATAAATGCAGCACAATTAAAATTGGTTATTTAAACTGACTTGATTTAAATCAATCCACCCTAAGGGCAAAAATACATCCTTCTTCAGCAGCAGAAGTACCTGAGGGTGGGCTTTAGCTAGACATAAGCTCATTATACAACAGGTCCTTGTTTATGAGAAGTCACACAGCTATGACAGGTCATAACCCATCTCTCTCAAACACAGCTATTCAAGAAGAACACCAAAAACCTTTGTACGGGTATTGTGACTTGGGTTTAGTCATAGGCTAGAACTAGAATCTCAAATCTGAATACCTCTGACTTTTGGGAGTAAGAAAGACTTTCAATCTGAATCTCTCAGTTCAGTGCAGACTGTAAACAAGTAGAATCTTATTTTCTGGTTCTTTCTCAGATATATTCACATACTTAACGAGGGGCACTAGTCTCATGAGATTTTGACCATTAAACTGGAAGTTCTCATGAGACTTTCTTAAGAGTTCCACCATTCAAGCTGCATTCACAATTCTGCAGGCTTTTTAGGCTTAAACGTCACATGAACTGCTAATGAGATTTAAAGCAGCTGAATTTAATGTTTCAATTCAGCCTTTAGGCTAAACTCTCACCACCCTTGTTCACCCAGCCTCTCTCTACTATCATGTACAAAGTTCCATGAACTGCCTTGCACTCAGTCCACAAACCATAAACAAACAAAGGATGTTAATTATCCACATACATGACACTTTTACTTTGACAAAGAATTTGCCCTAATGTTTTCCAAATGTGTGAAATTAACTTCCGCTTTTACTTTTCTCCTGTTTAAGCAATCCATTCTGTGTCCTAAACAGTATTCTTAAAAGCCAAACAAATGAAGATCTACAGGAAGGGGAAAGTAAACTAGATACAAGAGAACCTCAGAGTTACCAATTGACTGGTCAACCACACACCTAACTTGGAACTGGAAGTATGGAATCAGGCAGCAACAAAGACCAAAAAAAGTAAATACAGTACAATACTGTTAAATGTAAACTAATAAAATTAAAAAACAAATGGACAAAATTAGGAAACTGTTTCTGTGATGGTTTCATTTAAATTCAGATAGTTAAAAGCAGCATTTTCTGCATAGCAAAGTTTCAAAGCTGTATTAAGTCAATATTCAGTTAAGCGTTTGAAAGAACAACCATCCTGTTTTGTTCAGAGTTATGAATATTTCAGACTTATAAACAATATCTCTTCCCAAGGCATATGTAACACTGGAGTTCTACGTTATATACACAGAGCCTAACAAGTGCCAATCAATCTAACTGCATTCACCACATTACTTGTGTCCTTCTGAAACAAAGATATCAACTTACCTAAGTTGTTTTGCATAGCTAATTTCAATCTCCGTTCTTTCTTTTACAAACTTGATGTATTTTTCCAGAACATCAATTCCCCATTGTGTGTGTTTTTCTAAGTTGTCAAACTGATCCTGCAGTGAACCAAAGAGATAGTTTTGTCTCATTGAGTTTGAACATAACTTTAAAAAGCAACAACCCCCAAAAGGACACATCACTGCAGAGAAAGTATGGTTAATATTTTCCATAATTACAGTTAGGGTTTTTTTGTTTTGTTTTGTTTTGGGTTTTTAGTAGCACAGATTTTTATAACAGCCTAGCCAAGTCCTATTCTAGAGAGGCCGAGACAGTAACACCCAAGTGCTGTTTTATGCAATATGTTCATTTCCGAAAGTCGAGTTTGTCATGTGACAAACAGTTTCGGAACACCAAGAAATGTTTGAACAGATGTTTGCAGATTTGTGCCTTTAGGACTGCATTAATCTTATAATTACAGATAGCTAAATGTATGGCTCTTTCACCAGAGATCCACTCTTAACTAACAACTAATTTTTTCCTCAGGTTGATAACACATCTTAGATATTATCTAAACTTTGTTGAGCCATTCCTCAAGATTTTCTTTCCAACAGTTGGCATTTATTGAACTTCTTTCTACAGAACACAACTGACTTCCCAGAAAACACACAAACAACTGATATGCGAAAAAATTACTTTAGCGCCATTTGTAGAAGCCCTTCTTGTAAATGCATATTTACATATAGATGCTACTTTCATTTTTAAACACTGCTGCCACCCAAAATCACATGGTTTTCAATATGTCTTGTGCATCAAAAAGCATTCCATGTGTCAGTCTGGAGTTTCCCAGAAGCCAAAAGATTAGACAAGAGTTCTTCCAGATTAATTACCAAATCATTGTAACACAGAATTCTTTCCAGTCACTAAATATCTAAAGCAAAAAAATCTTAGCTCTTCAAATTCTAGCTCTTGGACATTACATACATTAGTTACTGTTTAGTTTCACTGCACTAACACAATACACAAGCATATGTTACCCAGATCTGGTCTTCTGAATATATGGTTCACAACACAAAATCTAACACAAGCCTAATTTCCTCCAGTATAACAAAATGCAGCTGAGGGTTAGAATGAGCATCTTAATTATGTTCCTAACTGAGTGGTACAGAGCAATAGTCACAGCTTGCCAAAAATGAATTAAGTAGAGAAAGAGCACATTGGGGTAAAATTAAAATTAAATCCTTACTATCTTTTTGGTAAAGTCCATACTAAGCTGCAATAGATAGCATTTTAGCAGCACATGTATAACAACTTGAAAAGGCATCTCACTAATATGACTTCCTTGCATATTTACCTTGACAGAAATGCAATACGAATCCATTATTTATCTTGTCTAGCTCACAAGCTCTTCAAATCTCTGTATTTTAGTTCCATGTCTTATGAAAGCTCCATATCTAAACAGGTTTGAGGTCAGTTCCTCAGCTAACAAACTGATGTCGCTCCAGTTTGGTCAAAGTAGCTATGCCATTTTACATCAATAGAAGATTTGGCACTGTGTAACTTTTGGTTTGTAAAATAATCAGCAAACATCAGCAACAGACTGAAAAAACCCACTTCCGTTGATTAGCAGAAGAGAATAACAGACTGCACTCCCACAAAGTCTACTGCAGTGCACTAATATTTTGCTTCTAAGCAGACTACATTTGGGGCAGCGTAACATATGGCTACCAAAATATGAATTATTTCTCTCTGGGTATAGTAAGTTGGTCTTGCATAATGGAAGCTGTTACACTGGTTGCTAATCTTACTGCTTTCTTGGCTGACAGATTTGACTCAGGTCAAAAACCACCAATATACAGAATTTTATAAAGTAGCTAGTTAATATAACTTACAGGAATTATCTATTCTCAGGCACAGTGTTTACCTACTTGAGGAGTTGCACTCGCTTAATTTACCGTGCAATTTTAAAGTGATTTAGTTAAACTGAAGCAACAGGTTTCACGGAGGCTGATTCCTATTTAAGTTGACTAGGAATAGAGTCTCACTAAACTAAAATAATGCACTCTCAAACCAAAATAAGGTATCCTTAACCCAAAATACAGTACCACCATTTACACTGCAGTGGGAGTGGCAGAAGTTACCTAAAGTGGTACAAGTTTGTCTGTAGACAACCCCTTAACTTCAGAAGCCTCCAAAAAGATCGGATGGATACAACAACCAACCTCTCCTCTCCTCAGAGGCAATTCAGGTCAGAAAGAGTAGAGGTGTAATTTCCACCTTTAGCTCACAATGGCAACCATATAACCTCTGCTGAAGTCAATGGGATTGCAGATGTGTACCAGAGAGCAGAACTTGATCCATTGTCTGTCTCTTAAGGTTTCTACCAAAGAGCACTGCCAGCTAGAACATTCCATACTAGTCCACAAGATAAACCATTCCTAAATAAATCTCAATAGTATGTTACACATCCAGTCCCCCAAACTTTCTGGAGAAATTCTAGTCCAAATTTATGCAAGTCACAGCACTCTGATCGGTACGCTATACTAACAGCAAAGCTTAGCGACCAACCATACCTCTTGTACCCTTTTCAAAGAGGAGGAATCATATTCTTCGCCAACTCCCCAAGGACACGAAGAGATATTACCCTTTGAAAAACGCAAAATGTGCTGAACGATCACAAAGATACAGCAAGTTCACCTTCAGGAGGTGATCACCTTGCTCTCCCTTCTAAGTCTGATCAGTTTGTTTAACACCCTATTTTTGGAATACCATTTTAATCAGAATATGAAAAACCTGGTAACTCCATGTGTCTGAACAAGTCTGGTCTGCTGTCCCATAAATTAGTCCAATCTGCTGTTTGACTTTGCGTTGCCTGCCCAAGTCTAGTTTAGGAAAAGAGAATTCCATTCTGTGCAACACAACGGACTGGCTGAAATGCTGCAGTGCAGGCAGCTGCCTGGAAAGTTAAAGATACTAGCGGCGTTAAAGAAAATACTAACTTTATAAATAGACAGGAAATAGAGATAATTGCCAGTGGCTTGAGCTATGATTGGAACAAACAGTTGCAAGCAGGGTCTTTTCTTGGAGCAATACGTATTAATGTTCCCCCCCTGGCTGGAGCCCCTGCACCAAAACCCCAAGCCAGGGCCCCCATCAACCCTGCAGCAGTGCAGGGGCTAGGAAGAGGACGTGAGGCTGGGAGCCACAGCCCCTGCACCCTTCTGCACAGTGGGGTGGGAGCTGGAGTCCCAGCTTGCCCCACTAAGGCAGGGGCTGGTGCCCCTGCCGACCCTGCAGCAGTATGGCTGGGAACCTGAGCCCAAAAAAATAAACCACGGGTTGCAAGCACTGAGATCCATAAACCAGATGAAAACAAGATGAACTCTGGCTGTTTACTGCACTCTTTATTAGAGATGAAAGTTGCAACCCCTTTGTCACTCAAAAGTATTAGCAGTTCCAGCTGTAAAGTGAATAAAGAAGCACCAGTCTGGGTGTAATCTCTTCATAACATGAGTGTGGGTGCATATTTTATCCTTCAGGAGGCAGAAAAATATCAAGGGATAGTGAAGATAGGACAAATTGTGCTGCCAACAATACAGACGAATGATGTCTTGAAAGACAAGTGGTGCTGTGAGAGAAAGGACTCTAAAAACCTATTCATCCTCATTGTCCCACCTATTTGTTCAGGAAGTGGTTCTCAGGAGCACAGAACTATTACCATAGGTAAATTACTGGATAACAAATTACAGCTTTTAAAAATGTGTAATCCTTAAAGCTACAGTCTTTAAAATATCACTAAAAGATTTAATTTGGAAAAGGAAGATTTCAGAAGCTGTTAGCAACAGTGTTTACCCTCCAGATACAATCCGGGCAACGAATATTTGTTCTGATGATTTAGAACCGTAATTTTCAATCTGCAGTCTCCAGATCCCTAAGGGTTCACAGAAAGCCTACTGTTTTCAAACAGGTCAGCATCTCTGACTATTTTAGGGGCTGGCAAGTGAAAACAGGTTGAAAAATGCTGATTTAGAGTTTCTAATGTGAGCTTTCACTGGTGAACTTTGTTAACACTACTTAGAATCTGAAAAGATAGCCAAAATGGCAATTTTCTCTATCACTCAGACATTACAGGATGCTTCTCTACCATACGTTTTGCACTGCTTTGCTCAGTCCTGTTTTAAAATGTCTCCAATAATAGGACTTCTATCACTGTTCTTCAGAGATCATACCACATGCTGGCATACCTCAGTTAATAGCCTTCTGGAGAGCTCTGAAGGAGGTGTTTTTTGAAAGCTCTGTACTTTCCTCTTACACAGTTTTTTTTTCATTAAATTTGGTCATTTTCTAATTTTCTTCCTGACTCCTAAATGCTGTTGTTCCAAACAGAACAGTAACTATCATGACCATACTGGCAGCAGTTAATTAACAACAGTAAAACAGTCAACCTCAAGCAGCTACAATGCTGCCTATCTTGTACAATTTGAAATGTTAAGGGTGCAGATTTTCCAATGCACAAAGAGTTAGATGGCTATGTCTCACTGAAAGCCAATGAAAGCTGGATGTCTAATTCTCTCTCTCTCTCTCTCTCTCTCTCTCTCTCTCTCACACACACACACACACACACACACCTCTCTCTCTCTCTCTGAAATGGGTTTAAGAATGGAGTCCTTCATATTCCCTGCACAATCCACAAAACAAATAAGGACCAAAGAAAGGATGTAGTGGACATAATGCACTGTGAGAAGGCCATAGCAGAGGACCACAATTACGAAAAAAGGTCATCTCCCCACTTGTTTCTTTGCAATGAAAAGAACCCAAGCTTAGGTCCAGCAGGGGGCAAGGAAAACGATTAAAGGGCTGGTGCACGTGACCTACGAGGAGAGGCTGAGGGATCTGGGCTTATTTAGTTTGCAGAAGAAAAGAGTGAGGGGTGATTTGACAGCAGCCTTCAACTTCCTGAAGGGAGGCTCTACAGAGGATGGAGAGAGGCTGTTCTCAACAGTGACGGATGGCAGAACAAGGAGCAAAGATCTAAAGTTACAGAGGCGGGGAGTGTAGGTTGGATATTAGGAAAAACGGTTTGACCCTAGGAGTGTGGTGAAGTGGTGAAGCAGTGGAATGCATTACCAAGAAAGGTGGTGGAATCTCCATCCCTAGAGGTTTTTAAGTCCTAGCTTGACAAAGTCCTGGCTGGAATGCTTTAGTTAGGGTTGATCCTGCTTTAGGCCAGGGGCTAGACTCAATGACCTGCTGAGGTCCCTTACAGCTCTATGGTTCTATGATTATTTTCTAATAGCATCATCAATTTTTTCTCCCTGAACCAGCAATTGCTTTACACAGAGTACTGATTTTAGCAGGACAATGAATTAATGAGGATACCTCTATTACCCTATCTCCCTCCGTCATCTGCATGAGTTTTTGTATACCCTTTTGTGCTATGGTCTCCCAGACCATAAATTTCCCCTCATTCAAAACTCTCCTTCAGATTCATTTCTTCCATGCTGCCCACAAGAACTGAGTAAAAATATCTTAGAAGAAGAAGATAACACTTTTCACTGAATGAACAGGATATGCACATGCCTAAATTAGTAACTGCCTACTCGTTCTACTATACCCTTTGTTCTTTCTCACCCCACTCCATTTCTTCTTTTATTGTGCCGACTTGTCATACTGTGCAACATTAGGCCCTAATTCCTGAAGATGGGCTTGGGCTCTGATATCCATGTAGAACCATCGGGACTTCCCCAGTTTCATTTACACCATCCCCCAAAAGCTTATAAACTAAGGGCCTGAATCTACAAGCTAAACTATGTGGCTAAGTGTGGTAGAAACTTGCACAACTCATACCTTAGGTTACCTGGGGACTATGTCTTTGCATTTTTACTGTGACATACCTATCAGTGGAGATCATTATTACTATAAGAAGAAATCACGAGAGGAAAGAGTAGTCCTTTAGTCACTTACTTGAATGGGAACTGGGGATGTAAATCTCTTAAGCAGCTATGAAAATCTATACCCTATAGCACTGTGTGTTTCTAACTATTCTGTTTCTGATCGTGCTTCTGAAGTATTTTTATCACAATCCAAAGTAATGTCAACACTATGCATTCTATTCACAGCTCTGCTGCAAGCTGTTTACGCTGCCAATGCTCAGACTATAAGCAGTCACACAGACTTGGTTTCCCTCGTTTTATTCTAATCACCAAAAGATCAGAAGATAAAAATCTAGGGAATACCTGTACTGAGATCTAAGGTGTGACTGCAGCCCAGACAGACATATGCAGGCAAATATTACTACCAATAGCAGTGCAGATGTGGTGGCCTGGGCATCTGCTCAGGCTATTCAAGCACAACAAGGACTCCTGTCGCCACATCTACAGTGATATTTTTAGAAATGCAAGCATGGTTATATCTACCTAAATTGTAATCACACCTTGGATTTTGGTGTAGATAGTCCCTTAATCACTGCTCCAAGGTTAAACAATCAGAGTCACTAGAACAGCAAAGCTTGGGAATAAGGGAAGAAGTAAGAAAAGATGATGCAGAACAAAGCAATGAGGCAAAAAAACAAAAACAAAAACTATGAAGTTTCTTCCGCAGTAAAGAAAAATAAAGATTTTCAACATCAGTCAGCATTTTGAAATTAAAGCAACAGTTTATGGGTATTTCAATCCATATCACCATGCGCTCTAAGGAACTCATACAGACAAGTAATACAAGTAAAAACAATATTTGCAAAACCAACACTCCATATCTAACCTTAAGGAAGATTTGTTTGGTGTTCTGGTCAGTTTGGGGTATTGGTTTCCTGGGTGCTGAGCCCTTCCAGGGCTGAGCCAGTTCAGCACCTGTTCTGTTCTGCATGGGGGCAGTAACTCTGTGCTTTGTCTGCGGGAGATCAGAGGATCTGACCCAGCAGGACAGGATGGTAGGGTACCACAGAGGGCAGGAAAGCAAGCATCAATGGCATGATGAACACACCAGGGTACAACTCTAAAGGGATTTCTGTGACTTTAACCCATCACAGTGGCATTCTTGCCCTCAAAAGAAACCCGCATAACTACTTTAAAATGACACACAGTGTTACTACAACAATCTGTAGCCCATTAACTCCCCTCTTTGTCTTGTGACTGCAGAGGGGTTAACTGGCCCACTTCACCTTGAAAGGTCTCTTTCAAAATGTATGATTACTGAAGAAAAACTCTGTGTAGCTCAAAAGCTCGTCTCTTTCACTATTGTAAATAATCACAGAGCAGCCATGTGAGTCTGTCTTCACAAAACAAAAAAGCAGTCATGTAGCACTTTAACGACTAACAAAATCTTGAAATTCTCATTAATAAACAAATATCCACACAAGATGCCAAATTGCAGGACTTTAATAATACAAGACAAAAAAAATCCATAAAGCACACTTTTCCTACTATTTTGTTAGTCTTTAAAGTGGTACATGACTGCTTTTTGTTTTCAGTATGGAAAGAGATTACTTCATCCATTTTGTCTTGCTAATATTGTGAAGGGCAACCCAGGCTAGTGAGTGGGCCATGAGTAACTCTCCTTCATCTCAATGGGCCACAAGATAGCTGTAACCAGGACAATCTCGCAGGATAAGGTAGTTTTGCTAACTGCTCTCGTGTACTTAGAATTTTCATAGGATGGCAAATGAACCATAACAGTGCTTTGATTGGATGGAGAGGAAGTGCATGGCTCTTGTAATGCTGTGTGCTATAAACACACACCTCATTTCACGTGCCCTCACCTTAAGGTGTGTAATACTGGTAGGAAAAAACCTACATGGATGAAAACCAGCAGAATCTGGCAACCCTGCACATGGTAATGGAAAACAAAACGTCTCATGAGCCACATATAGAACCCAATGGGCTTCATGTGACCCGTGGGCTGCACATTGCCCACCACTGCTCTAATATCCTGGGACAAACACAGTTGCAACAAAGCTACAGAGATATCAACTACCAATTTACCTAATACTAGCTTGCTTTAAAAAAAAAAAAAGTGATTTATTTTTCCCAAATTCTGGCTATATGGAAAGATAACTCCTCATGCCATGTGGAGATCAGCTTCGTAAGATCACCCATCTTTTAAGAACCAGAGAGGTAGCCGTGTTAGTCTGTATCCTTGAGAACAAGAAGAAGTCCTGTGGCATCTTATAGACTAACAAATATTTTGGAGCATAAGCTTTCATGGGCAAAGACCTGCTTCATCAGACGTGTGAGTGGGGGTGTGGTTTCAGAGGGGTATTTAAAGAGTGGGGTCCCAGTAAAAAGGAGGGCCAGAGCTGACAAGGTCTATTCAGTCAGGGTTGAAAAGGGCCATTATCAGTAGTATGTCTGGAGAGAGGAAAAAAGAGGTCAGATAAGACCGGTGGGTGGGTGTGTGTGTGTGTGAGAGAGAAATAGGATATGGCCCATTGTCAGTGTAAACACCTAGGGCAGAGAAGCTCCTTTTGTAAGGTGCGAGCCACTCCCAGTCTCTGCTGAAGCCTTGGTTAATGGAGTCAAATTTGCAAATAACTTGCAGCTCAGAGATTTCTCTCTCCATTTGATTTCTGAAGTTTCTTTGTTTCAGGACTGCCACCCTTAAATCTGCTACTGAGTGTCGAGGGAGACTGAAGACCTCTCCCACAGGCTTCTGGACATTATCGTTCCTGATGTCTGATTTATGTCTATTTATTCTTTTACAAAGAGACTGTCCAGTTTGGCCAATGTAAATTGCAGTGGGGCATTGCTGGCATATGATGGCATATATTACATTAGTAGGTGTGCAGGTAAAGGAGCCCCTGATGGCATGGTTGATGTTAGGTCCTGTGATGATATCGCTGGCGTAGAAATGTGAGCAGAGTTGGCAGCAGGGTTTGTTGCAGGGACTGGTTCCAGGCTTAGAGTTACTGTTTTGTGATCTAAAGTGATTTGATCAGCACTGAAATAGTTAATGTTCACATCCATGCAAAACAGATATATGACTGGGGCCTTTATTTGTCATTACATTTCAGCCCCCTACCCACTCTGATGAATGGAGTAGATTGCACTTCTCTTCCTGTTATTTCCAGACATCTGAAGACCCAGGTAGATAGCACTTCATAGGCCATACTCAGTTCACACTTGGTAGATTCCTTCACAGATGTAAAGGCTAAAGACTGGAAGGCAAATTCCATTCCAACTTTATTAAGTTATTGAATTTATGCCAGGAGGGAGTATGGCCCTTGATTTTTTTTGCAAATTAAATATTAATTCCTGAAGGAAGGATATCAGAGTCTGATGGAATCTGCAAAATTACATCATCAATCCAGACCAGCATGAAGCAAATTTGGATATCAGTGTTTAAAGCACGAGTGGTTGCTCTGTTCTACACTATTGATCCCATTGTTCTGGTGAAGCTGCAATGGTGGCAGTACAATCATGGGACATTTAAGAAACCCTTCAAACTGTGTTGCAGATTCAGAACTAATAAGAGGAAATTAACCAAGCAATACTTAGTATTTCTGTATCACTCTCAGTACCCCAGCAATAGAACTGTGAATAGGACAGATTAAGAGCACTTAAGGAAACTTCTAATTCTTTAAATTTTGATGCCCCGAGGTTCTACCTTAGATCACAAAAGAGTCTTGTTTTCCAAAACCAGGAAAAAATGAAAAAAATTGAAGGATTGCTACTGTAAGGGTATTTTCATCTTTGACCATCACACTTTTTTACCACATCAGTATCCTTACTCATTCCTCAGGAAAAAAATACAAGAGAAGATCACAAAATTACATCACAGTGTTGTAAGATTTTTTTTAAATTACACAGAGGCTCTGTACACTAATATTCCACATTAAGACGGATTACGAGCAATCAGCAGTACCATCCCTGACATCACCACAGCCAATCTGGTGTCTGACCTCTGTAACTTTGTTCTCACCCACAGTTATGTCTGATTTGGGGACAATTTATATCTCCAAATTAGTAGAACTGCTATAGGCACCCGCACGGCCCCACAATATGCTAATATATTTCTGGCTTACCTGGAACAATGATTCCTCAGCTCTCGTCCCCTATTATCCCTCCTCTACTTACGATATATCAATGACATCTTTATGATTTGGATCCATGGTATAGAGACTCGAGAAGAATTCCACAGACACGCTAACAATCTGCACCCCACCATCAATTTAGGCCTTGGCTACTCCACGCAAGAGATACATTTCCTGGACACTACCATAAAAATCAAAGATGGGCTGATCGGTACCACACTCTACTGGAAACCCACAGATCGCTATACTTACCTACACACTTCTAGCTTCCATCCTGCACACACAATAGATCCATTGTTTACAGTCAAGCCCTTATGTACAATCGCATTTGCGCTGATCCTACTGACAGAGACCGAAAACTACAAGATCTTTACCAACTATTCATAAACTTGAATTACCCACCAGGAGAAATAAAAAAACAAATCAACAGGGCCAGACAAATACCCAGAGACCAGCTACTCCAAGATAGGCCCAAAAAGGCCAAGAACAGAACACCACTGGTCATTACCTACAGCCCCCAACTCAAACCACTGCAATGCATTATTAAAGACCTACAACCTATCCTTAATCAGGATGCCACACTCCAGTAGGCCCTACGTGACAGGGCTGTTCTCTCCTACAGACAACCTCCCAACCTTATGAGGATTCTCACCAACAACCACAGTCTATACCACAGGAACACCAGTCCTGGAACTTTTCCTTGCAACAAAGCCCATTGCCAACTTTGTCCACATATCTATTCTGGAGATACCATCCCTGGATCTAACCAATTTATTCACAGAATCACGGGCACATTCTCATGTTCCTCAACTAACATCATATATGCCATCACGTGCCAACAATACCCAGATGCTTTGTATATTTGACAGACTTCAAACTCACTTAGACAAAGAATTAATGGGCATAAAACAGACATAAAAACACTCCTGATTCACGAACCTGTCAGTCAGCACTTTAATGGAATGGACCATTCTGTTAATAACCTGAAAGTTTGCGTGATACTGAAGAGGAATTTTCACAACAGTTTGGAAAGAGAGGCTGCTGAACTCTCTTTTATATTCAAATTCGACACTAACAAGTGGTTTGAACTGGGATGGAAATCTTCTAGGTCATTATAGGGGCTCTTATGCATACTTGGCTTTATCTAATTCTTGACTCCACGCCTTCTGCCCCTCTACTCTCTGATTTGCTCACCTTGATAATATTTTTCTGATTTGTCAACCTTGATTACTATTTTTGGTTCTCTGTGCCTTAAAATTGTGTCTGTTCTGGTATGGCTATGATCTGAAGAAGTGGATCTGTCCCACGAAAGTGCATCACCTAATACATTATTTTGTTAGTCTTTAAAGTGCTACCGGACTGCTCTTTTGTTTTGAGAGTACATAGACTAGCACGGTTCTGTCTGTTAGTATTTTAGTAACAGCAGATTTTTTTTTTAAATTAACAAGGCAATGAAAGTCTGTTAAGTCCCTCCAGGTAACGAAGTGCAAACAAAGTACATGAGTTTAGATGCTCAAGGACCTACGTTAAAGTTATGTCCATATGTAACAGTATTCAAGCAAATAAATAATACAGTAATAAGTCAAATGTATAATAATATTGCAAGAACCATTCAGAAAGTAATGGTTAGTAGAAAATATATAAGCATCCTCCTTCAGTTCCTCGTGTGTGTGTTTGGTCTTCTCCCCTTGCAGGTAGTGACAGCCATCAGTACGCTCCTGCTCAGGAGGGTTGTCCATATCACAGACCTGGACGTGATCGTGGCTGGCTTCACCACTCTAGGGTTCTCAAACTGCTTTGAAGAGATTAACAGGACCCACATCATCATCTGTGCCCTGGACCACCATGTGGTCTATTGTGCTGCAGGCCCTTGTTGACCACCTGGAATGGTTCCTGAACAATTACATCAGGTGGTCGGGCCAGGCACATGACACATGGGTGTTCTGCAGCTCCGGCCTGTATTGGGGGATGGCAGCAGACACCTACATCTCTCGCTGGGAGCTGGCAGTTGGGGACATGGACATGCCTTTGTACATGGTGGGGGATGCTGCCTACCCCCTCATGCCCTGGCTCATGAGGCTTTACACCGGCCACCTGTACCCAACCCAGGAACTGTTTAATGCCCACCTAAAGCAGGCATGGAACCAAGTTGAGTGTGCCTTGGCTGCCTGAAGGCACTGTTGAGGTGCCTCCTGACCTGGCTGGACATGGGAGAGCACAGTGTCCCCCAAGTGGTTGCCGACTGTTATAAACTCAACAACATTGTGCAGGAGAAGGGGGAAGCCTTCCTCCTGGAATTGGGGGCAGACGCCGGCCACAGCTATGAACAGCCAGGCGCAGCCCCAGTCCACTGGGCCCACAACAATGGGGTACCGATCTGGGAGGCTCTGTGGGAGAGCTTGTCCCAAGGACCCTCCCCCAGGACACCCCGGTGGGGGCATCTGGCCTGCAGCCCCACCACAACCTCACCATGACCCTTTCCTTTGCCTACTCACTGCTCCCTGACCCACTCCAATAAAGAGGGATGCAGTGGTGATGAACAAATAATGTGTTTACTTGAACAAAGATAAATGTTTTGCACAAGGTTTATTTATTTTTTTTTTTTTTTTACACATTCATATACAAATTGCAAGGATATATAACTATCTACAGCATCGGGGGGCTTGGGGGTGCAGCCGAATGTGGCTGGGAGGCTTGGGATGGCGGGGGTGTCAGACCAGTGAAGGCTGTGGACCCATGGAGGAGCAGGGCCCCCAGTGGCATTGGTCACAGGATCCCCTTCCGCTGTGGGTCCAAGGTCTCTGTTGGGGCTGGCGTGGGGCCTGGAACATAGGAAGGTATAGAGGTTGGTGGGGAGGCTGCTGCAGCGTTGGGCTTGGCTTGGGGAGCAGGGGAGGCCTGGCGAGCAGGGGTGCTGGCCATGGCCATCACTCTCTGAAGGAGCTGAAGCAAGCCTTGGGTCAGGGCACTGGGGCTGGAGGGACAGGACCGGGGGTGGGGGGTAGGGTACTCGGGGGGGAAGATGGTGGCAGGAAGTGTGGGGGTGGTGACTACAGGTGTCTAAGCCAACAGGCCTGTCAGATGGTGGTGGCAGTGGCAGCAGCATCAGATTGGGCCATAAGTCGTTCCCAAGCCCATGTCCGCCAGTCCTGTTCCCATGCCCTCCCATTCCCCTTTATCACCAAGCATCCCCCTTCAAGGTCTCTCCCCCAGGGATGGGGCTTTCCCCCCAACCCCACCCCTTGCACCCCTCAACTGAGGGTTCCCCTAAACCCAGGGGAGAGGGCCCACCCACCTCTGTGCAGGGCCTGCAGCCAGAGAGTGCCTTACCTGCATGAGGACAACCCCAACGATGGACTTCCCCACACCGAATTGGCTTCCGAGGGAGTGGTAGCTGTCCGGAATGGCAAGCTTCCAGAAGGCAATGGTGACTCGCTTCTCCAGGGGGATGACAGGCCACATCTGGGTGTCTAGTCTGTGGAAGGCAGGGGCAAGCTAGGCGCAGAGCTCCACAAAGGTGTTCTTCCTCATTCAGAAGTTCTGGAGCCACTGCTGGTTGTCCAACTGTCCCTTGACGAGGCAGTCCCACCTGTCGGCACTGGTGGTACACCTTCAGACCCACCTGATCACCCAAGGGAGCAAACACAGGTGTAGCCCTGGGGCACTGAGGGTGTGCTTCTCAGTCCCGGTGTCAGGCGTGGGCCCCCAGGGGTGGAGGATGGCTGTGATTAGTGGCCATGGCCACCTGATCACCCAAGGGAGGAAGTGCTTGCCAGCCACGTGACCCTGTCTGACAAAGTTCCAAGGTCTGTTCTGTCAAGAGAGCAGCTGGGCTGTGTGCCTGCTCTCTATAATCAGAGCAGATCACCTTTTCAATCCTCTTTTGTGCGTGGACACACTCTGTCAACCCACGTTTTGTTGGAAGAGCTCTTCCCACAGTACCTTCTGTTGACAGATCACTCTAATGTCTAACTCTAGAGCTATGTCTACAATAAATTAAAACCCCTTGCAAGAACACATCAACTGTACTGCTACCCCCCCCCACACACACCACCCCCAGAGTCTTTAACCCTGATGTTGTGTTCCGTGAAGGTTAACAGGCGTTTAACTATTTCTGGGTACATCCAAATATGCTAGATTAATTAATCTTGATCTGAGTATTTAAAAAAAAAAAAATCAGATTCTTTGCTGCTTTACTGGGCAAATCTCAACGTGAAGAACAAAAAATGCCTTTAATCTCCCTAACATCCTACAAATTAAGGGTAGAAAAACATTCTGTTCTAAGCACATTGTATGTTCTTGGATTAACTCAACTCCTTATTTCAGCCGGTGAGTGAGTGGAGGAGCAGCTGCCGTACCCCCTTCTGAATCTTTCTGCTTTGAGCTTCTCTTACCTTAGGCCCATAGAGAATTAAATTCTATTTCTCTTGGGCCCAGTCAGTACTTTCTTCCTTACCCCAGTTTAAAGGAGGCCATGCCAAGAGCTGCCCTGTTGTGCTGCCTTACTGTCAAGACCAATCCCCTTCCTTCTAGCTTCATTTTATTTTTCCTTTCACTTATGCTGAAGAGGTGATAAAACAACAACGAACAGAGCAGCTCAGAAGAGAGCTGTGGCGCCAGCCCTCTGTGGAACGCTTAAGATGTGACTGGAGGCCTAGGATCTGAAATTGCTGGTGAGGCAGAAGAGAGAACTCACAAGCTGAGGGTGAACGGTGACTGAAAGGAATGATGGCTGTATCAGGAGGCACTGAGTAGATAATAAATAGCAAGGATGGGTGGCCATCTGCTGTGTGAGAGAGAACAGAGTGATGCCCATATTTCAGACAAAAGAGGAAAGTTTTGTGAGAAGCATGTATGTGTGAGAGCATCCTGGATTCTCAAGTGAGATTGTGCACCTGCCTTATGTACATATACTGTTGCATGGGTGAGTGGGTTACGTATTTTGGATGTCTTGTTATATGATGGCACACACTCTTGTGCTGGACCTGGTAAAATTTTTCAAAAAAACGTGTATTAAGGGAACAAGGATCGGACCTCGCTCCTATTGAAATTAAGGACTCACTTGACTTCAAAAAGAGAGTTTGATTTTGATCTTGATCCCTTATGTAAATAAGTGCCAACATTAAAAGAGGAGGTAGTACTAATAGGAGTTACTCAGGAGAACATCCACAAAGATGGGAAGTATGAGAGGGGTAGCTCAGTTAGTCTGTATCTTCAGAAGCAGTAAGACCACCTGTGGCACCTTATATACTGACATATATTTTGTAGCAAAAGCTTTCATGGACAAAGATCTACTTCATCAGTTGTATGACTGGACGGTTCCAGAGGAGGGTTTAAAGAGGGAGTCTCGGTCAAGGGGAAGGCCGGAGTTGACAAGGTCTGTTCAGTTACGGAGGATATGGTCCATTTATCAGCAGTTAATGTGGAGTTCTGAACATCAAGAGAGGAGAAATCAGGTCAGTTGCCCACAAAAGCTTATACTCCAAAATATCTGTTCATCTATAAGGCACCAAAAGATAGGAAGATACCCCTAAATAAATATATTCCCCTTGTAATGCCTAAAGGCATTTTTCATAGAACACAACGCTGAAATAGTTGTCTCCCTCAAATACGGAAATTGGCACTGAGGTTTTACCACAATGAGAACCGGCTAACACACACCCTATTTGGAAATAAATATTCCTTTCTGAGCAAAAAATTTTGCTTCTAAAATTCACACAAGATGTCTCAGAATGGTTCTGGGTTTTATTTTTAAATGTGCTATAACACAAAATAAAATTCAAAGTGCAATATATGACTTTTTCCTGTTTAAACACACAAAAAAAAGTTAATGTCAGAAGTCCAACAGAAACATCAACTATCCTATTAAATTCAACCTTCATCACAGTCTTTTTCTGCATACATTTAGTTATTTATGTTGAGTTAAGAAGTCATATCCCAGAAATGCTATTACATATGAAGTCTTATTTTCTCACTGATGCACACTAGGAAAAGCAGAATCTGGACCACAGTATCCAGAGAGCGGCAATCAGATTCACAAAATGCGCAAAGGCTGCTACTGCTGAATCCTACTGGGACATAGTTAGTGTTAATCAGAATTGTTTAACTAGTTTAAAAAAAAAAAACAAAAAACCACAGTACTGTGCTCTTCCTTCTCTCCCCTGCCCCCATCCCCACCCCACTCCGGGGAAATAGGAAGAGGATTGAGTGTGTTTTAGCCTCTAAGAGCAGAGGAACATCAGAGTGCCTATACTGTATCAGACCAATGGTTCATCGAGCCCAATATCTTATCTTCTGACAGTGCCTGGTGCAACATGCTTCAGAGGGAGCAAACACAATTACCCAGGCTTCCGACAGAGAAAGGGAGCAGGAGGAGTGGGTTAAGCGAGGGGCTAGCTTCCCTGAGCCTGTGGTTTACCCACCACCCATGACTGAGGGGGAACACAGCAGTTTTCAAGTACATAAAAGCTTGTTATGAAGAGGAAGGACAAGATTTTGTTATTGTTTGTTATTACAGGCTAAAATTGCAGCAAGGGGGATTTCAGTAAAACACCTCCCCATCAACTGCTGGGAGCGAGCCATGTCCATCCCAACTGAATTGGCCTCATCAACACTGGTCCATTTTCAAGTGAAACAATAAAGCACAAAAATTTATAAAAAATATTTGTTCTATCACAGCATTTAGGAGCCTGAGTCATGGACGAGGATAGTGTTGTGTTAGGTACTGTACAAACACAGAACAAAAAGACTTTCTCTTTCCCAAAGAGCTTCCAATTTAAGTTACTTTTTGTCAAATTTTGATATGAAATTTTTAAACTGCAAAAATTACCTATTTTGGTGTTACCTGTTCATCTGCCTTACTTTGCAGAGCAAAGAAACACACAGGCAAAACAAATAAACACAAGACTAATTTTAATCTACTTCTAAAATTCTTTAAAAGGCAAGTGGTTAAACAAAGCAGTAAAAAAATTGAGATTTTTAAAGCAAAGTAAGGATTTTGCCACATAGCTCCTATTAATATTAGTGGGCATTGTATGGCCAAATTCTTTTATCAGCTTTCAAATTTCAACCAACGTGTGCCTATTATCAAACACTTTTCTTGTTTAATTTCTGTAACTTTTTATGTCTTTTTTTTTTTTTGAGATTATTAAACCTAAATTTAAACACGGACTATATCTTCCACAGTGTTTGTACAGTACCAAACACAATGAGACATCAGTCTATGTACTGTGGCTTTTTGACATTGCCACAATCGAAGTCTAACTGATTTTTGTCTGTATATAATGTTTACACAGTGACCAAAATCATGAAATGTGGCTCATCTTTTTCTAAGTATCCCCAAATTGTTTATAATATAAATGTTAGAGTGAAACTCACAATCAGCAAAATTAAAATGTATCCATGTTCCAGACAGTGTATATATACACAACACTTTCCTCTCCTGGATGAAAGCAGAACTGATCATTTGTATGGCATAGTCTCTGCACTACTAACACATTATTGAGAGGCCCCTTAGCTCAAGTGACAGGGGCCACCTTTGTCATTAGTGTGTAGTTCTGAATGACCACAACATGTGCAGTCCCAAACCCAGCCTTCTAAAATGGAGGATGATGTCCAGACTCTGCAGGTGCACTGAACACTCTTACACATTAATAACAGGTGTCTCAATCAGCCCTAGGAGTCCTTGGATTTTTTACAATTCATGCTTCCTTGTTTTATAAGCAAATGGTCAGTTTGTTTTATAAGCAAATGGTCAGTTTGACTCTGTTTTTAGAAACCCAAAAGCGATAACTTGCCTTTAGCTTGTGTATGGATTACAGAATGAAGCTTTGTATTCGCTACTTGCACCACACGTACATAAAACCTACTTTGGGCCAAACTGTGCATGTAGTTACTGTGGTGCAACTCCAAACAATTCCAACTGGCACCCATGTACATAAAGGCAGAAATCAGCTCTTAGCGTCTTTTGTTTACTGCACTGAACATCTGAATTTGAAGAAGGCAATAACATTTTTCTTAACCAATGAAACTCTGTTCAGACTCCCTCTGAAGCCACAGTAGATTTTCCACAACAGAAGCCTCTCTCTGCTCTCATGAACAAGATCCCAGCAAAAATAAATTAATGCACCAAAGTAGGTGGAAAATAAAGGAGAAATATTTGTGCAAAATGCTGATCCACGCAAGCACACAAAACATTTATTCAGTAGAAACCATGAATAATATAATGTGAGGCAAATCACCAAGCATCCATTAGCATTCAAACTAGAGTACAAAAAATGGTTCACAGATACATTCATGGTTGTCAGAGAAACCAGTTTCCAACAAGAACAGCAGGGCTGTAGTGCTCTACAGGACTGTCACGCAGCTAGCCTGTCTACTTGTTCAATGGTACCTGACATTATCTTAGATATCTAAGAAATTATTAGCAGCTCAAAAGAAACACTTTGATTAGTCATGCCAGAAGAAATAAGGACAGGTCACTTGCTACCAGCCTCCAAAATGTGAGGACAAGAAACAATTGTTTTGTGTACCGTACACATGGGATCCATGTAAATGATTCAAAACAACAGATTCTTATAGTATGATTGTCCATATTTGTTAACAATAAGCAGTTCTGTGGCATCTCAGAGACTAACAAATGTATTAGGTCATGAGCTTTCGTGGGTAAAACCATCTAAAGGTTTGTACCGTTCCCTTAATCAGGCAATGAGAAGAACTGAACCAAAGCACACAGACTATCATCGTTACGTGTATTCAGCAAATTGTATCCACAATTTAAACAGAAAGGACACACAAACAGTGTGCAAGTGAGGCATAGTGAAGCAACTTGCCCAGGGTCACCGAGGTGACCTGTGCCAGAACTAGACATTAAAACCAGATCAACAGAGTCCAAACCCAGCACGTTAACCATGACTTAAAAACACAAAAAATCCATTTAGAAAATAGAGGTAAGATACCATTGGTCATCTGCTGACTCTGCAAACTCTTCACCCTTATTCTTGTAATACTTCTAGCCTCTTAAAGTAAATAATGCAGGTATTTTATTTGAGTGAATCAACTGTGAACCCATCTTTTTGCCATTTTAGCAAGATCAGGGAATTTTAGTAATACAAATGTGACGTTTAATCATATTGAGCAGGCAATCCATTGAGAAAAACTGTACTACATAAAGGATCCAGCCACTTTATACTAGCACTCTGGATAAGTAAGTTCAGAGGCACAGGAAGGATTATTCAGTTTGCTTGTCATTGCTGCTTTTGACTTGCAATAAGTCTTTAAATCCTCTCAAAGAAAGCATGTGAACGGTTTGCATTGTAACATACACAGTAATAATAATTACAGTTACCTGACAGGACATTTTATCCTTTCAAAATATTTGTACAAAAATTAATGGAACACAAGTAGGAAGATCACTAAATATCCCCCATTCTGCAGACAGAGAAAAGGAAGGAGAATAGTTAACTGATTTGCCAAAAGCCACAACAAACATGAGAGAGAGCACTGGAAGTCCAAAATTCGTGGGCCCCAGCATTGTAGTCTAACAACTTGATCACTTCCTTACGACACACAGATTTAGGGCAGGATTTTGAAATCCAATCAGCATTGATCTAACTGATACCACTGTGCAACTCCGTCAGATTTGTATTAACTGCCCAAACCTGAGCAGATTTGGACTGCTAATGCATCACCATAACATTCTTATTTCAGTTGTGATGCAAGAGGCAAAAACAAAAACAAAAACAAAATCTATGTTTTACCCACCCAGCTTTCTATTAATCTTCCTGGCCCAATCCATCAATAAAAACAAACATCTGCTTGAACCTTACTTTGAACACAAGTTTGTTTTTAAATCTAATTATGCCCTTTTTTGTATGTGTCTTTGTTTTTTAGTATTGGCCAGTGGAAGATAAATATAGGTTTCATTTTTTTTAGCTTAATATAAGACCTGTTCAAATATCCAAATACTAATTTACGGACAACAGGTTTCCCTGCAGAAGCAATGGAAGATACACTTTGAAAAGCTATGTTGACTGAATCAGAGCCCATTAAAACCTTGCGACATTCAGGCTGGACTACCAGTTATTCTGTGATGACTTACCTGGCTAAAAAGGGTTCCATATACTCATCCTACAAGACTTCTTCAGTCTATCTACTGCGAGTGGATACAGCACAGGCATTTCACAGAAAAATTGCATAACTATATATTTTGGTGAATACGTTGAATTAAGGAGTATCAGAAGCACCATATTAGATACATAAAAATAATTATAATACATTTAGCACACTGAGGGCCCAATCCAAAGCCCTTTAAGCTTCGCAATAGGAAAAACGCTATTTGACTTCACTGGGCAGTGACTATATAGCACTTTTCATCCATAGGTCCAGAAGTGCTTTATAAAGCTGACCAGTAGGCAATTTAAAATGCCCTTGAAAAGAATTTAAAATGAAAAACAGTGCTGGCATTTAATAACATTACAGATTTTGGTAACACTTAAGATACTAATAAATGCTAGCAAATTAACATGCTACACCCAGTCACTTGGTGAAAAAAATTTCATTCACATCTTAGGCTACTTGTACTGTGTTCTGAATGTGTTAACAGGTTGACAAAGATCTCGAGTGCCAAAAAACTGTTCTGAAAGGCTGCCATAGTTTCTCAAGCATAAAGCAGCTTGCTGCACTTTGGACTGATTGCTGGAACAAAAAGTTTCCTTTAAAAAAGCAGCATGGAAGACAAGCTCATAGCAGTTATGTTATTAATTAGAATATTGATAACTAGGATTCATTGTTACAGAGCTTCATAATAAAACCAAGTAAGATGTGGACTGACATTCTGAATCAGAAGTTATATCATGTTATTTTATTTGTCGTTTTGCTAGGACTGTTTAGCTAAAAATAGTCTGCATCACAGCATCCTACTGATATGCACAGTGCTTATGTGATGCAGGAAATTGTTTCTTAATACAGCTCAACAAACAGAGACAGACAGCTTTGCATTCCTTGCTTCTACTTGTCTAATGTTCTAATAAGATCTAATCATAAGCTCATCACAACACAAATCATGCATTTTATACATCAGAAAGAAAATTCTGATTCTCATTGTGTTGCCTTGTGTTCTTCTATTGGTGCAATGAAAAAAAATGTGATGTATCAGAAACAATGGCAAAGTACATAAGTTGCTCTTTTCCAACCAGTGTTGTGGGAGGAAATCTAACAGACATTTGTTTCACTTCCAGAAACTAACAAATTCAAAAGGGCAAATGAATACTCTAAAAGTCTGTTTAACATAACGAGTGCCTGCAAATTAGATGCAAGTTCTTCACAATCCACTTTCGGGTAAGCTGCTATTCATTGTAGCCAACTGATATTAACTACAAACCAGTTTGTTTAGTAAAGAGGATAATGCAAACATCCTACGACTAAATTAGCACATTGCAACATATCATGGTTAGGGACAGTGGTAGAAAGTGTGAGTCTTAGTCCCAATCTATCAGTACTTCCACCTGGCTCCATGGGAAAAAATAAACTTTACTAGCCTTTTTCTTGATTACCTCCCCCTTCAACTATTCCCTCCCCACCACCTCCATCTGGGAGGCCTTGTGAGGGTGGGGAGGACTGGAACCAATCAAGGCTTATCCTACTCTGGCTCACCTGAACAGGAGATGAAACTAGCAGCCCTGAAGTGGCTATTCTACCCCCATATGGCAACCACGATGCAAGTAACAAAGCAATTCCTTACATCCCTTTATTCTTCTGCATAAGAAAGTAGGTCAACTCATGCTTGAGCATTTAAAGAGTAATCAAATCCTTGCATGGATTTTTAGAGTTGCAAGCTTGTCACCCACACAATACTCTGAAAGTCTACTCCTGGAGAGTTTTAGCAGATGCCATTAAAAATTGATGCTGTATATGCTTGATATTTCACAGCAATTTACTTGATAGGGATTTAATCTGTACATAAGGTAAATAATTCTTTGAAGACAGCTTGTCAAGAATATGGATTTTAATAACATTAAGCAAAGACATCCTGTTACAGTCCCAAAATATCCTATCATCACAGTATATAGATTTTAAATTTTAAAATTACAATACACTGGATGTCCTTTTGGTGGAATCACTTTCACTAACTGATATTTTGCCTTAGCAGAGACATTCTTCACTGGTTTGAGGTTGTTACCACAGTCAGGTCAGTACACTCATGAGAACAGTACCCACAACAGCACGCTGTTTTTCCAATGTTGGCACAGTCATGGAACGAAGGTGAAATGGATGAAGACCATCAATATCATCACATTAAATAATTTTGTTTCCGCCACGCAGGTATTGCATCCACCAACTGGCTCCTCTTTCACTTTTATTTGGCTCTTGCGGCAAGGACAGTCATTTTTGTTATATTTGCACTACGCCTAGCAGAATGGGGCTCAGGCTAGGTGCTAACATAATAATAATAAATAATAAAGCACTAATAGTTATAATAGGTAAGATTTTAATGGTGCACAGCCCATTTGCAAGCCCTAAAAGAGGGGCGAATTTCACCCAGTTGAGAAGTTTATCTCCTGAAGTTACACAACCCTGTAGTTTCCGTAACACAAATTTGCCAAAGGCCAAAAAATTAGATCTTTCCCCACTTTAAACCTCAGCATACCAATTCCTACTCCAACAATACTCTTGTTAAAGCTAGCAGAAAACAGTAGCTGCTTGGATACTAGGTAGACTGGTATCTTGTAAATTACACAGATTGCGCAAAAGCCTTTGAACTGTAGCTGGATTTAGAATGTTTTTGCTTGTAGTTAGGAAGAGTTGAAAACTAGGGTTGTAAACTTTGGTTGGCTGAATTCCTGGAGGTCTCATCACATGGTATTACCTTTAATTAAAGATTAGTATTTAATTCCTGGAGATCACAGGACAATCTTGGAGGGGTGGCAATCCTAACTGATGTGCAAATAACAAGCAGTCCTTTGGCACCTTAGAGACTAATGAATTTACTAGCTCAAGAGCTTTTGTGGGTAAAACCCACTTCATCAACTGAAAAAAATAAAGTTGGAGCACTTAGTTTTAAAAACAAATTAATCACAAAGGGAAAGTTTTTATTTTGTATTAAAGACATTTGACTTTGGAAGTTATGGTGAACTTTATTCAACACAGTGCAAGAGATGAAAATCCAAGTAATATCTTAGCTTTCATGTACTGAAGAGAATGAAAAGAGACCTCAGTTTGTAATAGCCTCTTCTCATACTAAGAGAATCCAGGTGCCCTTCATTTCCAACTTTACTGACTCTCTTGTACCAGTCACTGCTGTTGCACATATCTACTGGGCATAGAGCATAAAAGGCAATCATATGTCCCTTAAAAATTATAAAACATACAGCTTTGGGGCAATTAAAAATTTACTTACTGCTGACATTTGTCTAATGTGGCCCATTTCAGCAACATCACCTTTTGTGCATATTGGTTTAGCTCTTATTTCTACAATACTCCTATATCAAATTGGCCTTCAAACTATGTATCCACCAGCAGAGTTTTTCTGTGCTAAAAACCAGCATCCCTGTGAGCGTTCATAATTTCATTCTGGGTCAGAAGTTGCAGTGTATTGTTAAGAGTACTGTTAATTGGTTCAGTCAAATGTACTCTCTAGTTCCTTAGCCGTTTTGAAGAAAAAGAGATTTAAGAATACTACTATAGTACCAATAGATTTTCCATTATTATTATTAGCTGGATTCCACCACCATTAGTCACATCAAGTAATATCTCACAAAGAATAGCCCCTTGTAATTAATGAGGCTCTTTGTAGAGTAAAAGTCTATTCAATGTGAGTATAACTTCCAAAGATCAGGTCTGAGGCTCATTTCCCCTCAAGGAAGAAAACAGGGGTTTATTTCCCCCTTTCGAAAGTATATCTTACACATAAGGTGAAAAAATTATTTACCTTATCATAATGCCCAAAATGTGCTACATGCTTTCTAAACATAGTCCCCATGTTAGAGTGTTTCTTTTAAGTACAAAAATCAGGATATGAGAAATCTGTTAAGAAAATATTTGCAGATTAAGGTCAAAGTCAACCATCCTATTGTGACAAGATAGCCATATGGTACTTTAGCATTATTTTCCAACAGCAGTAATGGATGCAGCAAAACAAGTTTGCTCAACATGGTATAGAATATCCTTAAGAGTTCATTATTTTTACTGAAAATCAGTCAATAAACTTAATTAGAACTCAATTTTATTCATGTCAATAGTAATATCTTAAAGTTTAATTGAATGTTCATATTTTCATCTCTGTTTAGTGCTAATGAAATATAGGTCATAAGGATTTAACCTACTGTTACATCATCATTTTATACTGCTACTATATAAATATGGGATGCTAAGCTCCTTCCAACATTCTGTCACATCACATTATCCCACTTTTCACATGTAACAAGCAGTCCTATGGCACCTTAGAAACTAAAAGAAATGACTAGGGAATCTAAGGTGCCAGAGGTCTGCTTGTTATTTGTGAAGCTACAGACTAACACAGCCACCTCTCCTGACATTTTTCACATAGTATTTTAATAACAACCTCAATTCAAATAGATACAAAGTATAAACAGAGCTGCTGCATTTTCAGTATCCCATGAATGGCTTCTAACATGTTTTAGTGGAGTTTTCAAGCATTATTTTTTATCATTACATTCCTGCAGAAATATCATCAAGGTCACTGGACGACATGTGAGGAGAGGGTGGACTTGGGACTTGCTCATAGGAATGGAAGACTTGTTAACATAATTAAACCACCTCCAATGAGCAGCAGTAACTATGTTGGCTGGAGAGCATCTCCTGACAACACAGCACTGTCCACAATAGTGCTTATTGGCGTAATGATCATGTGACTCTCCATATGCATTATGAAAATATGCTGATGATAGGACTGTCGTAACACAGATATGTTTGACACAAGATAGGAATAAGGGGATTTCGATGTTGGCAGGGCCCTTCCGAAAAGGACCCCCGTGTAGACAAGCCGCAGGCAAGTGAGCGGCAGCACTTTCGAAGTGCCGTGGCCAGCGGCATGCTAATGAGGTGCTGAATATTCATTTCAGCGCCTCATTAGTATTCTTTGATTTGGCCATTAGAATGGCCATTTGGAAGTTTTTTGTAAACGTAGACACAGCCCAAGAGACAATGATCTGTGATGCACTTAACCTTCTTGGGGACATGCATGTTAGCCCATGAAGAATGGCTACAGGGACCCTACAGAGACATGTGACCATGTCACCTGACACTGGTCCTCATCTTGAATTCTCTAATTTTCCATAAGAAGCTGGGAGGGTGTCAAATTGTGAAGATAAGGACTCGTGCATTATGCAAATCCTGCTTAAGGTGGGAGAGTGAGGTAATTCTGGTCATTAGCACTCCACAGCTAAACCCAACAACAACTGTTGGAAACCACTAACACTGAACTGGGGAAAGGAACTGAGGCCAGGATGGAAGGTTGTCTGGCTGTCAAGATTACCAGAACCACATTTAGAGTGACATCTTATATATAACAAGTTTTCTAGTATATTAAGATTACCTTGAATGCTTATTTATTTTGCTCAGTTACACACCTCGGTCTGTCTTCTACTACATATGACCACTTAAATCCTATATTTTTAATACTTAAAATCACTTTTGTTTAGCAATAAACCTAAGGTAAGTAATTAATACCAGAGGGAGCAAGGAGCCTACACATTTCTCTCTTTACATTGGAAAGGAAGATTAATTTCATGAATTTTCACTGTTCTCTTTTCAAATAGTAAGAGAGAGGGAGCTGTGCTAGTCTACATACTATCAAAACAGAAAGCAGTCAAGTAGCACTTTAAAGACTAGCAAAATAATTTATTAGGTGAGCTTTCATGGGACAGACCCACTTCTTCAGACTGTTCTCTATACAGTATAAGACAGATTTATCTCAGCTCCCAGAGTGACTGTGTACTTAAGTGCTGGGAAAAGGTCTCACGCTGTGCTGCTAAAGTGTTTTGTGTCTGCAGTCCTTTGGTGTGGCCCTGTCCCTGTGACTGTGCTGAAGGAGGCTGGAGAGCTGAGCTCATCAAGACAGAGTTACAGGGTGCACAGGCTGTCAGGGGAAGCAAGCTCAGTGGTGTCCCAGCACATCAGCTGACAGTCTCAAGGAGGTCCCAACCCATTAAAATAACATGTTGATCAGAACATAGGAATTGACTCCAGGGATGCTCCAGAGCTGGACCACCTAGAAAGACAGCTCTCCCTCCCCTCAGCGTCTCCTGCCTACCAGCAAACCTGAAGAGAATCTCTGCCCTCTCCCTCCTGCTTGCCACAATCAACTGTTTCATGGTATATAGGAGACTCTGGAAGAGAGGGAGAGAGTATACACAGGGCAAGAGGGAAAGAGGCAGGACAGAAAGAGTGGGGTGGGGGGTGAGACCTTGAGCAAAGAGGTTGGGTGGAGCCAGTGGCTGAGGTCTGGGGGCTGAGCACACCCAAGAATCAAAGGAAGCCAATGACTATGACTCAGAGAGGAGGGGTTTTTTTCACACCTTGAGCAATGTAAATTACACTGACAAGAGTGCTAATATAGACATAACCTAAGTACCTTTACAATGCTCTGTAAAGACCTTAAACTGAAAATAAATTGTTTCTTGGACTACTCAGTTCATTTTTATGACATGTGACAAGTCCCCTATTGTCCCTCTAGGGTTTCTGCGCTTCTTGGTAGATTTTTATTGTGTACCTGAGACTCTTGGTCGCCCTTCCACTGCCTTGAGTCTTTCCAAAAGCAAGGATCTCCATTTACCAAGCCACATTCATCATAGGCAAGTCACGGGGAGAAGGGCAAGACCCTTTCAGGAGATTTTGACACCCCTGTTCTTCCACTAGGGCACCTCTCCAGGGAAGGAGAGAGAGTACAGTACCACCCACTACTTCAGCTTTGGCCCAGGGACCCTAGATGTGAGGCAGCTGATGAGGCTTTTCACCCGGCCCCAAACACACCAACTTTTCCCTGGGCCACTTCTCCCACCACTTCCCTCTAGCACCTTCTTCCCTGCACCTGGCTGAGCCTCTTCTCTCTTCAAAAACCTCAGTTCTCCAGCCTCTCTTCCTGGCTTGCTCCTCTTCTTCTTCCCTGCTTTAGTGAAGTAGGGGGAAACCTTTTATATTGAGCCACAAGGCCTTAACTGGATTGATTTGCCTTTTTTTCTGCAGGCTGATTCTTAATGAGCACCAGCCACCTGCCCTGGCAGCTGGGCCATACTTTCTTTGAGCATAAAGTGGTGAACAAAAAGGCATTGACCCACTTCCTGTATACTTGCCATCCACCAGGCTCTTGTATGGCTCCCTGAAAACCTTTGAGGAACGATCAGTGCTGTCTGGGACTCTCTGCTCAGTGTCCCCTTCTGGCTCCCTCGTTTTGGCCCTATGACCTCCACACCCATCCCTGTTTTTCTTTTAGTTATCCCTAGAATTTATTTGAGGTCCCATATCTAGTGGATCCCGCTTATAGGGGTGGGGATCTTGTAGCTGTGGACAGGCTTGTGCTCACCCACGTTCTTGGTCCCCAATAGGACCAGGCTCTTCTAACATGCAGTCTGTGGTCTGCCACAGATGCTTTCTGTTTTAAGAGGATATTTGCTGAGAGGGACCGATCCTGAAAGATCTCCGTTGACTTTGTGAAACCTATCTTGCAACTTTTGAAAAATGCTTGCTTTATGAATTAACCTTTTCAGTAGTATAAACAAACCACTTCCCAACCTTTCCCAGATGGAGACTCATTCTGACAATTCAGGAAGACTTGGTCACTCAAGGCAATTCAAAACTGGGGGGAAGGGGTACGGATGACTGGGCAATGCTGTAACTAGCTAATTTTGCACCTGAGGCAAAAATATAAAATTGCGCCCCCTCATGTTTATATATTCATAATAGTTATTTCATAGAAAAGGTGAAATACATTAATAAAATAAAAACATTACATTTACTATTGTTAATCAGAGTTGTGGTAGTGGAAAGACACTCATCCCCAAGCCACTCTCCACAGCTTAAATCCCACCATCAGGGGCTAAAGGAGTCACAGTCAGGGGCCAGAGAGGGTTAGGGGAAATCGCACAGAGGGACGGGAGGAGGCTAGGGGAGTCACACTCAGGGGCTGGAGCCAGCAGTGCCAGCTGCAGAAGTCCCGGCCGAGTGTGGGGGAGACCCCTGACCCCTGAGGCTGGAAGCCAGCTGGGGCACAGAACCCCGGCTGGCAGTGCCAGCCATGGGAACCCCAAACAGGTGCTGGGGGAATCCCGACATCTATGACTGGAATCTGGCTTTGGCACAGATCCCTGGGTCAGTAGTGCCAGCCGTGGGAACTTGGCTGGATGCAGGGGTGACCCCCGTCCCCTGTAGCTGGGGCCTGAAGCCCTGCCCCACTCTCAGCCCCCAGTCCCAGCCTTAAGCCTCCCAACCTCCAACCCCAGCCCTGCCCCATCTACCTCAGCTGAGCTCCTTTGGCTCCCTAGCTCTCTACCGTATGCCTTTTTCACATATAGGTGGGCAGTTCCCTGCCCTGCAGGGAATACATAAATACATTTATTAATGTATTTCACCTTTTCTATGAAATAATACTCAAGTTAATTGATTGGTTTATCTTCCTGATGGCTGTTAAGACAATTAGGAAGTTGAGTACCATTTTCAATGTGAAAGGCTTCTTAAGATCCACCTGGGAAGCTGCCCAGCCCAGCCAAGACCCTTTTCAAATGCTGAATAGTAACAGAGAGAGAGCCCTGATAGTCTATATACTATCAAAACAAAAAAGCGGTGCTACTGGACTGCCTTTTTTTTTCCTTTTCAAATGTAATCATGACCATCGGTTCAGAAACCGTGCTCTATATAGAGAAACAGGACATTTCCCCAATATGCAAGAAAACAGACATCTAACTCCCTTAGACAAAGGGTCAACGGGCACAAAACAGACATTAAAACACTCCAGATCCACAAACCAGTTAGTCAACATTTTAATGGAATGGGCCATTCTGTCAATGACCTCAAGGTATGTGTGTTACTGAAAAGAAATTATCGCTCCTTTGTAGAAAGGGAAGCAGACGAATTAACGCTTATATTCAAATTCGGAACATTAACACATGATTTAAATCGGGATGTGAACTTTCTGAGTCACTATAGGGGCTCGTCTGCATACTTAACTCAATCTAATTCTTGATCTTCCCCCCCCACCCCTCCACTCTCTGATTTGCTCACCTTGATTATCTTTTTCTGATTTGTCCTCCTTGCTTACTGTTTTTGGTTCTCTGTGTCTTAAATATTGAGTCTGTTCTGGTCTGGCTATGGTCTGAAGAAGTGGGTCTGTCCCACGAAAGCTCACCTAATAAACTATTTTGCTAGTCTTTAAAGTGCTACTTGACTGCTTTTTGTTTTGATAGTGTATAGACTAGCACGGCTTACTCTCTGGTAATATGCAAGAACACATTTTCTTCCTGCATAGGTCTCCTTGAAACAAACTGGGGAGGTGAGAGAATGAAATGAGGTTGACAGAGAGGACTAATTGTGCAACTGGTCCTACTGCAGAAGCAGAAGTTCTAAGAGGAACCCATCACAAGCAGAGTTTCACCCCTCTGGAGTTGAGGACTGAACACTTTAATCATTGTGAGCAAAAGCCTCAAATCTCTCCCTCATCTCCCAAGTCATCCAACATCTTTAAGAATGGTTTTGGAGGGAGGCAATGATGAAAATAATTATTGCAGTGGTTCTCAAATTCCACTGCACTGCAACCCACTTCTGACAACAAAAGTAGTACATATCCCAAGGACGGGGACTGAAGACCAACCCACACCAAAGATCACTACCTCAGGTGTGATGGAGGTAGGGGGGCAAAGCTGAAGTTCAAAAGCTTTAGCCCCAGGTGCGAGGCCCGTAACCTGAGCCCTGCCACCCAGGTTTGAAGCCCTCAGGGTTGGGCTTTGGTCCCAGGTGTTGGGACTTGTGCATCAGCTTTGGCCCTGGGCCCCAGTAAGTCTACTGTCAGCTCGGGCAACTCCATAACAGTGAGGCTCCTCCAACCCACCCTTTGAGAATAACTAAAATATTCACAGAATACTAGAACTGGAAGGAAACTCGAGAAGTCATCAAATCTAGTTCCCTGCACTCGTGCCAGCACCAAGCATCATCCAGACCATCCCTGACAGATGTTTGTCTAAAATGCTCTTCAAAATCTCCAATGACAGAAATCCTACAATATCACTAAGGTATTTATTCCCAAGCTTAACCATCCTGACAGTCAGGAATTTTTTCCCTAATGTCCAACCTAAATTTCCCTTGCTGTGATTTAAGATGATAGCTTCTTGTCCTATCATCAAAGGTTAGCACTTATTGCAATCTCCTCTCATATTTTTAGCAGCCATTCATATGATAATGAAAATGCAACAGCTCTGTTCCATTAGTATTGGAATCAATACTGCTTACAGAAAAGAATAAAGCTCAGTAGTTCTGTACCGAGACAGGCAAACAAGTCAACACTTTGGAAATTTATCTTCCTGATTGTGAACTTAGTCTAACGATATGAACACAACTCACCCATCTACAACTGGTGGTGGAAGCAGTGTAACAGATGGAGAGTAAGCATTTATAAATTAAGTATGCCTCTAAGGCTACATCTACACTACCATATATATTTGATTTTATTAAATTCAATTTTATAACTCTGGTTTTTATAAATTTGATTTTGAGTATCCTTACTTCCCACAAAGTCAACTTAGTGCTGCCACACTAGAGTGGCCAAACATCAACTGTTACAGCAGTGCATTGTGGGAACCTATCCCACAGTTTCCTCAGCCCTGCATTCTGCACCCTCCCCCCCGCAGCTCTGCTGTACCCCCACCACTGGAAGCACTCACCCTGCTGCCTGGTTCCAAGGCCCTGCAGTTTGATGGGAGCTGGAAAACTGACCAGCACTCCTGCACCTGGCTGGCGGGAGCTGGAAGCCAGGTGCAACAGGGAGCTCAGTGCTGCACTGGTCAGTTTCCCAGTTCCCACAAGTGGCAGGCTGCTAGCAGCCAGCTGCAGCAGCACCACGAGTTTCGAGTTTCGCAGCTCCCTGCCACTTGCAGGAGCAGGGAAACTGACCATGGCTACCGCACTGGTCAATGTCCTGGCTCCCGCAAGTGGCAGGCAACTGGGAGCCGGGTGCAGCAGTGCCAGTCAGCCTCTGGAGGTTAATTAATTCTATTCAGTGACATGGTGCTTACACACTAGACTTCATTCGAATTGTTAAATTCAAACTTAATGCTACACCCACCCAGTTCCAACGATATTATGATACCAGTAATAGTGCTCCCTAAATTGAGCTACTGGTATTTACAGTGAAGCCAGTCACTCAATACAATCAAGCTAACTGCCTTAAATTCGAATTTATCTAGTAGTGTAGATGTAGCCAGTGTCTTAACATTAAAAAAAGCTTTTACACACACACACACACACACACACACACACACACACACACAGTTACAGTGAGTGCTTTAAAGAAGGCCGTTAAACATGAAATGCTGCCCTGGAGACCTGACTCATTCTAAAGTCATTAAGCACACTTACATGAATAAATGGATGAGGAGCAAGGTCCATGATCTTTTATAATTATGAATATGCTTTAGTTAAAATTGTGGCACTGGAAACAAGGGCAGAATGCCAAGTGATCTCCAAAATTAACAAAAATAGTAAAGTCATATAAAAATACAAAACAAGTACAGTTTTACAATCAAATTAAAAGTGCAAATCCTTTTCAAGTTAATGCTATATGGCATCTACTATTATTTTACTGCAGCTACATATGGCAAGATAAAGTTAACTTTTGTCAAATTATCTTTTTTCCATATTAAAGAAAACACTGAAAAAGGTTAAAATTTAGCAAAAGTAAGTGTCTGCAAAGATTCTTTCACTGCACTTAAAATAATAAGTTGCAAATATATGGAATATCCAAAATAGCTGTTCTTCAATACTTTAATTCCCAATACTTTGTAGTGTACTTTGCTTAATTTACATTGCAGAAAATCATGTTCTGCAAATATGTAGACCAAATGCTCTCAAATCATTTCTATAAGAAAGGGCAGTCTTTAAATAATGAGCTTGTTTTCATACATTTGCCTAATAGAGTCTTTCCAGGGGAGGATTATCACTAAAGCATTCTTTGTTGTAATGTTATTATTGGATATGACTCCAGAATATGGCATCAAGCACTATTAACTGCCTAAAACTAAAAGTAAATGAAAGATCATCTACTTCTTGCACGCTGCTCAAGGACAACCACACCAGCCTCATAATAAATGGGTAATTCTTAGGAGAAGCAAGCTTTTTGCATTTAAAGAAAATGAGAAGTGAAATATCATCGTGACTTAAGTTTCTCAGAAATGCTTATGCAGAAACAGGTATTAGTAACATGTGAAGCAATACACAAAACCTACTACATGCAAAACAACTGTTTCATTTTTGTAGGCAGGTAACCAGCAACAGTCTTGCAAAAAAAAAAAATAAATAAAATCAAAGAGTAGATTCAGCTGAAATAATACTCAAAAAGCTATTGGCTAATAGGAATTCAGTGACCTCCCCAGATATTGCAGCCTTATAGATTTAACAGATGCACAGATTCTAAAACCCAAAAGGACCACCACATCCATCCAGTCTGACCACTTCTAATACCCAGGCCACTTATCCCAACAACTTATACTGAAAATAGAGCACTCTCTTTTAGAGCATCATCCACTGTCAATTTAACTATCCCATGTGACTCCTGGAAATCTGTTCCAACAATTGATTACCGTCACTGCTACAAATGTGTCCCTTATTTCCAGTTTGAATTTTCCAGATATCATCTTCCATCCACTAGACCATGTGTTCCATTCTGTTAGATTAAAGCACCCTCTAGCATAGGACCTTGTAGCCCTAGTAATATAATGATGGAAGTTGGGAACATTTACAATAGTACCCCCCTTTCGAAAGGGGGATGCAAATGAGACACATTGGCATGTGCTAATGAGGCACTACAATGAATATGCAATGCCTCATTAGCATAATGGCAGCTGTGGCTCTTCAAAAGTGCCACTTTCGACTGCGCGGGGCTTGTCTACATCGGGTCCTTTTTGAAAGGACCCCTCAGGCACTGAAATCCCTTTGTTCCTATTTTGTTATAGGAATAAGGGGATTTCAACATCTGCAGGGTCCTTTGAAAAGGACCCCACGTAGACAAGCCGTGCACAATTGTAAGCAGCACTTTTGAAGTGCTGCGGCCGCCACTATGCTGCTGAGGCGCTGCATATTATTTACAGCACCTCATTATCATGTCCTGATGTGTCTCATTAGTATCCCCCCAAGGGGGGGGTGCTACTGTAGACATGGTCTAGGTGTGGATTTACTGACTACCACATATTGCAGTTAGGAAACTTGGGCAAGTCTTCATGGGATTCTGCACAAAATCCCCCAGTATTTTAATTTGGGGTGGACTCCTGGAACAAAATAGGAAGGAGAGTTCTTTCAAAGATGTGGTTTATTTTTGAAAGAGCCCCATCTACACTTCTTTTTCTTTCAAAAGAAGCTCTTCTGAAAAGGGATGAGGCAAGAAAAAACACCAGATATGTAAATCAGTGCTTCAATTGCATTTTCAACTTCCCTCATTTTGCATTCCTCTTTCAAAAGAGGAATGCAAGTGTACACACAGGTCAGATGAATAACTGACTCTTCCACAAGTAATTTGAAAGGGGACATTGGTATGAATTTGCCAGATGCTCTTCTTCACCAGCAAGGGAAAGAAAGGAAATGTACCAATGAACCAGAATGAACAGGTGAAGAAAATACAGGGCCATCCCTAGGCCATTCTGTGCCTCACGTTAAGTAGTGTCTTAGGCTGCACCTGCACATATCCAGCACAGCCAGAGGGAGGTCAGTGCTGCTTCAAGCAGCTGCAATACCCTGGCCTGCACTCTGCCTCCTGGATGCAGCCACCTGCCCCTGGACCTCTGTTCCACCTTCCAGCCCTGTGGCCCAATCCCCCAGCTCCTCAGCCCCCCTGTTCTGCCTCCTGACCCTGTAGTCCAATCATTAGTCATATCTAGCCCTCTGCTCTGCCTCCTGGCCCCAGTGGCTGAATCCCTCAGCACCTTACACCCTGCTCTTGTGGCCCCAATCCCCTTGCCCTTTGCTCCACCTCCCCATTCACAGCACTGATCCCCATTCTACCTGTTCCCCCACCAGCCTTCATATACTGCTCTTAGCCCCAACAGCCCTGGGCACAGCCCTCGACCTTGCAGAGCTGCTGTTCAGTTCCCCTTCAGGGAGGGAGGGTGCAGGTGCTCAGGCTGCAAAGAGCACCTGAAGTCATGAGGGCAGCCCTGAGGAAATACATGAGCGTGTACACAATCAAAATGGAACAGAAAGTGAATTTCACCTACACAAGCCCATAGTAACAGAGAGGAAGCCGTGCTTATACACTATCAAACAAAAAGCAGTCAAGTAGCACTTTAAAGACTAGCAAAATAGTTTATTCTGGTCTGGCTATGGTCTGAAGAAGTGGGTCTGTCCCACGAAAGCTCACCTAATAAACTATTTTGCTAGTCTTTAAAGTGCTACTTGACTGCTTTTTGTTTTTACACAAGCTTAGATGAACTTCCTCTTCTTCCACAGCAATGAGGAGAACAGGAATTTCCTCAGTGCTCTCTAGCAGTCATAGGCTACATCTACACTAGAGAGCTTTGTTGACAAAACTCGTGAAGCGTCCGCATTACAAATGTGCTCTGTTGACAGTAAATCGACAGAACGTGGCACTTTTGTCAGCAGCATTCTGCTATTTCCCCAGGACACAAAATGCTTTTCTCGACACTCTGTCAACAGAAAGCAAGTGTGGACACCCTGGGGGGGCCCTTCATTGACTGACTGGGCTTCCAGGTCACTGGGCAGCCCTGCCTCCTGTGCTTCCAGTTGGCCATTCTGCAAAGAGAGCAGCCAGGCAGTCCAGCCAGTCTCTGTCGACAGAGCGGAATGCTTTTTCAATCCACTTCGCTGTCTGGATAAATTCTGTTGACAGAATTTTTGTCAGACACTTCGGTCAACAGATCACTGTAGTGCGGACATAGCCACAGTGAAACAGTCTCCCTCACCAACAAGAGCATTTTGGTTTAAAGTTTTTAGAAACCTTTAATTATGGTCCAAATGCTCATCTGGCACAGTTGCTAATCTCAGGCAGGACATGGGAAAGTAAGCATCTTACTTTCACAAGCTTTAAATCCCACTTCCAGATAATAGATTTTGTTTCAGTTTTCATGTTGGGATGACCACAGAGAAGAAACCATAATCTCCCAGAACCTGTGGAACCAAGTAAATTTGGATTGCACTAGGTTAGCGGAGTGTTTCTGGAGACTGGGCTCATAGGAGAAAATCCGTTTCTCTTTATGTCATTATAATCATGCTTGTCCGTATCCTTTCATTGCAACTTCATAATCCAATTAACAAGTCATTTATAAACATTTTAACTTTTGTAGCAAAGTGCTATGCTTTTGTTATGCAGAGAATCTCAAACTGCCCTTATAAAAACAAAAAGCAGTCAAGTAGCACTTTAAAGACTAGCAAAATAGTTTATTAGGTGAGCTTTCGTGGGACAGACCCACTTCTTCAGACCATAGCCAGACCAGAATAGCTATGGTCTGAAGAAGTGGGTCTGTCCCACGAAAGCTCACCTAATAAACTATTTTGCTAGTCTTTAAAGTGCTACTTGGCTGCTTTTTGTTTTGATAGTGTATAGATTAGCACGGCTTCCTCTCTGTTACTGCCCTTATAAAGGCAGAGAAGGATTTCTATCTTCATTTAACTAGTGAGCAAAAAGAGCTTAAGCGATTCACTCCAGGTCACACAGAAAATTTTAAATAAAGCCATGGAGCCCCATTCCTTTCACTCATGCATCTGACAAACTGGGTCTATGACCACAAAAGCTCATGCTTCAATAAATCTGTTAATGTATAACTGCCACAGGACTTCCTGTTATTCCTTTCATTATACTCTTGTACATAAATTACATTCACAGACATCATTCTCTACCCAACAACATAATTAGACATTTATACCACACTACTACCACTGTATTTTAGCACCTAATATACAAGACACTACTCACAAATGGTCAGATGCAGTGCTCATCCAAGTCAGAGGGAGTTTTTCCCTGACTTCAATGACAGTTGGATCAAATCATAATATCTAAATCCACAAAAAAAAAGCCACTAATCCCCTCTCTAAAACTTACTATGCATTTAACTTTATGTACTTCACAGTGCACAAAGGCAGAGGTAAAAGTAAGTGGGTCAACCTTGGTGCGCAGCTCTGACAAGAGCTATCTGAGTTGTGGCAAAAGCCAGCAGGGAGCTATTTAAAAAACTAGCAGAGACCCGGGCGCAACAGGACAGTACCCAAAAGAAATTTTAAGTTACTTTCACCCCTGCTCAAAGTAAGTCTGTGCTTCAGTTTTTGCACTATTCATTCTTAGAGGATTTACACGATTCTACACACATATAGCAAAGCCTGTTGCAACAATAGTAAGATTTTTAAGAAATCAGTAAGAGATCAAGTAACTGTCAGTATATATATACAGAAGGGTGCTATGGTAAGCCTCTGCATGCAGCCTTAACTTTGGCATTTCCTGACTCTTAGAAGCTTATTTGTTCAACTTTAATGTTCTTTGATCAGTTATTTTTGGATGAAAAATGGAATCTATACAAAGGATAGAAAAAACAGATTCTTAATACGTGCCATGAATGGAAACTATGCAGTTCATACATTTCTTTTTTTCCTCCCTAGTCAAATCTGAATGTAAAAAGTATTGCCCCACACAAAGCAAATGCATTAGTCCATTCTGTTAAGGATGATTCTGCCCTTCAGCCTTTTTTCTTTTATCCATCATTTGATTTTCTGATTATTGTAAAAACCCCTCTTATTCAAGAGAGGCTCTCAAAGTCTATTATGGCTTACACATTAGACCCAGACTGTTTAATTTATCCCTAATACCTCAAGGAAGTTTCAGGGCATAGTGGCTCATATAACCTGTCTCTGAAGCCAGCGTCATAAAAGAATCATTCTCACCCCCAACTGTGAGGTTAGATGAGCCATTTGCCCCCAGAGAGAAATTAATACTGCTCCACTGACACCAGGCTCCATGGACAGCAACTTCCCTACATATTTTGAACACAGAAAAATGGTGAGCATTATGTTTTGTAACCCCAATCCTAAAATAGCTCTCTGTATCTGTACTTTATGATAAATAGTGGAGGATGCAAAAAATCTCTTCTCTGGCTTCTCATTACTCTCTCAGCATCCCAAAGACCAGTCCTTAAACCAGCTAGCAAGGAAACATTATGTCAAGCCAATCTGGACGAAAAACCAAACATATCAATGAAAGGGAAGATCTTGACCATTGATTTAGTGGAGTTCAAACAGTAGCTAAAGGTGTTTGAGAAGAGTTGTTATAGAAAGATCCTGAGAATAGGATGGATGCAGAAGAATTAGTAAAATTTTATGAAGTTTATTTGACTATACTTATACACCAAGGTGAGAATATTTGCCAAAGATTACCTTCTGTGAAACACATTAAAATTCAACACAGTTCTAGGAAAATAAAGGAAATTGGCCTGCACAAACTCAGGTTTTGCTCTTTCTCCCTTTCCTTTTATGCTTCATCCAGAAGAGGAAGGCTGATATCACCGAACAAACATTTATGTAGTTTGATATCTGCCATTTTATATAAAGCCAGTTTTCTCCTTTGCTACAGAAACAAAGAAAAATCTCAGCTACCCATTCAGTAAAGAACATAGTTCCTATAAACCTTGCCTGTGACAGAGCAACAGCACTCATGTGGGCATGAAATATTTTTCCTTGTTCATTTACCTTTGCTAAAAAACAAAATGCAAACTCATTCACTTGCTTGCTGCTGCATGCCACTTTGGTAGGTTTTCATGTATTTTTTAATACAACAGAAATTTGTTAAAACACAAATTAATGCTTTCAGTATTTATTAACAGATATAATTCACTGATTAAATAATTTAAAAACTATTCATTACATAAGCTCCATAAAATTCTGTGTCTGTAGATAGCAAATGGAGAATAAACTGCACACACTTCTAGATGCAGCTCTTGTTTTCAGATCTGGTCAAATATACACAGTGGTTATGTGTAAACTACAGCAATCTGTCAAAGAAGAGATCTTCCAACAAAACTTCTGTTGACAAAGTGCGTCCACACACAAAAGCGGATCAAAAAAGCAATCCACTCTCTTGACAGAATGGTCAACCGGAAGCACAGTAGAAAGGCTGCCCAGTGACGTGGAAGCTCTGTCTGTCGACAGAGGGATCCCCAGGGCGTCCACGTGGCTCTTTTGTCCACAGAGTCTGTTAAGAAAGGCATTCTGCCTCGTGGGAGAAAGGCAGAAGGCTCTAGATAGTGCCATACTGTCAACAAAACATATTTTGTGTGTGGATGCTCCACAAGTTTTGTAGATGTAGGCAAAAGGATAAGAAAATAAAGTATAACTGCAGAGGTCTTCAAGCTAACAAACTACTCACATACGAATGCAGGTTGAACCTCTCTAGTCTGGCACCCTCTGGGCCTAACCAGTGCTGAACAAAAGAATTTGCCAGACATTGGGAGATTAATTTTTCTTCCAAAATGGGAATTTTCAGTCTTTTTATTCTCTCCTCATACAGAAGCTGCTCCATACATCATTCTTGTTGTCCTTCTCAATACCTATTCCATTTTTAAATCTACCTTTTTAATTGAGGTGACCAGAACTGAACTCATATTCAACGTACTGGCGTACCATGGGTTTATATAGTGGCATTATGATATTTTCTGTCTTATTATCTATCCCTTTCCTAATGGAGCCTAACATTCCGGCAACTTTTTTGACTGCTGCTGTACATTGACCACATGTGTTCAGATAACTGTCCACAATGACTCTAAGATCTCTTTTTTGAGTAGTAACATTTAATACAGATCCCATCATTTTGTATATATAATTGGGATGTTTTCCAACGAATATTTCCTTGCATACATCAAAACTGAATTTCATCTGGCGTTTTATTGTCCAGTCACCCAGTTTTAAGAGACCCATTTGTAACTCTTTGCAGATTTCTTTAGACTTACCTATCTTGAGTAATGTATATTGCCAGCAATTTTTGACACCTCACTATATGCTCTCCTTTTCAGATCTGTTATGAATCTGGTGAGCAACATGCCTTGGGAAGAGGCACCATAATTTATATCTCACCATTCTGAAAACAATTTATTCCTACTCTTTATTTCATGTATTTTAACCAGTCACTGATTCAAAGTGGACCTTCCTTCTTACCCCATGACTTCTTACTTTGCTTTACAACCTTTGGTGAGGGACCTTTTTAAAGGGCTTTCTGAAAGTACAAGTACACTATATTCATTCATGTTTGTTGACCACCCCCTAAAGAATTCTAGCAGATGAAGCGTGATTTACAAAAGCCATGTTGACTCTTCTCTAACAAATCATGTTCAACTATGTGTCCGATAATTCTGTTCTTTATTATGCTTTCAATCAATCTGCCTGTTACTAAAGTTTAGCTTACTGACTGTAATTGCCACAATTGCCCCGGGAGCCTTTTTAAGAAATTGGAGTCACATTAACTATCCTCCAGTCATCTGATAGAAAAGCTAGTTTAAATGATAGGCTGTGTACCACAGTTAGTAATTGTGCAGTTTCATATGTTTCCTTCAGAACACTTGTTCCAAAACCTTTTCTACAGATATCTGGAACGGTTCTTTGATTGGTCAGCTACAAAGAGCATCTCAGAAGTGGGAATTTCCCCCACGTCATGTTCTGTCAAGACTGACGCAAAGAATCCACTCAGCTTCTCTAAAGCCGTGTCTACACGTGCACGCTACTTCAAAGTAGCGGCACGAACTTCGAAATAGCGCCCGTCACAGCTACACGTATTGGGCGCTATTTCGATGTGAACATAGACGTTAGGTGGCGAGACGTCGAAGCCGCTAACCCCATGAGGGGATGAGAATAGCGCCCTACTTCAACGTTCAACGTCGAAGTAGGGACCGTGTAGTCGTTGCGTGTCCCGCAACTTCGAAATTGCAGGGTCCGCCATGGCGGCCATCAGCTGAGGGGTTGAGAGACTCTCTCTCTCCAGCCCCTGCGGGGCTCTATGGTCACTGTGTCCAGCAGCCCTTAGCCCAGGGCTTCTGGCTGCTGCTGCTGCTGCAGCTGGGGATCCATGCTGCATGCACAGGGTCTGCAACCACTTGTCGGCTCTGTGGATCTTGTGTTGTTTAGTGCAACTGTGTCTGGGAGGGGCCCTTTAAGGGAGCGGCTTGCTGTTGAGTCCGCCCTGTGACCTTGTCTGCAGCTGTGCCTGGCACCCTTATTTCGATGTGTGCTACTTTGGTGTGTAGACGTTCCCTCGCAGCACCTATTTTGATGTGGTGCTGCGCAACGTCGATGTTGAACATCGACGTTGCCAGCCCTGGAGGACGTGTAGACGTTATTCATCGAAATAGGCTACTTCGATGTAGGCTTCACATGTAGACGTAGCCTAAAATAGCCTTCTCCCCACTGGGTGCTACTTTAGCACCAGTGGCCCCACTGACTGGCTGGCATATTTCCTGCTTCTGATGTACTTTAAAAAATAATTGCTGCTAGTTTTTAAGTCTTTGGCTAGCTGCTCTTCAAATTCCCTGTAGCCTGCCTAATTATATGCCCATGAGGAAATAGTAATTTACAGATGGGAGATTGGGGCAAAGAGATCAAAGTTAAAAATTTCCATTAGTTTTGGGTGTCCAATCTTAGACACTAGGAATTGATTTTTTTAAGAATACTTATTATTATAAAGCATGTCATATCTTCAAAGCACAGCTCCCACTGGTTCCAGATGCAACTGGGAAAGCTCAATACTTCAAATCAGATCCCAGAGCATCAAGTGGGACTCCCCAAAAATGGAAATGCACAAATAGTGCCACCTGCGGAAGTGACTTCAAGAATTGACTTGGGAAATCTGTGGCAGAATCCAGAGCAGCATACTTTTGCCTTAGCCATGAGGCATTCTTTTTCCTTCTGTAATCCCCAGCCCTATTAACTGCAGAGCTTCCAACTTCTGCAACAAATAAGTTAGGAGATCCTACAGCCAACAGCCTCCTTTACTCACAACCCTCATTTCTATAGAGCAGGCCCATCCTGTGTGCTGCATGAGGCAAGCGTCCCATGAAAAAAATAGTAGGTGTCATCTCATTAAAACAGGGTTACCATATTTGAACTTTCAAAAAAGAGAACACCGCTGAGAGGGAATGTATCTGTAACAGCATCTACCAACTCATATTGTATGAATGTACTGTATATACTATATACTGATACAGACACAATTCCTCTCAGGGGTGTCCTCTTTTTTGAACGGTCTAATATGGTAACTCTCATTAAAAACTTTATCATAATGCATCTCTAGCACAAAAGCCACCCATTCCCTCTGTCCCCATCAAATTTCAAGTCCCTGTTCCAAACCACAGGGATATGGAAAATTTACGTCTGAATTGTTACAGGCTGTAAATGTCATATGCCACTAAAAAGAGCATATTATGGGACATTTCTAGCAACTTAAACATGCAGTCTTACAAACCACATCAATAATATATGCTATTTTCTCAGATACTCCTTTGCAAACTCCTTGTCTGCTATGTTGCTACACAGGAGCAAAAATAAAATCTGGGCCTATAAAGGGTACAGGAGTATTGGAGAGATCTATTTTCCATATAGTATGTTTCATAACCTCACTTTTCCCCTAAAAAGCATTGACACAAAAGAACTACCCAAAAACTGAATAAACATGCCCCAAGAACATAGCTGAACTATTTGGTATTGAAGCAAAGACAATTCATAATCCATCAGGTTATTTCCTAGGGATTATTGGATGTCTGGATGAACTGACAGCCCAAGCCATTCATTAATTCTAGAAACAGAACCAGTGCTCAGGCCACTGTTTTTATAATCTGTGCTTTCCCTCTGTAAAGCAAAAATTAAAATAAATAATTGAAGAATTCTAGCCAAACTGTGGTATCAGCTAAACCCACTGATTCCACTAAGGTCCACAGGTGTGACATATGGAGGTCTGAGGACATCTGGCTTCCCTTAATCTTTCTTTTAACACCACAAGGAATCTAGAACTTGAGCCCAGATTTTTCACAAGGCTTACATGAAGAAGAATAGCGGGATCAAAAGCCACTGTGAGCTCTGGGCAAGCTGGGAGTGGGACACATATCCATGACCCTGGAAGGGATGAGGCCTAAAGTAGTCAGTCCTTAATGCCGCCCCAAGGTGGCACTCCCCGTTACCCTAACCACACAGAGTGGTGCTGCCATGGCTGTTCATCTGTCCACCAATGCCTCCCTATCAGCAGGCATGAGCAAGAAACATGTTAAAAAATATCTTCGGAAACCTTTTAAAAAATACTCGGGAACAAACCTTTCTGAGTAAAGTGAGTCAAAAGAAGTCAGCCATATGGAAAATGAGACTACCCAAACAGCCCAGCAGCAACCTAACCATGTGAAAAACCCAGGGAGATCTTGAGTCACCACTGCCATAACTGCTTGGAATGCAGAGCCACATGCTGCTCCAAAGAAAACATACTGTGGCATCTCAGTGCTGAGACTGCCACCTGAAGAGGGAGGAATCACTGCACATGTCAAGAGAGCACAGCATTTTTTTAATTCTGCTGGTTTCACTAGTTTGTTATAAAATATATATTATATTTGTTAGATACAAAGACAAGGTTCTGGAGAGAAAAAAATTCATCAGACTGGCAACATTTGTTACGCTCAAGGGGAAAGCTATTTTAAAATATACTTAGAATTGTAAAATAACTGCTAGAGTGCTTGATTTTGTACATAAAATATGGATTACCTTTTGAAGCCATTTGATGGAGGAGTATTTTGAACAGATTGAGAATGTTTTTCCAAAGGTTCATAAAGAGGATGGTCACCGACAATCAAAATTACATGTGACGAGGTAAAATAAGTTGTAAAATGTACAGCTGCTCTTTCCCTCAGTAAGGATATTCATACTGAGCATGAATTATGCAACAAAAGCTCAAAAAGGAACTTTCACAACATTACACAAAACACAAGAACTAAAGGTCACCAAATGAAATTAACAGGTCTCAGGATTAAAACAAACGAAAATACTTCACACAACAGTCGACTTGTGGAGCTCCTTGTCAGAGGATTTTGTGGAAGGACAAAACTATCACAAGGTTCAAAAAAGAGCTAAATAAATTTACAGAGGATAGGTCCATCAGTGGATATTAGGCAGGCTGGGCACGGATGGTGTCTCTAGCCTCTGTTTGTCAAGAAACTGGGCACGGGCAACAGGAGATGATCACTTGATGATTACATATTCTGTTCATTCCCTCTGGGGTACCTGGCATCAGCTACTGTCAGAAGACAGAATAATGGTCTGATCCATTATATCCATTCTTATGTTTTTATGTCCAATTAGAGGAATTTAAAAATCCAAAAGACCATGGTCTCATGTTTGATTGCACTCACTGCCCATGGGGGTACAAAGATTTGGAGTTTCTAACTCCATGAATGAAAGATTCTATGAGTATGAAAAGAAAAAATAAGTTGTGCTCTGCTCCAGACTCATTCTAAAGGAGTGTAATCTTCCTATTCATTAACAAATAGGCAGAAAAATAGTAGAATGGGCCTATTAAAGTACCTCATTATTACAGAAATCTTCTCTTCTTAAAAGACAAAAAGCAGAACGCTAGATGAAACTACTCAGATATTTTAAACACATACACACGTGAAGAGTCCAACAATTCCTTTTACAGTCAGTATGGATGGATTCTTTCCACCAATCGAGTTATAAAATAACCATGGCAAGTGTACTGAAAGCTAATACTCAGAACGTTGTTCTTTTATAGACAAACAATTCCAGATGGTAGTGCAAGAGTTTTCACAAAACTGATTTATTTTTCTTATTTTAAAAAGCAACTTATTTTAAAATGCTCTAAAAGAAGATAAGCATGGAAGCTGTGCTTTTAAAAATATGTTTAGTCGTTTGCTGCTTTTGGCCTGTCACATCACTCTTACTGGACAAGTATAAACCACAAGTATAAAAAGACATATGTATTTAATAAAAATATTGTAAAATTATTCGTAATTTTAATAATGAATTTTTTCACCCAAACTATAGGCAAATACAAGCACACCTCATGAAGAGAATGTGATACAGGTGATAAAACAATAAGATGTTAGGATCATGGCATTACACACTCCAAAACTGTCCAAATATGTGACATTTTATCACTGAATGCGGTATCCTTTAAAAACACAAACAGGGAAAAGATACTCAACTCCAACATCTAATACAACCATATTACAGGAAAATGGAGAGCAACCAAAGAGTGCATTTTTGCTACATATGATCAGTTTAATTGTGGGCCCAATTCTTTTCCATGGCCTTCCTTACTTGGTTTGAGTAGTGCCTTACTGTAAGAGCAGGCTTACTGAAATCTTGACTCTATTTAAGTCAACAGAATTTTGCCATTGACTTCAGTGGAGCCATGATTTGACCCATTTTCTTCAGGAAGCTACTCAACAAGGGCAGTATTACTCAATACAAACAAGAAAAAGGTAGTCAAGGGAGCAAAACTGACCACCATCTAACATTTTGAATGCTTCACATAAGGCAGCTCATAACAATTTAGAGCTAGTTTGTGCTAATACTTACTATCCATCATTGGCTATGTCCACACTAGAGGGTTTTGTCAACAAAACACATGGAGAGTCCACACTAAAAATGTGTTCTGTTGACAAACTGTTGACGGAACTTGGCACTTTTGTCAACAGCCTTCTGCCTCCCCCCATGAGGCAGAATGCACTTCTTGACAGAATCTGTCAACTAAAAAGCTATGTGCATGATCCGGGAGGCCCTCTGTTGACAGATAAGGCTTCTGGTTCACCAGGCAGCCCTGTCTGCTGTCCTACTGTTTGGTCATTCTGTCAAGAGAGTGGCCAGGCAGTCTGGCTGCTCTCTGTCAACAGAGGTGATTGACAGAGCGATCCACTTTCATGTATGACCACAATCTGCTGACAGAAGATTTATCAGCAGATATCTTCCAACGGCCACGTCTGTTGACAGATCGCTGTAGTGTAGATGTAGCCATAGTGCCTACCACTATTTGATGGGAGATTCTCCTGGTAGTAAGCATTATGCTCAGTAGTAAGTGTTTGCAAAAATCATGCTCGTCACCATATGTAAAGGGAGTTCTCTCACATTTCCATATGCCCGATAATATATCGGCTCTTGATTCACCATATAAAATTGATATACTTTTCTAGTTCAGTATTCTGATGCCTCAAGAAATGTTTCCTTCTCACTTAACTCAAGAGGGTAATGGATTAGCGTACTACACAGGCGCGTTACTTAATTATCCAAAGAATTAATCTTTTAAATTGGGGGAAGACACAGGGCCCAAGATTATGCTTTACATGATCTATTTCAAATGTAGTGCACAGAATAACCTAGGTGCTGGGTTTGAAAGAGAATCAAGAGATCAACCTTAGATACAACTTTGTAGATCCTCCGACAAGAAGCAAGCAGACAAAAACACATGTCATTTCATAGCACACCTGAATTCAGTGCCAAGATGATAACACTTCATAATAACATAGAGACCAAACACGCATGCAATTCAATTTAAGACAGAGTGTAAAATACCTCATTTTTAACACCCACATTAAACCCCATCAAAATATAGTAGTAGTAAGCCTCCTCCACTCCTATTAAAGTAAATCTCTACTGTCCAGAAGTTTAATACTTAACAATATTAAAGATTGACTTTAAAATAAAATGTTAAAATGTGGGTGCTGTCAATAAAACAGGGCCATGAGTAATGAAAGAAGAAACGATGCATTAGTAGCAGCTAGGAAGTAGCCCTCAAGTTCTCAGTGTTGAACAAGAATTTCACTTGTCTAAATGAATAGGACATATATGTATGACTACATGGCATATGGGAATCCACAGAATATTGTTAAGTAAAAATCCATTATTTAATTATTAGTGTTCATATAACTACTCTGAACACTTTCCACAACTTTGAAGTTATGTGTACTGCACTTTAAAGACTTGTTACCTGTAGATCAGGCATGTCCAAACCGCGGCCCGCGGGCCACATGCGGCCCTGGACAGCTAGTAACGCGGCCCCACAAGATTGTAAACTTTTAACATTATTATGTGATTTATATACATTAACTATATTTTATATGCGGCCCAAGACATTTCCTCTTCACTCAATGCGGCCCAAGCAAGCCAAAAGGTTGGACACCCATGCTGTAGATAATAATATGCTCTTGCATTTATATAGAAACTTTCATACTGGAGCGTCCTTGGAGGTTACAAGTATTAGGTATAATACTAAGCACAATTATACAAATTTCACTTACGTAAATAGTCTCACTGAAGTAAATGTGTCTATTTCCATTAATAAGGATTGTAGGATCCAGCGTTCTTTACTGTACTTTTTGGTTGAAAGGGTGGCTGATAGCAAACAGACTCCACCACAAAGAACCAAAGGGAAGGGAAAATTTTAAGTGAATAACTTATTTTTCACATTCAGCATTAAGTTATCACATCCACAACACCACTACTCACCTGGTCAAGATTCATTACTTTAGTAAGATTAATTTTTCTACATATAATCACTGCACTTGCAACATACATGATAGTCCATAATAGCCAGAATGGGGTTCTCCCCAGCAATCAGACAAACCATTTCTTAACCACAAGTTATATGCGGCTACCTCAAAATTATATACTCTACCAAAACCAATCATCGAAAACAGATGTTCTTTTTTCATTCCCTTTAACATGTTGACTTTTTGGCTATTGCACCTTCCATTCAAGATAAACTAGAATACAGAGGTTAGTTTTAGTATAGTTTGCTATGTAAATTGACTACTTGCTATACAGGGGTCCAATCCTGAAATTAAAAAGTTAGGGGACTTACTAAAATTTATTAGTAATCCTGAAACTCAAATACTTCATTTAGAACATTTAAATGCAGGCACACAAATATAGATATTTGCCCTCTTCTGAAAAATAAAATATTGAAGATGATTCCATGGGATTTTTATAGCCCAAGACACATGCAAAAAGTTTGGTTAACTAAAATTTTGTAAAACATGAATGTACTGAAATACTCATTTGTTGTTATATTACCTTTCTCAACCCTAATATCAGCACTAGTCCATGCTGTGAATTTCAAAAATAGGACACTGAGTAACATGTACTTATTAACATCAGGAACTATAAATATCATAGATACCTGAATATTTATAGAGATAACCCATCCTCAAGTGCCTGTTGCTCAGAAGTAACTCCAATTATTCATGGTCCCAGGGCTTGAGGATGGGGAGAACAGGGGTTCATGGGACATAACTGTTAATCTCTATGGCCTCATAATGAGTTGTGGAGTATCTCAGATATCATTTTGACCTATACAGTCTCTTCTTAAGTTGTAAAAAGATGCCTCATTTCAGCACTCCACAGACAATAGCAAGCACAGGATATTTAGGGTTAGGCACCTCCTGCAAAGAACAGTGAAGAATGTGGAGCAGTTACTGCTATGCTGTGCAGTACACTTGCATACAGGAAATGCTGTGCAAAACAGGCTTCTACACAGTCTTCCTCCATGTGTCCCCTGCTAGAGTGGGGGCCCCATACAATCTCATTACCCGGAAGATCCAACCTGATATTAAATAGAATTGTCACATTGTAAGTTGTAATGAATTCTGCTAGTTAAGCATACATTTAAATTCAACAAGACCACATACTCAGGCAAAACTCACACTGAAGGCGGTAAGAGTTTTGAGTAAAATCTCAGTAAGAATCTCATAACTGCAAGAACACTGTATATAAATACGTCTTGGGAATACAAGACCAAGTCATCAATCATATTTGAAAATTTCTTGTGAAATATGGTACTTTGCAATCAGCTTTCTTTGCAGGAACAAGCACATATTGTACATAGACATATAAATGCTAATAGTCTGGCAGCTAAAAAACAATGTATATTTCACCTTTCCTTTGTTAACTTTCAGAGGCAAACATTATGCTCTCACTGCTAGTACATCTGCTAGCCTTAGATGCAAGTACAGTAATACTAATTTTTCAGTGGATTTTAAATTGCTAAACTTTTGAAGGAAAACATTCACTACTGTCCCAATTGTGAGGCATTAATTCATGATGCCAATACACACAAAATTCTAGACACATATTTATTTTTTGTGCCTATCACGTGACTTCTTAAAACAGACATTGCAATTTAAAGTTCACAGAAACTTAATATTTCAAGAATAACGCTACCATTAACTAAAGTCAGTGGCATATATTAGCACTTAGTCAATAAAAAAGCAAGAAAAACTGATGAATTTTTTAACTTCTGTTAAATTGGAAATAAGCCAATTCTGACCAAATCCTATTCTTCTGAATAATTGTCCATTAAATTTTCAATTTAGCTCTGCTAAATTTACTCTTTCCTTTCGCTGGTAACATGCCATGATTATCAAAGTTTGCCTAAGATACTAAGAGTGAAATCTTAGCCACACTGAAGTCAATTGGGCAAGATTTCACTCATGTTCTATGGAAAACGCAACAATTTATTTATTCACATTTACAGCTCCTATCTAAACGTTTTTCATTACAGCAGTTCAGAGTAGGGATGACAGATTATGTGTAAAAGGTAACATTATTTTCTAATTTTAAAAAACCCCAACACTAATCACATCACTTGTTCTTGGTATACTCTTCTTCACAGATTTAAATATTTCAGAAAATAAACATAATATTACTTTATATGACATTTCAGAGTTTTTTCATTTAAAAAGCGTTATCCTGCTTCATTCTTCTTATGCTCATTATTTTAATATTTTTCTCTCCCCTTAAATCATCATCATCATCGGTATACAAAGCCAAAAAACAGGCAGCCCTGTAAATATTCCCATGCAGGAGGACTGTTGAAATAGTAATAAATCTACATAGCATTATTTGCTATTGTTTTAATATTATGTACCACATTTACCTTGCTCATGTACAATAACCTCTAAATAAGCATTTGCATCATAATTTACTGCCTAAAGATAAACAGGTTTAACTAGAACATTAATATATCACAACAGAGCTGGATGCTTAGTCATGTGTATGTCAAAGCAGGCCTGTAATACACCTGTGAAGGATAACAACACATCTAAAATACCTAATCTACTAAACTGTCTCTTTATAGAACCAGTTACGTTTACATCTTCACTTGCACTGATTAGCATCCTTTAATATTTGCAGGAATAACTGAACCCCTGCATCGTCTTGGAACCCAAACAGTTTTCTACCACTAATTTTAATGTCCCTAACCAAATCTCAGTTTCCTTTTTCCTTCTCACCCCAAAGCACAGTTCTGCCCAAAGAGTTTTAATACCCTATCATTATCACGTGTGTGCAATCCCAAACCCGCTATTACATTTTTGCTCCACGCTCCACTATCATGCTGCCAAACATGGCTGCATCATGTCCTTGTGTTAGATGTGTACTGCATGTATTTTCCTTTTCACCTTTTAGGATTCCCTCCCTTGTCCTATATTTGCATGCAGGCATCAATAAAATAAAAACTGCATTATTAAAATCTAGCTTTCTTTGTGCTTAAAAGTCCCATATTTTTAATCTTTCAACCTAAGTAAAAAAAAATGCTTTTCCTTCTCACTTTGCAGGATCACTTTAAAAACAATCAGGTAAACCATACAATCAAAATGCTCTCAGTTTTTAATTTTTAAAGTATTTTTCACATTTTTCCCACATCAGAAATGTTTCCCAATTGAAAACATTGTCCCTCCCACCAAGTACTGAACAAAAACAGCAAGAGCAAAAGAAAAATGTATCTGCTTTTCTTTCCTGCAGCTCCCTCTCCTGAAATTGGACCCCTCGTATACAAATTCATCTCTGAACTATTGCACCATGCCCTTACAAAGTGAAAATTTAAAAAAAAAAAAATCACTGTCTCTATTTTGAAAGTCAATCCCCCTCCGCTTTAAAACTCCATTTCTATTTGTTCGGTTTTGTTTGATTTTTTTTAAAAAAAGAATAATCACTTTCTTCAACAAGAGGAAGAAAAATAAATTCTGGCAAATCTATTAGTTATTTCCCTGTACCCTTCTCACAAATTTTTAGAAGCTGATGGCTTTTATAGAGATCTAGTCAACAGGGTTTCCTTTTTGTTGTAGTCTGTGGGTAAAATAACCATGCCAATGACACCTATCCCTTCCAGCACCCTTGGTCTTCAGTGCTTCTATCACTGTTGTACGCACCCCGAGTTTGCAAACAGGCTGCAGGCATTTCCTAAGAAGCCACGGGCTTCTTCATAAAACGGTGTAAGTTTACAGAAATATTATTCAACCTTCTTTCGCAGCAGCTGCACGGAGACGGCGCCTGCGGCCGCGTGCCTCAGTGCAGAGCCACTGTGTGTATCCTGGGCTCACAAACCGTTATGACAATAAATTACAGCTGGGGGCTGGGAAGGAGCGCTGCCTTTGGAACACTTTTCTTGCAAAACGTGGGAACTTGGAAAACCTTTTCTCTGCAGCTTTAGCCTCTGCCGAGGGGTTCACACCCGCCCTCCTCCCTATGCAAAGAAATAATAACCCTCCCCCTGGTACTCAGCCATGACTCCCCCCCTCACACTCACCCACCCACCCATTGCCACAGAATGTCTCTGCCCTCCACACTTACCCACAGCTCTGTCCCCCAGCTCATGGTTCCAACAGATCCGGAGAGGAGAGGGTGAGCGGGTGGCCCTGAAGAGTGCGGGGGGGATTAGCTCTCTCTTGCCCCTTCTTTCTCCCCCTCCCCACAAAAAAATCAACCAGCCCTTCCCCCTTCCCCCTCCTCCCACACGATTCCTTTGGCTGCGCAAAATCTCCCCTCCCCCCCCCACCTCAGCTCCTGGGTTTGGGTCTCTCTCTCTCTCCCTCCCTCCCCTCCTTCCTCTGCTGTGCTCACAGCAGCTTCGGCTGCCTCATTTCTCCCTCCACATAGCAAAATGGCCCGGGAAGCCAGCCCCAGCAGCACCACACCACACTGGGGTGGAGGAATTGACAGCTCCAGGGCACTGCGCACGCGCCGCCCCCCGCCCGCCGGCCGAGGCGCGTCAGGGAGGAAGGAGAAGCTGAGCGGGCGGGGGCGACTGTGCAAGCGCAGGCGCAGGCGCAGGCACGCGGGGCGGCTGTTGAAAGAGCTCGCGCCCCGGCCTGGGGCAGGCTGTTCGTTGCATGCTCCGCTGCCTGCTGTGGCGGGTGAGCAGAGTGGCCATGTGCTGCGCGGATGCAGTCCCGTTGATTTGCACGCCGGTCCCGAGGTTTGTAGTGCTCCAGCTGGAAAGCATGGTTTGCGCACCCAGCTTGCCCCCCAGAAGCACGTCCCTTTTGCAATCCACGCGCAGGGCAGGGATTTGTGCATAGATGGGAGTCACTGAAGGCAGCACGTGAAACCCGTTCTTCCTCTGCCCAGCAGCTGCACGTACAAAATGCACTACTACGCTGTAAGGCAACGAGGTCAGCCCTCCATGCTCCTGGACAACTTGTGTGTATTGTAGGCAGGTATCTTCTTGCTCAGCAAGTGTAGCAATTTCATCTACTTGCCTGGGACAATTTTCCAAAGCAGTCACTACTCACAGGAAGGCTATATATACGTTTTGGTAAACGTGAATGCCTCACTGACCTCTATAGCTCTGCCCTTCTTCCAAATATTTTCACAATTAATTCTCCAGGTCTATTCACCTCCTTGTCTCCTCTCTGTTGTTGTTCCAGGTTTCTTTTACCTTGGGCTCTTACCCCCATTTCTTATCACTCAAGTAGTACCAGTCTTATAGTTTTTTGTTTTTAATTATTATTATTGTTAAATAAAAACTCCAAATTATTGGAAATGTGCTACAACTATGGGGGGAATCAAATGACTCCTGGAAAACATCACATATGAAGTGTGTTAGTTTCACATCTGGTTGACTACTGCAAATTCAGCTAGAAATTAACCCAGTGATTTTTAAGAAAATCCAGTGTCAACCATTTATTACTTCTAAATGTTACTCTTAAGCATGGGAGATTTAATCAACCTGTCTCTCTTAGGCTATGTCTGCACTAGGGGAAAACTTTGAAATGGCCATGCTAATGGCCAAATTGGAGAATACTAATAAGGCACTGAAATTAATATTCAGTGCCTCATTAGCTGGAAGCATGCTAACGAGGCACTGAATATTCATTTCAGCACCTCATTAGTATTCTCCAACTTGGACATTAGCATAGCCATTTCAAAATTTTGGCCAAGTGAAGAGACAGCCTAAAAGTGACAAGATAATTGTCCAGGGCATTATATCAGCTATGTGAACCTTCCAGAAAGCCATGCTTATTCACCCATCCCCTAGAAATGTAAGATTTGTTTTGGAGTAATTTCACTCAGCAACCAGTATTTAACCAGGCTCAGCTGTCACTTAATCTGATTTTACAGTTCCGCTTTCTAACCACAGGAAACTTGCAAAAGTTTTTCATCACTGTTTTCAAATGTTATTGAGCCTATTCCAGAAAAGCTTACAAACACAAACATGTAAATAAGTAACAGCTATTTGAATAAGAAACAGGCTGTAAAATTGGGATTATCATTATTCCAAACATTTAAGAAAGTTTCTACCACTGTAGCGGGTGGGCAACTTTTACCCAATTTATAGCTAGATGGTTCATTTTCCTGCCAAATAAGGGGACATATAATCTTCATCTCACTGAAATCACAAACCCCCCTCTGCCCTCCCATGAAAGGAAAGAAGCAGATGATTATTAAGGGATTTCCACAGCTACAGCAAAAGTGTGCACACAGTTTGAATTATTTCATTACGTAAATATCTTATCCAATAAATAGATTTAAATGTAAATCGGACTTGTAAAATACTACAGCAGTCACCATTGTCTTTTGAAAGGAAGGGATCTATGGTTTTGTTTGTGCTATTTTTTAACAGTGAATTTGTAACAAGTTAGACTCACTAGTCACTTGAACAATGCTCGTTTTATGTTCATTTGGTAGCTTTTCTGATATGAGAGCCACATTTAGGTGTTCTCACCTAGCTTGCTGCCTAACTACAGCCCCAATCTTGCAACAAGTGCTGCTTGGACAAATCTTTGCAGCAGGGCAGGGCCCCACCCATGTTAGGGATCTGCCCAGAGCTCAGTGCAGGATCAGGGCCTGTATCTGTATTGGTGCATTTTGGGAAAGTATCCCATTTTACATCAGCAAAGAAAAAGTGCATTTAGGACATGCATGCACTGCAGCAAGCAGGGCACTCTAGGATGTCCTTTTGCACAAACATCTAGAATAGGGCACAAGCCAAACCTGTTGTGCTGGCATAATTAGGGAATCCACCTGTCCATATTGAAAGGGGTGGGAGAAGGGAGCTCTCAACCAGTTAGGCAAACACAATTACATTCCAGCACTCTGGCTGAGCATGGTCACAAACTTGAGTTTTAACTATGGAAGGTGCAGATACATGACATATGGAGAGTCAACCATGCCAGTGTCTGTAAAAATTTATTTAAAAGTTGTTGGGTGGAAGGGCCCTTACTCCATCCTGTGGAGCAAACTGAATTATAAAGTAAAACCCCAGATATATGTGGAAAGGAGCTCCATTATAATAGACTCTTTTAGCTTAGGGGCTGTCTGAATTAGCCTTCCCCACACATTCACACAAATTTCCAGGGCATTAGCTTAAGGCTGCCAACTTTCTGACTACAAGAAACTGAACATCTTTGCCCTGCCATGCCCTGCCCTCCTCTGAGGCCCCATCCCTGCTCACTCCATCACCCTTCCCTCTATCACTCACTCTCCCAGACTTTCACTCGCTCATTTTCAGAGGAGTTAGGCAGAGAGTTGGGATGGGGGATGAGTACAGGCTCTGGGCTGAGGGTGTGGGTTCTGGGGTAGGGCCAGAAATGAGAGGTTGAAGTCACAGGAGGGGGCTCCAGGATGGGGCAGACGGTTGAGGTGCAGGGAGGGGTCAGGGCTCTGGCTGAGTGTATGGGCGCTTGGGTGAAGGTGGGGATGAGAGGTTAGTGTGCAGGAGGGGGTTTCAGGCTGGAGCCAAGATTTTGGAGTGCAGGAGGGGGCTTGGGGCTGGGGCAGGAGTATGGGAGGGAATGCAGACCCCAGGTGGGCGTTTGGGTGCAGGAGTGGGCCCAGGGCTGGGGCTTGAGGTGCAGGATGGGGGCTCTGGGAGTTTGGGTGCAAGAGGAGGCTGAAGGGTGACAGAGGGAGTTTGGGTGCAAGTGCTGCAGGATGTTTACCTCATGTGGCTCCCAGGAAGTGGGGACGTGCCCCTCTGTCTCCTAGGTGCATGAGCAGCCAAGTGGCTCTGTGTGCTTCCCCTGTCTGCAGGTGTCATCCCTGCAGCTCCCATTGGTCATAGTTCCTGGGCTATGGAAGCTGCAGAGCCAGTTCTCGGGGTGGCACCAACACCACAGGCAGGGACAGCACGCAGAGCCCCTGTGGCCATACATGCACCAAGGAGCTGAAGGGACATGCACACAGAGTTAGCCTCTGCAGCCAACTAGACTTTTAGCAGCCCAGTCAGCTGCTATGACTGGCATCATCAAGGTATCTTTTTCATGTGCATTCCAATCAAAAACTGGACATCTGGCAGGCAACCCAGTTCAGCTAGACCAGCAGTAGCAATATTGGTGTCTACACGGGGCTTAGGTCATCTTAATTACATCCCACAGAGCATGAACTTTTTCATAGCCCTAAGTGATAAGAGTTAAGTCAACCTAACTTTGTACTGTAGAGTGCCCCACAGAAAAACAGTGGAACTGCCATGCCATACACAGGCTCACACACAGATTACTTTGGTTTTAGGTAATATCCCTTTCCCCTACCTTTGTCTATCCTGTCTGTTTAGATCAGAAATTTCTGGGACAGTGATGGTTCATCACTCTGTGTTTGTTGCACAGTACCCAACATAGTGGGGTTTCATTCCTGGTCAGTCTCTAGGCAAGCGGTGGCCAACCAGTTAGAGATTAAGAGCCAAAATAGCTGTGGATAGAGTAGAAAGAGCCGTATATTGTACATTTATTTGTGTATAGCTATATATAATACATATCTATCTCAATGTAGATATATCAAATTGGTATATATCTATATTATCTACCTCTATATAGATATAATATAGCTATAAACAGAGTCTCAATACCCTCCCCCAGCTCTAACCCAATCTCCCTCCCCTCCTCCAGAGCCAGGTATCTCCAGTCTCTCCTACCCCTGCTCTAACCCAATGCCCGTTATGCCTGGGACTTACCAGGACCACCACTGCCACGCATTTCTCCCTCCAGGCACTGAGGTGCATCCACAAAGTGGTGGTAAGCAGTCCACACGCGCAGCTCCAAATAGGAGCTGCATTTCACTGATCAACGAGCCACGAGTTGGCCAGCCCTGGTCTAGGCACTAACTTAGTAATAACCATAATAGCAAAATCAAAAACATCTAAAACCAAGGTGTGAAGCCTGAGCTGCTAACAAGTTGTTAAAACCTCAGGAGTGGTTTAGCTGGTGCTCAGAAAATAGTTCTATGCTGTTACAATCCTACTGGGTCCAACACAGCTGAGAAAGGAGCTAATAGGAGTTTTGCCTTTAACTTCAACTGGACCAGACCTACTGTGAATGTGCCACAACAAGGGGTTATCAAACTTCATTGCACCACGTTCCCCTTGTGACAACCAAAATGACTTCCATAACCTTAGAAGTGGGGACAGATGCCTGAGCCCCACTGCCCCAGATGTGGGAGAAGGGCAAAGCCTGAGTCTCAGACAGTGGCCTGTAACCTGATCCCCGCCACCCAGAGCTGACATCTTTGCCCCAGAGAGAGAGGTTCAGGCTTTGCCTTCTGCCCTGGGCCCCTGCAAATCTAATGCTAGCCATGGCAACCCCATTAAAACAGGGTTGTGATGCATTTTGGGATCCTGACCCACTGTTTGAGAAGTGTTGCAATAAGGTATGGGCTGCATCTGGGAAATTCTCTATGTTCAGGACTCCCATGGATTTCAGAGTTCCACAGGCAGAGCACATTCTGTAGAAAAGGCAAGTTCTGATCACTTAGGCTATGTCTACACTACAGGGATCTGTCAAGAGAAGTTACTGTTGGAAGATATCTGCCGACAAATCTTCTGCCAACAGATTGCAGCCACACACGAAAATGGATCACTCTGTTGACACAGTGGCCAGACTGCCCAGCTGCTCTCTCAATAGAATTGCCAACCGGTATTACAGTAGACAGAATCTTCCAGGACACTGGGAAGCCCTGTCTGTCAACAGAGGGGCCCCTGGAGCATCCACACTGCTTTTTTGTTGAGAGAGTCTGTTGAGAAAGGTGTTCTGCCTCCTGGGGGAGAGGCAGAAGGCTGTTGACAAAAGTGCCAAGTTCTGTCGACAGAACACGTTTTTAGTGGGGACACTGTGAGTTTTGTCAACAAAACTCTCTAGTGTAGACATAGCTCTAGGCCAGGCCTAAATTATAGGCCTAGATCAGTATAACTACACAGTGCCCTTTTGGTAAAAAAAAAAGAGGTGCCAGTACTTAGCTGGCTCCCCACCCCTAGCCAATCCCCATAGCTGGGGCTGCCAAGGTGCTGGAACTCAGTACCATAAGTACTGGCACAAAAAAAAGCACTATAACTACTCTGCTGAGGGGCTGTTGAAAAATCCACATCCCAGAATAAGGTACTTACGACTGATCTAACAGCCTCACCGCTGCATAGACAGTGCTATGTTGGCAGAAAATCTCACAACCACAGAGCTACTGCCTTTCAAAGAGGTGAATTATTTATGCAGAGCGTGAAAACTCTCCTGTTGGCATAGGAGGGTCTTAATTTAAGTGCTAGAGTAGTGCAGCTGCATCAGTATTATGTTTTCAGTATAGACCTGCCCTGAGCAGACCAGAACTTATTCTGGAGGACCTAAGCCAGTCTCTCATGAACTGTCACCTGTAAGAAACTTTATGGATCTAAAAAACCTGTTGGGTGGTTGGTAAATAATTACAGCAGTCAGGGGAGATAAAATAAAGCCCTGAGCTACAGTTCTGTGTGAGACCCTTTTATTGGGAGGGAGGAGAACTCTCTTTCACAGCTACCAGTAGCCTGGCCAGCTTTCAACAAGCTAGGCAGGGAGAGGACACACCTTGCCCCTGGGTCACTGCCACTGCAGTAGCTTGTGATAGGCATGGAACCCGCCTAATGCTTGTAACCTCATACACACTGGAGGCTTACAGAGCACCGTTCTATCTTGAAGCATGTCTCTACTTTCCCTAGCAATGAGAAACTCCCTCCACACTATACCCATCCACTAGTTCCCCCCAGTGCATCCCATTAACAAACGCCTTAACCTGCCCCCACCTCAGCAGCTGAAACTCATGAGGTGTGAAAGTACCTATGAAAAGAGAATGGAACATGAAAAAAACCATGCCATAGCTCAGTAAGAACAAGTGCTGATGAAAGGGGCCGAATCCATGGGGAAAGCCTATTTAGAGCAATTTCCACTCCAATGCATCTGATGAAGTGGGTCTTTTCTCATGAAAGCTTATGCTCCAATATATCTGTTAGTCTATAAGGTGCTACAGGACTTCTCATTTTTGTTACAGCAAAATAGTGCACCTTGTCCAAAAGCTACAATAAGGTTTATCACAGTAAATATGCCAGTGTGGAACAAAACTGCAGCATTTTTGACTCCCAGCCCCAGGACTGCCAGAGTTCCACCAGCCCCATCACTGCTGTAGCTCCCCCAGTCCCAGACAGCTAGTTCAGCTTATTGGTAAGGTGCAATCTTAACTCCAGACCTGGTTTTAAAAAGCATTTAAGGATCTGGATGCTCAAGAGACTGAACGAGAGACTTCCATTTCTGGATCACAGGTTCAAATTTGACCCAGGTCAACAGGGACTGAGAGTAAAATAATAGCTGTTTGGTGGACTATGTGAAATAAACAGGTGGTCCCCATGTAGTTATTAGTGCACAGAAAAAATCACCACAATTAGCAGGCTTGTTTGGAGTCTACCACAAATACCATAAGGAAAGAACTGCTCCCTGTCATCCACTGATGCAGGATCTCTACCTCAGGACTGTGGTTTATCAATAAGGTGATGTATGGACACTTCCATTTTGGCTGCCATTAGAAGCACTGTTTCATGTAAGCATATCATTCTGGTACCTTCCACAAGAACTAAACTCACAACAGAAAAATTAAAAATCTAAGTTGAAAGAAAAGATAGTTGGGCCATTCCTCTCTTTTTAAGAAAAAGGATGAAAGCTTTTTCAGTACTAGGTTTGATGCTAAAAGGACATCTTGTGGCCAGTTAAAGTAATTCAGTGAAATATCCTTGCAAGATGACTCAGGGTTTTTGTCTCAAAACAGTTTCTGATGCCAGTCCAAGTTCCATCTGTTTACAATCATACTGCCATGTTTACATTATTGTCTATCAATTAATATGGAAAAAGTGGAAGTAAAGGCAAAATGAGGAACATAAAGTAACAACTGATTAATCATAATTGACTATACATGTGACCATCTGGCACAATCATGGTATTGCACAAATAGAGATCATATGAAGCTTCTTGTATGTTTTCTTTATGCAGATTCCTCCTTCCCCACCCGGTACTTCCCCCTTTAGAGACTATTCCTTAGGCTCAGCATGGAGAAACTTGCACAGCTACTACCCTGTACAGGCATATGGAAAACAGATGTCACTTTCTAGACCTGGCAATAAAACAACTAATTTTATTCTTTAAAGGGTCACTCTAAATTGTAAAACAATTGTCATAAACTGTTTTTACCAATTTCACTAGCAATGCTTTATATTGTTAAAAGTGAAAAAGTAAACATTCAGTTTGATTTCATTATTCATGCTCTCTGTTTTTTGTATTAATCTCTATTTGGACAATGAAAATTGGTGAAGTTCTATTTTGTTTATTCAGTAAACTCTCTTTTATCTGGTAGTCAATAGATAACCAGCACAAACATGCCACCGTGTTGAAGTAACTCCTAGCCCCAGGCTGCCAGAGTTCCACCAGCCCCACCACAGCTGTAGGTCCCCCAGTCCCAGACAGCTCCCCAGGGCTGGAGCTACTGGAGTTCCCCAGCCCCAATGCGTTCCTCCGGCCCCAGAGCTGCCAGCATGTTCCTCTGGCTCTTGCTGGCTTCCTGGCTCTAGAGTTGCTAGCTTCTCCCAGCCAGGAATCCCAGATCTTTATCTCCCCTGTACCTCCCCAGCTGCTCTCTGTTAACAGGCATATTTTCATCTCTGGCAATCTCCCAGTCCCAGGGTTGTTGGATATGAAAGAGTTTACTGTAATCCATTTCGCTTAATATAGGTTACAAAAACCCAACAATTTTAATAAAGGAGCAAAACACTTCTTATTTTTTATTTTAAAGGAACTGGAAAAAATCAGTTCATGAAGGGGCAATTTTTCAAGTTCCCTTGCAAAACAACACAAGGTGCTTTTCCTGCTCCTTTATTGTTGGGTAAAGCAGTCTTTTCAGGTTTACCTTATATAGATACTTATTCCTAATTACAAAGTCAGAAAAACGCAACACCCACAAATTCCAAAACCATAAGGAACCATTTTGATCATTTAGTCTCACTCCCTGTAAACCTACTAATTCCCAGTCTGCAATGAGTTCTGGATAGGCTATGGAATCTCCCAATAGAGGGAGAAACAATGAAACTAACTATACAAAAAGTAGTATTTAAACAAAGTGAAACTGAAAGCAGAGAAAGTAATTTATATCTTTAATCCCTTTTTATGACAATCATACTAAGTGTCATTTGTAGCTTAAATTTCTAGGGGATACAAACTGATCAGCTAGAAAAGTGATTTTCAAGTTGACAACATCTCTTTCATCCTTTATGCCTAAATATCAACTTTCTGTTGTAATTAATCCTATCAGGTGGCACCTAAAAATCTGTGCAAAACCAACATTAGAAGTTAAAAATAAAACTAACAGAGAAAGTCTCAAGGGAGGTAAGAACATTATCAGATCAAGAGTTACACTAATAACAACTGAAAACAGGGACTCTTTTCTGGCATCTATATTGGATTCTAATATTTTAGCTTCTAGAACTACATTGGACTGTGTAATTCTCTGAGTTCTTTATCTCAAGGCCTAAGGCCATGTGCAGCATCAGTCCAGCTGCAAAGGGGTTGGGCTTATCAAGATAAGCAATTGACTAGTTGCATACTGTCAACTGACTTGTCCATTGATCACCTGTGAAAAAAGACAACTATACCAGCAAGCATGCCCTGATGTGGGCAACAGCCTTCTATGTATATTTTTATTGTATCAGTACCATTGTTTAATGTTTTAGCATTTATTTTCATGGTGTTTTGCATTTATCATTGTTGGGCAAATATGTTGAAACTACAGTAAAGCACAGAAGTGTCAGAAACATGGGGTGTATCTACACTAGGAACTAACATCGAAAACTTTGAAGTTAGACACTACGTAGAAGTAGCCATCAGAGAGTCTACACACATTTTCCCTTACTTCAAAGTTAATTTCAAAGGAGCCCAACTTTGAAGTCCTTACTCCATTCCCGGGAATGGAGTAGCGCCCTAGTTTGAAGTTTAACTTTGAAGTCAGGTACATAGAGACATTCAACTTCAAAGTTGTTTCCTTCAAAGTTGTACTTTGAAGTAAGCAACCTGGAAGTTATTTTTTTAGTGTAGACACAGCCACAGATGAACATAATATGTTGGGGAAAAGTCAACATGGTTTGATTTTGGGAAAAGGGGCTTTTGAAATCACAGGGGTTGTTTCAAAAGGACCCCAGCTACAGGAGTGGCATGCATTTCAAAACCAGCAGTTTTGAAGCCCGCGTAGCCGCTATTAAGCTAATGAGGTGCTGCATATTCATAGCAGTGCCTCATTAGCATATTCCAAATGCCATATTACCACAGCCCTTCCAAAAGGAGGGGCTAGTGTGGCCACAGCCTTAGAATTATTTCTGGGGGTCAACAAGCATGTGGACAAGATAGAACCAGTGGATATGGTGTGCTTAGATTTCCAGAAAGCCTTTGATGAGTTCCCTCACCAAAGGCTCTTATGTAAAGTAAGTTGTCATGGGATATAACGGACGGTCCTCTCATGAACTGATAACTGGCTGAAAGACAGAAAACAAAGGGTAGAAATATACGGTCAGTTTTCAGAATGGAGAAAGTTAACTACTTGTTTTCCCCAAGGGTCTATACTGGGACCAGTCCTATTCAATGTTTTTATGTTTATGTGATCTGGCAAAAGGGGTAAATTGTGAGCTGGCAAAATTTGCACATGATACTAATCCACTCAAGACAGTTGAGACCAAGAAAATTGTGAAGAGTTTCAAAAGGATCTAAAAAAACTAGGTGATTGGGCAACAAAATGGTAAATAAATTTTAACGCTGATTAATGGAAACTAACGCTCATTGGAAAAAATAATCCCAAATATTAATACAAAATGATGGTGACTAATTTTAGCTATTACCGCTCAAGAGAGAGATCTTGGAATCATTGTGGATAGTTCTCTAAAAAATCCACTCAATATGCATCAAGTAAAAAAACGAAAAACCACAAAACAAAACCAAGGACATACAATGTTAGGAATCATTAAAAATGGATAGAGAATAAGACAACAAATATTTCCCTGCCTCTGTATAAAGTTATGGTATGCCCACATCTTCAATACTATGACCAGACGTAGTCACCTCACCAAAATAGATATCTTGGCATTGAAAAAGGTTCAGATTGAAAAACGTTAAAAAATGTGATTATAGGAATAAGGGGATTTTGAAGTGTGCACAGTCCTTTCGAAAAAGACCCCATGTAGATGAGCTGTGAGTGATTGAATGCAGCACTTTTGAAGTGCCATGGCTGCCATTATGCTAACAAGGTGCCACATATTCATTGTAGGTCCTCATTAGCATATCCCAAAGTATCTCATTAGCATCTCCCTTCTGAAAGCGGGGGTCTAGTGTAGACATAGCCTGACTGTTGTTGACATTATTTGCCCAGTTACTTTTGATCATTTTTGGTCAAAAGCCCAATCCTAAGTAAAGGGAAGGCGAGGGAAATGTGTGTTTAAAAAATACAGGCAAGAGCAGAAATCCTTAGTAAATGAGATTTTGTGTTAATTTTCTAGAGGTGAGAGAACACACCACACTGTTTCTGACTGCTTCTGACAGGGGTAAACACCATGCCAAACTAAAGTCAGCATCAGATCACTCAACCCTCATTAAAATATGCTGAGAAAGGGACCTGGACGTCCCGGGGGGAAGGGGGAATGATCCACATTGCTCCCTTCTTCACGTTTTCCACACTCTGTACACCTGTCCTCGCAACTTTCGCCCCACGCCCCGCCTCCTTGTTCACCCCCAGACCTGCTCACCTCGATCCCCTGCACCCCGCCACAACTCCCAACCTCATTCCCCTGCCCCTCCTTTACCACCAGGTCCTCCCGACCTCACCCACCTGTCCCCCGCTTGCCCCCAGATCCCCCACCTCCCTCCCCTGGCTCCTCCTTCACCTCAGACCCCTCCCCCCACTTCCCCCACACTCGCTACTCTGTCCCCGCCTGCCCCCCTTGTTCTCCCTGTGCCCCGCCCCACTCTCACTCCTCCGCCCCCGCTGACCCCAGCAACACCGCCCCGGATCACAGGACATCGCCTTGTGACCTCGGAAGTGGGTGGGGCTGCGACGCAAGGGACGCTGGGAGGAAGATGGCGGCGCGCGGAGGCTACACTCTGTGGGGAAGGCGCGGAGGCTGCTGGGGCTGTGGGTGCAGGGAGCAGGGTCAGGTGCAGCAGCTCCGCCGGCGGGTAAGGCCGGGGCGGGGGCGCGTGCGGTAGCCCAGGGCCTCTGGGGACGGGGCAGAGCCCAGCCCGGGCCGCGGGGCTGGACCGAGTGGAGGAGCGAGCTGGAGACCTGAGCGCTGGCTCGCGGGGTGGGGCGTACACGCGGGATGCCGGGCCCCGCCTCTCCCGAGCGGCCGGAGGGACGTGCCTAGAGGGCTCAGGGCTGCGGGGTCTGTTTTAAGAACCGAGTCGTGCGGAAGTGGCAGCCAGAGGTGCTTTGCCGAGAGACGAGGCTTTGCCTTGGCGTGTTCCATCACGATTTGCTCTCTTTGCGCTATGGTGTAGATCCCGCTGTGCAGACTCTGGCTTGACAGCCGCGTGGGGGTTCAGAAATTTCAAGGCAGACGGGGGAAGCGGTGCTTCCCCAGCCAGGTGTAGCTCTGTCCCCACCCTCTAGCCAGCTTCCTGTGCCCCCATGGATCCGCTGCCTCTACGCAGGGCTTCCCATCTGCTGTCTAACTCCTGGGCTCTGCTCCCCATTCAGCTCCTCCAGCTCTCCTTGTCTTAATTGTTACCCCTGGAATTCCTCATCTCTTATCCAACTCACTCCCCCTGTACATGCACCTGTCACAGACTGCACTGCCTGGAGTGCTGGGACTGGTGGTGCTGCAAGTGCAGTACCTGGGGGAACAGAAGCAGCAGGGGGCAGGGTCTAGGATCTAGCCTTTCCAGGTGTAATTTTGGGGGCCAAACAGATGGGTGTGGTGGGCCAGGTGTGACCTGTGTGCTGTAATGCCTTCTCCTCCACTCTCAGTCATAGCTTCTGTCCACTCCAGTGATGTTTGCTCTTCCGAGGTTCTGAACACTTTGTAAAGTGCTGTAGGAATCATCAGAATGAAAGGAACTATTTGCACAGTTATCTTCAGTTATTTGTCAGTTATCTTCTGGGTTTTTTTGTTTGTTAATGGGAAGCCCCAGAAGAACATGCCAAAGTAAGGTGCCACAGGACCCTTCATTGCTATGCCAAAGTAAGTGATACCAGCAGCAGGCCTACTCCTACTCGCTACTGCTTTTGAGGCTGCAGAACTTTCCTTGAGATGAGGAGAATGCATATTAGTAGGAGAGGACTGGGTGTCTCTATTTATTTATTTATATGCAAGCCACATTTATGCAACAACATTCAATCAAGGTAAATTGCAGCAACATATGGCTACCAATATTTGACCTACTGGGCATGTTTACCATGATTGGCTATAATAGGAAGAAGTGGCACTCATGGATATTATCTTATGTTCAATGCCACTGTCCAGTACAGTGCCTTGTGGGATACCAGCCTTGGGTCCAAGGATTTTTGAGAACTAGGGGGTCAAACTTCCACAGTGATGCTTTCACCATCCCATCATTTGGGGCCATTTTAAAAACATTTTGAAGTGTGCGTAGGGAGAAGAGAGGTTCAGCAATAACCAGATGCAGGTGGACGCAGCAAATAAAAATGTCACATGGTTGCTAGCATTCATAAAGCAGCTTCTCATAGTGGATCATAACTGCTGGGCCCGAGATGCAAGCACTGGTGGGTGGGGGTCTCAGTAGCTGTTGCACTCCTGGAAGTGAAAGGCTGCATTTCTGGATCTGTGTGCTGAGTGTTCTCTAGACATACATCATAAGGACACTCCAACGAGAGCGTCATTGTCAGGGGAGTAGTGAGTGGCAATTACATTTTTGGAAGATTGTAGTATCAGATTGCTATCGGCCATTGGCAAGTCTTAATTTGAGGCAGAGGTTCCTGTCTTTATAGCTGTATCTTGTGTGCTGCATAACCTCTGTGAAAGAAAGGGGGAAAAGATACAAGCAGGGGAGTGCAGTGAGATGGATTAGCTGATCTTGAACAGCCAGACACACATGGCTACCCCTCTGAAACGGGCTACTGGAAGAGCGTGCTGTGAGCTGTGTGTGATGCTTTTGTGAGATGAGTGTCTTCATGTGTCTGGAGCTTAAATATGGGTGGTTTATTGACTCCCATTATTAACTTTGTAATGTGACTGTTATGTTTAGTGAAAAGTAATAAATATACTGAGTTTCTGAAAATAAACCATTGTGTCCAGGTAAACATGAAACAATATTACAATGTAAGTTCACAAAGAAAAAAACACATCAGCAGCACTGTAAGACTTACAGCCACCACAAAGATAGAGGGGGACCTATACTTTAAGACACAAGTGTAAAAAAAGCTTGTTTTAAAAACATGTCTGAGGCTTTCAGTCATGTCACATAAGTGTATTGTGACCAAACCTGTGGTTTTCATAAATGAGAGTTGGTGTAGCTATGGTTCTCTTTGCAAATAAGTGATGGTCACATAAATACCAGCTTACACCAGCAACTCACAGACTGCTATGCTTATCTACATGTCTCTAGCTTCCATCCAGGGCACACTGCATGATCTATTGTATACAACCAGGCACTAAGGTACAACCACATTTGCTCCAATACCTCAGACAGAGACAAACATCTACAAGACCTTTACCAAGCTTTCCTGAAACTACACTACCCACCTAAGGAATTGAAGAAACAGATTGACAGAGCCAGATGTGTACCCAGAAGCCACCGGCTACAAGACAGGCCCAAAAAGGAAAACAAGAGAATACCACTGGCCATCACATACAGCCCCCAGATAAAGCCTCTCCTCATGCATCTTTTGGTCCTATACCTCTCCTGCAGCAATTGTTCTGTCCCACCTTGGTTATTCTCCATATTATTGGCTCCCTCCAAGCCCTGTTTTCATAGTCAGAAGCTGTAGAGCATTGTAAGGTATCTCAGAACATATCCTCCCTGGTCTGCTTCTTTCTGCATTTGAGCAGATTGTGCAGGGGACACCTCTCAAAACCACCATGCCAGAGGCTGCTGATTAAAATATACAGCCACTACAAGGAAAGAAGTCTCAAAACTCATAAATATCTTTTAATAAGAAATGCTAATTGTCGCTTTAGCTTTGAGCACTTCTTTATAGGACCATCTTGCAGCTCAAGCCCAGATGAATACCGCCTGTCAAGGTGGGATATGGTGGTGGGTAGGGTTGTTAAATGGGTAACTGGTAGGTAGACCAGTAAGCATGAGGCTGATTGCTATGTTTGTGGGTTTACTGGCCCTTGTTAGTGAACTCTGGTGGTGTTGTGAGACTTGACGATAACTTCCCATTGAAGAAAAAGAAAGGTGCTTAAAAACAGAATGTACAGGGTTCATTGGACCAAATATTCATAAACCTGAATTACCCACCAGGAGACAGACAAAACAACAGGGCCCGACGAATACCCACAGAGCAGCTTCTCCAAGATAGGCCCAAAAAAGCCAAGAACAGAACACCACTGGTGATTACCTACAGCCCCCAACTCAAACCACTGCAATGCATTATTAAAGACTTACAACCTATCCTTGATCAGGATCCCACACTTCAGAAGGCCCTAGGTGACAGGCCTGTTCTCTCCTACAGACAACCTCCCAACCTTATGAGGATTCTCACCCACAACCACAGTCTATACCACAGGAACACCAGTCCTGGAACTTTTCCTTTCAACAAAACCCACTGCCAGCTTTGTCCACATATCTATTCTGGAGGTACCATCCCTGGACCTAACCAGGTTATTCACAGAATCACGGGCACATTCTCATGTTCCTCAACCAACATCATATATGCCATCATGTGCCAACAATACCCAGATGCTTTGTATATTGGACAGACTTCAAACTCTCTTAGACAAAGAATTAATGGGCATAAAACAGACATAAAAACACTCCTGATTCACAAACCTGTCAGTCAGCACTTTAATGGAATGGACCATTCTGTTAATAACCTGAACGTTTGTGTGTTACTGGAGTGGAATTTTCGCAATCATTTGGAAAGAGAGGCTGCTGAACTCTCTTCTCTATTCAAATTGGACACATTAACATGCGGTTTGAACTGGGATGGGAATTTTCTAGGTCATTATAGGGGCTCTTATGCATACTTGGTTTTATCTAATTCTTGACTCCCCCCACCTCTGCCCCTTTACTCTCTGATTTGCTCAACTTGACAATATTTTTTCTGATTTGTCAACCTTGATTACTATTTTTGGTTCTCTGTGCCTGAAATATTGAGTCTGTTCTGGTATGGCTATGGTCTGAAGAAGTGGGTCTGTCCACGAAAGCTCATCACCTAATACATTATTTTGTTAGTCTTTAAAGTGCTACTTGACTGCTTTTTTGTTTTGAGGGTTCATTGGGTTTGACAAAATGCACGTTAGATGTACAACAATCTCTGCTTACCACCTTTTATGCAGTGGCTTTCAGCATTTCAGCCCATATGTTATCTGTTACTAAAATGTTTCTGCTAGTGGCTCTTCACTTGTAACTAATTACAGCAGGTCGGTTTGCCAGATCAAAGGCCACAGCTTGTGAGTGAATGTTTGGCAACACACTTCTTGAAACAAACTGCTGACAACAGAGTTGGATAAATTACCCACATAAATATGATGTCACAATAGGATGAAAGCAAAGCAAAGTGAATTATTTCTCTTAAGAGTTTTTTACTTGCTTTTTGAGAGACATTACGTTGTTTCTCAGATAAGGAACCGTTTTTTTCTCCTCCAATATGAGGGCCATTTTATAAGTTTATTTACAAAATATCTTCTTCCTTGAAGATAAAAATAAATGGTTTGACATTGAAAGGCTAATCCTTACCAGTAAGATTCATTTTGGAAAACTCTGTCCTTAAGGACACATGCTGTTTGTGACGGTAATATTTTGTACGGAATGTTTGAAAGGATTAGAAACTTTTTTTGCGGGGGGCGGGGGGGAGCCTGCACTTAAAAAATACATGCATGGAAAGAATTTTCACAGCTGTTCTAGAAATAACATTAAACATTTCCTTTAAATAAAAATATGGCAGATCTTCTGCCATGCAACAGTTTTCATTATTCGCTTTTTAACCTATTTTCGATAGTGTAGTGGTATTGTTCTGTCTGGACAAGACATTGCAATTTTTTTTAACACAACAGTGGAAAAATTCACTAGCTTTTGAAAAGTTCTTAAAACTTTTTTAACTGTCTGGCAAAACATTAGGGTCCTAAATAAATCTTGTTCACATTCTTCCATGGATTGGGAAAAAAATCTATTGTAAAGGTCCCATCTACATAATTGTCAGCAGGTATTCAACTTTGATGCAAAGTAGAGCTAGAATAATTTAAATCATTGGAAGCTTTCCCCCTAATAAAATTGTACAGGAATTATATTAAATGAACACATGTATCTTACTTTATAGCAGCTCTTCAATTCACCAGCTCCTAAGGGAGAAAATATTCTGATCTGTTTTACATCATGTCTGATAAGTAGTGTTTTTTAGTTAGTTTTAAGATGCTAATGCTTTAATAACTTAGTCTGCGGCTACACTGTAGCTGTAATTTAAAATAACATGCAATTTGCAGAACACAGATTGCATGTTATTTTGAGTTAATTTATTTCAAACTGCAATTTGAAATGAGTGTCTGTTTCCAAGTTTCCACTACCCCTTTCAAGAAGAGGGGTAGCGGAATCGGAATACGGCACTCAAAATAGCCCTGTGGGGATTTTTAGCCATAGCCTTAGTCTGCTTTACTATATGTAGATATTTTTAATTGTTGCCTTGTTATATTGGGGTCTTTCCCCAAAGAAGCTCAGATTTCCATTATTCGTGCAGGATAACCTTCAAAAATGCATCATGTAGTGCCAGAAAATGATGCTGAGAAGCTATCAGTATTTTTCTGGCTCCAATAGGATGACAGGGAAGAGATTCTGCTCTCTGGACCCGCCCCCTCCACCCCCTCACACCGGGGGTAATTGAACTAATCACTGAAATTTTCAGATGTTGATCTCTAGCAGGGCACACATTCATTTGCCCACCTTTTTGTGCCCTGTCGGTGATAGTGTTTTCTGCAGCGGATTTGAAACAATGCATTTGGTCCTGGTTTAGCTTACTGTATGCGCCCTCCGTTGGAATCCTCTCTAGTAAGACTGTAACCACAGTATGTGTAAGTAAATGTGAAATTTATGAGCAATCAGTTCAGCTGAAAAAAGTGGATGTGCTGTGGAATTTTCTCATTAAAGCGTGCCACATTACTGAAAAGGTTATGAACCACTGCATTGACCCAGCTTGACCTTGCTGAACGAGAGGTTTGACAGGATCATAGTATAATATGGTATTTATATCTAAATGAGATCAGGGCTTGAGCTATGGGAATGTATTGGAATCAGCTAATTCCTCTGTAGTTTGCCACAATGGCTACGTCTACACATGAACCTGACATCGAAGTAGCCTATTTCAATGTGGCAACATCGAAATAGGCTATTTCGATGAATAACGTCTACACGTCCTCCAGGGCTGGCAACGTCGATGTTCAACATCGACGTTGCGCAGCACCACGTCGAAATAGGCGCTGCGAGGGGACATCTACACGCCAAAGTAGCACACATTGAAATAAGGGTGCCAGGCACAGCTGCAGACAGAGTCACAGGGCGTACTCAATAGCAAGTCGCTCCCTTAAAGGGCCCCTCCCAGACACACTTTCACTAAACAGCGCAAGATACACAGAGCCGACAACTGGTTGCAGACCCTGTGCATGCAGCATGGATCCCCAGCTGCAGCAGCAGCAGCCAGAAGCCCTGGCCTACGGGCTGCTGCACACGGTGACCACAGAGCCCCGCAAGGGCTGGAGAGAGAGCATCTCTCAACCCCCCAGCTGATGGCCACCATGGAGGACCCCGCTATTTCGATGTTGTGGGATGCGGATCGTCTACACGTTCCCTACTTCGATGTTGAACGTCGAAGTAGGGCGCTATTCCCATCCCCTCTTGGGGTTAGCGGCTTCAACGTCTCACCGCCTAACGTCGATTTCAACTTCGAAATAGCTCCCAACACGTGTAGCCGTGATGGGCGCTATTTCGAAGTTGGCGCCGCTACTTCGAAATAGCGTGCATGTGTAGACACGGCTAATGACAGCTGCTTTCTAGAAAAAGCAACTTGTGTTAAAACAGCAACTGAAAATCTTGATTCACCTACTACATAATTTTTTGTGTTGCAATATTGCATATTCCCCTAGCTCATGAGGGCAAGGAGAAAACAGCATTCTGTGCCCCAGCTGGGCTCTTTCAAAAAACAGTGCTCCCATTCAGCCTCCATGGGGCACAAGCCACCTTTCAATGCCTCATGGACAAGTTGCTGTAACCCCATGCTAGTTATGCTGCCACTTACATGGATGACATCATCCATACCCCAGACTGAGAAAGGCATCTGGCGAGAGTAGAGGCTGTCCTAGCCACCTTTAGGCAGGCTGGCCTCACAGCAAACCCAATCAAGTGTGCAGTAGGATTCACTGAAGCCAAATATCTGGGGTATGTGGTGAGAAAAGGGGTGGCGGAACCCCAGTTAAATAAGCCAGAAGCAATACAACAGTGGCCCCAGCCAAGACGGAAGAAACAAGTGCTGGCTTTTCTGGTGGTCGTGGGTTATTACTGAAGATTCTTCTCACACTTTGTGTTACGGGTGAGCCCCTTAACTGATTTGGTAAAAACTCAGGGCCTGGACCTAGGTCAGTGGTCTAAGGCAGTGGAAAAAGCATTCCAGGACCTGTGGACTGCCCTCTGTAGTGACCCAGTGTTGATAGCCCCAGACTTTACAAAAGAGTTCACCATGCAAACAGATGCATCAGAGGTCAGGCTGGGGGCCGTCCTGGCACAGACAATTGAAGAAGAGGAACATCCAGTTTTATGCCTGAGCAGGAAGCTGCTCCCCAGGGAATGCAAATACACCATAGTAGAGTGAGAATGCCTGGCTGTAAAATGGGCCCTGAAGGCACTGCAGTATTACCTGCTTGGGGGCTGGTTTGTCCTAGTCACTGACCATGCTCCACTTCAGTGGATGCAACGGAATAAGGAACAACACTCTAGAATAACCCAGTGGTTCTTATCCCTGCAGCCATTCCAATTCAAGGTGTAGCACAGGGCTGGGAGCAAACATGGGAACGCGGATGGGCTGTCCCTCATGCACTGCCTTGCATTGCAAGTTGCCCAACCCCTGGTGTTGAGCTGGGGGTGGGGGAAGGATGTGTAGCAGATCACAGTGTGAAGCTGACAGGTGCCTAGGGGAGGGGGAACATTTTGGGCATTGGAGGAACCCCTTTTTGTTCCCCTTGTAAGTTCCCAGAGAGGACAGCTGAGGCTCATTGGGGCAGCCAGCATCAGGCTGTAATTGAAGCACCTGGGACCAATAAAAGCCTTCAGGCTTTCTGTAAAAGGCTTTCCCCAGGCAGCAGGAGGGAGAAGGGCATAGTACCCAGAGAGAAGGAGACCAGACCAGGCAGCATGATACAGGGGGAAAGATCCCAGATGGTAGTGGTGGGTGTAGAGGCCCAGGGAAAGGGAGGTGTTGTGTGGCAGGGGCAAAAAGCTCCACTGGCTCCCTTCTTGACTATGGCCCCTGGGCTGGAGTCCAGGGTAGTGGGTGGGACTCAGCTGACCAACTGGGGTAGGGCTGGAGCAGTTCAAAGCAGCAGGAGGAGGGAACCTCCTCCACCCCAAACTTTGACTGGCCTATGATGAAAATGGCTTGATAAAGGGAGACCCTTGCCTTTGGGAAGTCCCAGGGCAATGAGGGGGGGCCTCCATGTGTCTCTGAGGCCCACAAGGAATTGCCTGAAAGTGCAAGACCCTTTAGGGATGGTTGAGGGGTCTGTCACATTTGGTTTGCTTGTAAATCAGTTGTTCTTGGAGGAAGTTACATTCTGCTGGTTTGAATTAGCCTGTACAGTTCAAGCAGTAGAAGGTATCTTCAGTGCCTGTCCTCTCTATTGTATAATGTTACTCTGCATGATTAAACAACAGCTGCATTTTAAAGGAGTGATTGCTGTGTGTTCAGTGTGCAGTATTCTGGGACTTCACAGGGTGGGAAGCACTGTTCCTTTCGGAACATGAATTCTAAGCTAGCATACCTGTGATTGTGAATTGCAATAGTTAACCTAACAACAATAGTGAAAGGTCTTTCTTAGCTACACATCTAACACCTCTCTAATCAGGTAGAGCAATGCAAAGGATCCTGAAAGTTACTTCAAGGCAAGAGAAATCCCACTTCTGAAGCTCCACATTTCTGTAGTCTTCTCATCTTTCTTGGACCAGGTGGATCCACATTCTTTGTAAATGCAGGTAACTAACTTTCTACCTCGTTATCACATGCAAAATTGGATTCTCTTGGTCTCTGCTGGGGAACAGTCTTGTCTGTTCACCCCCTCTTGCCTGCCTTTGGCTTCCTCTCTCCCAGTAGAATGTGAGTCATCCATTTTTGAGTTACAGTAGGGCAAGTTTGTAGTCTTAAATGGTCTTGCATGCTTAAAACGCTTCTAAAGGTAAACCGGACAAAACGGGGTGGTGTTCCTGAAGGCCGTTTGATTTGCCAAAAGAACCTTGGAGAAATTAGTAATTCTAGGACTCATATTACTGACAGTTTCTGGAGACTCTTGTAGTTCAACAGGTACTCTAGGGGTACCCCTTGAGGATACAGGATTCCAAAAGCACTAAGAATTTGCTAGCAGTGAGAAATGAGCCACACGTAAATGAACTTGAATTTCTAATGTACGTCATGGTGTTGTAACTGCATCAACTACCTGGGCGAGGTAATGTCTTGTACTGGAACGCATTCTGTTCTCTTTTGCCAACAGAAGATGATCCAGTAAAAGGTGTCATTTCACCCACGTTGTCTATTGAATTTCCTGAAGTGATCCTTATGCAAAATATATCCTTGAAGCATTTTTAAATATACACATTAATCTCTACCTCAGACTGAAACATTTGGCATCTCAAGATGCATTTTTATAATGTCACTATAGGACTCATGCTACTTCTTATGCTACTTCTGCCTCCTTATGTTCATGGGAATTATATGTTTAAGATTTGCTGGCTCATGGAAGTCACCCCCTCCCCTGCCCAAAGTCTCCGTCCTTGATGCTCTGTCTGGTATGTATAAAATCTTCTTCTCTGTTTGTTTCTCTCATGTGAAGGGAAATGGAGCAAGTGGAAAGCAAGGAAAAATGTATTGAGGGAAATGGCAGCTTGTGTACTAATACCATGATCCCTACTGAAATTCCAAAACACTTTCTAAATTATGTATGTATAGGTCATTTCTCCCATTGATGAAATGAAGCTGCTTCTGGGGTGGAACATGGCAAGAATTCTGTCCCAACAATGTGCAGTATTTCTTAGGAGGAAAAGTGCACCACATGTTAATCATTAAAATTAAAGGGAACATTTAGCAGCCAGAGTGTGTCAGGTTTACACTGACACTTGATTAAGGGAGAAAGTGAGCCTTCCTGTTCTTTGAAGTTGTTCCCAGAGAATGCTAAAGACCACATTTGGTCAAGGCATTACTGTCATGTGCTGGCACAAAGGTGGACATTCCTTTTCTTACAGACCTCAAGCAAAGGCTGCAGGGTAGTGATTCAACACCACTGCTGCAGAAGTTGTGGGTTTCCTTCAAGGTCTAAAATTTGACTGAATGTGGTAGAGCTGATGAAGTCACTGTTCTAGTGAAGTGGCTACTGGCAGTTGTAACAGGGTGGAGCAGTTGAGCAGATCTTCACTTCTGTAGTCTTTTTGCTGTTTACATGGGGTCAGAAGCACCCATGATCCTTTGCCACTCCATCTGGTCCATAGCATGGGTTCTTAGGTCTCGGAATTACAGTCCTTTGTAAGCTTCTTTTGACAGCCAGTCATTGGGTCCTCTGTCTTCACGTCCTTTTGCTGTCCTCTTCCTCTCATGCTTGCTTTGTTTGTTCTCTGTAATACTTTCCAAGGATACCCAGGGTTGCTCCTTACCACCAGCATGCCCTTGGTGTGAGAAGACTTCTCTGTGCCTGTCCTGAGTCACCTGCCCAATTCAACTGCCCACGGACAACACAAGCCCTCCCCTCTGGGCTTCTTAGGCCCCACTATCCCTATATGGATTATCAATTAGCACCCAACAGCTTCTCCCTGGAGAATCCAGCTCCTGATCCGCAGGACTCTCAGGCAGTGTTCCCTGTAAGCTGAGTGCTCGGGGGGCTGCCCAGGAGAGATTTGGGTGCTGCCCAGCTGATTAACAGAGCACCCACAGCTGGCAGCATGTGTTTTGTTTGGTGGTGCACATTTGCACATGCCTTGGTGCACATGACAAAATGTATTCACCCATGGATGGACAAAATTAGAGGGACCACTGGTCTCAAGACTTCCAACAAACCAGTACACCCCAGTTTACCAGTGTGACCTCTGTTTGCTGTTGTGCCTAACTATCTGCACTTGGAGAGCTATATCTATGTTTATACCTGTGTGTGTCTCTCTCCATAGTTATAGGCTAGATATACTGCAATGAAGTATATGTCTCTGTAACAAAGCATAGTGATTCAAACAGTAGATAAGGGAAGCATTGGAAACAAATGGTTATATCTAGCCATGCCAGAGCTCTTCTATCCTTCGAAGGATTAACACAAAGAAGTTCAGTGTCACCTGGTAATAAACTGTTTTTAGACTTTGTCTTCCCATTGGAAGGAGCTCTTCAGTGCAGGTAGTAGTAGGGATCGAGTCCTTCCTTGCTGATGTCCACTAGAGTGTCCATTTTCATCTGCATGCTGGGATAATCACTCTAACCTTGCCAAGTGATTAACGTCTCTGGAGTCTAACAGCTTTGAACCTGGCTGGCAGTGAAGGTAAAATAGAGAAGTCTAGCTGTTTCACACAGCCAAACTGTAACAATAGAAAAACTGATATTTAGTCCTAAATGTAAGTGATTATCTTAAATACAAGCAAATCTGGGGCCAGGGGATGAAAGCTGATACAAAAACATTAACAATTCTACTTACTAGTGTATGTCTATACATTGGGGTAACACTTTTATGTGGAAGATCTACTAAAACACCTTTATAAATGGGAAGTGTTTAGCTTTTTTTCTAGCCTAGTAAAAATTAATCTAAAACTGCTGTGAGTTGATGGAGGGTACTCCCAGGATACAGAAGAGTTGAAAAAGCCATCGCAAAATGGATCTAGCAGAGTTTCCTCTGTTGAAGGGTCTTTCTGAGGTGATTTCCTGTGCTTTCTGCTCAGGGCTTTCCCATTGAAGGCTGGGCTGTTGTCTATTACATCATTCATGTAAGTATACCAGACAGTGCCTGCATACACCTGTTCTGACATTGCTCCTTGAGTCAAAATTCTCTTGAAGGATCGCTGTGAAACCATCAAAAAAGCCTTGCTTGAATCTATATTATAGGTATTTTCCATTACATATGTGCTGTTGTGAGCGTATAGTGAGGCTTTCTCAACTTTATTTCCCATGTCATGCTAATATGACATATGAGAAGCACTGAAGCTCTGATTGTCTTTAATAAAACCCAGAGGGGTGGAAATGCAACTCATGATAAAGAACCAGTTGACTGGTGTATTGGCATCACAGATGTCTGACTTTAAACTTGTATCCTCCCTTGGGTGAAGTCAGAGTCCTTTAATGTAGTTCAGGTTCTTCCACATCCTTTGCAGCTGATATAAGTAGGAAGGGAAAGCTGCCTGCAGCACTGCAGAGTGGGCAACAAGCTGCCATTACCAGCCATGTGTATGGCAGAAGGCCCTCGTTGTATAAGGCAGCTGCAGGGAGTTTGTACTGAGGTAGATGGAGGTGTAAAATGGACTTTTTTTTTTAGTGATGCTGTTGTATTGACACTTTGAGCGTATTAATATCTTATTCTAAGAACTAATTTGCTCTTGGTTGAGACATGGTCTCACATGATCATCTTATCAATAACGAAGCAAATACAGCTAAGATGGGGCCACTATAAGGTGGGTGCATAACTGGCTGAATAACCATTCTCAGGGAGTAGTTCTTAAGGGTTCACAGTCATGTTGGACAGGCATAACAAGTGAGGTTCTACAGGAATCTGTTTTGGGACTGATTCTGTTTTATATCTTCATCAACCATTTAGATAATGGCATAGAGAGTGCGCTTATTAAGTTACCAGATGATACCAAGATGGGAGGGATTGCAACTGCTCTGAAGGAGAGGCTCCTAATTCAGAGTGATGTGGACAAATTGGAGAAATAGTCTGAGGTAAACAGGTTGAAGCTTAAGGGCAAATGTAAACTACTCCACTTAGGGAGGAACGATCCATTCCACACATACAAAATGGGAAGTGACTGCCTAGGAAGGAGCACTGCACAAAGGGATCTAGGGCTCAGAGAGGACCACAAGCTGAGTATGAGTCAACAGTGTGATGCTGTTCCAAAAAAGTGAGCATGATTCTGGGATGCACTAACAAGAATGTTGTGAGCAAGACACAAGACAGCATTCTTCTGCTCTAGTCGGCACTCATTAGGCCTCAGTTGCAGGACTGTGTCCAGTTCTGGGCACCATATTTCAAGGAAGATGTGGACAAATTGGAGAAGGTCCGGAGAAAAGCAACAAGAATGATTAAAGGTCTAGAGAACATGAGCTATGAGGGAAGACTGAAAGAACTGGGCTTCTTTAGTTTAGAAAAGAAAAGACTTAGAGGGGACATGATAGCAGTTTTCAAGTACCTCAGAGAGGGTTACAAGGAGAAGGGAGAAAAATGGTTCTCCTTGGCCTCTGAGGATAGGACAGATGCATGATGTAGAGGGGTCTTTGCCCACAAAAGCTTATGCTCCAAAATATCTGTTAGTCTATAAGGTGCCACAAGACTTCTTCTTGTTCTTGAAGCTACAGACTAACACGGCTACCTCTCTGATACTATTTCTAAAGAGTTAACCCATTTGAATGAGAGAGTCTGTGGTGTTTTATCATAAATGCAGTGTCCCTTCCCTTGCCAGGATGTTGACATAAACTGGCATTAAAATCTTCATTTGAAATCCAGTTCCACCCTTATATGGATTGTTTTATAAACTGATAGGATGACTCATGTGAGCAAGAGAAACAAGTAGGGTGAAGTAATGTATTTTTTAGATCAACCCCTTTTGGTGAAAGAGAGAGTCTGTGTCGGCACTGCCACTTTCACTGCACACAATCCAGTGTCTCTGTTCAATCCAGGACTTTTAGTGTCTGTAGAGTAATGAATTTGTTCCAGGCTTCTCTTTTGAAAGTGCTGTGCCAGTTTCCTTTGAGGATTCATCAGTCTGATAAAAGAGTGATCATGTTGTGTAAAGCGTTCACCCACATGTGATAGTGTTTTTGTCTTTTGTCATGTGAGCAGGTGAATGGAACTGGATTCTTGAAATGCCATTCCTGTCAGGTGGGTTCTGTTGCTGCACTGTAGCACCTGCTTGCAGCCATTAGTTGCACTCAGCCTCTGCAGCAAAGAGAGCTTAAAAGTGCCGTAAGATGCCAACCTCTTGACCGTTCCTTTAGCAGTAGCAAAAGATCTTTCTCTGAGCAGTGGAATCTATTTTAAATGAACAATATCCCAATGTCTCACCCCCCCACCCCTCCCATATTGCTTTCATAGGGTAAGGTAGGACTCAGCAATCAGTTTTCCAGTTCAGCAGAGGGCAGTCTGGTACAGGAAGCCCTATCAAATTTGCCTTGAGGAAGTGGGGGGTGACGTAAATATGTTAGCATTGTGCAGGTGTGTGCCCAATATTCATTCTTAATTGTGGCCTCTAGGTGCTACAGGAAACATAATATAGTACAAATCACTGTGTGGAGAGAGGGAATGAGTGGGCCCAAGGTGGAATCACTGTTGGCTTTTAATGAGGTATGTGAATACACAAGTGCTGGCAGTTCAGTAGCTGGGACCTGGCTGCAAGCAGTTGATGGGCTGATCACAGCCCTGGATTTGTGTGGCAGAAGATGGACCACCCGCAGCTTGCAGTTGACTTTTTTTTTTTTCTTCACAGGATGGTGCTGTGGAGTTTGCTCGGTGTCAGAATGTGCAGACTAAATCAGAAAGGTGAAGCATCTGACCTCCCCCAGGTGCTCAACATGAGAAGCTATGAATTGCCCACAGTAAAATGAAGGGCACAGGATTAAGATTCAAATAAAATCTGAACACACGCTGTGGTAGACACTTAACCAAAAAAATACTGCCCATGCTACAAAGAACTTCCTGAATTTTGACGGGTTATTTGTTGTGTTAGAAGTTATAGTAATTAAGTGTTAACTTAACTAAACTGCCCCGTTTTTTAGGTAAATAATACCTGTAAAGAAGATATCAACGAGAGATGGGAATGGCAAGTAATCATGTTCATGTTTCTTTTGCTGCTTTGTGCTAACTGTGGTAAAATGCCGCTGACCAGATTTCCTTGGGCTTCAGAAGTCTTGGGGTTTTAAGTATCTTAAACTGAGAAATGTGTCTGCCCTTGAAAAAGGATTGAGAGACTGTGCTAATGGTAAATATAATAAAATAAAAGACAAAGCACTTTAGACACCGCTGTGGGTTTCTGTTCACACAGCACGGGGGTGATTGCCCTTCCCTGATTCAGTGTTTGCCTTTCCTGAGTTCTAGTTTTCCTTCTGCATCCATCCAGCCCCAGCTAACGTGCCTGCTGACCAGCGTTCCCTTTAAATTATTCTGCCCGTGGATGGAAAAAAATTTGTGATGTGCACAGAGGCCTGCTAGGATGTGCACCACATCTAGAAACACACGCTTCCCATGGTGGCTGTGGGTGCTCCGCTCGTCAGCTGGGCAGCCACCCAAGTGCTCCGCTTACAGGGAACGCTGCTGCTGACCTGCCTCATTTCAGCCGAACACAGAATTCCTCTGAAATGCTGAATCCTTTCCTATGCTCCCTGTCACTTCTCAATTCTTGAGGCTGCTTTGCTAGAGGCAAAAATGAGAAGTCCTGCGGCACCTTATAGCCTAACAGACTTATTGGCGCATACACTTTCGTGGGCAAAGACCCACTTTGTTTGATCTGGAGTCTGTAAGTTGCCACAGGACTTCTTGTTGTTTTTGCAGACACAGACTAACATGGCTACCCCCCTGACACTTGCTAGAGGCAGTACTTCTGGTAGGATGAGCGAACAACACAACGTCTTCATTACTCCAACTCATTCACCTTCCTTTCATCCCTTCATTCTTGTGTTCTTCTCTTAATTCTTGAACTTTAGCTTTCTTACCATCTCTGGCTTCCAGCAGGGGATATTAGAATTACTTGCGATGTTGAATGCCAGGGACGACTGTGCTCTAGTGGGTCAACCATAAAGCTACTCATCCCAGCTCTGTGTGACCTTGGGCAAGTCAATAAATCTGTCTGTTTCCCCTCTGTAAAGTAGGAATAATGTTACAAAGATTCGTACTGCACTTTGAGATTTTTGGACGAAAAGCACCATGGAAGAGCTACAATTACTACTAGAAATAGTATCAAAACAAAAAAGCAGTCAAGTAGCACTTTAAAGACTAACTAAATAATTTATTAGGTGATGAGCTTTTGTGGGACAGACCCACTTCTTCAGACCATAGCCATACCAGAACAGACTCAATATTTAAGGCACAGAGAACCAAAAACACTAATCAAGGTGGACAAATCAGAAAAAAATGATCAAGGTGAGCAAATCAGAGGGTAGAGGGGCAGAAGGGGGGTGGGGAGTCAAGAATTAGATTAAGCCAAGTGTGCAAATGAGCCCCTATAGTGATCCAGAAAATTCCAATCTCAGTTCAAGCCATGTGTTAATGTGTCGAATTTGAATATGAAAGAGTTCAGCAGCCTCTCTTTGAAGGGTGTTGTGAAAATGTCTCTTCAGTAACACGCCAACTCTTAAGTACAGTAGCAGCTCTTACATCCATGTATTGGGTCAACCTACCATGCTGCCCCAGAAATAAAACACACTTAAAAATGAATGCACTGCACCATGCCCTGCTTTCAGCATCTGGTTTGATTTGCACCCACCTTTTGTCTCAACATATGTTTGGAATGACTGTAAGATCTTTGGGTCGGGACACTTTGCGCAGGTGTGTGCCCAATGCTTATTCTTTCTTGTGTCCTCTAGGTGCTACAGGAAACATAATGTACAAATCAGTGCGTGGAGAGGGGGAATGAGTGTGTCCAAAGTAGAATCACTGTTGGCTTTTAATGAGGTCTGTGAATACACAAGTGCTGTCAGTTCAGTAACTGCAGTTGATGGGCTGATCACAGTCCTGGATTTGTGTGGCTGAAGATGGACCACCCACAGCTTGCAGTTGACTGTTTTTTCACAAGATGGTGCTGTGGACTTTGCTCAATGTCAAAATGCCTGGACTAAATCAGAAAGGTGAAGCATCTGACCTCCCAGGTGCTCAACTTGAGAAGTTAAGAGTTTCCCACAGTAAAATGAGGGGCACAGGATCAAGATTCAAGTAGAACTCAACACTCATTGTTCTTCCAAATACTTGTTCAGATAACTCCATCAGTGTGTCATGCAAGTTTGGGGATTCCCTGTTGTTGCAAAATCTCTGGGTAGGAACTGCTAAGGTAATGTGTTGCTTTTTTGTTCTTCCTCTGCTAGCCCTTCGTCACCCCTGCTTTAGTTTCTCTCTCCACAACCAAATGGCCAACCAGCTGCTAATAAAAAAGAGTGGCTAAAGAAATTGTGTGCCATGGGAAAAAATATCGCTTAGTTTGGATAGTGGTAGGACCATCTGGTACTGGGCTGATGAGACCTCACTTGCCAGGTCCAAATGTTTTTCATTAAAGGATGAGTAATTATGTTGCTGTTGATAGGCTGCTTGGGCTCCAAATTACAATCCCCAATTAAGTAATTAACAGGAGAGTGGGGCCAGCAACAGAATTTCGCTGATGGATCCCACCCTGGAAGGCTCTTTCAGAAGATGAAGGATAAATTGGTCTGCACCATAATCAAAATGAGTCTAGGGTTGCCAGGAGTCCAATTTTCAACCAAGCACCTGGTCAAAAAGGGACCCTCCCCAGTCATCTGCAGCCCAGTGAACATGAGAGAGTGGTGGGGGAGAGTGAGTGATGGAGGCATAGGCAACGTGGGGGGCCACTCCAGCATTGGGGGGCTGTGTTCACCGTCAGCACTGCACTGGCAGTCTTGCTCCTCGCTGGGACTGTGTCTACACTTGCATTCCTCTTTTGAAGCAGGTATGCAAATGAGGTACATTGAAAATGCAAAGGAGGTACAAATTTGCATATCATATCTGCCATTTGCATATTCTTATTTCAAAATAGCTTCTTTCAAAAGCAGAATACCAGTGTAGACCCTGCTCTTTCGAAAGTAAACCGCATCTTCGAAAGAATCCTTCTTCCCATAAAAAAAAGGGAAGGATTCTTTCAAAGATGGGTTTACTTTTGAAAGAGCAGTGTCTACACTGGTTTTCTTCTTTTGAAAGAAGCTATTTTGAAATAAGAACATGCAAATTTGTACCTCATTTGCATTTTTGAATTACCTAATTTGCATACCTCTTTCGAAAGAGGAATGCAAGTGTAGACACAGCCTGGGAGTGGCACAGCCTAACCACAGCGTGAGCGTCCTACCCCCCACCATTCTCAGGCTGCACCACTCCTAGGGAGTGGGGGTAGGACTGCTCCACCCTCACCAGAAGCGGTATAATGCTTCCAGAGGAAGACGGGCAGGAGCATGCAGAGGGCAGGGCATGGGCAGAGCAGGGGAGGGTGGGTGAGGGGTCACGGGCAGGGAAAGGGTGGGGCATGTGCAGAGCAGGAATGGAAGCAGGGTAGGGCAGAGGCATGTGGCCGGTGCCCCTCGTGAAATCCCCACACTGCTTCTGGAGGAAGGATGGAGTGAGCAAGGCAGGGCCTTGAAGAAGGGAGAAGCGGGGCAAGGATGTTCAGTTTTGTTCAGGCAGAAAGTTGGCAACCCTAGTTTCTGCTCCCATATGAAGGTACATACTTGCGGGCGATGATCATGTGCCTTTCCTTTGTAACCACCATGTAACTCCTGTTAATTGGAGGACGATTATCTGTCATGATAGAGGAACAATGCTGACCGGCTCTTAACAGGCAGACATTGGGTGTACGTTCCCCAGCTTTTCTTTAACGAATTAAAGTGGGCTCTCCTTTTGAAGGAGTGAAAGCGGCTAGAGCCTTCCCTTATGCCGCCTCGCTGCCGTGCTGCATACGCAGTGATTGAAATAGATTGAATCTTGCACAGACAGACACAGTCCTGTTTGAACTGCCTATTGCCTGCCAATAGTTAATGTCTGTTATTACCCCTGAAGCTGCTGCCCTTATTTCTCTCTACTACTTCCTCGGCGATTTGGGAATTCACACCGTAAATTCAATAACCACTTTTCCTGACATTTGGTCACCTTCCCACTGGGAAGGAAAATGTGGCTTCTAAGGAAATATTTTTAAAGTCTTGTGCAGAGAGAAGGCTTCAGGACTACAAACCACGTAGCACCAACCCTCTGTCTTAGTGTCCTGGCTGTTTTACTTGCTCACAACTCTCCTAAGCTGTAAGTCTCACCAGCGACAGCCCAACATGTTTCTTAGTGAGTAACCCCAGCAGTGACTGCAGCCAAACTGCAATAGAAAACTAAGTAAAAGGCTGTCTGACCAATAATTCTGTTTGCCGCACTCCCAGCTGTGCCTCCAAACCCAATGAGCTCACCTACCCGTAGCTATTTAAGAGGTCCACTAAATCCAGAGGTGTCTTAGGGCTACTTACAGAGAATTAATTGCAGCCTGCATGAATCTCTGGAAGAAGTGAAAATAATGGGCACATGGCTTTTGTCTTACGCTCATTGTTGTCCTAGGACTATTTTGATGGCTGGGCAGTAAGAACTGTTTGTTGAGGGCAGTTCAGATACCAACTGTCTCCAGTTGGGTGCATTACTCTACCTTATCTGATGTGCTCCTTCCATTTTCTTAAAGCAAAAGGACTGGCTCCTGCCCATGCTACTAGTTGCTCTGCAGAACAGTGGGATACAAACCTCCATCTGGGCTAGGTTTAGTTTCTGGCTTGTTAGCATGTGACAGATAACTAGTTCATCTTAAAGCTTTCTTACCACCCCTTCTTCGAACTCAAGGAAAAGCCTCACTACATTACCTCTAAAACAATTCCTCCACCTCAGACTCCCTTTGCTTTCCAGACAGGAACTGCTGGCTACCTTTTATTCTGCAGCTCCTGAAGATTATAAATGTCTCATTTATAAATCCAGATACCTGAGCACAGGAAACTCCCCCAAAGGATTAAGGGGGAGAAGTCCTGACCAGTCTAGTGGAATCATTTCTTTGGCATATGGATCACTTATCTGCAACTTTGTTCTAGTTTCCAACTAGACCCACGTGGGGAGGGTGCAGAGATGCAAATACAGTTTTGTAGATTACCTGTCATTAAATCCTCAACAACTGTCATTTAAATTCTTGTCAGCTATAGGTAGCCCTGTCTTTAAACAGGAGCGTGACTCTGGGCTTAAAGTGCAGCCCCACCCTGACTTTCAAGGGGGGGAGAAAATAATAGCATTGCAGTCTTTGTTCTTCCCCTCTCCTGGGTGTGTGAGGAGGGATGTGAAACTTCGTGCAGTCTGGTCACGAACTGTTAGCAATTTTGCTGAAGCACTGCAGCATGCCAGAGTTGGCAGCCGTATTGAAGGAACTATGCTGCAGCCAATAGCTACCATGCCCTTCTCCCTTAGTGTGTTGCAAATAATTTCCTTCACGTTTGTGCCCCTGCCACTACGCCCCGTGGGGGGGAGGGGGGGAATGCATCATCCTCCTCATTCAAACCCTGCTTTCCTACTGCTGCAATACATAAAAACACTGCCAACTTAAGGGCCTCATCCTGCAAATTGCTGAATGCCCTTTATACCTAACCAATTCCATAGACATCAGAAGCTGATATGGTGCTTTGCAGGATCTGTCCCTGGCACACCTCTGCAGTCCTTTGCAAAAAGGAAACCACACTCATAGGTAGGTGTACTCTAACATCCACAATCTTGAGAAGTGGCTTGGAGCCAGTAAAAACATCTGGGCCGCGTCTACACATGCACACTACTTCGAAGTAGCAGCGCCAACTTCAAAATAGCACCCATCACGGCTACACGTGTTGGGCGCTATTTCGAAGTTGAAATCGACGTTAGGCGGCGAGACGTCGAAGTCGCTAACCCCATGAGGGGATGGGAATAGCGCCCTACTTCGAAGTTGAACGTCAAAGTAGGGTACGTGTAGCCAATCCGCGTCCCACAACATCGAAATAGCGGGGTCCGCCATGGCGGCCATCAGCTGAGGGGTTGAGAGACGCTCTCTCTCCAGCCCCTGCGGGGCTCTATGGTCACCGTATGCAGCAGCCCTTAGCCCAGGGCTTCTGGCTGCTGCTGCTGCAGCTGGGGATCCATGCTGCATGCACAGGGTCTGCAACCAGTTGTCGGCTCTGTGGATCTTGTGTTGTTTAGTGCAGCTCTGTCTGGGAGGGGCCCTTTAAGGGAGCGGCTTGCTGTTGAGTCCGCCCTGTGACCCTGTCTGCAGCTGTGCCTGGCACCCTTATTTCGATGTGTGCTACTTTGGCGTGTAGACATTCCCTCGCAGTGCCTATTTCGATGTGGTGCTGTGCAACGTCGAAGTTGAACGTTGATGTTGCCAGCCCTGGAGGACGTGTAGACGTTATTCATCGAAATAGCTTATTTCGATGTCGCTACATCGAAATAATCTATTTCAATGTAGCGTGCACGTGTAGACGTAGCCCTGGACAGCAGCTGATATCAGCCTTGGAGGGATATGAGTTAACATTAAGAAAGAAATTAAGGCTGTATTGTTCCACTCTGGGCTGCAGTACAGTACTGCAAATACAGGTGTCAAATACAAGTCCAGGCTATAGGTTGTACAACTGCCTCGTGTGTGAGCTGCTAAAATAGTTTATACTTGGGGCTTGTTCTCTCATGAGTGGGCACCAGTGTTCCCTGTAAGCTGAGTGCTTGGGTCGCCACCCGGGAGAGATTCAGGTACCGCCTGGCTGACTAGCAGAGCACCCACAGCTGCTCAGAGCCAGCAGCATGTGTTTCTGTGGTGTGTTTGGTGGTGCACCTCTGCACATGCCATGGCGCACATAACGAAATTTAGTCCATCCATGGATGACAAAAATTAGGATGAACATTGGGGTGCACCTTCTAGGTTCAGCGTTTGATATAAAAGCTCCTCTTTTTACCCCCTAGCAAGAGGTTAATCTGTGTCTGGTCTGCTGCTTATGCTTGGTGCCAGAGACAATAGTAGTACCCATTTGCAACCTAGTTGTCTAGTCAGTTTCCTTTCTGGCACAGGAGTGCACCATGTCTTCAGTGACTATTGGCTTCTGCTTTCCTGCATTATGCGTTCATTAGGCTTCAGGGAGTAAATGTGTGTTCATCTGTGAAAATGAGAAAGAGTTCAGGAAACTTCCATTGTATTCTTTGGTATTGGCATGGGGAGTTAAATCTCTAATGCTTCAAGCCTGGCACAGCATGCAGTGTTTGCTAGTGTTCCTTAGTTGCCTTAATCCTGTATGCAGTGTTCATTGTAGCCGTGTTGCTCCCAGGATGTTAGAGAGCCTGGGTGGGTGAGATATCTCTTTATTCCCAGACTTGAACTCTGGGTAAACGGGAATGCTTCTCTCTCTTACCAGCAGAAGTGGTCCAATAAAGTACATCGCTTCACCCATCTTGCCTTAATACTGCTCATTCTAGATGCTTTATGGCTTGTCCTTGGTTTCTGTACAATTGTCTGGAGTTGATCTGCTTGTACCTTAAGTTATTCTATTGCTATTACATAAATATTCTGAAAAGGTCAGATTGATTCATCAAAAAACTATTGTCTGCCAATGTGCTTGCCTATGATGGACACTCTGACCTTCTTCTATCTTGTAGACTGTTAGAGCATTTGAAATAAGCACAGTAGGCATTCAGAGAGAGCGAGACAGAGTCTGATTTCCAGGACTTTGTGTCATGTCAGCTTTGATCAATGCAGCTCAGAAAATAGCAGGAACAAGCTGTAAAATGGAAAGGAGCGGGAGAGGGAAACTTTGAGGCAATATGTGCAAGGGGTTTTTACAGAACAAGGAGACAGGACTTGCCGTTAAATTTAGAAGCTCTCTCCTCATTCTCCCAGTCAGAAGTCTTAGTACCTTGCTCAATGGCAGGTTCATAAGAGTGCTCTGAGGACTGGGAGTTGAGACCATAATTAGAGTTAGAAGTGTAGAGGCTGCCCTTTACTTGTGAGGTGTTCTGTTAAAAACAACAACAAACCAGTCATGCGCACACTCCAAGGAATTTGAAGCCAGTGCTGCTCTGAGAATTCATACAGATGGTACAAACATTGTCCCTGGTAGTCTCTCTACTCTGGAAGCCAAGTGAGTTCTATTTGTGAAATGTCCAATCTCAGACCTCGTGATCGGGATTCAACATGGGGTCTTGCTGGCTGACTTCTCGATTGCTCTAGCCCTACAGAGGCAGACTCAAAGAGAAGGACTCGGTGGCGTTCTACAAAGGTGCCTTTTGCTAGAGCTCTGTGGCTCTGGTTTTCTATAGCCCAGTCATTGACAAATGAGCTGCTGTTGTTAAAGATGAAACATGGTGGATGTTTATTAATGGGAAAGATTCCAAAAGTTCTAACCCTTCCTGTTTTAGGGCCACTCACAGCTTACTTATGGTTTTACAAACCATCCACTGTTGCTCCTTGGAAGCCTTCTCTCTAAATAGTTAAAGATGCTGGTGAATCTGGAGTGTCATGCTCACTATAACTGTGTGCGGGGAACGGGCTGCTTAGGACTGTGTTCTTGGTCAATAAATTTTGGTATCGGTCTGCTAATTTGTGCTCAGTGTAGTGGGAACTTAAAACCCAGCTCTGCTCACATGGAGTTGGCCAAAGGTGACACATGACTTGGAGGCCTTTCCCACTGAAAGATATACTTGTTGTCACAGCTATGAAAACACGACTGCCCTAAAGATGGTGCATTGCTTCCCTGTTGTTAGGGTACAGATGTTTGATGCGTAACACTGGACAGTGCACTGTTGTGAACATTGGAGGATGTGTAATGTAAATGTCTGGTTAGTACAGAGGTTCTCCTACTGTGGGCTGGGACCTCTGAGTGGGTTGCAACTCCACTTTCATGGAGTCATTCAGGCTAGTCTTGGCTGTGGGACCCAGCTAGTCTGAAGCCTAAGCCCCACTGCCCAGGGCTGAGATTACATTTTCTCTGCCCAGGACAGAAACGCTTGGGCTTCAGCCCTTCCCCCCGCCCCCGTCCTCACCTGGGGCAATGGGGCTTGGGCAGGCTCCATCTTCAGTTCCTGGGGTTGTGGAGTAAAGTTTTATTGTCAGAAGAGGCTCATGGTCCAATGAAAATGGAGATCCTCTGGGCTAGTAGATCTCAATCTTCCCAGGCGCATTTGTGTCTATCTCTTACAGTTGAGGTTTGTGGACAGACACAGGGTGTGCACATGACGCACTTGTACATTGGACAGGGATAAAAAGAAAGATCATAAGTAGTTGTATGCATCTGGGATGTGGAAACAACTAATGATTTTGGGCTCATTTGGGAACACTCTCCTTCCTACATATAAATGTCATATATCTACAGCACTGTTGTTCCCTACACATTGGGTTCCTTTGTCTGTTTCTTAAGAACATAAGAACAGCCAGCCTGGATCAACCCAAAGGTCCATCTAGCCCAGTATCCTGTCTTCTGACAGTGGCCAATGCCAGATGCTCCAGAGGGAGTGAGCAGAACAGGTAATCATGAAGTGACCCTTTCACTGTTACCCACTTCCAGCCTCTGACACCTTTCCTACCCACCCAGGCTAATAAACATTGCTGGGCCTATCCTCACTGAATTTATCTAGTTCTTTTTTGAACTTGTTATGGTCCTGGTCTTCACAACATCCTCTGGCAGGGAGTTCCACAGGTTGTCTACGTGCTGCGTGAAGGAATACTCCCTTTTGTTCGTTTTAAACCTGTTACCTCTTAATTTTATTTGGTGACCCCTAGTTCTTATATCATGGGAACAAGTAAATAACTTTTCCTTAATCACTTCCTTCACACCTGTCATGATTTGATAGACTTCGATCGTATCTCCCTTACTTTCCTCTTTTCTAAGCTGAAAAGTCCCAGTCTTTTTAATGTCTCTTCATTCTTGGTTCATCTTGCACATGCCATCCTCTGGGACCTCTGTGCTGTTAATAGTGAAGGCTCTAGAAATTTATGTTTTTGGGATGCTTCAGCTTAGACAACGCTGTTGTTCATCTCCAGCCAACTCCTTGATATTATGTGTAGACCATGAAAGGTAGGTTGGTTCATCTGAAGAAGTGCATTTGTGTTGCAGTCATAGGAGATGCATGAGAGATGTACGGGGGGGGCACTTCCAATGAGTGCAGGTGCCTCCCCAGAGCAGTACAACATGAGAGTTGCGCTCGTGCCATTCCTAGGTTATGGGGTTCCAGGGAGGGAATTTCCCTGCATGCACCAGAAGTGGTGGGTGGGGACAGAGCAGGGTTGGCGGGATGGTGCAGCATGGGCAGAGCAGAGGTGGGGTGGAGGCGTATGAGTGGGGAAGGGTTGGGGTGTGGCATGGGAGGAACAGGGGCAGGACAGGAGCACATGACCGATGCCTTCCCCTGCAATCCCCGCACCAGTCGCCTCTGGTTGCAGTAGGTTGCAACGTCCTTTATTTTTACTGGATGAGTGGCCACCTTGCTGACAAAGATTGGTGTCATTGTTTAGAACTTTATTGATGAGGGGGAATGAATACCCATGGAGAGCAATGCAGCACCGGAACTTACCTGTCAAAAATCTTAAAGCCACTCAGCAGTAAGTTTAGAGCTATGTAAATAAGTTGGCTGCAATCTCTGATATTAAAGCTGGCTCACAGGAGATGTCACAAGTATCACTTCAGGTTGATTTTAAAGATGCCACTTCCGGTTAAACTTACATTCTGGTTAAGTTTTTAGCCATGTGACAAGCACATCTCATCTTGTAACCCTTTAAGATGCTGACTGGGTAGCTTTCTTGGCAGACACTAAACACAATGTCTGTAAGCTAGACTGATTTGCCCTCTTCTTTGAAGCCTGCATAGACTCCTGACTGGCAACTTCATTATTCGGGTGCTTTGAAAGCACATTATATCTAGGTACCCTCTTAATGCAGGTGGTAGCACTTGGGATTCTTTATCAGAGAGGGAGCCGAGTTAGTCTGTATCTTCAAAAACAACAAGAAGTCCTGTGGCACCTTATAGACTGACAGATATTTTGGAGTATAAGTGGATGAAGTGAGTCTTTGCCCACGAAAGCTTAGGCTTCAAAATATCTGTTAGCCTATCAAGTGCTGCAGGACTTCTTGTTGTTTTCGGGATTCTTTGCCATTCCTGAGGTCCCTAAAGCTCCAACACGCCATGTTTGTCATTCCTGTGCCAACTGTAAGAGCCTGAATCGCAAACCAAATTGACAGCTGTTCCATCTGTTGCTGATCTCCATTCACGTCAGCAGGTACTGCATTCACTGAGCACCGATAGAACCTTTTCAATCAAGAAGCCATTCAGCTCCAGGGTCTTAGCTTATGCAGTTTGTGACTAAAATACAGGAATCTTGTCATGACTGCTCTGTGGCTTATTATTATTGCAAATATCACTCCTAAATTATGGCTGGATCATGACTGATTAGTACAGGAAAAAGCTTTGCAGCTGTAGCCGCCCCCATCTTGTCTGACATGGTGAACCCTGAAGCATTTCTCAGAGAAACCCAGATTACCCATTCTAAGACGTTGCCATTTTAAATTCCGTGCATGGCGAACTGGCACAGCTGATACGTTAGATAAGGTATTCTGATGTGCTTTTGATCCATCTAGCATCACGGGGGGTGTGTGGGGTCTGGCTATGCACCGTACTAGCACACATCCCTATGTTGTAAAATCCTCTTCTCTGTGTCCCATCCTGTCTGAATGGACCTAGTCGGGAGTGATTAGTCTCTGGTACATCTGAGGCATTTGTATGATGCTGGTTGGAGCTGAGTGAAAAATGGTGTGATGGGGGACTATGTTTGCCATGTATCCAGGATGCTTAACATGCACCAGCATGAGCAGATAATCTTACTCCTGGGGCTTGTAAGGATGCAGTTAGGACAGCACAGTTTACCCTTAAGCAGGGCTTTTTTCCCCAGCAGAATGCCACAGAACGGCGTTCTGCCACCTTTTTTTCCTGCTGCTGCCATTTTTAAAATGCAGCTGGGCGGCTCTGAGCCGCATGTGGCTTTTTAGTGGCTCCCTGCCTGCTTTGCGACTCTGCGCGGTCCCCTTTGTGGTGTGGGGGAGGAATCAGGCCTTCGCAGCAGCGTAGCCTACTTCCCCTACCTGCATGACAGCCTCTGGTCACACAGCACCAGGACCATGCTGAATGCCAGCCATGTTGCCACTCACCTCTGCCTGCTGTCCCCTGGGGCACCGCCACCAGCCCTGGCCTCGCTCAGGTGCGTGGTTGGGCTGAGGTGAGTGGGGGTTGTTGGAGGCCTGGAGCTGGTGGGTGGGAAAGTGGGGGCCTGGAATGGGGGAGGCTGTGGCAGGCCCAGAGGGCTAGGGGTAAGCTGACTACGGGATGTATCAGGCCCCACGGCGTATGACAGCAGTTGCCAATCTGGCAGACATGGAATTTTGAGGCGGGGAGGGAGGGAGGAGGATTCCGGCTGTTTGTCTGAAATTCGTTACATTAAAAGATCCTGGTTTCTGGCTTCATGCTGCTTCTGATCTCTCATTCTAGTTCTGATTGAGACCTCTTTTGTGGCATTGGGCACATCTCTCCACTCCCGTTTGCTTAGTCCACAAAATGGAGATCCTTCTTAGCGCTCTGGTGTTGGAGGATTAAAATGTTTGAAATGCTGAAAGGCCAATGTAGTGTATAAAGCAAACTCTACAAAAAGGGAGATGTCTTTCTTACAACAGAATGGTGATTTTGGTCAGTGAAGAAAACAAACCTTCAAATATGAGGAGACTCTTGATTTGCCAGAAGCTGGAGAAGAGACGTCTTGCTCTGTACAGACTGAAAGAAGAGACCTGAGAATACGTGTTAAATTACAAAAATTTGCTATTTTGCTGCACAGAATGCTGAGGGAGACTTGTCTTTGCAGTGGGGTCAGGATATCGATGGTAGTCAGCTGTATTGTGGTAAAACGTGACCATTGGATCATAAAGTACATCTGGCCCTCTCTGAGGAAAAATTATTGTGGTGGCTTCATGTTGCCCCTCAGGGACCCAAGACTGTGTGAACAAATGAATGAATGACTCAATCAATCACGTGTTACATTTTAAAGGATCTAGTATCCCCTGAGGAATTATTTGGTCAAGCAAAAATTCCTGGAATTTGGAGTGCCCCATACAAATAATCAGTCCCCTTTTATTCCCCCTCTGTCACTTTTTCCAACCTCTGCAGTCACGTGTGAGTAGTACGTCAGGGATGCAAGAAAGATTCTACTCTGTAAGATTTCTTCGAGCTAACAGGGAGGCAGGCCATCCTCTACAGCTGTTGGTATTTCATACAAAGTTGCATCCCTGACTCCATTGGCGTTGCAGAGATGCATCTCTCTGAGAAGCTGTTGTGAGGCTGGTTCAGTTCTTAGATTGTTTTATGTTTTAAGGCAAGCCGAATTTGATTTTGAAAGCTGCATGGGTAAGCTGTTCAGAAGATGTAATAAGCCCTGCAGGTACAGCTGGTGCGAAACTTCATCCCACAGCTGTTGGCCTGTGACCAGCCTGGTCTAAACCAAGTACAGACTGGTGTTTGTCTTGGTATTTCAATGTATAGGACGTTTGCCTCACAGCAGTAGGTACCACAATCATGAAGACAAGTTTAGATAATGGATTGTAACATCTCTGATAAAGTTCCCACTGTCTTAAGATCTAGCCCAGGTAATTTCCTCTGGCTGTAAACATGCATTACCCCACTATGGTACTCTCTCACCATCCTGAGAGATTTTTCCTGTTCTCGTCTGCTTGCTAAGCACATTCAGGCTACATCAACGCAGCAGCCATTTTTCAAAATTAGCTATTCTGGAATAACTATTTCAAAATGGGGCAGCTACACACAAAAATGTATTTTAAAACAGCACTTAGCTATTTCAAAATACATAGTCTGCATACCTAGCTCTTATTTCAAAATAGCTGCTGTTAAGACGTGGAATAGCACTTGTTTCAAAATGGGCGCTGTTTCACTTGCAGTGAGGTTTGCCGATTTAGACATAAAACACCCGAAGACATTAGCAAAGTTATTTTGAAATAATGGCTATTATCTTGAAATAACCTTGCTCTGTAGACATAGCCTCTGAGTGCAAGGATATTGCTTGCCATTTATTGCCACTGAATTGCTTCCTTGAGATGCAGACTTGACTTTTAAAACCACAGCATGCTGTTTCTTGTTTTTAATGCAGGTTGAACCTCTTTAATCTGGAACTCTCTCATGCGGCAACATCCGTAATCTAGCATGATTTTCGTTAGCTGGGCAACCACTTATCATGAGTATGGCCAAGTTCCCTGTGGTTCCATAAAGTCCTGACTCTCAGTGTTCTGTGCTGTTATTTAGCTTTAATTTCCCCCTCAATGTCGTCTAAGAGCCCAGTAAGCAGTGGAAGTGTTGGTAATGCTGCTAGAAAATATTGACCTCCCATAGTCTGTCAGATTCTTTCATCTGGCACCAGTCCAGGCCTGAGGGTGCCAGACAAGAGAGGTTCAACCTGTAGTGGCCTGCTCCATTTAAAAACCTAATCAGATCCTTTACAGAATATGACAGGAAATCTGGGTTATAACTGATACTTGTCCAGGGTCTGCATTGTTTTTTTTTTTTTTTTATATGCTCAGCTCTCTTCTGAGGATTTGTCTACCTGGGGAAATCAGTGACTGTAGTTATAGTGCTGCAACTCCCCCGATAGACACACTTCGGTCATATTAAATGGCTTCTTCTGACTTATCTTGTTACCATTATTCCCACTAAGCTAAGCACTTGGGCAGCTGCACAGGAGAGATTCGGGTGCCCCCTACCTGATTTGCAGAGTGCACCAACAGCCAGCAGCATGTGTTTCTATTGGTGGTGCATGTCTGCACCTGTCTCGGTGCACACCACAAAATTCATTCTACACATGCGTGGAAAAAATAGTGGGAACTTTGCTTGTTACTCAGCATAATTGTGTATTTCCCTGTGTCAACAAGCTGTGATAGTCCTGTGCTTTAGGTGGCTTGTATTAATAATTGCTAATGGCCTTGTGTTTTCTTTCTACACCTGCTATTATTCTAGCACAGCTGAAGCTGGTCAGACATTTCTACATTATGGTGATTAAGAAACTTACACATAAGCCGTGTCTACACGTGCACGCTACTTCGAAGTAGTGGCACTAACTTCGAAATAGCGCCCGTCACGGCTACACTTGTTGGGCGCTATTTCGATGTTAACATCGACGTTAGGCAGCGATACGTCGAAGCTGCTAACCCCATGAGGGGATGGGAATAGCGCCCTACTTCGAAGTTGAACGTCGAAGTAGGGCACGTGTAGACGATCCGCGTCCCGCAACATCGAAATAGCGGGGTCCGCCATGGTGGCCATCAGCTGAGGGGTTGAGAGACGCTCTCTCTCCAGCCCCTGCGGGGCTCTATGGTCACCGTATGCAGCAGCCCTTAGCCCAGGGCTTCTGGCTGCTGCTGCCGCAGCTGGGGATCCATGCTGCATGCACAGGGTCTGCAACCAGTTGTCTGCTCTGTGGATCTTGTGTTGTTTAGTGCAACTGTGTCTGGGAGGGGCCCTTTAAGGGAGCGGCTTGCTGTTGAGTCCGCCCTGTGATCCTGTCTGCAGCTGTGCCTGGCACCCTTATTTCGATGTGTGCTACTTTGGCGTGTAGACGTTCCCTCGCAGCGCCTATTTCGATGTGGTGCTGCGCAATGTCGATGTTGAACATCGACGTTGCCAGCCCTGGAGGACGTGTAGACGTTATTCATCGAAATAGCCTGTTTCCATGTCGCTACATCGAAATAAGCTACTTCGATGTAGGCTTCACGTGTAGACGTAGCTATAGTGAGCAGAGCTTGAATTAAATCAAATGAGACCAGAAAGCCATTTGTTGTAGATTATGATGTAGACTATTTCAGGAGCACCTAGGGACTCCAAATGAAGCGGAGGACCTATTGTGTGGTTGCTGTAGATTAGAAACAGTAAGAATGGGCTTTTGTGCTGAAGCCGTCAGTTTCCTGAAATTCTCTGCTTTCAGAATTTTCAGGTTTTCGCCCACGGGCATCGGTGCAGTGCTGTCTTCCTAAAACTGCACAAACGTCTGAACCAATGGCTGTCAGATGTAAATCACCAGCAAAATATTGGTGTTGAAGCATGAAAACAACTGAAATATTTACATAAAGGTCTGGTCTACTGCTTAAAATTGAGACCTAGCAACACTGCTTTAGCTATACTGACCCAACCACCACTGCAGGCACAGCTGTGTCCACAGAAGATTGCCTGCCAACCTAGCTACCTCTGCTTGGGGAGGTGAATTACCTTCAGTGACAGGAAAACCCTCTTCCTTCTCTGGAAGGAGGATATATGCTATGCTGCAGAGCTGCAGAATTCATAGCCTAAACATGGCTTGGTTTTGCTGCTGATTATTTGACTGAAAATAGCCTGCTAATGTGTGTAACCAATGTATGAATAGCCATAAGTCAGAGAGGGGGAGAAAAGGCCCTTAGACTGTTGTATCCATCTCCTCGTACTATGTGCAACTATTTCCTACAGTCTCTCTCTCCCTCAAGGATTCTGTTCAGACTAATTGGTAATGTCCCTAGCAATATGGTCCACATCCTTAGTGAACTTGAGTAAAAACTAGCTGCTCTGTGCCTCCACTTCCCACCTGTACAATGGGGATTATACGTGTCCTGTTTTAAAGGTATTGGGGTATAAATATCACCAAATGTGCAGCAATCAAATACAGGTGCCACGTTTGATTGGAAAGAGCATATACGTACCTTAGAGTAAAGGCAAGTTGAGAACAGCCAGCTATTTTCATTTTCATGGTGATGCCACGCTCTGGAACCTTAGCAGGCTGTTAAAACTCTTCTCTAATTTCTCTAGCAGAAAATAACTTGCCTTCTTTCCCTAAGGGCTGTATCCCCCTGTCTGTCTTTAAATTGGATCCAACTATTTGTAATATTCATTAACTTTCCCCCAGAGATGGACTGAGCTTTGCTGACTGGATGGTCGGGCTTAGAATAACATAGTGTAAGCATATTAAAAATTAAGCTTCAGGGTAATTGTGCCCCGGGATGCATGTCTGTAGTTCTTGTTAAAGTCAGTGGAAGCTTCAAACATGCACTTGCCTGCTTTCAAACATTTTTCACAGCCCTCTGGGTAATACACTAGACTCTTAATTTTGATTATCTGTAGAAACCCTTGTTTCCCATTGAAATGTTCGAGCGTCTATGTCAGGGGTGGGCAGTATCATGCTTGGGGACTGGATCCAACCCACCAAGCATTTCTGTGGCCCACCCAGCTGATTAGGAGAGCATGCATCAGCAGTGCTGAGAGCCAGGTGGGAGGGAGCCCAGCTCCACATCCCTCGAAGGGGTGGGGCCAAGGGCAGAAGGGGTGGGGCTTAGGACAGTGAGCCCTGCCCCCACCCCACCGTGTGCAGTTGCACAGTGCTTTGCGGCATTTTGAAGGGGCCCAGCACTCTGGCCGCTGCTACTGTGGTGGTGGCTGGAGTGCCAGGCCCCTTTGAAATGCTGGGCACGGGGGCAACTGCCCCCTTCCTCACCGTCCGTCAGAGCACCTGACATGCATACTTACACCCGGCAGCATGTGTTCCGCTGCCCCTCCCTCTCGCCTTATTCCATCTGCAGCCGAGCGGCTCCTAGGATTCTCCTGCGAGCTGTGCAGAGAGGGTGGGGGTGGAGGGAAGAGGATAGTGCTGAAGTGAGGATGTTCCCCAGAGCAAAGTGGGGATCAGGGAGAAGGAGACACACAGCAGAGCTGCTCTAGTCCATGGATGGTAAGTGACTCAGGAGTGCAGAGCAGGGATGGGGGGAGACTATGGAGCAGGACAGATTTCCCTTAGAGGGCAGCTTCTCTCAGAAACTTACCCAGCAGCAGCCAGCATGCACATTCTGTGTCATTGTAACATGTACCCTGTCTGTGCCACACACACACAATCACTGTCCCATATACACTGCCGCACACACTCAACGTGTGTCACAAAGTCTGTCTCTCACACACACTGTTTTTCTTTCACACTCACACACTCTCTTTGTCGCGCTCTGTAGCCCCCAGCCCCAAACCTCCTGCCCAAGGTCCTGCCTCTTCAGGGGGGCCCAGACCTGGCTAGCGACTGGTACCACAATTTGTGGAATGGCCCCTCTGTGAAAATTACTGGCCACCCTTGGTCTATTTCATATGTTAGTAATAGATTGAGTCATTTAATTTTGAATTAAGTCACAAATTGTCTCTGCTTCTTCTGTATCTGATCGTGTCATAACCCCAATGAGACATAATTCCCAGATAACTCTGCTAGAAATATTTCTCTCTAGAATAAGAGGTTCTAAAAAGATGATGCCATGATTCTTATTCTCTCTTGTGTGCTGCCACTCCTTCCACAGATTGTATGTTATATTTACTTCTCATGGATCACTCCAGTTCTCACCGAGTTTGCTGTTCCAATGGAATTGGCTCTGCCAGGTATCTCATGGCCAAGGGAAAATTTTTCCACTCTCTCAGATTTAAAAGTAACAGTCCTAAAACAAAAAAATTTCAAAAACTGCAAAGAGAAATTTCAGAGCTGCAATTCATTTGCACATTTGACACCATCAGCCAAGGACTGAACAGAGACTGGGAGTGGTTGGCCCATTACAAAAGCAGTTTCTCTGCTCTTGATATTCAAATCTCCACATTAGCAACTGACAACAGGCCACATCCCCCCGACTGAACTGACTTGATTTCTCCTCTGTTGATGTTCACAACTCCACACTAAATGCCGATAATGGGCCACCTCCACCCTGACTGAATAGACCTTGTCAGCTCTGGCCCTCCCCTTTAATGAGACTCCCTCTTTAAATCCTCTTCTGATGCCCCCCACTCAGGACTAACTCAGCCACCCCTCTGACACTCTCTCTCACATTCATTTTTAACTGTAACTAAATAAACAATCAGAGGCACTTTTCCCCATTGCAATATACCTTCTCAAAGCCCGCTTCTGAGGTCTGACTCCTGCCATTCTTGAACACTAGGATTCCTGAAGACACAGAGGAAGGGAAGAGGCTAGTAGGTTTTAAGGTTCATGCTTCTACGGCAAGGCTGGTGGATTATATGTGACACACCAGAAAGTAATTGCATTACCACATTTTTGGTTGTTGATTAATTTCCTTCAGACGTTTTAGAGTCAAGATTGCACAATGTTAAAAAAGAGGTTCTGGGCTACCCTATAGTAATTGAGACCTTAGGGAGCCAGTCAGCTGAGTTTCCAGTTCTCCACCTTCACTCTTTATTAACTGACTGACTCCAAAATACATGGTTTCTTAAAGCGTAATCCAAGCAACCGTGCAGGGATCTTTGCAATACATTAACTGCTGGTGGTGCCAAACGCCTCTTTCTCTTAAAGCAAAGCCTGACTGTAGTTGTTAAAAAGCAATAAATGACATTCAGAATTCTAACTATATTGACAATGGCAGGGAACCCAGTAAAATCAGAGCTAGCAGTCCTCGTCCAAGGAGTCACACCAGGGGGGACGACACCTTGTTATATCTCTAACCTAACAAAGGCTTCTTAGCCACTATTTAGTGCATCCTATGAATGAAGGTGGTGTGTCATGACAATAGGGGCCATAAGAACGATCTTCAGTTTCCCATTTTTCTCTCAGGTGTTGGATAAAATGGCAATGCTTACACAAGTTTTGTCCAGCACCAGGTAACTGATACCTCCAGCCCTCTCAGGACAAGGAAGATGACTAGAAGCTGTGTAAGAACATTTTCCTCTTCTTCATTGGCTTTGGCAACCTAGTGGTAGAAGGGCAGACAGGCTGCTGGCACTTTTCTTCTGAGGAGGTTTGTTTCTTTTTCTTCCCCCACATATCTGAGGTCAGCCTGCGTGTGTTTAAAACCAGAGTTAGACTCCGATTCAGTAGCTGCCTGAACCATTAGAGAAGCTTGTGAGACATCTCTGCTGCACCTCAGAACTGGATATCACAGTAGTTTGCAGCAAGTTAATCGCATACTTAATAGTGCAAAGAATGACCTGGGTAAGGAAATGTTGCCCTAAACCTTCAAGTTAGGGAGCTCCTAAAGTTAGCAGCCTTAGGACAGGTCTACTTGGTGGCATGAGATGTGATTCTCTTCTAGCAGCCATATTTCCACTAGTTTTTCATGCTTTGTCATGGGTAAAAATTGCCAGGTGGTCATTGTGGTACAGGCTTTGGCATGGGCTGGCCACCAGATTACACCACCAGGGTCCATGCTGTGCTTGTGAAGCCTGCCCTGCCGCAGGTTGATTTTAGTAGCACTGGCACAGCTCTCTGAGGTACGGTTGTACCTTTTGGCTCCAGTATGGACGTGCCGTAATGTTGAGGTGCTGAGCAACTGTAGCTTTATGAATTTCCACTGAAGCCAAATGCTCAGTGCTTCTGAAAATCAGAGCCTTGCTGGAAAAGGTGATCTCTTCTTTCCTCCTCCCTTCCCCTGTGCCCCTCCCACGCACACAATGGCCCTCTGACCAAACGCTCCGTTGTTCTAAAGCAGTGCTTTTAGACGTGCTTGCTGTACCAGTATGAGATATCAATGTGGTTTATTGGTGTGGGTTTGTAATCCTATAAAGGCGACCAGCAGGCTCAAGAGCCACCATGGACCTAGGGGAAAGGTGTTGAGGAGCATGGCTTCATGCCCCCAGGAGGGGGAGATCCTTGGATGGAAGGGGTGGGCCCTTAGCTCCGCCCAGAATGTAGCACTTGCCCTCCCCCCAGCTTTTAGAAGCTTCAAGGAACAATAATTCAGCAGCATTTCACAGGGGCGTGGAGCTCCCAGCTGCTCTGGTACTGTGACGGTGGCAGTGGCTGGGAAGTCCAGGCCTCTTCTACATGCTGGACCCCATGCAATCGCCTCCCTTGCTCCTCCTGTTGGCAGACTTGAAGCTGACTGTACAGGCTAGTGGTTCTCACTTTATCTGGGTTTCTGATTTTGTTTAGCAACACAGCTAGTATGTAGCTATCACCTGGAGGGGCCAGGAAATTTGCAGAAGAAGCTCTGCTGACTAGTGCCCATTGTAAATTTTCTAACCTGCATTTTTCTAAACTGCATATTATCAGAAGAACTCAGTTTGCTTGCAAGGGCTGTGGTAATCAACTATCCCACATTAGCTCTGTCTCTGTCGTCATACCTTTTCAAACTTCTCACTTTAACAGAGATATCTCCTGGATCCATTGGCTTAAAAGCTAACTTTGGAATGGTCTCAAGTGCTCATCAGCTAGTTCGGTGTTTCTCAACCTTATTTGATAAAGTACCCCTTATTTAAAAAAAAAAAGTATAAGTACCTCCAGACTTCTCTCGTGTACCCAAAAGGGTACACATAGCACTGGTTGAGAAACATGGTCTAAGACAATCTGAGGATTTGAAGGAAGTGCTGTTCAACTTTTCCAGGTTACTGTCTGCTTTTCAGTAGTCAGGCTTGTTTTGCATCCCAGCACCATACACCTCACTTGAAAACTGCTTAGTTACAAAAACATGCAAACTTAGCACAGAAGATTATGGCTGAAAACTTCCTGACTTCTTACCATCTTACTATCAAATAAATGAATTGGAATAGAAATATTGTATGTACATATTAGTGTGAGGAATATGAAGCAGTAGAAACCAGTCATTGAATGAACTTTTAAATTGTACTGACTTTCCTAGTGTTTTTTGTGTATGCTACTGTAAAACTAGACAAGTCTAGATAAGTTGATGTACCCCATGGAAGACCGCAGTGTACCCCTCCAGGGTACACGTACGATGTACCCCGGTTGAGAAACACTGAACTAGTTCAACACACTGAATAACATGAATAAAACTACTTTCAAATGGTCAGTGGCAAAATGGACTTTTGTCAGTATTTTCATATCCAAATGTGGGTTAACATTTAAATATGACTGCCTATCCTGGGACAAGACCAGCATACAAATTAGTTGTATGCAACTTCACTTTGCAGTAGGCTGGCGCTACAATCAAACAAGTGTAAATAGAAGACTAAATATTTGAGATTGTTAGATGTACATATTCTTTTCTATATTTGGTTCATTCTTCAAGATCTAATTCCAACTAAATAGTTTTCTATATTTGAAAGCTGAATTATTGCCCATTTCTTTTCTTCCCTTCTGGAATTTTAGAAAGGGGCTGTTTATAATTATAACGAGCAGATCCAATTAATATTTTCAGTAGTTAAGCATTTTGTACATTCTGTTTTTTGTAGTCTTGCAAGCTCAGGAATCTTCCTATCAATTAATTTCGCTCCACTTTGTCAAGCACTTTCCTCATCCAGTTTTGAATGGAACTGAAATCAGTATAAAACGCCTTTGCATGTCAAAACATATTCTTGTATTATCACCAACCTCACTGATGGCTGCAGAGCTTTGGAAATGATGTTTATTGACGGAACTGCCGAACCAGGCAGCCTTACACTGCAGAATCCAGCACTAGATGTTGTGTGTCTTGCAACAAGTTTAAGTGCTCAGAAATAATGGACTTTCAAATAATTGAGAGCATTGCCTATTGTGTTACAACAGTTCCAGGCCTGTAGATTGATCAGATTTAAAATGCATTTGATAAGGTTTCTTTTCTGGGCATCTTGTAGAATGCCTTGCACCTGGCCAATAAACTACAGTTGTAGAGGAACAATAGCATATATAACTTCTTGCAAACCTGTCTTGATCGAGGCCTAGCATTGAAGGGAGTTTAGATCTTGCACAAATTCTCACTGTAACTTGTTTCTTTATCTGTTAGGTCCTAGTCATTATTAAGAGAAATCAGAATGATGAAATGTTGTACCTGCACTGCTAGGGAACGGTGCATGGCTGCTTTTGCGGTGTCTCTTTGCTTCCCTGCCAGAAGTCATTTTTCTGCAGGAAAATGAAATCTGCAGGGAATGTGAATTCTGCACACATACAGTGGCACAGAATCCCTCCCTTACCCATACTCTGGGGAAATCTATTTGGAAGCTTTTGCTTATCCACAGTATCTAGGGCTGATAATTAAACACTCCATGAGGATTAAATTTGCAAAACTTAAATAATCAATTTCAGGTTTTAAAAGGGCAGATCTATAAGGGATAAGTTAGAGCAAACCTAGCAGAGTGACTAAGGTGTCTTAAGCTATCTCAATCTCCGCAGCAGGGAAGCCAGTAGAGAAATGGAGACCTGACAGAGAACTTTTCTTGTGAGCTTTTGTGAGACTAAGGGACTCCAGTGTTTGCTCTGGGACTTTCCATTATTACATCATTGTGGGCAGCTTCCTGCAGCTCTGCTGGAATTGTCCTCCTCTGACTCACGGGTCTGTTCCATTCCCTTGGCCATCTGGCAAAGGTCCTCAAGGAGATTCTCATTCAGTCTCCAGCTACATCAGGGTGTGAAAAATTAGGCATTTTTGTAAAGCATAGTAAATGGGACTTTTAGGAGGGGACACGTAGCAGTAAATTTCCCCTTGCATGTTTTATTTTTGTGTCCAACAAATATTGTTTCAGCTGAAAACCATCAAGGTTTACGTGAGCAAAATGGCTATGCAGTTGCCAGTGTCCTGATTGACTATAGCAGCTGTGTGCATGTGATGGCTTTTTCATAGACACTCCATATATCTCTGAAGCTATAGTGGAAGATAGATGGCTAAAAAGTACCCTTTTCTTTGTTTACAGTCTATGAAAACTGCTTACTTTCCAGTTTTATCCTTACTTGCTGCCAAAATGTCTAGACTGAACATCCTCTTTACTCCTGAACCCAGGGAAGAGGGAGCAGTAGCTTGGGTTTAACCTACTATAATGTCACCTTGCTGGACTTCCATGCATTGCTCAGATGTTCCAGGAAAATGTCAGAGTGGTGATCTAATACTGAAACACACATACTTTTAATTCTGCTCTCTGGTCCACATATACTTTCAGTCACTGAAAGCTTTATGAATGCTCTCTGTCTGCAGACATAATTGCACTTATGACTATGCAAAAAGTTAACATACATGAAATAACTCAGCATTATGTCAAATGGGCCAGTATTAGAAGAAACAAACCAGGAGACTCTTTTAATGCCATAAAAAGGCAGCCTAGGGAGCTCATTTCCTACACATGTAAACTCTTGCAATCCAGCTCTTAAATCAAGAGAGTAAGTTAGGAAATCTTGGCTGTCAGAATGATCAAGGGATTTACTTTTAGTAGCTTTACAAGGAGTTACTTAACCAGAGGACATTCCAGTTCAAGTGTTTATAGAAGAAAGTAGGTCTAGGTCTTGTTTTCTGTGCGGGTCTGCCAGAATGAATAGGAGTTGCACTGGGTAAGGAAAGTGTATGACTGAGCTCACTCCATTTCTTCCAGACAGGGTCACTGAGCCAGTCTCCAGCAGTGAAAAGGGACTTGTGTTGCTCTGGCATACACCACTTCCAACGTGAGTTGTCAGTGTATGGGTATGTAACTGGCACCCGCTTAGATTAAAGCGTGTTACCCAAAATGGTGCAGACACACTCAGCTAAAGACCGACATGTAAACAATACAATAGGTTGGGGTAGAGGGAAAGACATAGGCTGCTTTCTCCCCCTGCAGTGAATTATTTCTTTAGCTGAACAGCCCTTGCTTGTAAATGTCAGATGCTTGAGTGCCATTTTACAGATCTACATGGAAGTGATGCTTGGGAGCGTGTGGGCAGAGGTGGAAGGTGGCAAGGATCCACAGTGAAGTAGGTTTGGGCTGGGACGAAAAATCACTTGTCAACCTAAGTCTGCTTTATTAAATGAAACTGTCTTATGAAACCTGTGTCCTCAATTTCCTCCCTCCTCCCAGTTATCCACAACAGCCCTGGCAAAGTCACCTCTCTGTGTCAGAACACATTGACACCTCTGCTCTATTTTGTGGTATCCTGAATAGGTTCTCTTTGCATACCGGGATGAGCAGCTGTCTGGGGTAGGAGGAAACTGCAGAATCCATATGTTCCTATCCTCTGCACAATCTTCCAAGTCTCTGCTTCACAACATGCTAATTCGTTATGTTCTCCATTAAGTAAAGAAAACAGCTGTAAAACTTTTCTCATGCTGAGCTCAGCTTCCTCACTTGATGGCAGATTAACATTCATTCCACTTTGCAGTATCAAAGACTTGAGCTGTAGAGGTCAGATGCTAGTGTCTTTCCAGTTTCTTCCTCTTGTTGTTTTTCCTCAGGTAGGACTATAAAACAAAAGTCCAGCCAAAAGAAGGCTCATGAAACAGAGCTGTGAAAGATGGAAGAACTTCCGCATAGTTGGCAAGTCTGGTTTGAAAAATCTGGGTAAACTAAGGGCTGTTCTACACTAGGCAGGTAAGTTAATTGTAGATACACAATTCTAGCTATGGCAATTGTGTAGCTAGAAGCAACTTACCTGGCTGTCTTCACAGAGGGAGCTTGACAGGAGAAAAATCTGTCAGCCTCCCTTACTCCTTGCAATATTTCATATAGTTCAATTTTGCATGTCTCTACCAGGCACCCAAAATCAACTCTGGAAGATTGACCCTGACTGGGTCAATCTTCCGCATAGTCTAGACATGCCCCACAATAGAGGGAAGCAAACGATTCCATAATTTTTGACTATGTGTCACAAATGTATAGGGCAGTGGGAATCAACCCTATTAGACATAAACTAAACACAACCTTGTGGAGGCCAAAAATTCTGCATATTTTAGTAAGCTGTAAAGTCCCCGGGCTACTTTATAGTTCGAAGTGCAACTGAATGCATCTATATTAGGTTGTTTCTGTATTGTCTATTTACAAACTCATGTAAATTAAAACGATGGAGACGGGACAACAAAGCGCTAAGGAATGGATTGTTAGTGTATTGTGTTGAAGCAGGCCATGGGCTTTATGAAATGCTTGGCACCTCTGTTGTTATAAGGCACCACTTCCTCCTCCTGGTTGTGATCACTGCTGATTAGCTCTGCAGCTACCCCAGGAATTGCAGACTAGTGAAAAATTGAGCAGGAAATGATTTAGTGCATTGGAGCTGGCGTTCAATGTAAATGGTTGCCTAGAGAGAGACAAACGTGCTCCATGGCTTTGTGCTTGAGAACTTTTGACCTAGGGCCTTCCAGAGGAGAACTGAAGGTCTGTGGCAGCCTGGAGGCCTAGCCTGACTTGCACAGTGCCTGGCTTTAGTCAGTGCTATTAATCCTTAGCTTTTGGGTGCCCTAATCAGCAGTGTTCTTACCTATTTTTTTGGAAAAGGGCAATAGTGTGGACAAGACCGAGGCATTCTTACCACCATCGTCAGTTCTAGACCCGCTCTGAGCTCAGTCCTGCTGCCAGTGCAACTGCATTGGCAGAAAAGATTTTTTTTTCACCCCCAGGGAAATTACCTGCTGTAGCTTGTGTAAACAGCCACTTATTCACCTGATATCATAGAATCCTAGGGCTGGAAGGGACCTCAGAAGGTCATCAAGTCCAGCCCCCCAGCCTAAAACAGGAGATCTCTGTTAACAAGGCATTATTCTAAGAGCCTTAAAAAACCCACCTCTTGTGGAGGGAGAAGAGAGAGCACTGAGCATAGAGACTATAAATATATGACTATAAATTTTTGTTTAATCAAACTACATGAGAAGTCACAGCCGGTATTGGCCCATCTATAGGTCAAGACCACAACTCCAAGCAGCACTATTGCAACTTTCTTATGGAATCTCATGTTTCTGCAGATGTGTGCATTTGTGTATGGGCTGGAGAGGGAGGATAGCAGCATTGTTACCTGGCTGTCCTTATGCTAACTAAAGACGTGATGCATAGTAGTGCAGCAGAAGATGCACTGGGAGGGAGTACGTTATTTCCCGATCGGATAAAGATATCATTTTAGAAATGTGCGTCTGTCTGTCTGTGAGTCCATTTGTTCAAGAAATCCGAAATGGTAAGAGCTAGGACCACCAAATCTGGTGTGCAGCATCCTCTTATCATAACTTAAAGCAACGTCCAGAGTTGGTTGTGCCAAAATAATGGGCTGTGTGTGTGATGCAGTTATTTCGTATCAAAGAGTAAGGGAGGGTATGAGAACGGGGACAGTTATACTCAGGAGTGACCACAGGGGGCAGCACACACCCGACTGATCACCTGCTGGCTGGCAGCACAGCCGCCTCCACCCCAACCTGGCCCAGGGAGCTGCTGCCCGTGGCTCTGCTCCCTGGGCTGGCTCCAGGGAGCACTAGTGGGGAGACTGTGCCCCCTCTCGGGGAGCACCTGTGGGTGGACTGCATGGCCCCACCCCACCCTTGGGAAAAGCCAGCAGCTGCACTGCACAGCTTCCCCCTGCCCAGGGAGCAGCCAGCATGTGGGGTGCCTGGCATCCCCTGGTCTTGGGAGAAGCCAAATGTGGGAAAAAAAAACGCACTATTGCCTTGGGGAGCAGCCAGCAGATGGGATGCAAGGCAGCTCCCCTCACACCCCAGGCCAGCTGTGGGGAGAAGCCAGAGGGCGGGGTGTGCAAACCCCAGAGCCACACAACACTGGGTAAGTCTACTAATCTAATATACATCAAATTACTATGTGGGAGGCAGATTGTCTCTTCCTTCACAATGGAGAAGGCCTTCATATTCATATCCTGAAGAGCTTGTCTAATGCACAAGGTAATCTCTCACTGAAAGCATTAATGATGCACTAGATGGGCTGGCTTAATATGTGCTCAGTATTGATAGCCCCATGCTCAAATTGTGCTGATAGAGTCTCAGGTTGGTACAGGGGATGACTTCTGTTTTTCATCATTATTCTGATTTTCCCTAAATAATTGTAGTAGAACTTGGTATTCTTTAATCCTTTAGGTTGGATTGTGGCCTATAGCCATGGGCATGGTCTATAATATAGATTTTGTTTTCTGTTTATTTTGGTTAAAATCCTCAAGACAATGCGGAAAAGAAAATATTTAGTACAAAAAGTGTTAATCAAAGCATTAGGAACATTCAAACATATAGGTGCCCTTTTTTTTTTTAATCAACTGCTTTTGCTTGGAACTTCACTCAAAGCCAGTAGCCTCTAGCGTGTCAACTGTCTAGCTGAGAGAGACAGTGTATTTCTGTTCTCTTCATATAGACAAAGATTAAAATACATTCAGTTGCAGCATGTCTAAACTTTGGTCTTGTCCTGGGTTAGTCAGCAACGTTCTCTTTTGTGCAGGAACAAGGATTCTGTTACAAAACTTTCAGTAAGCAGTTTTACTAACAAGCCACCTCAAAATCCTTTCTTCCGTCCCAATAAAAGGTTCCAACCAAAAAGCTGTACCACTATGAATGCCTGCAATAGAAGGAGAGTTTTTAAGAAGCACTTCGAAGTATGACGTGGCAGTCTTTTCTCTTTTAGTCTTGGGCCTTCAGGGCAATCTGCCACTTTTGCTTTCTTTCAGCAGCTGGGATGGCTGGTGGGTGGTTCCTCCTTGAAACAGCTGGAACCAGAAACACTTTAGGAGAGGAGCTTGGCATTGCTGCTCTGGCTGTAGGTTCTTTTTAGCTTGCTTGTTAAAATGAAGCTTGAGAAACCCAAATGGAGTAGCAATAGCCCTGACACTGAGATTCAGCTGGAAGCTGTGACAGCCATCTATATTTATAAACTCTGGTGAAAAGGTCAAAAGGGTCACAGCTAGTACTGGTGCCATAGCAGAAGGATGGTCTTGTGGTTAGCATAGAGCATTGGAACTCTGGGTTCAATTCCTAGATCTGCCACTGATGAAAATACCATTTTTTCCCTGTACCTCAGTTCGCCACCTGTAAAATGGGGGTAATTCTTCTTTTGCTCTCATTCTTTCTTATCTGCTTTGTAAGCTCTCGGGGGGCTAGGACTGGCTGTGACTGTCTGTCAGATATTTGTGCAATGAGATTTTGCCCTGATTTAATTTTTGGCACCTCTGGGCAGTACTTTAACACAACTTGAACTGTCTCAGTGCTGACTAGTATTAGACGAGTTTGAAGTCTGTCTGAAAATGGTTCCAATCTCATATTCTTTGTTTCTTTGTAATTTGGAAGTAGGTCATTTCCCATGGTAGTTCCTTTAGATAAATGACTGGACTTTAATTTCTTGTTTTGTGTTTGAACCTCTGTTTAATCCCTTTCTTGTGTTTGGGGACTCTGTATGTGACTTTCCTGCAGGTATCCTGATTCTTGTGAGCCAAAATCCTCATGACTTCAGCCACACACTGTGGTAAGGGGACCACTGATGGCAGAGATCATGAAAATGTGCCGTAACACTGATTCTCAACTTCTTCTTCGCCACCAGTGCCCTATATCCTGTCACCCTGCTCCTTCCAGGACCTCCCTCACACTGAGCAACAGGGGAAAAGCAGGGTGGTTGTGAGACCCTGCTCCCCACATCACCTGTTAGTACCTGTCCACCTGAAAGCCAATGATGAATAGATTTGGGCTGTGTCCCAGTGGATTAGAAAATCCAAATCTGGAGGGGATCTGAGGTTTCCAATGAATTCCTGGCTTGGTTGGTTGGCTTCAACCACATCAGCTGCCCAGAGAAGTATGTGTCTTGCAAAATAGTTGGAGATAAAAAAGTGATGGAGAATTTGGAGAAGGCTATGTTGGTGATGCTGAGAGATTTCTGGACCACTATAAAGATGTCAGTTGGTGCATAAAGAGAGCTAAGCCTGAGCTGCTGGTGAGAATTGCTGGTGCAGTTTTCTGGCTCCCAAAACTTTCATAGAACACTAGAACTGGAAGGGACCCCAAGAGGTCATCAAGTCCTGTCCCCTGCCCTTACAGCAGGACCAAGCACTGTCTACCATCACTGACAGATAGATAGATGTCTGTCTAACCTGCTCTTAAATATCTCCAGTGATGGAGTGTCCACAACCTCCCTAGGCAATTTATTCCTTTATTTTCTTCTGATGTACTTTTTCTCCTCCTCTTCCGGGGTGGCTACTTTAGGAGTGACAAAAGTATGGAGAAGGTCTAGAAAGTGGTAAATGGGTCAGCAGTGCAAGTGGAAGAACACGGTACAATGGACCAAATCCACTGGACCCCTGGCAGCACGTCAGAGCAAACGTTAGTGTATTAAGTGCTACTCAGTGGAAAGGGAGCAACCTGAGCTTCCCAGCACTGGGACTGCAAAGTGGGGATGTGTGGAGGTGAGCAAAGCATGCAAAAAGCTCATGACAGTAAAAGCCCTTTTATCCAGCGCTTCATCTAATAGCACGTCTGATCTGGTTGGAAAGTCTGGTTTGTAGTGCAGTTGGTGTGGAGCTGGTAGTCAGATAGGGTGTGGGAGGTGCTCTCGCCTCCAGCAGCTGCCAATTACTGGTGTTGCTGGCGGAGGCACAGCCCAACAACTCTCCAGGCTTGGTATCTCCCCTTGCCTCTCCAAGTACCGACTCTGTGGCTCCCAGCCCATTGGCCAGGAACCATAGGTAGGAGGAGCTGTGGGGGTGGGGGAGGTGCAGCGAGAAGTGGAGCCGGTGCCTGGAGCCAGAAGCAGAACTGTGAAAGATGGAAAAAGCTTCTGCATAACTTAGAGATGCTTTGGACAAAATACCTCTTGTAGCTTATCATTTTAATGTTATCATCTGCTCAATCTGTATATCCTATTTTTGTCCATGTATCATTCTTGTATATGACATTAGACATATAGGCTGGGTCTGCATTAGCACCCCCCTTTCGAAAGGGGGATGCTAATGAGACACTTCAGGATATGCTAATGAGGTGCTGCAATGAATATGCAGCACCTCATTAGCATAATGGTGGCTGCGGCACTTTGAAAGTGCCACTTTTGATTGTGTGTGGCTTGTCTACACAAAAAGGACCCTGCACACTTCAAAATCCCCTTTTTTCTATAACCAAATAGGAATAAGGGGATTTCAAAGTGTGCGGAGTCCTTTCAAAAAGGACTCCCTGTACGAGCTGCACACAATCAAAAGCAGCACTTTCGAAGTGCTGCAGCTGCCATTATGCTAATGAGGCACTGCATATTAATTGTAGTGCCTCATTAGAATATCCCACAGTGTCTCATTAGCATCGCCCTTTCAAACTAGTGGAGACCCAGTCATGGAGTATATGCCTGTGTATAGTTTTAAACATGCTAATGAGGACCATCACCGTTGCTCCAACCCTAAGAATTAAGTAATCAACCCTCATGACTGGTGAATCAGCTTAACAACTTGTAAACAACCTTTATTATTATTATTAATTGGTGGTACACATCTCCTAGAACTGGAAGGGACCTCCGGAGGTCATCTAGTCCAGTCTCCTGCTCTCTTGGCAGGACCAAGCACCATCCCTGACATCTATTTGCCCCAAACCCTTAATGGCCTTCTCAAGGATTGAACTCACAACCCTGGGTTTAATAGGCTAATGCTTATATTGTAAGTCTAAAAGGGGGCTGGTGCTAGGAAGACATGTAATCATACCACCTGCTGCTGAAAGCCATTTTATCTCATGTTTTGTCATGAGATGAGGGGATATGAGAACAAAGATTTCCTGCCCTGAAAAGTCTATTTAAGCAATGGGAAAGTATCAGTCTTTGTCTTCAGCTTGCCTCAAACTTGCCTGACACACTCTAAGAGTGAAAAAGAGCTTTAGAGAAAACTGAGACCCAAGTCAAGGTAAGATCATTTCTGACCTGAAGCTTTCGCCTGATATGAGAGCAGCTGTTTAAGGTAAGAACTTACATGTAAGTAGATTCTTAGTGGAATAGAGCTAGCTAAGTGTTTTCCTTTTATTTTAATTTGGTAACTCACTTTAATTTCTCAGCTTTTACTTAGAACCACTTGAAATCCTACTATTTTTGCTTAATAAAAACTCTTTCGTTTATAATCAAGCCTAGTGTAAGTAATTATTACCTGGGGGAAGCACTGCCACTGTGCATATCTTCCTTTCATTGATAAAAGGGGCTTACCTGATGCACCCTCTCTGTGCAAAACTTTTATCCCAACTTTTGCACAGAGAGAGAGAGAGAGAGAGAGAGAGAGAGAGAAGGGGATTTGTTTGGGGTTTTGATTCATTTTGGGAGGTGGTTTCCTGCATACTGTGCCCTAGAAACGGCATCCTCCCAGAGCTGAAGTAAATCAGTGCCTGCATTGTTCTGTAGGGGGCTGTAACCCCAACTCTGCCCTGGCAGGGGGAGACCCAGTGATCTAGCCCAACAGGACAGGTTGGTGGGAAGCCCCAGAGAGCAAAAAGAGGGGTGACAGTGGCATTATCAGCACACTGGGGAACATCCCCATCAGCCCTAATTATGGGGACCCTAACATTTAACTACTACACGTTGTGGCTTCAGTGGCGTTGCTGAAGGATTTAAAATGCTTCTACTTTAGTCCCAGGTTTCTCTTTTTTATGCACTTTTGCTAATGATATAGCCACTATAGCTTTATATGTAGAGCCCATTACAATTTGGAGAGCTCTGGAAAGCCAAGGAATAACCAGGAGTAGCGTGGGTTGTAAAGCTGAGGGAAGAAGCTTTGAAAATGTTTTAAAAGGATGACTCAGTTCTGTTATGAGCTAAAGATGAGTGGACAATTATCTGACTGGCTGGCATGCGGTGTCAGCAGCGATGTGGATGCTAACCAGTGGTGCCAGGAAGTCACAGCTATATGGATAAAAAATAAAACTCATGACAACATCTTGGGCAGAGACCCAGAGAAACGGGTCAAAGTTTTTATATGACATCTAATTTTAAAGTGAAACCTGCTTCCTTTTTCTTCTGTCTTCTTGCTCAGTAATGGAGTTATGGCCTTTTGATCCCCTGTCTAGCACTGTGACTTGTGAATACACATGATTGGTAAGTGCTTGACCATTTCTTGTTGCTGCTGAGAAGATGGCGCAGTAGTTTACCAGGTTCGGTAGAGCATCACCACCACACAAGGCTTTCGAGTGCTGGCATAGCATGTATCTGGTAAATTGGCTTCACTTTTTGCAGTGGAGTGTGTCACAACTGCCTAGTGCTGGATTCAGTGTGCTGGGACCCTGTGGCTTGTAACCTTCCTGCTTTTGCCTGTAATAATACGGGTAGTGAAAGGATTAAATACATTACAGGGTATTAGTGCTACTGATGACTGCAGCCTTGGAAAGCCAGGCTCCTTGTGAGTCTGTGTGTGCATTGGCGTGGATGGTTTTATGTGAGTTGGCACTGTAGAACTCTCAACTCATCCTGTATAAACTGTGTGAAATGTCACACAGGCATCAACTTGCACTTCAGTAGTAATGCACTGAGTAAGTCAATATTGAAGATGATTTGCAAATGCCACTCTTACCCACTTCTCCACACCAGAATAGCAATGACAGCTGCAGTGTGGTTCTGCAGCAGTTCATCAGGCTGACTTCCACACCGAATTTGCTTGCAGTGCATTTGCCATTTTCCTGGTACCTACAGCCTTTGGGAAAGCTCCACTCAATAATTAAACAAAAGTGGCTTTTTTTTTTTAAATCAAATCAGGACACAGGCAACATTCCTGGTGACACTTCTTTCCCTCCAGGGCAGTAGTTCAGTTAGGACAGCATGTGGCTTCCCAGTTATGTTTTTCTTTCTTGCTAATATCTAATTCCCACATGTCATGGTCTGTTGAGCACACAGTCTGCAGCGTTTCTCTCCAGCAGATTGCCCTGTTCCTTGATTTCCATGCTGGCATACCCTGGGAGCATGTTCTAAAGATTTGGTGCATTGCAGCATTTTGTCTCAGAGCTAGTATGTGGAAGATGTATTTTTTCTAAGCTAGAGTAATTGTGTTTAGCGTGAGTGTACATGCACTGTAAAATCTTAGCTAGGTAACATTGTTCCCAATCAAATATATCCCAATGATCTAGACTCCTTGGATTTCAAAAATGCCTAAGAATTAAATAAGAGCTCTGATTCCTGAGAAAAAGATTTAAAAGCAGGCATTAATTTAGCTTTTTTCTTAAACTGACTCTCAAGGAAGGGAGATTTACTATCTAGCCAGTTACACCCTCTCTGACTTCTGGAAACAGAAATCCCTTGTCAGTTCTAGGCCTGGCCAAATTGTTTGTGGGGCCCAAGATGGCACATTGACAGCACGGCCTGGCTGGTGGCAGCCTGCTGACAACAGGGCCCAGCTCAGTTGGAATGCAGGGCCTTGAAGGTGCGGGACCCCATGCAACGCGCTTGCCTTGCTCTAAGGCTGGGCTGGGTCAGTAAAAGTATAGCCAGCTAAATTTCTTCGAAGCTGCTGAGCACCTGCAATTGCCTTTGATGTGGGCCTGCTCAGCACTTCTGAAAAGCAGACAATGAGAGCAGAAGGTTGAGGAGGAAACTTGATCTCCGATATCCATCGATTATCCTTTGTCTCATGACAGACTAACATGTATTCAGACTAATAATTCCAACGTGGCTGTCTCCATCCGAGCCATCAAAATATGTTTTTCTACCCCTTTGAGAGAACTTGCGGAGACTTGGCCTTCAAGGGAGGGAAGTAAGAAAGTGACATGGAAGGTGGTACAGAAGCAAGAAATTCAATTTTTCTTTGAATTGTTTTTAATGCATAACTTGATTCACTTGAAATGAAACAGTGTCCATGTGAGACTTGACCAATCATTTTTATTTCTTTATTTATTTATCGTATTCCATGGGGAAAATAACATCCCTGTCTAAAGCAGATGAATCTTAACTTTCCTAGTTGCCTCCTTGTACGCTGTTCTTGGCCCACATCATTTCTATTAGTGATACCGAAAGTTCTGTATGTTTCCCCAGTGGCCTCTCGCTTAGTAATAGCAAAGATTCCTTAAGGTCTCTGCGTGGCTTGTACATGAAAGAGGCTGGTACAGGGCTTGATGAGAACATGTTCTCTTGTGCTACTAAATTACACATCAAGTGAAGACATCAGAAGAAAGTGGTGGAGGAAATAGCTCTGACTGGCTCAGGAACTGTGTCAGTTTTCACTACAGTGATCCTTCAGCGTGAGCAGTTTTCAGACATGCCTCTTTAGAAATTTCACTGAGCATTCTGATCTACATATAAGAAAGTGGAGGTAACGACAGCCTGTGACAAAGTGAGGTTTGTGGGGATTTTATTCCTCTTGTTATGTTGCATGTGTTTCCTACTATCCCATAGTAATGTTGTGTGCGCCTCGGTTTCCCTAGGCACAGCATCAATGCACAGTTGGTGATGGGAGTTTCAGTGGCCTTGCACTTCATAACCTAAGCAACCAGGTAACACCTTTTGTCCTGGAAGAAGGAGAAAGGCTGGAGGTGGGGCGTACTGTTAGGGATTTGAACTGGGCACCTGGGGAGTAAGGCAGCCTCTGATGGCTGGAGAGGAAGTGGGGAGAGCCAAGACCTTGGCTTCGGGCCCCGCCCCAGTGGGCCTGCTCTACCCAAAATGGATTGTACTGCTTGCTTCTGGTTTCTCTGCTGACAAGTCTGCCCTGAGTTATGTCCCTGTTGCATAATAAACCTACTGTTCTGCCTGCTGGCTGAGAGTCACATCTAACTGTGGATGGGGGTGCAGGGCCTGGTGACTCCCCAACACTCCATGACACAGCCCTGCTACTAGATGAGTCTCCATTTTCCTTCTGTTGCTAAGGGTATGTCTACCTGTAGAGCAGGGAGCGTGATTCCCAGCTCCAGGAGACAGTCTTATTCTAGTACAGACTATGTAGGTGCTATTGGATGGGGCTAGTTGCCCCATGTTTGTACCCAGGTTCTCAGGTATGGGTATGTACTCAGGGCAGCTAACAGCTGAGTGACTGACACATTGACAGGATAACCATTATGGTAATGAGAGAGATCTATCGGAAAGCACCCTTCCACTAATGATTCTAGTTGGTTCTGGATCACAAAGCAACTTTAGAATACCTTGAACTATGATCCCAAGTGTGTCTTTCTGGGCTTTAAAGCAGGGGGTGGTTCTCACAGTGTCAAATTCCCACACTGACACTCCAAGTGCAGAAGGTGGGGGCCCGCTAAAGACCTTAAAAATACCTTGCCTCTCTAGGCTTCTGCTTAACAACCTTCCCAAGTTCAGATTCCTTGACCCTGGGAGGTAGCTTCCACCACCTAAGTGGGAAAACCCCACCTTTAAAACACAGGAAGACACACTTGGGATGTTTACCTGTGGAGTAACACCAAGCTCTAACCCTCCCTTAGGAGAGAGCCTGAAAACAAAAGAAAGAAATTAAGCTGCAGTCTGATAGCTGACCTTTTGGTCTTAGGCCTGGACATAGACAAACCCTTCTCTGGGACACAGGAATCTAATCATGGCCTTAAAACACATAATTTATTAACAGAACAAAAAATAAAGTACACAAAGTGTTAATAACTTCCCTGGGATTCAGTTTGGAAGTTACAGGGTAGGGGGGGAATACACTAGCCAGCATAAGAAATCACACACCAAACCCAAAAGAAAAAGAGAACCTGATCGTGTCTGATTAAACATTTCCTTCTACTTAAAGACCTAGATGCCCAGGTCTTGTTGTGGCAGGATTCTTTACTGGATGCATTAAGCTTGCTCAGAATTAAAACTTCTTCGTCTCTCTGCTCTGGGCAGACAAAGAAAGACCCCCTCTGCAGGCAACTGCTTCATTTCAAAAGATTCCTCTCTCTTCCCATTGGCTCTCCTGGCTTGCTGCCAACAAAGACCCTGCTCTCTGTGCGTTTAAGTAGGGCGACCATATCTCCCTATCCCAAATACGGGACAGGGAGATATGGTGGGGAGCGGTGGCTCCTCCTGGATCCACCAAACCCTGGGGAGTCGGGAAGGAAGTGACAGCTGCTGGCATCCTGCAGGACCCCGGGGAAGCCACAGCCCCCAGTGCTCCCTGAGCCCTGAGGAAGCGGCAGGGATGCAGCAGCCACCCACTGCCCCTGAGGCTCGGAAGTGACTCCCGCTGGTGCAGCTGCTGGCGGAAAAGTCAGTGGTGGGCAGAAATGGATGGCCCAAATACAGGAGAGAGTCCCTTTTAAACAATAAGTAGGGCTGCCTTTTTGGCATCCCAAATATGGGACTGTCCAGCCTAATATGGGATGAATGGTCACCCTGAGTTTAAACCTTTACAGGCATTCATTTGCACACTGAAAGACTTGGAGCTCTCAGTCCGCAGGCAGGATCTTTGTGGGGGTGCTTGTAGATAGGTAAATATTCTACAGTAAACACTTGAGTTATGCGGGGGTTGGTCAGTTTCCTGGCTCCCAGAGAGGTGGGGAGCTGGGAACCAGGGGGCAGCCTGGTTCCAGTCTCCGTGCTGCTTGTGTGACCTGAGAAACTGGCCAGCTCATGACTGGTCAGTTTCCTGGGTCCTTCCAGTGTAGGTGAGCCAGGAACCAGGCTGCTGCTTGGTTCCCAGCTCCCCAACCCTTGTGGGAACCGGGAAGCTAACCAGCCATGAGCTGGTCAGTTTCCTAGGTCCTGCAAGCAGTGGGGAGATGGAACTAGGCTGCTGCTTGGTTCCTGTCTCCCCTGGGCTTGCAGAACTCGGGAAACTGACCAGCTCATGACTGGTCAGTTTCCCATGTCCCGCAAGCAGCTCTGGGAGCCTGCTGCTTCCCAGCCTTGGGGCGGTGGGGTCCCCTGCCCCTCAGCTGGGTACCCTGCATCTGGCTTTGCTGGCTGGGCACTGCCTAGACAGCTTCCAGCCACAAGGCTGTGGGTCTTCCTGCATCCTGGCCAGAGACCCCACGTCTGGCTCTGCCAGCCAGGCGCTGCACACCTGGATTCCAACTGTGGGGCTGTGGGGTCTCCCCACTGCCCCACGGCATTGCCCCCACCCCTCTGTCACATAAACACAAGATATATGTGCATTACGAATGCACGTATCTCAAGGGAGTACAGTACTCTTCAGACTGGAGTGTAAAACAGATTTTTTTCACTATAGTTAGCTGGCAAAAGAGCAATGGACAGGATTTATGTAAAGATAAGTGCTGGGGGATACAAATCCATATACCGTAACTCTTCCTGCTGTGACGTAAATGTGTATAATAAAGATTGTAAAACTGGAATGAGACTTTCTATTACATTTTCTCATCTCTCCCCTCGTTTTGGATCTGAACAGAGTTTTTGTTTGACCACGTATGCCCATGACTTGAGAAACCGATCCTCCAACCAACCACTACCTACTGGGGTATGCATTCCTCCTCAGCTGAATTTCTAGCTGGCTGGCCATCCTCTCTCAGCTGGAGTTGATGCTTTATTTAGAACCTCAATATGAAACTTTGGCCTCTTTCATGTAGAGCAATGTTCTATTATGGCTGAGGTGTTTGGTGTCTATTCACTAGTAGAAAATTGCTCAGAACTGTAGGTCGCTGCCATTTGGCCATTCACTAAGCTTCCCTGAGAAGAGTCTGACTTCATTATTTTCCACAGGCAGTAGGCTATTACAAGCTTTTGCACTGTTTTCACCGTGCAGCTTGTAAGGCTAACTCTGCCCTTGATGTCCATCTGACTGTAATTAACACTAAGGGGAAAAGTATGTGCATGCATTACACCATCTCCATGGTGACCTCTTACAGAAAATGGTAGTTATTAGGTAGGCAGGTCCTTGAGCTCTTCCATCCGAGACCAGCCCAAGGCAATGCAGAACCATTGCATCAGCTGTCTTCCTGCCATGTGATTATCTCTTCCATTGCTTCAGTGCCACTTCCAGAAGTCAGGTATTAGTGGTGACTGATTGATGGGCTGATTGTGTATTCTCAGCTTTGTCTTCCCAGTGCGCACCACTGATCACTTAAACTACATCTTATCCCAGATGTTAGTTAACTCAGCCTAGAACCACTGCTATCTTCACTGGGGTGATTGTAACAGTGCAGGCTACTCTATCAGGCCAAACTTAAAAGGCCAGGAGCATCTCTCAGAGGTACTGGGAATTTTGCCATGGACTTCAGTGGGAGCAGAACTGAGCCTTCAGGACATGACTTCAGGAATTAGTAGCTCACAACTTGCAGGTGGAATAAAATTCACCTCGTGCAGAGTGTTATGTTCAGTTACTTTAGTATGAGCAATCTATGCTGCAATCAGAGCTCATGCAGTGAACTCTGCCTCAACAGCTTGTTCAAGTAGAACGCATACTGTCTTGTTTCTATTGTGTAGTCAGTGCTACAATAAACCAGCGTAGAGTGATGGAGCTAAACTGCAAGCTTGCAGTAATCAGTGGCGTCACACCAGGACGGAATCTGATCTATTGCAACTAATGCAAGGAAGTGTCGGGTTTGTAAGGTAGAGCGTGATTACAGAGGGGCTAAAACTGTTGGAAGGGTTATCTAAGGGCAGGTCTAAACCAGGCAGGTAAATTGATTGTCCATAACCTGTTATAGCTATGGCAATTGCATAGCTAGAATTGACTTGTCTGCAATCGACTTACCTAGCCATCTTCACAGGGTAGGGTGACCATCCATCCAGTTTTGGGTGGGAGAGCTCCAGATTTTGGGTGCCATCCTGGCATCCTGGTTTATTTCACCAAAGGGGACAATTGCCCTGTATTCCACTTTTTTACTAGTGCAGGTGGCTGCCGCCCGACTTCCTCGGGCTGGGGGAGAGCTGAGAGTCAGGCCCGTGTGGTGGCACTGCTGCCACCCAATTTCCCCTGACTGCAGGGAGCTGGAAGCCAGATGCACATGGTGGTGTGGCTGCTGCCCAACATCACCCAGATGAAGGGGAACTGGGAGCTGGACCTGTGTGGCAGTGTGATGGTCGCCTGACTTCCCCTGGCTGGGAGGGCGGCAGCCTGCTTCCTGGTGCCCCAAGTCATGGGACAGCTGCAAACCGCTGGGCAGCCACCGCCTGACTCCGAGATAGGATGACCGTCCATCCCGTTTTGGCCAAGATGGCGTCATTCCCCCATGTCCCTTATTTGGCTGGGGGAGATATGGTTACCTTATCACAGGGGGAGGTTGAGGGGAGGAACTCTCCCCTCAGCCTCCCTTACTCCTTGTGATCCTGAGGAGGACAGGGTTTGACTGCTGCCCCCAGGGAGTTCAATTTTGCACATCTTTACCAGACAGGAAATCGAACTCCAGAAGATGGACCCTGACTGGGGCAATCTTCCATGTAGCCTAGACCTGCTCTCAGGCTCCAGACTGGCGCAGGGTAGGTGGGAAACTTGAATTTTGGTTTCCTTGCCCTTGGACCAATGAAAAGAGAACCAGCCCCACTCCTCCCCACAACACACACCCCAACTGAAGCACTTCCTTCAACAGCTGCCTAAGGATGTAACTCTGGCATTGCTGGACAGGGCTTGGTTCTGGTTTAAAGTCTTCTCCCCAGCCATACCTCCTCGGCACTCCATGCTTTTCCAGCCCCTCCCCCTGGCTTTTTCCCTAGAGTTGGTGCTTTGTTTTTAAAACTCCCCCTGGCCTCTCAGCCCCGCTTCCCCACTCTGCTGCTGCTCCTCTGTGGCCTTCCTTAAAGTTCGCCATAGCTGTGGGTTTGGTCAAGCCTGTATTGCTCCAGAGAGATCATCTCCATGACAGCAGGGAATTGCATCGCTTTAGGTCTGGCCGTAACCTTCCATTTTTCTCTTTAGCTCTTGATTGACAGTCTTTTTAGTGTGTTGTGATGCTGCGCATGAAAGATGGTCTGTAAAAAAATCAAATTGCATTGCCTTTTTCACAAAATCGATAGGCTCTGTTATGACTACAGATAAACTGCAGAAGGGGTTTCTCAGTTATCAGCTAGAGCCTGCCCTGAATTCAGCTTACCACAAATGCACGTGAGCCCTCCCACATGGCAGTGAGTTTTCAGATGAGGTGCATCTATGGTTTTATTTCTCAGCTCCACTCAAGTACAGCAGGGTCTCAATATTCGCAAACTCAATTATTCGCGAGTGGCCGTGAGCAGCCGTTTCTCTGGGGCACGGAGCGCCGGCAGCCACCGTTTCCTCTGGGGCTCTGGCAAAGAGTACCAGCAGCTGGGAGCTGCCATATTCGCGAAATTCAACGTTCACGAGGGTTCTCAACATGGAACACTCGCGAATGTGGAGACCCTAGTGTAGTATGTGTTATCACTACATTTTCCAGAAAGGTGTGGGGAAGTGCCTGGTAATTAACAGCACCCTGGCAAAATGACATTTCTCTCTCTCCCACACCTTATCCCTATAGGTAATTGCTGCCCTGCCAGAGATGACAATTCAGGTTATGTAATCTGCAACTACTTGGCTAGATCCTCCAGCCACATGGAACCTCTCTAGTGGGAGAGCTGAGGGATGGGAGATGACTGGCCTACTGATGGAAAGGCAAAGAGGGGCGTGGGATTACTGCAGGCATACCAGATGGTAGGGTGGGGAAATAAATTGGAGTGATAGTTTAACACCTACCATCTTGATCCCTCCTTGACAATACTAAAATTAGTCCAACTGAGAGTCTCCTGCCAAACTCAATGCAAAAACAGTCCGTAAAATGATGCACGGGAAGGGCCAAAAGTGGGGTCTCTGCATGGGAAAGCAGAACCGGAATGAGTTCTTGGCCCTGTCCTAATATCTATTAAGCCAATTTTGCAGTTTGACTCAATATCCTATCTCCAGGAAAGGTTAAAAAAATCCCTGCTGCTAAATGTGACCAGGCCGATTCCTTGCAAAGCTGGGAAGTGGCTTAGCTGTGGTACAATTTAAAAACTAACCCCTGGACTCTTACAAAATGAAGCAGCAGAAATGTAGCGCTTTAAAGACTAACAAAATGATTTATTTGGTGACGAGTTTTCGTGGGACAGACCCACTTCTTCAGACCCATCTCATTTCCAATACAGACTGACATTTATAAGTGCTTGGAAATGAGATGGATCTGATGCAGTGGGGCTGTCCCACGAAAACTCATCACCAAATAAATCATTTTGTTAGTCTTTAAAGTGCCACATTTCTGCTGTTTTGTTTTGTTGGAGTATGGACTAACACAGCTTCCTCGCTGTTACTCCCCAGATTTTCACTCATAGTTTCCGCTCCGCAGGAAGAAATCTGCAAGCTCACAACTTCATGACGTAGCTATGCAAAGCATTGGCCTTTGTATCCCTTGGGGAAAGCAAAGCAGGGAGGCCCCCCAGAGCATGAAGCTCTAGCAGCCATAGTGGAGGAAGCACAGAGAACAGCAGCAAGGATTAAGTGGGGAGAGGGAACAGAGCTATCACAAAAGATTAAAGGAAGCAAAGCTGCGAAGTCTGGGTAGGTAATGACTAAAGGGAGACAAGGAGAAGATATAATGAGCTACAAAAGGTGTGGACGGCATAAGCAGTATGGGGAATTAATCAGTGTGGTCCAAGACGCTAGTACGAATAATTGGATGAAACAGAGGAAAGAAAAAAAAAGAAATGTTAGATGCTTGCTCCCAATGAGATCTACCAGTCCATAGACCAGTTTCCCTGGAGAAAAAGAAAGCTATCTTGCTTCAGGTAATTAGTACTTGACTGGACAACTTGCTACTAAATATACTGTAGGGAGCAATCCCATGCTGGCCAAGGGCTGGACTACATGCTTGACTTAGTCATTCTGATCGCTAATTACCGTGTCTTTTAAAAGTATCAAATCCACTATTTTATTACCAAACCATGTTTCTGACTCTCATGCACAGATGGCATCAACGCAGCTACCACGCAATGAAGGAAAGTGATGTTTGCAGCATGTGTTGTCTCATCTGTATGCCAGATAAATAAGGGGCTTTGAACTGTTGTTGCAAAAGCTAAACAGAAATAGCAGCTGGGACTTAATGATTTTAGAATGCCTGCCTATTGTCATAAATCACAGCAGCCTTATGGGAGGCTACAAACAAACTTGGCATGGTCCTGCAGCAAGCTGGAAAACAGGTGCAAGGTTTTTTATTCAGGCTTTGACATGCAGATGGAAAGTTCTAAGATGGACCAAGACCTCTGCAGGTAATGGATTTGTTCATAAAGCTTAGGTGTGTTTTCAAAATGAGGCTTCGGAAAAGGGTCTTTTATGTATGGGCTGTCCTTTTAAAATCAGGATGGATCAGTTGTCAATGTTTCCTCTAATTTTTTACATGGCCGGGCAGAATAAATTTTATGTGCATCAAGAAAAAAAAGTAATTGGAGATACACATCTCCTAGAGCTGGAAGGGACCTCAGGAGGTCATCTAGTCCACTCCCCTGCCCTCTTGGCAGGACCAAGCACCCTCCCTGACATCTATTTGCCCTGATCCCTACATGGCTTCTCAAGGATTGAGCTCACAACTCTGGGTTTAGCAGATCAATGCTCAAACCACTGCATTATCCTTCCACCCATGGCGTGTGCACCAACATTAGAAACACAATCTGCCAGTTGTGGGTGCTCTGCTAATCAGCTGGGCAGCACCTGAATCTCTCCTAGGTGGCTGCCCAAGTGTTCAGCAAACAGGAAACACTGTCAGTAGCGACCAAAACATATTACAACTTGCCAACTGCTAGCCTGTTTTATTTGAATCCCTGACAGCGTGTGGAGTGTGTGAAATAGACGAGCTCTGGGGAGCTGAAATGTGAATGTGACTCACAAGCAAGCCATTAAAAACAAATGGTTTCAATCTAGTTCACAGCACAAAAACTGCCAGCACAATTGTACTTGAGAGTCAGACCATTTTTAGGAGCACCCTGCACTAAGGATGGAATGGGACGCAGGGACTGAGCTGCCTTTCTCATGTCTTATTTATTGGACCTGAGGTATTTTGGTGGAAAAGCTTAGATGTTGCATACGCAGAGAGTGTCTCCACCCAGGGCTGGCAACCTGGTTAGCCTTTCGCCTGGCCTAAAGTCTCTCGTTAAAACCAGGATGTTTTGCTCCCTTTCTTTTATGCAAAGGTAGACTTTCTCGCTCAATCTTTCATTCAAAGGTTTTCCTTGCAACCAGCCATTTGCAGCCTGGGGACCCTTGGAGGGCATTCTTCATGATACTGAATATAACACATCACCTTACCCCTGCACTCAGATATTTGGCAGAAAAGAGAAATCCCTTTTCTTCAAAGCTTCCATCCATCCTGAATGGCTCATACTGTGATATAGCGGCTGTGCTGTAACAAATGGCTGCTTGTTGCACAGCTAACAGCCTTAGCTCACTGAGTGCAGACACAACTGCAACACTCAGGCCACGTGTGTTAGTCAGAAGATCGACCCGCTCGGGGTCCCAGTTGATCTTCTGGGGTTTGATTTTGTGCATCTGGTAGGGGTGCATGAAATTGACCTGTCAGGGGTTGGCAGATGAGGAGTAAGGGACGTCGCAGGGAGAAACATTCTGGTTGACCTTCCTCAGTGAGGATGGCCAGGTAAGTAAATTTCAGATAAATTGATTCTAACTACACAATTGCAGTCACTAATGTAGACCTGGCCTCCGCCTGAAGCTACTGTTGTACAAAATGTGCTGTCCGGTTAGAAATAACTTCTAGCGGGAAATGCACTTGGGAGGCTCAAAACAGCCAGAATAAGGGGAGCATCCTCTGCTTCAAAAAGAACCCATGAGGGGCACAGAGGAGGGTGGTTTCCCATTTGCTGGCTGTGCAATCCCAGGAAATCTAATACCTTACAAAAGCCATTATCTCCCTTTGGCTTTCCTGTGCCTTAGCTACAGTGTTTAATACACAAACAAGTAAACAAGAGAGGAGCTGATTAGTTTGCCACAGCCATATTAGCATAATAATTAGTGCCCCAGAGGCCCTAGAGAGAATACGGTCTTTAAAAAATATACTGGAATTTAACAAGAGAAATTAATTGTGTAGTGAGTAGTAGCACTTACCACACCATCTGCACAGCTGCTTTTAGAAGACAACTGTGTACGCAGCCTTATAAAGTCTTGTTCACTTCCACAGCATCTCTTCTGGCCCACAGTTTAACACTTGTAATTCCACAGCCAAGGTAGGGGAAAGGAAACCAGAACCCTCCAGGCCTTGCTGCCAGCCATCACTCCTCACCTGAAGCCACATGAACATGGGAACTCCATCATATGTCTGGTCTGCTGGAGCTCAGGGTCTCTTTCTTTTAAGTCCTAACTCCTGATTTCCGAGGGTTTTGTGACTTTGCTGGTGATTGCTCGTCCATCAACATGATGACAATACCAGCCTGCTGCCATGGCTTGACCTCAAACTTTGCCTTTGATCTCTTCTGACATTAGAGGGGAAACAGCAGCATTTCCGTTCACATCTCTGGCAATCTGAATGGGCTTTGAATGTCGCCTTTCGACAGCCAGAAAGCACTGGAGTCAGTTAGGGTTGAATCGATGTTGTTCTGCCACTGAATCATAACCCCTCTCGGAGGCCCTTAAACGTCAAGCCAGAGGCGAACAGGTCACGTGCACAGGATTGACCAACTTCATCCCTGAGATCACTCCATAGCTGCCTGTTACATCAGGGTTTCGTCTGGCTCACAGCTGTAGAATTTTCATGGCCTCCTAAATGTTCTGATTTCTGCTAAGGGGGCAGGATTTTCACTGCTCCTGGGAGAGGAGTGGAACCTGTGACACATGCACCCAAAGCACAATGCACTCACTGCTGAAGCCAGGCAGGTGCTGGAGTCACAGCCCTGCAGACTGGAGGCCTTTCTTCAGCCATCCCAGTGAATTTGGGATGTTCTTGATGATGCCCTGACCTGCAGGGGCCTCTTCCCCAGCACTGCCATGCTTAGCTTCTTTTCTAAGGGTGCCAAGAATGCCCTTGGCTTTTATCGGTTTGAATCAGAGCATTACTATCTTAAAATAACAATTTTTTGAGTGAATTAATTTTGCTGTGCTGGGGAGGCCCAGTGGTGCCAGCCGGCAAAGCGTTCACTATGCTTAGCAAGCAAGTCCTGTCTCAGAACTGACACACTCACTACATCTAATACACCACTTTCTTGGTATTTGTTGGAAAAGAGGGAGGACCGTACTGGGAGCTTGTAACTTAACGGCACTCAAAATCATTGTGAGATGTGTGTAGGGCCACTACTTAAGGAATAATATATTTATGCTGACAATTATGTTATGATCTTGGGGTGGAAGAAAGTCTCCAGAGAATAATTGTCTTGGTGATGCCCCATTCAAGCATGAAAGAGTTGTCCTCTCACCTGGGCACGCTGATTACATAATGTCCACAGTGTCTACCTTTGCACGCACTAAGAACAGTGGAAAACCATCAAAGGCAAAATATAAACCCTGAAAGTACTTGGAAGTGAAAGGCTGACATGACAGCGGAGGGTTCACTTGTTTGTGAATCAAGACCAATGACTGATCCAGTATACAGCAGGGTGGAGAAAGACACCCTGGATCCATTCCTTAAGGGGGTGATGAGTGAGGTGGGAGGGGTGCTTTCATGAAAGACAGGTCCTAGCTCCTGATGGCTAGCAAATGCTGTGAACGAGCGACCTTTGCGATCAAGATCGATTCTATTAGGCCCGAGTTCATATTTATGGTTTTGCTTGGTGCGTAACTATTTGTTTTCATCTCTCACATTTGTTTCTATTTGAATTGCTATTCTTAGTAAATGTTCCTTACATCCCCAGCAGCAAGCCTCTTCCACGCCTACATCTTGGAGCATAGGCTATTGACAGCCATTTGCCAGCATCCCATCCTGGGTGATCTTTTCCAGGTCTGACCTGGTGTATCCCGTCTTTTTAGCATCTGCCTTCAGGTCTCTAAGCCAGGCATTCCGTGGGTGCCCCCTTTTCCTCTTTGCTTGCCTTGCCTTGGTGGTGGCTGGTTTTCTGAGGATATGACCAATCCATCGCCATCTTCTCTTCCTGATTTCTTCTTCAGCAGGAAGTTGGTGAGTCAGTTGCCACAGGTCTTGGTTATTGATGGTGTACGGCCAGTGGAGCGGGAGGATTTTACAGAGACAGCAATTGACAAACGTCTGGATTTTTTTGACAATCATCTTTCCTTTCAGTTCGCTGTAATCAGACAAGTGGCATGTGTGATATGGGAGGGGTGGGCGACTGTAAAACTGGTAAGTTGGGGTCCACTGTGGCTTTGGGAATGGGGGATCTGGAATTTCCATGGGTATCTGGTGAACAGGGGCTGGATGTCACAGAGTTGGGGGGACGGGGATGGGATGAAGACTTAAGGGCTGCAGGACACCTACTCATTCTGCAAGGCCAAGGCTGAGCTGGGAGAGCCAAGAGGAGAGGCTGACAGGCTGGTGTATTAAGGAGGGGGCAAAATCCCTGGAGAGAGGAGGCAAGTGTCAGCAAGCTGATTCAGCCCTGAGTGGAAGGCTGGACACTGAGATAACACACCTGCCTGGCTAGGGCTGGGTCAGGGCTTCTCATCCATTTGCTTTCTGAGCCCCTCCTCTAGTGGGACCAATAAACACCAGGGGCCCGGGGCCAAGTGGGAGGGGGGGTCTGTGCCCCCAATGGGTGGGGCAGAGGCAAGGGTGGTGGAAGGGACAGGGCCAAGGGCAAGTGGTGATTGGTCCCCACCAGCCCTGCGCTGCAGCGCTACCAGCACTTCAAGGGGGCCCGGTGCAACTCCCCCCTCGGCAGGCTGCTCTCCCCCAACGCTATGAACACCCCAGGGCCCAGCTCTACCACACCAACCCGTTTTCTGCCTCTAGGGGCTCCAGTCCTGGGCGGGGGGCTTGGGCTCTCTGGGCCGGTCCAACGCCAGGCATGCTTGGCAGAGCCCCTGAAACCTGCCAGGGCCCCCCGGGCCGGGCCCCCTGGTGGAGAAAAGCGACCTGGGGCCCGAGAGCGGCTCTGGGACAGGGGCCGGGGGCGACCCCCACGCCCAAGGGGGACGTGACAGACTTGGCACACACACCCCCGCCACAGCCACGAGGGGGTGTCCCGCGGCGGCCAGGGCTGTACGGGGAGCGGCGGGCGCCTGCCACGTGCCGCGGGGCCCACGCGTGTCCGTGACTCCGCGGAGCGACCCGGGCTCAGCATCCAGCGGCCGGAGGGGGCGGAGAGAGGCGCCGGCCGGGCTGCGCGGCGCTGGGAGCAGAGCGGAGCGGGGCTGGGCCGAGGCCGTGGCAAGCCGGGCGGTGAGTACAGCGGGGGAGCGGCCGGGCCGGGGCGGCTCAGCCCGAGCGCCACGTGGCACCGGCCCCCGAACCGGGGCGGGGAGCTCTGGCCGGCTTCCAGCGGCTGGCACCGCCTGCGAGCCCCTGCCCGGCAGCACCCGCCTGGGGAGGCGCAGAGGCGAGCGGTAGGAGCCCGGGCGAGTCTCAGTCCCTGCAGCAGCAACTTCGGGATGCGTCCGAAGCCGGGGCTGCCCCCAGGGGAGCACAGGAGTCAGGGCCTGCCGGGGTCGCCCCCTCTTCTGCCTTAACAGCGACAGCCCCGAGCCGGCTGCAAAATCCCCCTTTGTGCCCCTGGCGTGAAAAACAACCCCCCCCCCCGTGCGCCTGGGGCCCTTTCCCCCCGTGTCCCTGCCTTGTCAGTCGGTGGCTTTTTGGCACTGGCTCTGGGAGGGGAAGGGCAGTTTTGCGGTTCAAGAACCGGATGGGAACGCGGGGGGAGGTGAGCTGTATTCCTCGCCGGGATTGTCTCTTAGGGGATGTCTACACAGCAGTTAATTTGCAATAATTTTGCAAGCGTCTACCCAATGCAACCGCTATTTCCACATTGCTTCGGAAAAGCGTTGGACTGATTTCAAAATCGTAAAACTTCCTGGTATGAGGAACCTATTTCCAAACAGTTATTTTGAAACAGGGGCTGAGCAGACAGAATGGGTGCATCTGCACTAGCCTGCTACTTCAAAGTAGCCGGCACAACGTCGAAATAACACGCGTCGCATCTACACGCGCCGTGTGCTATTTCGACGTTGAAATCGACGTTAGGCGGTGAGATGACGAAATCGCTATTCCCATCCGAAGATGGGAATAGCGCCCTACTTCGGCGTTGAAGTAGGGCGTGTGTAGATGATCCGCGTCCCGCTACTTCAAAATAGGGGGGACCTCCAGGGCGGCCATCAGCTGAGGGGTTGGGAGATGCTCTGTCCAGCCCCTGCGGGGCTCTGTGGTCACTGCATGCAGCAGCCCTTAGCCCAAGGCTTCTGGCTGCTGCTGCTGCTGCAGCTGGGGGTCCATGCTGCATGCACAGGGTCTGCAACCTGTTGCCGGCTCTGTGGGTCTCATGCTGTGCAGGGCAAGTGTGTCTGGGAGGGGCCCTTTAAGGGAGCGGCTTGGGGCTTTGCTGGCCCCTTATTTCGATGAGGAGCGCTTGTGTGTGTGGACGCTCCACATCTCCTTCCGGGGTGGCTCCTTTTGACGTTCCCTGTCGCTACTTCGACGTGGAACATCGATGGCACCAGCCCTGGAGGACGTGTAGACGATACGCATCGAAGTAGCCTATTTCGATGTCCTTACTTCGAAATAGGCTATTTCGACGTAGTGTGCTAGTGTAGACCAAGCCAATAGGGGCTATTTTGAAATAAGCTGTAGTGCATCCAGTAGCTCTATTTCGAAATTGCTCTATTCCGTCTAGACGCTCTATTTCAAAATAGCGCTCAGCCATTGCAAAATGCATTTTGTACATAGCAGTGTTATTTCAAAATAAGCTGCTCTGGAGTATGACTGGTTTATTTTGAAATAATGCTGCTGTGTAGACACGCCCTTAGTTTGGGTATATACAGAACCTAACATGGGGCGGGTATGTACAGAACCTAGCACAGGGTGGGTACATACAGAACCTAGCTGCATCCTTCAGTTCTGCTGCAAACAACTTGGGACACACAGACTGTGTACCTGTTACAGTGAATGCTGGCCATGCACAGAACATCCTCCTTGTCTTTGGATTGGGAGAACTGTGGCTGCTAGCAGAGGCTAAAATCTCATTGGACGTTTTAGGGTTTAAATTTACCACTCTTTTGTTTAAAGATATATGTACCTAAGCAAAGACAGGGAAAGAGGAGCAGATTAGCCTTGTGAAGTATAGCCAATGAAACGTACAAAGAGCGGATAATCAAATGTTGCCATCTCTGGCCAATAACATTTTAATGAAGCAATGGCAATCATCATAATAAGATGAGACTGCAATCTTAAATTAAAAAAAAAAGACTCTAGGAGGGCAAATAAAGGTGCTTATTAAATCATCTTTGACGGTGGAGCGGGTATCCCACCTTGCAACAAAGAATGTGTTTCTGAAGTTAATAGACTTGCTGGGTGCCGATTAAAGAGCATTCAGTAAGTCTATTAAACCCATAAAAATAAATACCCAAGAGGGGAGGGGGAGCTTGTTATGGAAACAGGTTTTACTGTACACCAGATATATACATTTCAAAATTCTTCCAGTAATAAGGCAGAGAATGTGCTAAACCTCTCTGGTGCTTTTTATTTATGCATGAATTTTCTGCCAGCCTTGTTTGATCACAGGGATGATAGACTAATGAGTATAGTTGGATGAATACTCATTTCCATGGTAGCAGATTGCAGTGTAGTGAACAGAAGGTGAATAAATTCAGGACACAAACAGTTGGTTAATGGAAAAGCTAGTTCTGAGACTTGAGACTTAATATCGTCTGTGGCATGCTGTGACTGTTGTCACCCTGCTGCAAGAGTACCGAAGGTTGTTGCTGATTACACTGCAGTATTGTACTGCAGTAGCTAGCAGTGTGATCAAAAGCTGCTCAGGACAGTAATGTATCTCTCAGAAAAGAGACACAGGGGAGTTTGTGAATTAAGGCTTCATTCAAGTGCTCGCCCAGCATTCAATTTCCTCTGTAAGGAAATTACTTCAGTATTTCATTCATGTACAGATATGCTCCACATGCTCGGTGTTTAGTTAGAATTCTTCTGCCCCATTCTGCTCCGAACACCAGTCTGCTCAAAGCAACCTGTGTCTCTGTGTCTTAGGAAATAACATTCCGTCCTTGCCATTGCAGCTACCCATTTCACTTACCAAGGAAGGAATAAAGCCAGTGGCAGTAATTAGGGAGAGCAATGGACTAGCTTGCGCAGTTTCCGATTACTTTTATCATTTCACCAACTGATCTCAGCATCTTAATAGGGTTTTCTGTGGCATAGGAAGCGGAGGGTTTTAGAGTTAATTGAATTCTGTTAATATTAATTTCTCAGCGGCAGAGTTTTGTGTTAAAATGAGTATGCTGTAAGGATGGTATCTGGAAGGGTGTTGCTTATTACAGGAGCTTTTTGAGCCCGCACCTGGGAGGGGGGGCCTCTTTACTAGGCAGCACTGAACACAAACAGCAAAGGACCGTCTCTGCTCCTGATAGCATACAATTTAAAATAAGCAAAATGGACTGTGGAAGCACTGCTTTTTGTGTTGTGCAGATGGGAAACTGAGGCATGAAGAAATTGGCTTGACCAAGATCCTCCCAGGGAATGTTGTGGAAGAGCTGGAAATTGAACCTGCATTTCCAGAGTCCCACTCAGTGCCTTACTCCCAGGCCTCTTCTCACTATTGTAGGGGCCTATGAGGGTAGCATGCATCAGTATCATTACAGTATTTTATTACTACTTGTACTACCATAGTGCAAAGTCCAGAACTCTGTTGTGCTTGGATCTGTACAAACTCAGAACAAAAAGATGGCCCCTGCCCCAAGGGGCTTACAGTCTAAGTAACATCTAGATGAGCCAGACTCTTGTCATGTTATGCTTTCAGATATGCTGGATTCTTTGTACCATGAAGTCTTGAAATCAGGATTTGAGGACGACATGCCCCATTTCATACTTACACCAGTAACTCTGCCAGATGTTATGGGCCTCTTACCACAGCGGGTGGGAGTTTGTGGCCTGTGATGTGCAGGAGGCCAAATTATATGAGCATGATGATCCCTTCTGACGTTAAAGTCCATGAGTCAATGACAGGGTGGGCAAAATACAGCCCGTGGGCCATATCCGGCTTGTAGTCTAGGAGGAGCCTCAGGCAGACTCTCTGCCTGCCCCCCAGCAGGCTGTTCAGAGCAGCTGATTGCATCCATGTGCCATAGGCCGGGCTGTGTGAGTGAGAGGCTTCGTGCACCGCCACCCACCTCAGGCACAATCTGGCAGCTCCTATTGGCCAGAAGCCGGCCAATGTGAGCTGCCTGGGGCATGTTTACAGGGCAGGAAGTGCACTAAGTTAGAGCGGCACTTGGCCCCTGCAGCTGGCCTGTGTGGTGTGCAAGGGTGGGGAAGACAGGGAGTCTGCCTGAGGCGCCTGCTGATAGGAACCACACAGGTATAGCCTCTTGGCCAGAGCCTTCCCTGGGCACCCCAGGCCCTTCCTCCCCCCAATCCTTCGGCCCCCTGCACGCCTACCCCATATAAACCAAACCCTCTGCACCCCTACTCTTGCGCCCTCTCACGCCCCGCACCCAATCTCCTGCCCCAGGTCACAACGCCCTCCCTCACCCTGCACCCCAAACCACTGCCCCGGTCACAACCCCAGCTTTACCCAAACTCCCTCCCAGACCCCCCAACCCCTCCTGCATCCCAGTCTCTTACCCTGAGCTCCCTCCTGCACTCAACCTCCATGCCAGACCTCCCACTCCCTCCATTAATATCATGGGAGAGTGCAGCCCTTGGCCACTTACCAAATTCTGGGGGTAGCCCCCCCCCCGCATCAGAGATGTCTGTGGTGTAAGTCAGTGAACTTGTTTCTGTTTACACTAGTGCTTCAGAGAGAAGAATTTGTGCCTCTCTTTTGTCTCCTCCCATTACATCACCAGCTGCCCTTTGTGGCCAGGCGGGGGATGTGTTGATATAAGATGCTGCTGTGTTTTTAAACTTTGCTGCCTTAATGAGCTTTTTTGTGGAAGGTTTTCTAATTAAGGATTATGTATTTTAGAAATGTCTACTGTAGGGAATATGTCCCTGGGCAATTGACCGAGGCATTTTTCACCAGTAAGGCATGTTCTGTAATCCACACCTGCCCTCCCCTTCCCCGCCATTATTGTAAACACACGCACACCATTTGCACTGTACTCTTTGCAGGGTTGCAGAGCAGCCTTTACTTTATTGAAGTGTCTATTATTTCCCCCAGCCATTGCTGATATTTAAGGAGTAAGGACATGTCTGGGCAGCCCAGACAGGATTTGAAACACAAGGGAGAAGAGAAGAGAAGCAGCGGTGGACCAGTACAGATCATTAGCACATAGGCAGAGCTGTCACGTATGGATTGTAACTCCTTCGTCCAGTGCCCTTGTGACTGGAGTGGTCCTGAATGAGGGCATTTGCCAGAAGAGGGGAGGTCAGACCTCCTGGCTAACCTGCTGAGGGTGGGGGGGAGGTGTTAGCAGCTTGCTGGCTTGGCTTCTCTCCTGGCTGCTGCAGGCTCCTTGCCCCAGCTGGTTCCCTGTAGTGGGGCTCCTGGACTGGCTCTGGGGCTGCTCCTGGGGCTCACCAGAGCAGGCTGCCAGTGGGACTCCCTGTCACCAGCAGGGCTCTGCTCCAGCCCTGCACAGCTGGAACTCTCTGGTCCAAGCGCTCTCAGGTCCAGCAACATCCATGGTCCTGCCAGATGAAGGATGGTGCCAAACGAGAGTTTCAACCCGTACTGTGAGACTGTATGACCCATTCTTCTTTGACCCTCCCCAAGCCTGGGTAACCTCCTCACACCCAGAGCTAGGCCTGCAAATCTCAGCACCCAACATCAGCCCTGTGGTTTTGGTTTTTCCTGGCTACGGTCTCATAGAATCATAGAAGTGTAGGACTGGAAGGGACTTGACAGGTTATCTAGTTCAGTACCCTGCAGTCACTGCAGGACTATGTAATAGCCAGACCATTCCTGATGGGTGTTTGTATAACCAGTTCTTAAAAGCCTCCAGTGATGGAGATTCCCCAGTCTGCCTAGGCAGTTTGTTCCAGTGCTTAACCATCCTGTCAGGAAGCTTTTTCTAATGTCCAACTTAAACCTCCCTTGCTGCAGTTTAAACCTGTTGCTTCTTGTCCTATCCTCAGAAGTTAAAAAGAACAATTTTTGTCTCTTCTTCTTTCATGAGTTTGAAAACTGGTATCAGCCGTGTCTACACGTGCACGCTACTTCGAAGTAGCGGCACTAACTTCGAAATAGCGCCCATCACGGCTACACGCGTCAGGCGCTATTTCGAAGTTAACATCGACGTTAGGCGGCGAGACGTCGAAGCCGCTAACCCCATGAGGGGATAGGAATAGCGCCCTACTTCGACATTCAATGTCGAAGTAGGGACCGTGTAGTCGTTGCGCATCCCGCAACATCGAAATAGCGGGGTCCGCCATGGTGGCCATCAGCTGAGGGGTTGAGAGACGCTCTCTCTCCAGCCCCTGGGGGGCTCTATGGTCATCGTGTGCAGCAGCCCTTAGCCCAGGGCTTCTGGCTGCTGCTGCCGCAGCTGGGGATCCACGCTGCATGCACAGGGTCTGCAACCAGTTGTCGGCTCTGTGGATCTTGTGTTGTTTAGTGCAACTGTGTCTGGGAGGGGCCCTTTAAGGGAGCGGCTTGCTGTTGAGTCCGCCCTGTGACCCTGTCTGCAGCTGTTCCTGGCACCCTTATTTCGATGTGTGCTACTGTGGCGTGTAGACATTCCCTCGCAGCGCCTATTTCGATGTGGTGCTGCGCAACGTCGAAGTCGAACATCGACGTTGCCAGCCCTGGAGGACGTGTAGACATTATTCGTCGCTACATCGAAATAAGCTACTTCAAAGTAGGCTTCACGTGTAGATGTAGCCATCATGTCCCCCTCAGTCTTCTCTTCTCCAAACTAAACAAACCCAGTTCTTCCCTTATAGGTCATGTTTTCTTGCTCTTCAATCATTTTTGGTGTTCATCTCTGGACTTTCCAATTTGTCCATGGCTTTCCTGAAATGTAGCACCCAGAACTGGACACAGTACTCCAGCTGAGACGTAGTCAGAGCAGAGAAGAGCAGGAGAATTACTTCTTGTGTTTTGCTTACAGCACTCTTTCCAGTGCATCCCAGAATGATGTTTGCATTTTTTATGACAGCGTGACGCTGCTGCCTCATATTTAGCTTGCAGTCCACCATTATACCCAGATTCCTTTCTGCAGTATTCCTGGCTAGGCAGTCCTTTCCCATTTTGTATGTGTGCAGTTGATTGTTTCATCCTAAGTGGAGTACTTTACATTTGTCCTTGTTGAATTTCTTCCTGTTTATTACAGACCGTTTCTCCATTTTGTCCAGTTCATTTTTAATTTTAACCCTGTCCTCCAAATGTCATCGGCAAACTTTATAAATGTACTTGCTATGTCATTATTTAAATCACCGAAGAAGTTATTGAACAGAATCATATGCAGGTCTGACCCTTTTGCCTTGACTGTGAACCACTGAGAACTACGTTCTAAGAACAGTTTTCCAACAAGTTATGCACCAACCTTATAGTAACACTAGATTGTAGCTTGTTTATGAGACCGCCATGCAAGGCAGTACAGTAGACCCCTGACTTAGGTGGGGGTCCCCGACTTACCTGGGGGTTGTGTTCAGTTTCCTGGCTCCCCTCCATTTGTAGCAGCTGGGAAACTGGCCAGCACCAGTGCTGGTTAGTTTCCTGGCTCCCACAGTGAGGCGGGGAGCTGGGAACCAGGCAGCAGCCTGGGGAAACTAACCAGCACATTGCTGGTCAGTTTCCTGGCTCCAGCTTGGTTCCCAGCTCCCTGCCACTCTGGGAGCCAGGTGCAGCTTCTCCTTGGTTTCTGCCAGAAGGGGGAAGCTGGGGAGAAGCAACAGTGGCGCAGCTGTCTATCCGCCCAGCTTTCCTCAGTTGGGGGAACCAGGCAGGTAGACAGCTGCAGAGTGGCTTTGAGTTGCGCTTAACTTGCATTAACGCAAGTTGAGTTCAACTCGAAGTCGTGCATTTCAGGGGTTTACGGTATCAAAAGCGTTACTTAAGTTAAGACACACCACACCTTCTGCTTCCCACCACCCCCAAATCCTTTTTGCCTGTCAAAGAAAGCCCTTAGGCTGATTTGCCATTATTTATTCTTGGCAAATCTATGCTGACGGCTATCAACTTACTATCTTCTAGATATTTGCATATTAATAGCTTGCTTCTTTGCTCCTTTATCTTTCCAGGTATTGAAATTAAGCTGACTGTAATTCCCACTTTTATAGATGGGCAATGTATTTGTCGTCTTCCAGTCCTCTATAATCTCACTTGCCTTCCATGAGTTTTCTAAGATAATTGCTAATGGCTCAGATATATCCTCAGACAGCTCCTTGAGTATTCTAGGATGAATTTCATCGGGACCCACCAACTTGAAGATACCTAATTTTTCTAAGTGATTTTTAACTTGTTCTTTTCTTATTTTAGCTTCTGTTCCTATCTCATTTTCACTGGTGTTTGCTATCTTAGATGTCTAATCATTACTGAACTTTTTGGTGAAAACTGAAACAAAAATGTCATTTAGCTCTTCTCCCATTTTCTGTTATTGTCTTTCCCACCTCTTTGAGTAAAGTGCCTACCCTTTCCTTGGTCTTCCTCTTGCTTTTGAAATATGTGTAGAAAGTTTTATTTTTGTTATGCTTTATGTCTCTTGCTAGTTTAATCTAATTTTGTGCCTTGACCTTTCTAGTTTTGTCCCTACATATTGTGTTATTTGTTTATATTCATCCTTTGTATTTGACCTAGTTTTCACTTTATGGAGGACTCTTTTCTGTTTCAGATCATTGAAGGGTTAAGCCAGGATGGTCTCTTACCATACTTTCTGTCTTTCTTAAACAGTAGGAATATTTGCCTTTGTGCCCTTAATACAGGTTGAACCCCTCTAGCCCGGCACACTCTCATCTGGAAACATTCGTAATCTGGCATGATTTTAGTTAGCTGGACGACCAGGTTTCCGACAGTCCCATAAATTTTGTTTCCAGCCACCCGTCCTGCCTCTCAATGTTCTGTGCTGTCATTTAACTGTAATTTACCCGAAAATATCTTCCAAGACCCCAGTAAGCGGTGGCAGCATTGGTAATGCTGCTCAACAATATTGACTTCCTGTGGTCCAGCTAATTCTCTCATTCAGCACCGGTCAGGTCCCACAGATGTTGGATGAGAGAGATTCAATCTGTAGTGTCTCTGAAAAACTGCCAACTCTCTTGAACTGTTCCTCCCTTTAGACTAGCTTTACACGAGAGCTTACCTATTAACTTCCTGAGTTTGCTAAGTCTGCCTTCTGAATATCTATCCATTGTCTTTACTGTGCTGTTTTCCTTGCTACCGTTCCTGAGACTTACGAACGCTATGATTTCATGATCAAGTTCACGCACAATGCTTTCCACTTTTAAATTGTCAGCCAGTTCCTCCTTGTTTGTCAAAAGTAAACCAAGCACAGCCTTCCCCCGGGGCTTTGTCAGCCTTCTGAAATAAAAAAAATTGTCTCCAGTGTATTCCAAGAACTTGTTGGATAGACTGTGCCTTGCACCAGTGGATTAAAACCCCATCCTTGCTCTTTTCCCTACCTCACTCACTCTCTTGAACCTGGGCAAGAGTGCACATCAGAAAATGACACTGCAGGCTGCAGGCTTGGCTGCTGAGGTTGTGGCTGGGTGGTCAGAATCTTCCCCAGCTGTCTAGTGCAGGGATGTGCAAAGGGGGAGGGGGTGGGCCCCTGGGGGAGAGCATGAAATTTCAGCAGCACAGCTGGCTTCTGGCTGTCATGCTCATCCAGCTCATTAAAAATGTTGAAATCTGGTACTGGTTTTATGTCTGCATATTCACATCGAAAAGCCCATTAATAAAATTTTTGCATTCTATAGACTTCTTACAGATTCCAAAACAGTTTTTGTTGTATGGACATAACCGTAATTTCCATCCTTTGGATTACATTAGATAGGTTGGTCACATCTACATGAGCGGCTTTTCCCGGCGAAACTGGGCTTTTGTTCGAAAAACCTGCGCCATGTCCACGTGGAAAACGTGTTTTGTCGACAAAACCCAGCACATTTGCCAAGAGCGTCATACCTCTCCCCGTTCAGGTGTAACGCCTCTCTTGACAGCGTTCTGTCAACAAAACAGCCGTGTAGATGCTCCCGGGCCCTTCTTTCGACAGACAGGGCTTCTGATTCACGGGCAGCCCTGTTTGCAGAGCTTCTGGTCAGCCATTCTGTCAAGAGAGGGCTGCTCTGGCTGCTGTCCATCGACAGAGCAGATTTCTCTTTCTATCTGCTTTTGTGTGTAGACTTGATCTAATGACAGAGGTCCTGCCGGGAAATCTTCCCGTGTAGATGTGGCCATTGGGAGCGTGAGGGCCCTGCTAACTGCAGGGATGACAAGTGTAGCCTGATGTAAACAGTTTACTCACCCCCCAGTCTAGTGCATAGAGGTATCTCTTGATGGTTTGACGCATAAAGTGGGGTGATGTTCTGCGATCACCTGGTTGATGTATGGTGCTTCAGCACCTGGTCTTTTATAAGTCCTAATTTTAAAAGCAAAGAACCTATGTGGCTCTGTGAGGGCAGGGGCCAGCCCCTTGGTTTCTGATTGGCTCCAGAGGGCAGGGGTCCCATTCACTCATAAAAATGACTGTAGCAAGACTCCTGCTTTGCAGAACATTTATTTGGTCACTTTGGAGGTAAGCAGCAGAAGTAGAACACTGAGTCGAGACACACTGTCAAACAGGATGTATGTTGATCACCTGCATCACATTCAGCCCGATGTTTCCACCAGTTTGGGCACACACAGCTATCCACCTGGCCCCTATTTCAAAAGGGATGTTTACCTCCTTCGCGATAGAGAAAATAGCAATTTACAAGATCTGTCAGGATGAAAATCTATGTTGTTTCTTGCAGGTCTCTGCAGCCCTGGCTGCGCACTCGCCGTAAAATTCCCCCAAAGGAGAGAAAGCAAGCCAACGCCTTCAAGTTATCTACAAAATTCACAAAAAGTCACTTCTTTGTAAATTATTAAGTGCCAGGAAAACATCAAGAGAAACGGAGTCTCAAGAATACAGGCAGGGGAATTTGAGAGAGGGAATAGTTCAAAACAAAAACGCTCTATTCAATAAATCTCATTAATGAGACTTTACATCAGTCAGTACAGTGACAATAATAATCCCATTTATTTACAGAGTACATAATCTCCAAATGTATTGTTGTCACTTTATGCTAAAACAAAGGCAGATTCCTCATTGGCAGAGGGCAGATCAAAGGACCCAATTGGTTTCCTCCATCCATTTCTGAGAATCTCTGATAAATAGATGACTTTGGAGAGAGGGGAGTGGGGTGGGGGAATCTCCAATCTCCATTAAACACTCATCTCCAAGTTAGACACAACAAGCATTTTTTCTTCAGGCCCCAGAGGAAAGAAATCAATGCATCTGCAGAGGAATAAGAAGCCATTGAGTTGTTTTGAATGAAAATGTTATTGGTTTGTGGCTTTTTTTCCCCCAAGAGGATTGATCTAAAAGGAGAGTGAGGAGGCAAGAAAGGGAGATAGAAGACATTGGCCTGCTGCTGTCTGACTGGCAGATTCCAGTTAACACCTTATCAGCAGGCAGCAGCAAATCCTGACTTGCTGAAGCTACAGGGCGAAAGCGGTAGGGGAGGGTGTTCTGTAACCAGGGACAACAGCAGCAACACTCAACAGAGCTACCGGGAGGATAAAGAGAGAGAGACACAGATCCTGCACAATAACCTTCCTTTCCAAGCACGGAGAAGGGAGGAAAAACAAATCAACCTGCAGTGTTTAATTTTTTATTAAGAGAAACCACGACCCCAATGTAACCTCAGCTCCGATTACTGCTCCCCCACCTCTGAAAGCCCTCTCCCGAAGTGGAATGTCGCAGTTCTGTCTAGGACTGTCATTCTTCCATTGAACAGTGGAGTAAATCCTCCAGGACTGAAATCCTACCTCCTAGAAAGGTGGGAACACTGCTGTAACAAACACAGGTCTCCCTGCTGCCGCTGGCTTCATTGCGGAGGCTGCTTTTTTGCTTTTTAAAGAAGCATTGTTCTAGAAAGGAGAGGCGATTGGAAGAGGAACCTGGCTTTGATATTTTTTTTTTTTAAGCCCAGGCAAGCCTTCTGATGCCCCCTCAGTGAAAGAGGGAGGAGTGACCAGACAATATAGCGATTTATGCACTGAGTGGTCCGGAGGAAGAGCTGCTGGCCAATAATGGGGAAATCGAACAGCAAGCTGAAGCCTGAAGTTGTGGAAGAGCTGACCAGGAAGACGTACTGTGAGTATCTGAACCCCCTACAATCAGGCAACTTTCCGATTGCTCTTGTCCTAGGGCTAGGAGTAGGAGCCAGTTGTGTTCGAAAGGTGCCATTGCTTTTCCAGATGGGGTCCTGCTGTTTGCCTTGTGGGGACTGCACGTGTGCTAGAGGTGTGCACCTGTGAATGTTGCAGGCAGGGCTGTGTCAGCGTTTGTGTCATTTGCACAATCTGCCGTGCGAAGGGAGAAGGCAAAAGAAAAGGCAGGCACTTGCGGGGCTCACTGCGAAGGGGAGGACCCCGCCATGGCAGCGTGTTTCAGCGATTAGCTTGCCGTCCCCGTGAGGCGCACTAGGCAAGCGTTTCTTTCTAGAGAAGCTCAGCCTGGTGATTCAGGCATCACGATGCACCCCAGTGATGGCAAGGAGAATGGAACGTTCTCTTCTCCCCCAAAACATCCTCCGTGGGAGGGATGCTGGGGGAGACAGAAAATAAGGGTCAGTGGTAAACATTGCTACATTGCTGCAGTCTTTGCTTGGCAGGAGAATCTGCCTTGAGTTCTGCAATTCTGTCCCTTCCTTCCCTCCCTCCCCCCAGTTTTTTTGGTTTATTTTTAGTTCAGAGCCTTGGGTTTTGTGGAACATTGACAGTTTCTTAATCATTCCCCTAATGAAGTGCTCCAGTGCTGCTCTGCTTGGTTGCAGGAATTCGGAGGAGGTTAGCCTGGAAAGATGGGAATATAGACAGCGATTTACTGGTAGAGGGCAGGGATCCAGGGAAACACCTCACCCCATGAAAAAAAACTTTCCCCCCCAGCTCTAAACAAGCTGTAACTCACCACCAAGGAATGCCTTCCCTCCACTCATGACCTGCACTATCATCTGCTAACTCTGTGTGCGCTATACCTGGATCCACAGCTTCAGACCTCTATGGAGCTGTCTCACCCTAATCTGGATTTTCCCCAGTATATCAGGGCACAGAGAAAATCGCATTCCAGTTCTCCTCCCCCCGCTGCCTCCACTTTGGAACCAAAAAGCTTTGTTAATGTGAGGTCTCAACCAATTTTAGCTTTCAAAGTTCGGGTCCATCAGCATTCTGAAGCCCAGGGAGAGGCCAGACCCCAGAAAGCACCTTCTTTTCCACCTAGAATCTTAATAATCTGCTCCATCAAAGGGGTGGGTTTTTAATTTGAATTGCTGATGTATCTTATTAACACTGCAAGCTGCTGGACCGCTCTGCTTCACGAGACCAGCATGCTCAAAGAATTATTAAAGAAAAGCAGGAAGGAACAGCCCAGGCTGCTGTGTTCAGGTCTGCCTCTCTACACATAGGCTGGGGGCATTGTTGTTATATAGCTGGAGAGCAGTTGAGAGCAGACAGACCCAGGAGCTCTGTCACTGTGCTGCAGTCCCACAGCAGAGCTTACCCAAAAAGGCAATAGATGAAGGATGCAGCAGGTTCTCCCATAGGGAAAAGAACCACTCTGGTGCATTGCACAATCCCAACATACACTGTTGTTCTCTACATCCGCTGGGCAGCTTGGTGCACAGAGCACTAGTGCATGTCATCAGCGCAATGGGGCCCAAACTTTTCACTAGTGGGGACCCCCAATTACCCCCCAGACCATTCACAAACCCCCAGTTACCTGCCCCAAACTGTTCATGGGCACCCATCAAAGCCAATTCTATTTTCTGTGATCATTCTTATTTCTATATTTTTTTGCGTGGACCCCTCTGCATTAGAGGGTTCCCAGCTGGCAGGGTGACTTGCCTGCGGTGACATGGTCCCATCTCCGTTTCTGATCTGCAGACCAGCTGGAATGGTTCCAGGATGAGCCGACACCATCATAGGCTTCCTTGCCAGATGGTACCAGACACTGGGCTACCTTGACATCTTCTTTTGTCTCACCTCTAGTTTCACTTTACACAGCAGTGGATCCAGCTGGGGAGATATGTGTGGCGGACAAAGGATCGTGATATCTTGTTTCTTGCCAACAATTGATGCTGAACAAGTATAATAGTATTGTGATGTCATTGATACGGTGATGTTTCCGTTACTCGATAAGGCCAACCAGGGGTCACTTGTTTGAAATCACTCATTGCAACACCACCATTCTTCTCTCTGATTCTCTCTTCTGCATGCCCAACTTCTCTTCCCCCAACGAAAGAAAAAAATCCTCCACCTCTTGGTTGGGGTCAGTCTGTCCAGCGGCAAGCAGTACCAGAAACTGTGGGCCATGTTTGCAGCTAGCTGCAAACTGGCCTCTCATTTTACATTTCTCCTCTTTCACATGCAACTCATGGCACCTTCTTCGTAGGTCCTCAACTCATGTTTGCACGTGCAGGCTGGGCAGCAAGATGCACACAGCCACCAGCACCTGGGTGTGTGCCGATGAAACTAGGTTGTGTGGATGACGATGGCTGTATAAAACATGCAGGTCTAACTGTCCAGGCTCAGAATTAGATCCCATGGCCCAAATTGCTGTCGGGTGTTTGAGTACCCCCTCCTTGACATCAGTAGAACTGCTCCCAGGTAACTAGGACAGGGCTGTGTTTGTCCTCATCGTTTCAGGCCTCCTCTCTGGAAATAACCACTTTAGTTAAGTGTTCTGCAGCTTTGCTACAGCTGCCAAGCAGAAGGACCGCTTTCCAGTCTGAGGAAGGTACTTATATGGCCCTGATCACCATCCTATTAGAGAGTCTCAGATTTTATCCTTAGAGCCCTGGGAGCTGGAGAAGTGCTGTTATCCCCATTTACAAATGGGGAGCAGAGACATAGGGATAAATCAATGACTTTTCTAAGGTCTTTCACGTACAGAATTTTAGCTGAGGTGGGGATCGAACCCTCATCTTCTGAGTTCAGTGTCCTGTCTGCTAGACCCCCCTCTTTCATCTTTGGAAGTAACACTGGATACTCAGATCAGTTGTATCATAGGCAGCTTTTTAAAGAGACTAAAACCTTCCCTTCCATGCTGGGGCCAGGATAACCGGGCCTAATTCTTGACTTCATCATTCCATTTTACACCGCTGCCCCATCATCCCATCTCCTATGTGAAAGCCAAAAGCAGCCATGATGGGATGTGGGCCCACAACTTTTGCCTGGGCTTGCTATCATGTTACTGAGCCTGACAGCTTCAGCTTTTCTCTGTTGATAAATCGGGTCCTGTTAAGAGCCCCAATTTAAAGGGTTGGAAAACATACCTGCTAGTGATAGACTCAAGAAGCTGAACTTATTTAACTAAATAAAGAGAAGGGTAAGGGGTGACTTTACATGGGGTGCAAATATTTGATAAGAGGCTTTTCAGTCTGGCAGACATAACAAAACAAGTGGCTGGAAGTTGAACCTAGACAAATTGAGCTCGGAAATAAGGTCCCAGTGTTTAACAGTGAGGGTCATTAACCTGTGGAACAACTTATCAAAGGTCGTGGTGGATCCTCTATCACCAGCCATTTGTAAATCAAGATTGGACATTTTCCTAAAAGCCATGTGTTCTGCTTCAGAGAGGAGTTGTTTTGGAGGAGGTCTGTGGCCTGTGTCACATAGGAGGCCAGAGTGAGAGGATCACAATGGTTCTTCTGGCCTTTGAATCTCTGAAGCCTAGTTTGTGGACCAAGTTAGCTTGTGGATTGAGATACACATATAGACAGATATCCCCTGGGTGTGTCTGTGACAGGTGTCTGATAATAATAGGTAACCAGTCTTGTCTTGGGAGGTTCGGATCCCATTGTGTGGTTGCCATATCATTGTGATCCCTACGTATTTAGTTTGAGTGCTTTTGCACCAGATCCCAAGATGAATTTATGGAATTTCCTTCCGTTACATCATCATATATGGTGGGGGGGGCATTCAAAATAATTAGCTGTTAATTTGAGTAGAGTTACCGTATAAAAAAGAGGACACCCCAAGAGGGAGTATATCTGTATCAGTATCTACCAACTTACATTGTAGTAATGTCTTATAGTATATATAGTACATTAATACAACGTGAGTTGGTAGATACTGATACAGATACACTCCCTCTCAGGGATGTCCTTTTTTTTAAAAGGTCAAGTATGGTAGCCCTAAATTTGAGGGGCTGCTGGCTTTTCATGTATCGAGCTCCCTGCCATTGCTGTGCTGTACAAGGCTATCAGTACATACACATTCTATAGGGGCACGTAACAACGTAAAGCTAAGCCATGTCTCAGAAATCTAACGCTGCATGTCCCCTGTTCAGAAAAAGTTGCTTTGGGGCATGTTGTCAGGAAGGCCTATGGAGTCGTGTTATGTAGCCCTCAGCATAGAGAACGAGGAACCTATTTCCAGTGATACTACTGACTTGCAGTGCTAGAAGTTGGATTTTAAATGTATTCAGTTATCTACAGCTGCAGATAGCTGCCAAGTGAGATTTTTAGCATAAGAAGCACCCATATAACAAATGTATTTGTGCACCTTGCTCCTGTTGAAATCATGGAAGTTAAGTGTCTAACACCATGAAGGATCTAGGTCTGGCTGCTTCCCTGCATCTTTCTGCACCTCAATACCTTTAAAACTCTAGCTCTCCTGACACCACATTGCTTCCCTGAGAAGTGTCAGAGTGAAACCAGCTGGCCTGTGCAAAGGAGATCTAACCTTTCTTGGGAAGCTGGGCTGTTGCCCCTCACGGGAGTACAGGAGAAGCCAATGGTGAATGATGATAACAATAAATAATGTGAATCTTTGCGCTTCCATAGGGTGTTTCCCAGCCTCTTAACGTGCTTTGTAGTCATTAATGTATTAAATCTCCCAATGCTCAGTTGAGGTAGCTTAGAAGGATGATTTTTGCTGCTGTGCATTTCGTCCCAGGGCTTGAATTGTAAAGTACAGTAAGTGCTTTCTGCTTTTTAGCTTCCTAAAGGCCTTGAGTCAACATAGCACTTAACCATGTGCTTAACTTTAAACATGTGCTTAAGTCTCAGTGGCTGCAATGGGAGCTAAGCATAGGCTTAAATGCTTTGCAGAGCTGGGACTAATGTACCTCATGTTGTACCTCTGTTGTGCGTTGTTGTGAGGCTCTGGGAGGTGTTTCTCATCCTTGTGGCTCTGATACTGGTTTTAATCTGAGCTATGTCTTGTGATCCTATGCGCTGTGATAATAGTGCATATGTGCCTGTAAAAATAAATAATATGCCACAGGCTCTGGTTGGAATAACAGCACACCACCGGGGTGCCTCAATTGCAAATCACAGTTTCAGTCCTGGAGTTGCAACATTTTTACTCCCAATGTACAAAAGCAGGAATCAAGGCCTTAACATCTTGAGATCATTACAAAGATTTTGCTGCTTTAGGCTTCACATTTTAAAGCTTCTTTTCTGCTGCTGGAAGGACCAGAACAGTGTCCCCACTAATTTTCTCCATCCAGGCATGGAATAAATTTTGTTATGTGCACCAAGGCATATGCAAATGTGCACCACGGGTAGAAACACATACTGCCGGCTGTGGGCAGCTGTGGTGCTCTGTTAATCAGCTGGGCAGCACCTGAATTTTTCCTGGGCGGCCAGCCATGTGTTCAGCTTGCAGGGAACACTGGTTCAGAACCGTTTTTTAAAAATGAGAGCTGAGAGTTCCATCAAATCATATGACCCCAGCAGCTGTGGCTTTAAGACAAAACCGCTGAATATCATGGGAATTGGCAAGGCTGCCTGTGGATCCATGCAGCTATAAAGGTCCCCCAGATGGATCTAACTGCAGGATTGCAGGCCGGTTTCCCATTTTAGCAGCTGCATTTTTGGGGCCTGCAATGAATTTGCAGAGGCGCCCCTGGAGTGGGCAAGTGGGGATGGGGGCACAGTTCTTTGTGAATGCAGAATTACATCTGCAGCAGTGGAGGTCCACTTTGAAAAACTGGACACAAATCAAATAAGAGACTCTTTTCCTAAGAAACGTATGCCAGTCCCTATTATGTACTTTGTGAATTTTAAATTCATTTCGTATCATTTGTTCCTCTTTTATAACACAGTTAACTTGACAGTAGTGCGCTGAATTAATGGGTGTTAAATTTCAGAGCAAATTATGACTATTTATTTATATTTACTGTGGAATCAAGAGGCTGGTTGAATTCTGCGGGAAAGAAAAAAAGAGTGAAAGTCAGCAGTGATAAGCTAGCAACTTCTGCTTGTTATTTCTGAATGAGGGGCTACAAAATTGGGGCTTGGTTATGTTTTATTTTTCCAGCATTCGGCAGACCTGGTGCTAGCGATCTTTTCTTCCGTGGAAATGGCCTGTATTCTGGGCAGCAGAATGGTACAGATCTCTGGGTTCCATTCAGCGTTCTGTCACTAGCTCTGTGCCTAGAACTCCACACTGCAGATGTTAGTGCGGAGCCAGGCCAACCCACTGAGCCGAGTGACAGGCAAGGTGCTCTGAAGGCAAGTTGGGTCAGCTGCGGTGCACAAGACCCTGCTGCCTCCTGAGATTCTCACCCAGAGCAATAGATTCCAAGTATGTCACAGATTACTGGAGAAAAAAGTGGGAAGGGAAAGATGTTCTCTGCTGTGTCATGCTGTTCAGCCCCTCCTCCCCCGACTCATTAATGGCTGCCTGGAAATGATAATACAACAAGGAGGAGGATTTGAGGAGTGGATTTGGGACAGAAAAGATGCTTGGACTGTGGAGAGCGACCAAAACACTGGGTGGCAGCCAGTGGTGGAGAATCAACCCTTGGGCATTATGGTTGGGCCCTGATAAGGTTTATATTAGTCAAGCTGATGCATTTTAAAATCCTTCCACTGCTGATCAGACAGAACAAAGAAACGATCATGAGGATGAAGCTGAGTGCTTCGCGCCTATAGTACTGTGCATGTCAAGATCTGCGCCAGCCTTCCCTGTAAGCTGAGCACTTGGGCAGCTGCGCAGGACAGACTCAGGTGTTGCCCAGCTGATAAGCAGAGCACCTGCAGCCAGCAGCGTGCATTTTTACTGGTGGTGCACATCCGCACATGCCTTGGTGCACATCACATTTATTCCATCCATGGATGGAAAAAATTAGAGGGAATCCTTATCTGCATATAGACAGGTAAATATTTATTATTAGACCTGTTGTATAGACAGGAAGAGCAAGGCGCGGATGAAGTGTTTTCCCCAAGGTCACCTAGAGAGTCAGTGACACAGAGGCAGGAATAAAATTCAGGTCCCTCTCCGAATCCAGCGACTTTCTACGCTACAGACTTTACTGTTACATCATCAGGTACCCCAGGTTTGGTGCAAAACATGCGTACCAACTAGCCTTTTCTTTAGGGCTGGGTCTACACTAGACTTACTTACCTTATAATGCCGCTGTTGTGCTTCCAGTACACCCCACAGTTCAAGGGCCAAGATAGACAGGGGTTTGCTGCCACCGCGGTCTTAATCATTGTGTCAAGCTGATATCAGCTGCCCTGGGAGCTGGTGAGTTTGCAGGTCCATAGGCACACCCCTGCATGTCTGGGGAACTCCAGAGCTACCTGCCTCTATAGGTAAATGTCTGCCCAGCATTCTTAAGCAAACCCTCAAACACAGACATCTCTTCCTGTTGCAAGGCAGTGCAGGGCATTTGTGTTGAAATTTACCATTGCATTGGGCTTGAGGTTGCAATATGTAGGTGGGACTTTGACCTCTGTGTTCCTGAAAGCAGACCTCAAACCTGATTTTCAGTGGTGCATAACATTTTTGCTTTTACTTGCTTCAGTTGGAGTTGTATGTTCTGGGCGCCTCTGCAAACCAGGCCCCCAATAGCCAGGGGAAAGAATAGATGCCCTCTTTTAGGAGCTGAACCCAGGTATGTTTGCCACATGCATTTATTTTTTGACTATTTCCTGAGCGGTTCTTTAGCTGAATGCTATTACTGAACAAATCTGTCCATGTTATAAATCTTTAACTCGTTTGTTGTGGTATCTCAACATTTTTAATAGTGTGTGTCCCCTGATGAGTTGATTTTTCCAGTGATCTCTGATCCTTCACTAAACTGTTGTGTATCATTAATGTGTAGTGTGAAATAGCTGTTGTGCTCCACTCCAGAGGTAGCTGCATTTTGGTGGTAGGTGAGGTGATTCTTCGATGTCTAATTTAGAGCACGCTAGTATCCTAGGTGAAGATTATGTCTCCTGTGCTAGGTGATTGTCAGACTAAAATTAACAAACTCAACTGCAGTTTCCCTTCACCCCATAATAAACCAGTCAGTTCTTCTCTCCAGAGCATCCTGTTGAGGTCCATGCACTTGCTTTAGTTGGACAACTGGAGTCTGGAGCTGTGTGCAGGCTGCGGAGTAGCGGCTGCAAAGGCTGTTTCTCACGCTAGCTCACTTGTTGCTGAGTTTCTTGTCAGTGGCAATTACTATTTACAAGCATGTGAAAGGGAGGCTTAACTAGAGGAAGGAAAACATCTCTCCAGCCTGCACACAGTCAGAGCAGGACAGAAGCAGGTAACAGGACAGCTTGCAGACCAGCCATTGCTCGATCACCTTGTGCTTGCCCACCTACATTGCTGCCAGTGTGGTTCTTGGGAGCATGCTTAGGGGTGTGGGACAGCATAGCCGGATCCTTTTCTTCTGTCACAGGAGGAGGGATCCCGAGATATGAAAGGGAGAAATGGGGGACCTGATGGTTTCAGAGATATACAGGGACTTTGGCTCCAGCTGTGACCATGCAGGGTGAGATGACAGCTTGGTAAAAGCACCTGAGCCCTGTTTGTGCTGGAGTCAATGGGAAGGACAGCGGTGGGGTTTGCTTCTCTACCCAAGTCACTTGTTACAAGCCGGCTGGATTGGTGCGGAACCCAAGCTAGTACCAGGCACTGGCCTGTGACAGTGGTATTCAATCTTTGCCGTGCTCTGGGGCCACCTGGCATCCTCCCACGTGACGTAACCAGATCTAGTCAGCATTCCCCACCCCAAAGCTCTGCACCCGAGCTGTCACTGCGACTGCCAGTGACTGTTAACAGGCTCAGCAGAGGTGGTCGGGACTGAATGGGCTGTGGCAGATGGCTTCTCTAGGCCAGGTGCAAGACCTGTTGCTAAGGGCAGCAGGACAGCAGCTCCGTCAGTGGCGGCTGGCGCTCAGGAGGGCCGGCTAATCTAATTCTGAGGACACAGAGGAAAATGGTGCCCGAGGAGTGAGGGAAAGGGGTGGGGGCACTGACCTGGGTTGGGGCTCCATTGACGGTGGACACAGCCTCCGGTGTTTAGAAGCAGTGTGGTGCAGTGGGCTAGGCCCTGACCCAGGAAGAGCCTGGGTTCTAGTCCTGGCTCCGCTGTGTGTCCTTCTCCTTGCTTGTCTGTTTAGAGTATGACGGGAGTGACCATCTGTCCTGCGTTAGGTGGGACGGCCCCGTACTTGGGAAATCAAAAAGGTGTCCCGACTTATCTTTAAAAGGGACTAATTGTCCCGTAGTTGGGCCCTCCCCTGCAGACCTTTTCCGCCAGTAGCTTCGCAGGTGCAGCTGCTGGTGGGAGTCACTTCCCCGAGCCTTGGGGAAGCGGGGGAGTGTGGGCAGCTGCTGCATCCCTGCTGCTTCCCCGGGCTCCTGGGAAGCGCTGAGTGCTGCCACCTCCTTCCCGGCTCCCTAGGGCTTGGTGGTGCCGGGAGGAGCCTCCCTTCCCCGCAATATCTCCCTGTCCCGTGTTTGGAACAGGGAGATATGGTCGCCCGAACCACGAGCTCTGGGGTGGACTCAAGGCACTACAGTAACAGAGCTGGCAGTGTGATACCCAGCCCCTCAGCTACATCCACCAGAAATGCTGCATGAGCTCATGCTCTGCAGAGAGGGCAGCACAGTCATTTCATGCCCCTTCACACTGGACCTTCCATCAGACGCAGAGGAGCAGCTGCAACCTGCAGGCCCCCTGCTCAGAGGGAAGGGAGGGCACTGTCATGCTGGGAGTGTGAGAAGAAGAGTTCACAATGTGGCCACAACACTGGGCATGGCTCTTTCTCCTCCACCGCAAACCCAGTCGTTCCTGGGCATTGCACAAAGCTCCCTTTGGTGTAAGATGCCGCAGGGATGATTGACTGGCACTTGCTTCATCCCCTCCTCCTGACTGGCCCAGAGGGAGCTGAGCTGTGGAGGGCGGAAGGGGACAGAAGGTGCATTACTGGGTGCGTAGCCGGGTGGGTAGGGAGAGGGAGACAACTGTGTTGTTGTGTTCCTCTGTGGAAGGGTGACAGGGAGCAGCGAAATCCTATTCTGTCCCTTAGCAGACCACAAAGAGAGCCTGCCCGATGCTGCAGAGGCATCAAAAGAGTCGTATTTCATTTATCCACTGACACGTTAGCTTATCTGTGGTGTGTTCTCTTGACCTTTGCTGGCTGGTGCTGTAATTAAGGTTGTGAAACAGGAAGCTCTGAAGCCATCAAAGGTCCCAGTTCTAAGATCCAATCCACGTGACTGGCTTCTGCCTCTGGGGGGTGATGTTGCCTTCTCTCTTTCTCTCTGACTTTACTTCCCTCATTCTTTTTTTCTCTCCTTCCCTCTGTACCTCCTTTCATGGTGATTGCACTTCCGCTGCGCCCCAGCCCCCTTCTGGTTTGCACAAAGAGGACCCCCATAACAATCCAACACACAGGATAACACCCTGAAAAATGTATCTGCTACAGGCATGCAATCCCCCGCTGCCCAGAGGTGCGAAGACAGCTCCACGGTGGGAAAGTTGAGGTGCTGGGACAGAGCAGTGAAGAATCTATGTAGGGCTGTATATGTGAGTCTTGTACTAAGCAGGGATTACTAGACAATGCTGCTTCCCTAAGAATTATGATTATTGCCTGTGTGAGGGCTGCTGTGAGCTATTTTGTCCTAGAGATACAAATTATGCAGATGGGCGGGGTTGTTCTATATGCTAATGAAAGATTAGGGCTCGTTTCCAGAACCTTCTGCAAATTATCCTGCCTTTGAGGCATATCCGAGGCTTCTGAACTGAATCGAGTTTGTCAGCTTCTTTCCCTTTCCTATCGGAACGTGTGTTTCTTTCGTGCCCATTTTGGCCTGGCGGTTTGTAGTAAGTAAGCCATGTTCTTCTGAAGAGATTCACCAGTTCGGAGCTTTGCAGCCCTTGTATGAAGGTACAGTGTGCCCTTGGTGGTGCTCCTCCTAGTCCCTTCTCAACCCCCCATTTTATTGGCTGTCTAGGTACATGTATTTGGCTGCATCACCATGGTATCTGAGCCCCACAAATGGGTTTATTCTCCCGTGGCGGTAGATGCTCCTTTTCAACGCATGCCAACTGAAGCACAAGGCGAAGTGACTTGCCCAGATGCACACAGAAAGTCTGTGCTTGAGCCAGGACTTGATCCCAATATGAGTCCCGGTTTCATGCCTTATCCATGAGATTGTCCTTCCCATTCTAGCACGCATCTAGGGTTTAAGCCTATTAAGGGCCTTTGATTGATCTGAGGAACAATGTCTTCCCTTCAGATTTCTCCCTCACACACACTGTGGATGAGAAGACAGGGTTTTCATTCCGTGAGGGACAGTTTACCTGCATTTGGAATAATTCTTCTTTTCAGAGGTGGTACAGAGCTGTTCCATAAAGGCGGCCTAGGGGAAGACCCAGGAGGAGCAAGGCGAATGAGTCAAGCAATGAGCCTAGTTTTGTTTCAAACCATTGTGGAAAAAGTGGTTTATGCAGGGCTGCTGAGCTCTTCGCGGTCAATAGGCCCTGTTGGATGGACTAGATTCTCAGGATGCACCAACATAGTGCTTAACGCTTGGGAAGGAGACCCATCAACTCTTGTTTTTTCCCATAAAATTATATGATTCCCAAAGAGAGTCATTCTCCCCTGGCCTTACCCTGGAAGGCCTTAAGATGCAACCTGAACAAGGAGAGGTTCAGGCAGCTGTGAGCTGAGCCAAGATCCAGTACAAAAGAAGGTTGCCATATTATGCTAACCCCCCGCCCCCAAATATTAGTCATAAAACTTTGACCTCCCATGGAACCTTTACTGTGAGGAACCCAAACTGCATGGCCTTGTCACTTGCGCCTGATGGCCTGCTATGATGTAGGCACGATTATACCTATTTGACAGATGGGGAGACTGAGGCACAGAGCAGAGATGTGAGTTGTCTAAAGTCACACAGGTTGACTAAGCTGGGGGTTGAATGCAGGATTCTTGGATTCTGATTTCTTGCCTTAACTTTCAGGCCTGGGGTGGCTTCCACAAATTCCCCACTATTGTTAACAATGGGTCAGTTCCACCGGTGCTAGCAACATGGAGAGCCCAAGTGTACATAGGCACCAGTATTGTTAACCCAGTATAGACCAGCGCTAGATGACGTGGTGGTAAGGATGCTAGTAGCTAGTATAAGCAATGACATGCTGTGGGCCTGTGCTTTGAGCTCTGTGTCAGAAATGCATGATATCAGGGTATGTCTACACTACCCCATCTTCCGGAGTTTGATTTTGTGTGCCTGGTAGAGACCTGCAAAGTCGAACTGTCTGGGGTTGGTAGTTGATCCCTGTACTCCCCAGTACTGTGAGGAGTGAGGCAGGTCCGGCTGATCTCCCTCTGTATGGCCATCCAGGTTGATTGCAAATAAGTCAGTTCCAGCTATGGGGTTTGACTAAGACATCAGTGTTAAAACAGCTGGAATGCAGCTGAAATCCAGGTTTATTGCTGGTTCTCTCTAGCTTTTAGGAGCTAATGTGAAAATATTATTATTATTATTATATATTAATTATTATATTATTATTATTCATAAAATGTATGTATTAGCCAGGGAGCAGGCAGTGTAGAAACCATTTCAGACCAATGAGTCTCTCCCAGTTTGCCCTGTCTACACTGACTGACCAAAATCCACTAGCACCCAGTTTAGTTGAAGTCATGTTTCAAAAGCAATTTCTCTGCAAATGTAAATCGGATGTAGGGCCCAGATCCTCAGAGATGTTTATGTGCCTAACTGCTTTTGATTTGAATGACTCCGAGCGTACCACGGCATTGTGTAGGGAAGAACCGCTGTCACAGAACAAGGCAGACCGTGAAACAGGTTTGCTGATCTTAGCTCTTGCTCAAGATGCTGGTTATTGGCTAGCTAAGGAGGAAGAAAGGAATAAGGATATTAGACTATATCAGCCTTCTTTTCATGCATGCGGACGGCTCCCTGCCCTGTGTGCTGGCCCAGTCACAAGCAGCTACTGGTGACACGCCAGTAGCAATTTTGAACTAGTCTGTGAATCCAGACAGTCACGCTGAGCCCGGAGGGTTAGCAGTCTGGTGTGTGTTTAATGTTTAACTAGTGAAGCTGTTTACATTTTTAAACTTGAATTTTTATGAGGGGGAAATCAGTAGACCAAAAAACATCGGCTGTCAAACGACCAACGCTCAGGCTCCCTCCGTTTCAAACCATTTGGCTTAAAGCTCCTATAATTGATATTACAGAAGAATGTGCAGATCCCAACTTACCACAGGACCTGTGCAAGCACAGAATAGAAGACAGTACCTGCCTGGAAGAACATACAGTTTCAAGGCAGACGGAGAGACGGGGGAGATGGAGGTAAAAGAAATAAAGTGACTTATTTAAGCTCATTTTTAGAAGCAGGAACAGAACCCAGATCCTTAGTCTACAGTCTGCTATACTAGACTGGTGGCTTTCAACCTTTCCCAGGTACACCAGTGGGGTGAGGGGGATGGCAAAGAGGGCAGATGACCCAGGGCCTGGTGTTTCAAAGGAGCCCAGACCTCCATCTGCTGCTGCTCACACTCTTCCTGCACTGGTGAGGCTCAGGCTGGTCACGTGGGCTTGTTCTGCTCCTTCCCCTGGGGTCCGAGCTTGGGTGACTAGCCTGAGCATCCACACAGCTGTTTTTAGTGTGGTAGCACAAGCCAGTGCAAGTCAGTCTACCGAAGCTGGGAGGCTGGTTCCCCAGTGCAGTGCGGATGTACTCTGAGGGGCTGGCTGCTGTTATAAGCAGCCTGGTAGTGGAGGCCAATGTCAGGGATAGACTCACTCGGAGTGTATCAAGCCGAGAAAAAAAAGAAGTGAACCCTTAATTCATTTTAGTTAACTCAAGTTCAGATAGCACCGAAGACACAGTAATTTGGTGTTTAATTGGGATCAATAGCTCCTGTTCAATCCCAGGGTCCCTTCTGGGCTTTGTCATAAAAAGCCTGGGAGTTGCCTCTTTGCTGCATTTTTTTAACCCAAGTTAGCTGACCTGTGGTAAAATGCCCTTTTCACACTGCAGTTTGACTGTGTAAGAGGCAATGATGGTGCCCCCTAACTGCGAGCATGTCAGTGCAGGCCCATTGCTCTGTGGATGCTGTCACTATGGGGCCGGTCCACCCTGCGCTGTGTTGGAGCAGGCTGGGACCTTTAATTCATTCTCTCATAAAAGCACTCGTAGTTAGATGTTGAAAAAGCCGTGCCGGAAGCGACATTGGCTAGTGGCAGTGCAGTGGTTACAGCACAGGACTGGGATACTGGAGATGAAGAGTTGAAGATACTGGACAAGTTGCTTGGATTCCTGGTTCCAGGGTTATCCCAGTGGTGATGCAGGGATAGAAATGCTACATCAAGTTTGTAAGGTGCATGGTAGTCATTGGGTGAAAAGTGCCCTATAGCAGCAAATAGAGTTTATTTGTCACTCCCAATATCTCCTTTTGGTATCTACATGGCCCCCCATCTCCACACTCAGTGCCACGGTCTGCTTCAGAGCAGAGGGCCAGGAACAAGGACTTCTGAGTGCTCATCTTAGCTCTGCTAGGGACTCCCTGCAGGACCTTGGGCCAGTCACCTTGTCCCGTGTTGCCCCATCTGTAAAGTGCGGATAACCCCTCACAGATGGTTGGATGTTTGTCAAGGGAGTTAAGACCTTCATCATATCGGTGCTATAAAAGGACACATTCTTTGGCATGGCTGTCACCTGTGATGGTACAGTATAATGTGACTCACTTGTCGCTGGGTGTTGTGGGGGTCCCCGTCTGTGCCCAATCCACAGAGGCCAGGACTTACAGCCCCAGCTACAGAGCCTGGTGGTGGCTCAGGTGTTTGGCTCCAGAAGTTCCTACTTCATTCCCTGCTGGTGCCACAGTTACTGGGGAAAGAGCCGGATGTGAGGGGATGGCTGCCCCATGTGAACATTTTAGGGTGGAGCTGGAGGCAGCATATCTGCCTAGGGAGCTTTACAGACAGGCCCTGCTGGCCTGGCACGTAGGGTAGAGGGCTTCCGGCTGTTTTTTCAATGGGTCACTTACACACAGGGAGCACATCCCTTCTTCCCCAGCTCTTCCCTTCTCAACTGGCCTATCACGGAGCTGTAAACGGAGTTCATGGCCAGGCCAGCAAACTCCTCTCACCCCATCATCAGCCCCCACCCCTCCAGGCGTGAGCATCCTGAGGCAGCAGGCCTTCAGCGGCGATGGACGCCAGTGCCTCGCCTCTCCTTTCAGCCCCTCTCCCCGAGTGTGCATGGGAGGCAGTGAGCATGCACGTCCAGTTCAGTGGGTGTGAAATCTCTTTCCCTGCATTTTAAGCCTTGCTGGTGCTTTGGAGCAACAGGGCTTCATTTCGGGAGCTGGGAGGAGGAAGACCTCTTCACTCATACCCTGGATGCCCACACCTCTTCCTAATCGTCCTTTGTTGGACTCCCTGTGCGCCCCCAGGCAGGCCTGGCCCAGGAATTTGATGGGGCGGCAGGAGGTTGCAGACTGAATCGTGGCCCTTGTACCACGGCAGGAGGCATTTGGATTTCCTAGCGTGTTCCCTTCCCGTGTCGTACGTGGGGAAGTTGAGGCACGGGGAAAGAGCAGGAACCCGAGTGGCACCGTTTGTCTCTTGAGTTACTGGAGGGGGCAGGAGGGTGGGGAGATAGACATCACCAGAGTCTCCCATGTGGCACTTGATCCATTGGTGTACACAGCTTCTCTGTCTGCTCTCCCCTGAGAATTTGCCTAGAGGATGATGCTGAACTCACTGGGCCTGAGCCATGCTGATGCTCGCCCCTGTTGCTAGCACTGCAGCTGGAAAACTGGCACAGTTGCATCCAGTGCAGACAGATCCTCAATTACCCTTAAAAGGTATCTGAATAAATATGTTAAAACTAAGCTCCCTCTGGAAGTGAGCACCCTGGCTGCCGGCTCTTGCGCTGGTTTCATTTCACGTTCTCCTTTTCCCGTGGTCCCTGTGGCAGAGAGGTTGGGTTCGTGCTTTCCTAGGATGTGTCCACACAGCAAAGTTATTTTGGAATAACAGCTGCTATTAGGAAGTGACTTTGCAAGCATCTACGCAGCCAAACCGCTATTTCGAAATAATTTTGGAAAAGCCAATGGCTTATTTCGAGTTCTGTAAACCTCATTCCATGAGGAATAGCACCTGTTCCAACACAGACATTTGGGATATTGAGAATAGGTGCTAATTTGAAATAGGGGACCTCCAACCCCAGCCAGGGTGCTCTGCTCTCCAGTCAGTGTGGAGGCTGTATTTTGAAATAGCTGAGTGCTATTTCAATACACATTTTGTGCGTAGCCACACTGTTTTGAAATAAGCTAGTTTGGAAAATTTCTTGAGCTACGTCTACACTAGAGAGTTTTGTAGACAAGACTGGTGTTTTGTTGACAATACTCATGGGGTATTTGCACACAAAATGCATTTTGTCAATAGAAACTGGCGACAGAAAAGCCTCGTAGATGCTCCAGGGAGCCCTTTTGTCGACAGAGCGGGTCCAAAGAGGATCCGCTTTTATGTGTAGGTGTGATCTGTTGACAGAAATTTTGTCAGGACATGTCTTCTGACAGTAACTTCTGTAGACAGATGCTTCTAGTGTAGGCATAGCCTTCTGGCATAGCCTATTCCAGAATAATGCTGCTGTGTAGACATAGCCCTAGTGAACACTGTGGGAGCTCTTTTGTTGCTAGGCAGCTCTGAGTATGGGCTGGGCCAGTATGGTCTTAAGCAAGACCCAACTCATCAGATGAAGGTTGTGGTTTTCCTAGGGGACTAAAGGAGCTGGAAGATCCACATCTCAATATGAAGCTGGTGCCTGACTTTAGGTTCCTTTGAAAAGCATCAAGGAGTCCATCTAGAGCTTCAGTCTGCTTGTCTCATGGAGTCCCCCTGCAAAGGACCACAGCTGGGCTCAGGAGTTGACTTACCTCTTTAGAAAAGCTTGAGAGCAGGGATGTGGAGGGCAGCAGCTTTATTTCTTGCTGGCTGCAGACTCCATGAGACTGTCAGGCTGTTGATTCCCAGACCCAGCAGGGCTGAACTCAGGCTTTCCCTGAAGTTGGTAGGAAGCTGTTGTGCAGCACGTGAGGGTAGGGCCTCCTCTGAGGAATAAAAAACACAGAGGAGTGAAAAAAAGAAGAAAAAAAACAAACTCTCGAAATCTAGAGACTCAGTTCAGCTCCTGGTTACACCTGTTCAACTGCTGTGACTTCAACTGCCTTCAGGATCCAGCCCTGAACCTCCAAATTTATGGTGTCAGTGGATTCATAATAACGAACGGCACTCACTTGCCATGTGGGGCTCTCAAAGCACCCAAAAAATGTATAGCAAGAGGTAGGCAGGTATTATTTTCCCTGTTGTACTGATGGAGACAATGAGATCCCTCTCGTGCCTCTGCCAGAAAGCCCATCCTTTGTGCACACGAAGGACCCTTAGTAGCAAGAAGTAGGTTTACAGCAAAAGCTTGAATCACTCAAGAATGACTGAACGAGTTTGGCTCAGAATTTCCAGATCACTTCAGCTTTGGGGCTGAGCCCAGACTTGGAAAAGGTCAGCCTCAAAGAATGATCTTTCAGAAAATTCGCAAAATTAGGTGACTAGACAACAAAATGGCCCATGAATTTTAATGTCGATAAATACAAAGTAATGCATATTGGAAAACAAAGTCCAAAATACATATGAAATGATGGGGACTAGATTACTTGTTACCACTCAAGAGGGAGATCTTGGAATCATTGGGGAAGTTCTCTGAAAACATTCACTCAATGTGCAGCAGCAGTCAAAGAAGCAAACAGAATGTTAGGAATCATTAAGAAAGGGATAGAGAATAGGAGAGAGAATCTCTTATTTCCTCTATGTAAATCCATGGTAGGCCCACATCTTGAATATTGCATAAAGGTGGGGTTGCCTCATCTCACAAAGGTATCTCGGCATTGGGAAGAGTTCAGGAAAGCATTAGAGGTATGGAACAGCTGCCACATGAGAAAAGATTAATACAACAGGGACTTTTTTGTCTCATGGACTCCCTCTACAGATGACCACACCTGGGCTGTGTCTCTCTTAGAAGCTGGGAATTGGCAACAAGAGATGGATCATTAGATGATGCCTCGTTTGTTCATTCTTCTGGGGCCGGCAGGATATTGAACTAGATTGAGCTTTGGTTTGACCCAGTATGGCCGTCCTTATGAAAGTTGCAAAGGTGGGAGTGAGTGTTATAATGGAAGCCCTTAGGGTGTTTCCACAGCCATCAGAAAGCACCCGTTTATTGGGCAGAAGATTGGTTTGGGATTAAAGGCACCGCTCTGGCAGTCAGAGGCAACTGGTTTAATTCTCTGCTCTGGCAGAGACTCACAGGGGTAAACCATTTAATGTCTGTGTGCCCTTTTTCCCCGTTCTGTAAACCGCGAATGATACTTGTCTATCAAGATTGTCAGCTCTTTGTCAGCTCATCTTTCACTGTGTGTTTGTACAGTACCTAGTGCAAGGAAGCCCTGATATTGTTAGAGGGCTGTCAGCCCCACGGGGGTTAAATACACCTCTGGTTGTGTACACCTCTCTGAAGCTGTGCAAGCACATACCCGTTCCCAGAGGCAGATGTATTTGGACACAGTCACACCCTGTGCATGTAATCACAGATAACTATGGGATTTTACATAACAGATGTGCCCTTTAGTGCTTTTCACCTCTCATGGTGTTTGTGGAGAGACGTGTTTGCACACGAAATGCCTGGTGCTCGGAAAAATGAAGGTGAAATTGTATTCTGCAGAGTGTGCAGCCCCGGATGAAATAATTATCCCACTCGTCAGCCCTTCAGCAGCACACACAACCGCTGCAGCCAAGCTACCACTGCTGCGGGAGTGACCTACCACCGTCATTCATTCTATGGCAATCCATCATTTCATTAGTGCTCGCCTGGTCTTTTCCCTGCCGACCCCGCCTGTCTGCTGCCAGGGTTCAGTGCTTCCATTTCGGAGGGGATCATAAGCTTGATTAAGACTCTTGTCCTTACCTTGCTCTGCTTTTGATTCCTGCTAGGGACAAATTGTGATTCATTTCAGGCTGGTAAAAGGCCCTGCCACTCGCTGCTGAGGGATTGCTTGAGAGCCCTTTTTAATTGCCAGTGGGATTTGTTGGAGGGGGGTGTCTCCCTTTAAGTCAGAGCACCCTCTCTTTCTTCTGGCCTCCACCTCATACTCACCCAGTTGCAGTGGTGCCGGCAGTTGCAACCTGCAAGTAAGTTGCACATAAGCACAGCTAGCTTCTCTCTGCTTATGGGCCTGCCCTGCAGAGAGCGTCTGATGGGAGCTCCTCCTGTAGCCAGGGGGAGACTGGAGCAAGTAGCTACCCTGCTGCTTGCTGGCAGCCTTGGTGTGGCTGCAGCATTTTTCAGTCCCCTGGGTGGGGATGCTGGTGCAGTGCCAGAGCCCTGGTAAGCAAGGGGTTAATTATGCACTTGTCTTCCCTCCCCTTTGTAGGGTTGCCTCTGGGAGAAGCTATAAGAACAGCTGGTGCTCGGAGCACGTGGGTGTGTGGGAACCCTGGAGGGGCCCCCCCTCTGGCTGCTGCCTGGGCTTTGTGTGACCTGGGGTAAATTGCTCAGTCTCTGGGAGCCTCTGTAATATGGGGATAATGAGAGTTCTTTGGTCAGCTCCGTTTGCCGGCTCTTTGGGGTGCTCTGCTCATGGCCGGAGCCTGGCCTGGCCTCACGGAGCTCTGATCTGGGATGGGCTTCTGGTGCTAGGGCAGTAGGAACAGCGAGTGGAGGAGCCAGGCTTGGGCTCATAGGCTGGTCGGTTTCAGTGCAGCTGTTTGAGCGCATGCTATAGCCAGGCCCTGTGAGGGGCATGGGCAGCGGGTGAATGTGCTCGGGGGGGAAGGGACACTAGCCTCTGGCCTGTCTCCCTCTGCTCAAGGCCCCCGCACCCCGCCCACCGGAGCCCCCTCACGGCCACAGCTGCCCCCTGGCCCCAGTGCCGAGAAGATGCCCCCCAGCCTCTGGCACAAAGGGAGCAGTAGGCGGGGGGAGCTGGGAGTGGAGCATGGGTGGGGACATGTCAGGCCATTTGGGAAGGCCGAGCCGTCCTGCGCCTATGATTCCTGCCGCCCGCAGTGAAGTGGGAGTGTCGCCGAACCTCTGCACTGCAGTTAAACAGCCCGTTAGCCTGACTCAGTTGGCACAAGCCTGCCAGGGGTTTTAATTGCGGTGTAGACCTTCCCCTCGGGTCCTCAGCCACAGAGCTGCCAAGACTCACTCACTTGGAGGGAAGCAGCCCCGTTTGGGAGCCAGTGCCAGGCCCCTTGGATTGTCTCTCACTTTAAGGAGGAAGGATTTTGCTGGGTGGTTTAGCACGACTGTTATCGTCTCTCTCCTGCCTCGTTGCAGATGTCTGCATTTTTGCAGTTAAACACCTGTGGCTGGCCTGTGTCGGCTGGCTTGGGCCCATTGGAGCCTGGGCTGTAAAACTGCAATGGAGCCCAATCTCTGTGACTCAGTGCAGGAGGAGGGCCCTAGAGCTAAGGCACCAGCTCAGGTATAGAGCACTCCCCTGAAAATTTTACAGCTCTGCTGCAGCTGAAGCCCAATCCCGGGCCGGCTCCCCAAGGCCAGCTGCAAGCGTTCCATTACCGTGCAGACGTGCCCTTGGAGGTTTCGCTCATTTTCTGCTCCGTATCCCAGCAGCAAGGCCGTGGGACCAGGACCTGTTCATTACACCCCCAGCAGAAAGCTATGGGTTCACAAGGGTGTCCACCAAGGCATGACTGGGCTTAGAGGAGGCTTCATTACAAGAGACTCATCAGGGTATGCAGCCTGGGGCGTGTGACCCAATCAAAATAAGATCCAGCTGTGATCAGTGAGGCTTCATGAAAGGCAGAGGAGAAAGCAAATCATCAAAGGCAACCGCTTCCCTCCCTCTCCTCCCCACCGGAGACAGGAGTGGGGGTTAACCTGTGTAGCTGGGCAGAGTCCTGTGCAGCTTTAATTGCATAGCTCTACCCAGCAGGAGTGGTAGGTGCAGAGGCAGCATAACCCACTTCTGGGGGTTTTATTCGTCAACCAGATGAGCCTTTGAGGGAGGGCGCAGTGAATGGGGAGTCTAGGCAAAGGCTGGTTTTGAATGTGGAGGAAGAAGCACCGTGTAATTTCGACTGAGTACCTGGACATTAACTTGGGAGGTCCGAGTTCCTCTCCTGGTTCTGCATGAGTTGTAACCTTGGGCAGCGGTGCCCAATGGGCGACAACCAGGACACCGAGATGTGGCGAAACGGAGCGCCCGCCGCCCACTCTGCACAGGTGCCTCACCACTTGGTGGAACAAGCGCGTGGCGGCGGTGACTCCAGCCATGGCCCGGAGTGGCTAGCACTGCTCCAGCCACGGCACTCAGCACGTCTCCAACCGCCAGGCCCACAAACTCACGTGTCTTCAGCTGCAGGGCCCAGCGCACCTCCAGCCGTAGAGTGGCTCATGTGGCCTGACAGCTCCAGATTAGTGGCGGTGGCTCTGGTGAGTCACTGGCAGTTGCTGCGGGGAGGGTTGGGCCTGGCTCTGTGTGGTGGGGGTGCCTGGCTCTGGGGAGTTTCTCTGGGTTGCCATTTCTGCATTTGTAGCATGACGAGAGCCCCCTCAGTGGGGCTGTGACCACAGAGTCAACTCTGGCCTTCCTCCTGTTTGGTGCTCCCTTCTTTCCATGAGCCTGTATATTTAGACCTGCCCCTGGAGTCTCCACGCCAGTGCATCTGCAATAGGGGTCTTTGCCCATGAAAACTCATGCTCCAAAAGATCTGTTAGTCTATAAGGTGCTACAGGACTTCCCATTCTTTTGTGGGCTCAGATTAACACACCTACTCCTCTGACATTTGTCATCATGCGTGGATGAAGCCAGCTTGGTGATGGCCCCCTTAGCCTGTCTCCATGCAGTTTACCAGGGGGGTAGTTATTTCTCCACATCCAGCTGGGGCAGCATCTCTGCTCCAAGGCGGCACCGAGAATTGCGTTCGCCCTGCCCTTCAGAGCTAGGATTCACATGGTGAGGGTAGCTGTCTCAGGTATGAGGCTGGGAGAAGCAGCTGGAAAGGTTGAGAGGTTGCTGTGCCCCTGGGCTAGGAAGAGAGAGTGAAGGGATGGAGAAAAGAGAGCAGGGCCATTGTTTTCCTATTAAATGGCTGCTGGTTTCTGTGCGGTGCATTGATAATCCTCGGGCAGTGGCTGGGTTTCTGCCCTCCACTCCCCACTCAGTGATGCTGGCTGCATTTGCTTTGTGTCTGCTCCAGCACGTAGACCCTCTTTTATCCTCTGTTCTGCTTCCACATAGCCCCCGTCTGCAGGGCAGGAGCCCTTCCAGTGGTGGCTTCCTCTGCGTATTTACAGCCCCAAGAAACACTCCCCAGCAACTGAACTCTGCCACGGGGCTCCCGGCTCTGGAGGCCAGCCTGACAAGGCTCTAATGCTAGTGCTGCCCATTCTGGCAGCTCAGTTCATGCTCTGACCTCTGCTTGGGATGCTGGTTTTGCCTGCCCTGTCCCTGGCTTGGGGACTCTGCTCTGCTCTTTGTTTCTGGACTGAGGTTGGCAGCGATGTGGATCTCAGGGCCGTGGTAGAGCCAGATGCTCAAAGGATTCCTGTGAGTGGGGCAGGAGGGGAGGAGAATCCAGTGCGTGGAGGGGAAGTAAAGTTCAGAGGTCTGACCATGGCTAACATCCCTCCTGGAGGAAGGCTGGGGAAGCCTGAGGGTGCAGAACCCTAGCAAAAGCAGTGCTACCTTTGGGAAGCTGTGCAGATCTGTGTACAGACCCAAGGTGTAGCGTCCCAGTGGCCTGGGGGCAGGAAGGGGGACAAGACAGAGCATTCAACCCGCAGTATGCGCTGAGGACAGAGTCCGTGGCTCAGGAGCTGGAGCTGGGGCCAGTTATCTCCCTGCAGCTGGGCCATCCTGAACCAACTTCACTTCAGCTCCTCCTGGAAGCGGCACTTTTGGGAAGTGATGGGACCAGCCCTGGCAGGAGAGATTCAGTAAATCGCCAGCCCTCTGCAAGGCTTTATCAGAAGTGACTGAGGCAGCTGCTCTTAGGGAAATGCAGCCTGGATTAATCTATTTTTTTTTTTTTTAAGTTTTCAGATATTTGTCTTCTACTTTCTGTGACCCCTCCCTCCCTTGCACACCCTCGGGAGAGAGTTCTGGTGAGGGCAGGTCTACATAATGGGGAAGGTTGAATTAAGATATGCAAATCCAGCTATGTTAATTGCATAGCCGGAGTCAACATACCTGAATTCGGGCTTCTTTGGTGGGAGGCTGAGGGGAGCAAACACTCCCATTGATTTCCGATTAATGAGGGGCAGGAGTACCGGTGCCGACGAGGGCCCCCGGTGAGTTCAATTTCCAAATGTGGACTTTGGAAGGGAAGATGTAGCTTAAGATTCTTTAATACACTCTAAGAACACATTCCTGTGGATCTGTTGCTCGTGGAGGATGCTGGATGAAAAGCCCTGGAAGCTGAGCCTCTTAGTTTATCTCCAGAGCCTTCCCAATGATGCTCTGTCACTGCCCTCTCGGCTTCTATCTATTAGTCGTATTTACTGCTGTTGGTGCTTGTTGGCTGTAGATCCTTGTTTGGCGTGTACTACCAAAGGACCATCAGGGTATGTCTACACTACAGAGTTATTCCAGAATATCTTATTCTGCAGTTTTTATTCCAAAATAAGATATTCCAGAATAATGCATCCACACTATAGGGAACTCCCAATTTAAGCAAAGCTTATTCTGAAATAGTGTGTCCACACACAATGGAGCCTGTTTCGGATTAGAGATGCCAGAGGTGCCTGGGCTAGGATCTGCCAGGCCTAGGGTTGCCGGGGCCTGGAACTGCCAGGATCAGAAGAGCTGGGGCTAGGAACTGCCAAGCATAGAGGTGCCTGGGCTCAGCCCTGGCAAACCCTGGCCCAAATTAAGCACTGGATTGGATACATTGATATGAATCCTTTGAGAAAAAGGATCCTTTGAGGACAAAGGACAACAACAATAGTAAGAAATTTCAGGGCAGGCTTAATTCCTGAAGTAATTTCATAGTCTGTGCTAGTGTCTAATTTGAAATATTATGTCTACACAGCAGCTTCATTTCGGAATAAGCTATTATGGAATAGTTTATTACAAAATAGCCCCTATTCCCTGTCTACACAGCCCCTGTTCTGAAATAGCCAATAGTCCTTGTACAATTAGGTTTACCAAATCCGAAATCAGCCAGATATTATCTCAAAATTATTTTGAAATAGCGATAACATTGTGTAGACACTCACAAAGTTATTTCGGAATAGCAGCCATTGTTCCGAAATAACTTTGCTGCGTAGATGCATCCTCAGATGGCTCCCTGTCTGGGTTGGATTCAGGCAGCTAACCTACAGGAGGAAACATCTATGTCCTATTGCCCATGCCTGAGTCATCCTTCCCCTGCTGCTCTGGTGTTATTTTGAGAAGAGTCAGAGAAAACAAAGACACAGAAGCCCTTAGACTCCCCACTGTATTATGGACATAGGAGGATGTCATAAGAGCATAGCATGGAGCTATAGGCCTAATAGTGAAGAACAGTCTTATATTTACTCAGTGCTTTTTCTTCCTCAAGGATCCCTGTATGCTCTGCACACTTAGCAGACTGGTATGCTGGCCCTTTGTAGGGATCACAATGTCCACTTTTAGAAAGTGCACCAGTGGAGGCTGGACAAGGCGCTGTGTAATGGTGCATCACAGTTCTCAGGCTGCGAGGGGAATGTGCATATTTGGGAGAGAGAAAACAGGAACTTTGTTTGGGTGAACCAGTGCTTCATTTGTAATGAAAGAGGTGCTGGGGCTCAAGCAACCTTTTTTTAGATTCGTAACTGATGCAGCCAAACCCAGAGGTGCTGGGGCTTGGACCTGCCAGTTCCAGAGATGCTGGGGCTAGAAACTGCCAAGCGTAGAGGTGCCTGGGCTCAGCCCTGGCAAACCCTGGCACAAATTGAGCACTGGGTTGGACACATTGATCTGAATCCTTTGAGACAAAGCCTTAGCTTTGGCAGCACTCCACTGAAGCCAGCTTAAATCAGCAGAGGATCTGTCCAGCTCTTGTGTGCAGTCACATGAGCAAGAACAGTGACAGCAATAGTAAGAAATTTCAGGGCGGGCTTAATTCCTGCAGTAACATCATAGTCTCTGCTAAGGCAGGGATGAATTTGATCCATGGACTAGACACGAAGCAATACCAGGAAAGATAAAGCCTGCCTTACTCTGGATTTACACTGGTGTAACTCCATAGCCTTTAGTGGAGACACTCTGGATTCACATGGGTGTGACTGGGAGCAGAGTCTGTCTATTTCTGGTTAAAAAGGGCAGAGGCCAATGAATTCTAAAAACTAGAGAAGGGTCATTTCCTTTTAGGTGGCCTAATCCCTTTATGAGCCTTCCTGAATGAAAGCCTGGAGCCTTGGCACTAGACAGAGCATGGAGGTAGGGGAGCTGGGCTCCGGAGTGGAGTTTCAGATCCTGGTGAGTGTTAGGCCAGGTCAGAGTTCTGATATGGATATGAAGCCCCTGAAATCTGCTTGCTGAGTGGCTGACATGAGGTCCCGCCTCTGAAATGGAAGTGGTGTTAGATCAGCAGATCCCATGAGTCAGCCGCCATCTTGAGCTGCTGTCAGTGAAGAAAGGGGCTCTTTTGTGATTCCAGCCTGCATGGCGGCTGGTTCGCATCTGGGGATTTGCATCTTTGAATCTGGTCTGAGTCTCTTGTCCCCGTAGACACACAAGGTCAGATCCCCAGCTGGGCGAGGTCAGCGAGAGATGGCAGTTTACACCCCTGGGAGGGTCTAGCCGATAATTGATTTTTGGGGAGGCAGAGGGGACAATATGTACAGCAGCAAATGCCATCTAAGTTTCCAGGAATGGTGTGTTGCTACCAGGCCACAGAAGCAGGTTGGAATGTGCTGAATATTAGGAGATGGGAGAGGGATGAGTGAAAGAAGAGAACCAGGGAGTCCCAGGGCTTGGTGGGTGATAGTTGTCTCCACTCTCCTGGCCCTCTCCCCAAGGACATACCTTGAAGGCGCTTCCTCCTCCCCTCATTTCTCCCCACCTGGAGTACCTTTCCAGCCTTGTCACTCACATCCTGGGGTTGAGAGCCAGTATTTTCCCTGCAGCTTATAGGTTTGCTAGCTGCAGCTCTCTGCTGCGACAGGGTCATTTCTTAGCATCACAGATCAACCTGAGTCAGGGTAGCACAAAACTGACCAGGCTGGAAAACCCTGAGTCAGATATCGTAACCTGTAGCGGGATCTGTAATGGCACACACCTGGAGTCACTTACGGGCTGGTTGTCTCAATCCATAGCCGAGAGTTTATCGAAAGCTGGAAAACAGGTGCCAGCACTGCAGGAGTTTCCTTCTCAGAACTCCATCTGCCACTCAAACTTAGGGGGAGAAGGAGATGGGAGGTTTAGTGGCCTCTAGCTCTAGGGAATCCCTCAGCAGAAGGTGGGTTTACCAGGAGCTCCCCATGTTCTCTGGTCCTCCCTGCCCTGCTTAACACCAGCTGCTTGAGGGCAGAAGAGAATAAGGAGACAACCCTAAGCAAGCTGACTTGCGGGGGATGGAGGCAGACAAGGAGCTGAAGTTGATGCCAGCTGCCCGTGGGGCTTTCAACCCCCTCCAGGTTAGACAGTGATTTGCTTCACTGTCTCACCTCTTCTGAAGTTAGAGGGTTAAGCCCCGACTGTGAGGTGTCCCCTCGTGGGGAGATGCAGGCCGTGGTTTCTGCCCATGAGACAGGACTTGCTGGTTAGGGGAAGACGTGTTATAGGAGAGAGTGTTAAACAACAGTGAGATTAGGAAGGAATGCACCATCTTCAGATGTGAACAGTAAGAAGTCCTGTGGCACCTTATAGACTAACAGATATTTTGGAGCATAAGCTTTCGTGGGCAAAGACCCACTTCATCAGAGGCATGAGTGGGGCAGGGGGGTTTCAGAGGGGTATTTAAAGAGCGTGGTCCTGGTAAAAAGGAGGGCCAGAGCTGACAAGGTCTATTCAGTCAAGGTGGAAATGGGCCATTATCAGTAGTATGTATGAAAAGAGGGAAAAAAAAGTCAGGTCAGACAAGGGGGATGTGGCCCATTGTCAGAATCTAATGTGGAGGTGTTAACACCCAGGGCAGAGAAGCTGCTTTTGTAAGGGCCCAGCCACTCCTGGTCTCTGTTTAATCCTGGGTTGATGGAGTCAAATTTGCAAAAAAATTGCAGCTCAGAGATTTCTCTCTCCATTTGATTTTTGAACTTTCTTCGTTTTAGGACTGCTACTTTTAAATCTGTGACTGAGTGTCCAGGGAAACTGAAGCGTTCTCCCATATATCTTCAGATGTGTTTCCCTTTAACGAAGGCAGTTCTTCACCCCATGCGCTCTGGCTGTGTACATGTTCAGGTGATCCACTCCTGCGCCCCAGGAGTGTGATAATCCAGCGGTGGAACTGAGGTAGCTCTGACACATGTTCTCACAAGGGGTCTGTGTCACTGTGGTTCCCTGTTGTCCCATAAGCAGGGATCAGAAGAGCAGTGAAAGAGTCCAGATCACCTGCCCACCCTCCCAGTTACCTGCCTCTCTAACCTCTCTTTCACAAAGCAAATGCAGAGGTGGGGAGAAGTGCCTGGGTTGACCGTGGGGTTACGTGTGTAAGTCACTGGTTCAGCTGTAGCTCAGACAGGTGCTCTTCGAAAACTGTTGCCCTCTGGTGGGTTTTACGTGAGTGCATGAAATGGCAGGAGATAGACTTGGTAGTTGCAGGCCTGGGAGTCATGAGATGCTGCTAGCAAGGCCCTATGTAACAAAGCAAGTTCCTTAATCTTCCTATTCTTTAATTTCCCTGTGTCTGAAAAGTCGTGGAGGTGGAGAACTGGGAGGCTCAAGGGGCTAATGATTCTCTCCCTGCCTTTGAATGGCGGTTTAGGAAGGACAGATGGAGAAAGGTATGTGGAGGCGCATTTGTTGTCAACGAGCTCTTCTTTTGGGGCGGGGGCGAAAAAAATCCAGGCAATGATCAGAATAACACCAGGCAAATGTTACACCAATAGACGGCATCAAACGTTGGGAGCTTAGACCATGAGCCAAACCAGGGCAATAGAGCAGACTCAGTCTCTCTGCAAGGCTATATCCGCACTACGGAGTTATTTCACTATATAAATCACTTTGCTAGTGTCTACAGCACGCACACACTATTTGGAAATAAATTCGAAACAGCAGGTGTGTTATTTTGAAATTGGTTACCCTTGGTGCAGGAGGAATAATGCCTGTTTCAAAATAAGTGCTATTAAGACACAGAATTGGACTCTTTCAAAATAAGCAGAGGCTGGAAAAGTACCCAGGAAGTTACTTGAGTAAAAGTGAGGTGCTTTCATTTCTGGGTACTTGAGTACAATCTAGATGTGATGTGTGTGTGTGTGTAATTTTACTCAAGTAGTTTTTCAGAGGGACACCAATAACTTGTCTCCCCCCCCCCCCCCGAGCAGCTGCACTGTTACTCAAGTAACTTTTGGGGCACTTTTTCCACCTCTGGAAATAAGCCATAATGGGCTCCAGTGATGCTACAGTAAACCCTTGATTTAACGGACTAATGGGGGTAAGGGGTGTCCATTAATGCCAATAGCCCATTATATCCAAACAGTTCAACTGTATGATGATGCACTAACCTTCCCAGCCCATCACTCACTCCTGTCCTCTGCCCCCCCCTACCCTTTCCCCCTCCTGCCCTATTCTTCCCCTCATACCTCCGTCTCCCTCTCCCAATTACCAGGAGAGAAGCTGAATGCTGGCCTGGCTCCTTCCACCTCCTGCAGCTCTCGGCGCTGCAGCTCGTCCAGCCCCTGGCTCTGAGCCGCCAACCTGAAGGTAAAGCGTACAGCATGGCTGACCCCCGTCTGCTTGGGGGCAGCAGCCTCTGACACCCTGGCTGCTGCTTAGCGCCACTGCAGATCGCGGTGGCCAGGCACCGACATGCTCCGTGCACACAGGGCTGGGGGAGGAGAGCTCCTGCGCCCCGCTGCAGCCCCCTCTCCATGGCAGTGCCTCTGGCCCTGGCGGCCCCAGCCTCTGCTGTGGCCCTGGCATCCCCAGCCTTGCTCCATGTTCTCTATTAACAAATCCTGCCTCAGGAGACCTTTGTGATTGTCAGTCCCCGTCACTACAAACCTTCAGGAAAAGGTTTGATCGGTAGGAGAGGATCACCCTGCAAAATGCAGCGGGCCAAACAGCCTGCGCTTCCTCACCCCCTGGAGGGTTACGGTTGGACTCTGAAGGATTCATTGGCCAGGAGGCTGAGTCACAGCCCAAGGTGGGATGGGCTGTCAGGTGTTTGCAGAGTTTGGGTTAATGTCTGAAGATACGTTGGAAATGGAAGCGGCCGAGACTGCTCTGGCTGCTGCAGTGCCCGTTCCTAGCTGTGCAATGATTGCAGATTCATCTGGCCTCTGCCCCTGTACACGCTGGGTTTCTCTGATAGCTTCTCCTATTAGTCAATACAATAGAAGAAAGGGGCTGGGCAGGGGAGCTGAGGTGTGACCTGGTTTTGGGAGTATTCTGTCAGGCCCTGTGGAACAAAGCACTTTTCATAGTGGCAGGGCACAGCCAGGATCCTCCTCCAGCCAGCACGCCTTGTTCCTCCCTCATCAGGAGTACGCACGGTGTGCCGTGCAAATGCTCATAGTGACACACGGGTGCACAAGCTTGCACGATCACACACCCGTTTCAGGGTTTGGTTTCATTTTGTGCTGGAGGCTTCAGTGCATCCTGGGTTCTGCTTCCTGTTTGATGCAGTTTCTGATCCTCCAGCGTCCGGAAGAGAGGACGATCCCAGTGAAACCGGAAGCGAGGCTGTTGCCCTCTGATTTATGGGCAAGTGAGGGGGCAGGGGGAGGATGCATGTGTCCTTGCGATTAAAGAGCAGAGGACAAGGAGCCAGGAACCCTGTGTTCAGTTCCTGGCTCTGCCATTGCTGGGCTGGGTCACCGCAGGAGAGTCCCTTTGCCTAGTGGAGGCTCCTATCTGTAAAATGGGGGTGGTGCTTCCCCCAGTGGCGCGTAAGGTTCTGTTCATTCATGCTGAAGGTGTAACAGAAACTCTCTCGGCGCTAGTGCTGCTGGCGCTGTACCAGTACAAATATAAGGTGTGTGGCAAAGCACACATGTTCCGACAGAACCCACCAGGGAGCATGGCAGTGCTCCCAGAGCGAGATGCGATAGCAGACAGTGTCTGCAGTTGCTTTTGGGCAGGCTTCCAGCAGCCTCCTCTCGCACCTTCCTTACAGGCAGCGGGCAGGTGCTGGGCTTACTTGTTCCCATCAAAGGCGAAGCTTCCTTCTGGTTCTTGCCATCCCTGAGTTTTCGTTCCCTCTGTGATGCGAGGAATCAGGTATTTGAGCCATTTGGGGGCAAGGGAAGCACACAAACAGGGTCCTTCTCTGCATGGTTGTACTTCATGGCTCACTGGCTCAAGACTAGTGCAGCAGTCTTGCTGTGCATGGAGTTTAACCCAGGCTTTATCCAATTGTTATAACATGTGAAGGATCCAGTCCCCATGTATACAGAGCTCTGGTTAGAGTGGCAAGGTCTCCTGGGGTGTGTCTATACTGCAGTGGAAGCTGGGGCTCAATCTCAGGTTTCAGCCCAAACCCACCTTCTGTCTACACACCAATCTCTCAAACTCAGACTTGGACCTAGAGTCCTAGATCCCATGGGTACAGAGGGTTCAAGCGCAAGTCAAGCTAGGACCCAGGGTTCAGGCCAATTTCTTTGCAGTGCAGATGCAGCCCCATCTGACTCAGGGCCTGGTGGTTCACCAAAATTATCCCACAAACCATGGACCAACTCCCTTTGTCTTGTTTCTTCTCCTGCTTTGTGAGGAGGATCTGGGTTTGGGGGTGAAGCTGAGCGGAAATGATGCTCTTTGGCAGTAGGAGAATGAATATAGGTAGGGACTTCTCTCAGCACTGCTCAGAGGGCAACTTGTGGTTTAAGACTACACATCCAGACTTGTGCTGCCACCTCTGGTTGCTCACATTAACCAGGGAGGAGGTTTCTCTTCTGGCTTAGTGTTCGATGCCCTGTAACTTACCAGGCCTGGCTCTCTTTTCTCACTGCGGCGCTGGTTTCTCCAGGGGTTCATTTACGTGCAAATACTGCAATTGATATAGTTAAACAGGCACAACTTTTGTGAGTGGACTTGGCAATGAATTTTAAACTGGTTCTATCCATTAAGCTCGTTCCTGTACATTTACTGGCAAGAGGCAACACGATATAAGCCAGATTGAAACAGTGTCCGCACACCCAGTTACATCGGTTTAAATGAATCAGTAAAAAAATCACCCCATAGGTTGAACTGGTGCAGGTTATAACACAGACCAGCCTGGAACTCTCCCAGCTTGCTCATGGCAGGGTCTTCACCACAGCAGGTGAAATTCTCTGTTGTATTCTGTATAAATCCTTCTGCTTCCTTCATCCTAAGGTGCGTCTACACTACCCACATGACTGCATAGACACGGCAGCGCTGTGACGTGGGCAGTGGAGTCACACATTTTCTCCACGGGCGAGCTGTCCCAGTGATTAAAATAAACACCATGGACAAGGGGTGGTAGTAGCTCCTGGTGATGCCATGCTTGTCTACTGGCACGTCTCAGTACGTACGCTTTCTGCACACTTCTGAGCTGCTTAAGTTTTATAGCTGTAAGTGGCAGTGTAGGCACAGCCAGTATCTTCCAGCTGTGCATTAAACGCCTAACGTGTAACGCTGTCTCTCACCCTCCCTCCAAGGGGACACCTGGAAGTGCAGCTGAGTGTTTTGTTTTCAGGTACCCGTGCTGCTGTGTGTGTGCTGGAGAAGGGGGGCACTTAACCGGGAAGGCGGGGGCAGGGCTGTGGTGGTGTTTCATCCTGGTGGGAATTTATCCCCCAGTTGCAGATGAGCCCCCAGGAAAGCTCTGCTTCCTGTGCTGATGACAGTTTTCCCTTTGGCCCCAGCGAAGTCAGGATCTTATCTGTAACCACACACAGAGCTGCTGCATGGCTCCCTTCTGCAGAGTGCATTAATAAGCTCAGTAGTCCTGGGTCTGTCCTCTGCTTTGCCACTGCCTCACGGTGTGACCTCGGGCAGCACTGCAGGGAATCTCCTGAGGGTCTCCTTTCCCAGCCATATTGAGCAGAGAACACTTTGTATTTCCTTTTCACGGTGCTCAACACTGGACCCTGTGTTCCTCATAGCTCTGACTTGCTCTCCTGCCTGTGCATTTGGGCAGGGCAGTGTGTTAGATGGATGAGGTTTAATTGTTCCTTTGCTGCATTTCCTTTCATCTTTGCCTAACATGGAAGGGGATGAATGGGGAGCACCTGAGAATACTTCCTAGGAGCAAACAGGAACAGGGAAGCAGGGAGCCCGTAGCAAAACACAGAGTAGTAGTAGTAGCATCCTTCAGTCTAGGTAGACTATGGATTGCGCCCTTCGTAGTTCCATTTGGGATCATCATTTGCAACGTCGACTGTGACTGTGAAGGCCCACACGAGAGTGACAGTCCTTGCTGCATCTGTTGCATGTGTACTGGGTGTCTGGCTGGACCTTACTGTGCTTTCTGTGGGCTCTCTTCTCCTCTGCTAGCTGTCTGATCCTCATCTCACCCTTCTGAAAGCCCTTGTGTAGTTCCTGCCTCCATCTACTGCAATCATCTGCCAGCTCCTCCCAACTGTCCGGCTCAATGTCTGCCTCCCTGAGGTCCCTCTTGCAAACATCTTTGTAGCGCAATTGGGTGCATCCGGGATGTCTTTTGCCAGAGGCTAGCTCGCCGTACAGGATGTCTTTTGGGATCCTTCCATCATTCCTCCTGTGGACGTGGCCAAGCCAACAGAGCCGCCGCTGCCGGAGGAGCGTGTGCATGGTTGGGATTCCAGCTTGCTCAAGGACGGCTGTGTTGGACACTCTGTCCTTCCATGATATTCCAAGGATGCTCCTGAGGCAGTGCAAGTGGAAGACGTTCAGCCTCTTTTCCTGGCGGACGTACAGGGTCCAAGACTTGCTGCCATAAAGGAGGGTGCTGAGGATGCAGGCTCTGTAGACTTGCGTTTTGGTGTGAGCGTACAACTTGATGTTATTCCACACTCTCTTGCTGAGTCTGGACAGAGTTGTGGCTGCTTTTCCGATCCTACTATTTAGCTCAGATTCCAATGACGGGGGGACCCGAGGTAAATGAACTCGTGGATGATCTCTAATGAATAGTTGTCAATGCTGATTGATGGAGGGTCAGCAATGTCCCGACCAAGTACATTTGTCGTCTTTAGGCTGATGGAAAGCCTGAAGTCCTTGCATGCTTTGGAGAACTGATCCAGCAGTTTCAGCAAGACACGGAAGAGCGAATGTTATGGTGTGTGCTCAGACCAAACTCCACGGAGTGGGAGACCTCAGGGCAGACCCACTAGAGCAATGCTTCTCAACAAGGGGTACGTGCATCTCTGGGGGTATGCAGAGGTCTTCCATGAGTTCCTCAACTCATCTAGCTATTTGCCTAATTTTCCAACAAGCTGCGTAAAAAGTGCCAGAGAACTTCGGTCCAGATTAAAATTTCCCACCAATGACAACTTGTTTACGCTGCTCTGTGTGCTATATACTGAAATGCAAGTATAATATTTCTATTCCCGTTGATTGGTTTTGTAATTAGGAGACACTGAGTAGTTTTTCAGCAAGTGTGTGGTTTTGTCTGTGATTTTGTAAGCCAGTCCTTTCTAAGCGAGGTGCAACTTGTGGGTGTGCAAGATGAATCGGACTCCTGAAAGGGATACAGTCATCTGAATGAGTGAGAGCCACTGCCCTGAAGCTCAGCCCTCATTGCTGAGTGTGTCATCAGGCACAGGTCTGAGTATGTTACTTTAGGGCAGGGAGCAGCAACCTTGCCGAGGCAGAGTGCCGGAATTTGACCTTTTGGCCTCTGTGTACGGTTGGTGTGTCAGTGATACTTTTTAAGTCACTAACAGTCCTACTTACAACAGCTTCAATATTAAATAAAGATGCAGAGCTTTACCCTAGAGGTGGTGGTTGGCAGCATTAGCTGGTCTTTTGTTAATCTGCAGGCAGCGATGGCTTTGAGCAAGCTGCATGCGGGAGGGGCGGGACTGAGCTCCCGTCTCACGTACCGATGAAAACCGGCTCGCGTGTCACTCTTGGCACCCGTGCCGGGGGTAGCCGATCCCTGCTCTAGGGGCTAGAGAGGACAGGCTGCTCTTCTTCAAGAGCCCTTTGGCTGTTAACCTCCCTGCCCCCTTTCAAGGACCCTGTGGAAAACCTTCAAGTCAGTGGTTTCCCAAGGGTTATTTATCTGCTTAAAAGAGGCTTTAGTTTGCAGCATGCTGTTACGAGCGGGCCCCAGTCCAGTTCACTACAGGAAAAAATGCCCCGCTCCTCTAGGCCAGTGTTTCTCAACCTTGTTTTATGAAGTGCCCCTTTTAAAAAAAATGTACCCCAAGACTTCTCTAATGTCCACCTATGGGTACATGTACCACTGGTTGAGAAACATGATCCTGAGGTGATCTGAGGTCTTGAAACAAGTCCCAATCAACCTGTCAAGGTTACTGTCCCCTTTTCAGGCGTCAGATTTGTTTTGCGTCCCATCAAGTTACACCTCACTTAAAAACGACTTGCAAAAACATCACAGACTGCTGAAAACATGCTGACTTTCAACCTTCTTATTATCAAATAAATGAATTGGAGTAGAAGTACTGTACTTACATTTCAACGTGAGGTATGTGAAGCAGTAGAAACAAGCCATTGAATGAACTTACAGATTATACTGACTTTTCTAGTGGCTTTTATGCAGCCTGTTGTAAAATTAGGCAAATATCTAGGTGAGTTGATGCACCCCTTGAAAGGCCTCAGTGTATCCCCAAGGGTACACATACCGCTGGTTGAGAAACACTGCTATAAGCAGCACAGACACCTCGCTGGAATGGCCACAGCATTGTGGGCTGACCCAGTGGTATTCCACTGCAGGTCAGAATTTCAGCCTCCCCATCTGATGTGAGAATGTCTGTGGCTGGGTCCTGAGCTGCACACAATCTGAGCAAGTCCTGGTGCTCATTGACACAGGGTCAGATCCAGGGTATAGCCAGGAATTTGTTTGCAGTTGGCGCTACCTGGAGCACGTCCGTGACTTCCAGTGGAGTTCCTCCAGGTTTTCTCCCCTGTAGCTGAGATCAGGATGGCGATGTCTACACGGCGATTGCTATTTCGGGATGCATTTGTATCCTGAAATAGCAATGCTCCGGCTTTTCCCTGTGCTCAAACTAGCCCAGCCATTTTGAGTGTGGTACTCCGGTTCCGGTATCCTTTCTCATCTGAAGGGTCATGGAACTTTCAGAATAAGGAGTTTTGAAATAATGTGCACAGTTTACAGAGTGCAAATTTGCATAGCACAAATATGGAGACATGGCCAATGTGGCCCCCAGAAAATACAAAAATAGAAGAAACCGGAAGCCATAACCTATAATCCTTTTCTATTAGAAAAGTTATTAGGGGGCACATTTCTCTGGGTCTCTCAGTGAGTTTTGTATCGTCCATCTACATAGCCTATGGGTCTCCAGTGCAGGAACCATTTCTGTGCTTACCATGTAATAGGAGGGCACACTCTGGTTTCCGGGAGTGTTGCTGTTACCGGCTGAGATTTTTCAAAGCCGCTTAAGGGATTTAGAGGCTCCATTCCGACAGAACCCAGGAGACTTAGATGCACAATTCCTCTTAGGTAAGCATTGGTACTCCACGCAAAGCACGCAACATGGCAACATCATATGCTCACGAGAGCCTCTCTGGCTGGCTGTGCTCAGCTGGTTTTGGGACGCTGCTGCATGCCTCCCAGGGGCAAGGAGTTCTGTTCTCCAGATGAGCAGGGATTCTGATCCGTCACTTCTTCCCTGCCCACCCAACCGGAGTGTGTTGTTAATAGCATTTTTCCCCTACTAAAAAAAGCACAAGTTTCCTAATTGTTTCCTGCTGCAATTGAAAAACTGATACAGAGACCGAAATAGAACCTCAGGAGAAATGCAATTGGAAAGAGAGGCTGGAGAGCAATTCCCATGGGTGGGAGACCATCAGCTCCCTATGCCATCCCAGGTCCTGCTCTCTGGCCCATACTGCCCCTGCACCATTACAGAAGGCCCACTGCTGATGGGGTTTTATCCTTGGAACGTAATCCCACCCCCTCTTTGAAAGAAGAGGAGAGACGTTATTCGTGGCTGTGAACTGCTCAGGGAGGGCAGTTGCAGAGGCTCTCTGAGTATCTCTGTAGATGGAAAAAAAAGGTCCGTACACTCTCTGGTCTGGCAACATCGGTAGTCTGGCAAGATTTTGGTTAGCTGTGTGTCTCCTTATCACAGGGGTGGCCAAGTTTCCTGTGGGCCCATGAAGTTTGTTTCCAGCCCCCAGTCCCGCTCTCAGTGTTCTGTGCTGTTATTTACCTGTAATTTACCCCTAAATGTCCTTCTAAGTGCCCAGTCAGCAGTGGAAGTGTTGGTCATGTGCTAGACAATATTGACCTCCCGTGGTCTGGCAAATTCTCTCATCTGTCACTGGTCAGGTCCCCAGGGTGCTGGAATAGAGAGGTTCAACCTGTATTCCCCTCTATAGCTGATCAAGGTACATGTTTGCTATGGCCACCTGGGGGCAGGTGGGGGTGTTTTTCCTGCTGAGTTAACCCTGCATTGCAGTGTTTGGAGCATTAAAAGTTAACTTCTTTCCTGCCACCACATGACATGGGGGATTTCATGCTGCTTTTCAGACCCTTCCTTTCAGATGAGTCTCAGTTTAGGCTGCCCCAGGGAGGAATGATCATCGGTAAGATGACCAGGCCAAGGCTTTCCAACTAGGGGGTCTAAAGTCACACGAAGGCAACCAGTGATTGGATCTCCAGAGGTGCTGGGCACCTAAGAGATGCAGTGATGCCAGCAAACGAAATGAGGGAAGTGCCTGAAACAGCACTTAGGGCACAGGGCTCCTGCAGCGTTAAATCCCACAGACGTTGGGCTTGTGGAATGCTTTCCTGGAGTACAACAGGGCAGGCATTGGCTTACTGGTGACCTCCACTCGTCATAAGTTGGAGGCCCTTCCTGGGTCAACAGCACTGCTGAGTGCATCCTTGCAACTACCTACAAGGGAGAGAAGATGTCTACACAGGGAAATTGTCTAGCGTAGCTGTTTTGGAATAGTTCACCGTGTTCTCAATTAGAGTCCAGGCATGTGCAGTATGGGATTTAAAGGCCTCACCAATGTAGGAGGATCAGTAGGTGATTTCTCATGCAGACACAAGGAATTGGAAAATGGCAAAGAACTATGGGCCGGGGAAATTATGGGAAAGCATTGGAGGACTAGCAGTGTCCAGGTTGCTCACTCTGCATCTGCACTGCTGAGCAGTGATATTAGCAACTCGAATGTTGGCAGCAGTATGCGCTACCCTATCCCGCTGACAGGCCTGCCAGCCCAGGTCAAAAGTGCCACCGTGCTTGAGCGAGAGGTTTGTGGGTGTGGATGGGATTTGGGTGAGAGACAAATGCTCAAGTCAGACTGTGAGTTAAGGCTGCAGTGAAGACAAGCCCTTCGACTGTAAGCTCTGTGGGGCAGGGACCCTCTTTTGAGAGTGTGCGTGTCTGTTCTGTTCAGTGTCTAGACACACGGAGCCCTAATTCCAAATGGAGCTTCTGTGCACCTTCCAAGTCACCGAGCCAGATCTTCAGTGGGTGCAAATCAGCATCCATCTCCTGAAGCCAGTGGAGTGGGTGATTGATACCAGGGCAGGCCTGGCCCTCTTCCTTTAGCAGCTGATATTAGGGGTTCCCAGAACCACGTCACCATCCACACCATGCTGGAGCCACGCTGTCTCTGTCGCCCCAATGTTGTATTTACACAGCTCTGACCTCCTTTAATATATGCTTCTGGCTGGGCACATTATAAATCTTTCTGATGGAAAATTGCTTTCGTTTATCGGTAGCCTCGCCATTCAAGGTAATTGGCATCTGTTCTTGCATCATGGAATCTCTATTTTTATCAGCTGCTCACAGAGCCACATGTATCCACTCTGCTTCATTATCCTAGCCAATTTCAGACCTATTGCTTTTTTGTTGCTGTTATTGTGTAGATGGGAGATGTGGAGGCAATGACTAACGTGGCTATTCCCTCTGCAGCCAGTCACTGGCACCAGGCTTCCTGCTGGTGCCCTGGATTAGCCACACTCCCTTGGCTCTCAGCAGCGCCAACAGAATACAGGATGAGCGTGCAAATAGGTCCCAGAACCAGTTATGTTTCTTAGCTACCTGGTACGCAATATTGCCCTTGTGTTTGTGGGAGAGCATTCAAAACATGAATCCTAAAAGCCCCCAAACCAGATGGCAAGTGAAAAGACTCTGGAATTTACTTACCTTTAAAAAAATCTCATGATTTTTGAGCCAGTCTAGTGATTTCTGCAGAGTTAGTCTCAGCTCCCCCACCAGCCTGTCCTGCTGAGCCAGATCCCCTCCCCCAGACAAAGCAGACTTGGGGTTACCGCCTCCCTGCAGAGCAATGTAGATACTGTTTAACCAGAGCTGTGGATGCAGTTCTAGTGCACAGCACCCAGGGAATCAACCCCCAGAAGGGATCAAAACCCCAAATAAATTTGTCTCTGTGCACATCTTGGATGCATTAGGTAAGCTCCCTTTATCAATGAAAGGGTGATATGCCCCCAGGTAATAATAATTTACACTGGGTTTGATTATAAACAGAAGTCTTTTTATTAAGCAACACAGTAGGAGTTAAGTGGTTAGAGAAGGATGAGCAACCAAAATGAGTTACTAAATCAAACAAAAGAGGAAATGCACCGCTAATTCTACTGTTGTGAGTTCTTACCCTAAACAGCTGCCTTTATATCAGGTGAAATCTTCAGATCCGGAATTATCTTATCCTGACCGGGGTCTCCAGTATAGTTCTCTGTCATTGTTAGGGTGTGCCAGGCAATTTTCAAAGCAGGCTGAAGACAAAAAATGGAGGCAGTTGCAGAGAAAGACAGAGGAACCCTGGGTTCCCCTTGATACCTTTCTCTGGTGAGGGGAATTCCAGTGTTCTCTTTGTGTAGGACATTCCATGAGTAGGTCACCTGTCCAAGTTCCCTTTAGGCAATCAGCCATTGTCTGGCAGCTGGATTCCATGTTTACAAACAAGATCCTCACATGGGGATTGACACCCATTAGGTTGGCTAGTACTGCCTCTCAAGCCATACTCTCACTGTAGGGCAGCCACACCTCCTACTGAGGTCTTCACAGAGCCAAACATTTGGAATACAAATACGTAGCCACCATTTATAACTTCAGCTACAAAGTAGGTACAGGCACAAAATTAGGTTTTACAGATCCAACAGGTTGTAACGTTAAAAATGACAGGTTACACAACACATTTCATCCAAAGTATTTCTGAGTGATGCATATTTATATTCCTAACTCATTTCCATAACGCGGGGGGAGGGAGAGAAGGTTCGACACATGGTGGAAGTAAGAAGGCTGCATGTTGGAGTGAATTTAGCCGTGTAACGTTTCATGTTGCAGAGAGATTCCCTGTTTATCCATCCAACAGGGCAGCATCAGCAGGAGCAGTGCAAACATCTCTCATGCAGCTTGGCCATTGTGTCTCAGGGCCATTCATGGAAGGGACTGAGGAAGGAGTTCAGCATTTCAGTCTCTGTGGCTCTCTCACTCATTGCTGACAAGGATGCTGGCTGAGAGCGACTGTTAACTCATTGAACAGCCACACAGAGAGCTGACTTCAGCGGGGCTTGAGCTGGCGACAAGGGAAAGTTCTTGTCATGGGGAGGGGCCCAACCAGGCCACTGCCCAGATTGCTGCAAGAGGATCCAGATGATGGATCCTGTGTGCTGTCGGCCTCTGGTGTCAGAAGAGATGCGGTGCCTGGGCTTCATTTTAGCATCCCTGTCCCACTCACAGAAGGCAGTTCTGGCACCCTCACTCGAGAGCTTAGCCCAGGTGGCCACTGCCACGGCCCTGGGACCAGTGGTGGTCCTTCAGGTTCTCCCCGTAGCATAAACCGATACCTGAACTCTAGCTGGTGGTGTGGGCATGGTGGGTTACGTACAGACTTTTACAGGACGGAAACCCACTGTTGCTGTTTCTTCCAAAGCACAAGTAATATGCAGTGATATGCAAAAATTAACCCAACACCTGTTTCCCTGCCTCAGTTTACTCACCACTCCAGTGCATTCTTGGGGTAGGGGGCAGAGTCATCTCGGACCCTCCAGGGCTTTCTGTTACATGTCTTGGGTTCTGAGACCTGGAATCTTCTTGTCTCTGCTGACTTGGGCCAATGCTTTCCTGGCCGAATTTCCTATATTCCTCTGTGAGTCTCCCCCCAGCCCACCCAGTCCATGGGTTTAAAGGCTGCCGTTGATGCCTCGGTATAGTTTTTCTGCTTGGTGACTTTCCATTCTCTAAACCTACAGTGCTGGTGGAGAAGAACAGAGAGAAATTATGCCTAGCTCCAGCACCCTCCTTGTCTTTGCTATTGTTTGCTTATCATACAGTCATTACAGCTGACAACATTCCATTGCCCCAGTATGAGGAAGATGTGATGGAGACCTTGCCAGCTCCTGGTAGCGTCCACCTTTCCAGAGAGCGCATTCGGCCATAGAGCAGTTTGCATAGTAACAGCTTCACAATGTCAGTCTGCATCCATGAGTTTTACAGACAGCTCCTCCAAATTACCCTAGCTCTGGACCTCTCTTCCAGTCCACTGAGCCATGCAGTGCCTGGGAAAAGCAGCCTGGGCATTGTTTCCTAACGGAGTTTGAATGCTGATGCTGAAAACCCTGGGAAAGTTTTACATAAATTGCAACAAGGACAGGTATTGTCATCTTGTTCTGAGAGTGCACGGAGAGCCTGGCATGACAGCCTTTGACCAGTGTTCCTTCTAATCTTTTCTGTCCCTGTGCCGATCATTTTCATCCACGTGCAGAATAATTTCTGAGGTGCACCAAGGCATGTGTGAATGTGTGCCACCAGTGGAACCAAAAAAACCCAGCTGTGGGCATTCTCTTAATCAACCGGGCAGCCTTTGCCTCTCTGCTGAGCGGCTGCAGAAGTGCACAGCTTACAGCCAACACTGTTGGGTGCTGACGCAGCACAAAAGAATGTTTTTTTCTTCAGTTGGAGGAACTCCGAGCACTTTACAAGTATTAGTGCAGGAGGCCTCGCACAGTCTGGTAATTAAGGGAAGTATTAATTCCATCCTGTTTCCCCTGGACAAACACGAGATCACCATATTCTGTCCACAAGTCCCCTCTGCCCCATGCTGCAGTAGAACTCGTATGGATTAAGTGTGTTTACCTGCAAGAAGAGAGCTGCAGAACGCTGTGCACAGCTAAAAAGGACTGCATGACAATCAAGCAGTAAAAATAGGGCTGGGGGGAGGAAGGCAAGAAAAGGAACGAAATCTTCGCACACTCTGCATGAAGCTTATTCATCAAAACCCGGAGGGAGCCAGTTCTGAAGCTTCAGATTAACAGGAAAAGAGGTATGACAAGCAAAGACATCAAAAGATCTCAAACCCGTCAGTGAGCACTTGCTTTGAAAGTTTAGCTAGTCAGCAGGAAAGAAATGTGACAACGACATCTAAGACGGCAGGTACGAAGGAACTGGGTGCAAATAGACAGCTCTTAAGTCTGTGTGTTGGCAGAGGGGGTAGCACTGAACGAAGTGGGTGTCCATTTATCTGTCTACACAGTGCGTGCCTTTGATGTGTCGAGATTCAAGAAGAAGAAGTACTTGTAACTTACTGTGTCAGGGCAAAAGATGCACTGGATTGAAATTCCTGATTGTGTGGGGCCTTCCTCTACATTCGCCTTCACCTAACGCTGAAAGGGGGGAGAAGTAGGACCAGATCCTCTATTGGCATAAGTGGGTGCTGCATAACATGAGCCAGTGGAACAGCTAATTGGCATCACTGGAGGATCTGGCCCATCAAGTTTTGCTAACTGACATGATGTGATAAGCCTCCTGAATGATAGCAAAACTGCCCATAGAGTCAAAGATTTTTAAGGCCAGAAGGGATCGTTAGATCATCTAGCGCAGGGGTCAGCAACCTTTCCGAGGCTGAGTGCTGAAAGTTGACCTGAAAAATACACGGCTACCTTTCTGATACTTTTAACCTCTATATATGGTCTGAGTGCTGGTGATACTTTTTAAAGTCACGAATAGTCCTACTTACAACAGTGTAATTCATAAATAAATGAAGGTGCAGAGGTTTACTGTGCAGGTGGTGGTTGGTAGCATTAGCTGGTCTTTTGTTAATCCACAGGCGACATGGCTTTGAGCAAGCTCCTGCCTGCATGGGAGAGGAGGGGCAGGGGCTGAGCTACCGCCTTGTGTGCTGATGAAAATCGGCTCGCATGCCACTCTTGGTACCCGTGCTGGGGGTTACTGACTCCTGAGCTAATCTGACATCCTTGTGCATCATAGGTCTCTGACTTACATACAGTTACCACTGTTTCGAGTCCAGTACCTTCAGGCTGGTTAAACCAGGAGCAGCAAACTTTTTATGTTGGGCTCCACTTTTCATCCCTGCAGCTAGCAGGGCACCCCCTGCCCCCACCCCCAACCTGTCTAATGTCCTCCAACGTTATGGAAAATTTGTTTATGTTCGTAAGAAGAAAAACTTCTCAGCACATGTAAGCAGATAAGTCTGTAGAATGTAAACACTTGATTAATTGGTACATGCATGTAAACACACACACAAAAACAGTAGCAGTAACATATTGCAACATCTTTAATGAGAAGCACGAGCCTGAGACCCAGCAGCCAATCATGCTGCGCCTCCTTAGGAAATTTCAGCCCCCCAGAGGGGACCTGCCTCCCACTTTGCACACCTCTGGGCTAAATCATCTTCCGGGAAAGCACCAGTCTCCATCTGAAGACAAGAGATGGAGAGTCTCTCCCAGCCCTTGGTAATTTGTTAACCACCCTCCAGGCTAAACATTTGTGCTGTATTCAGGGTGAAGTTATTTAGCATTAATATCCCTTCATTGGTCTCTGAGATGACTTTCTGTAGGGGATTAAAGAGTCCTTTAGCAGCTGGTGGTTTCCCCCCAGAAAGGCCCTTGTGCTCTGCAGTCCAGTCTCACCTCTGCTATGGAAACCAGTCAGCCGAAAATGGAAAAAAAAAAAAGAAATCAAAGAAAAAGACTCCAAATGTAACCCCTGCCTTTCTTGTTTTCTCTTGCAGTTACAGAGAAGGAGGTGCAGCAGTGGTGAGTTTCTGGCCCCCTATTTCTGGTTCTCGTGAGCTCCTGAGTGGTGTGTGTGTGCAGCTGTTGGGTGATAAGTCAGTTCTGTGAGCTGTGTTGAGTGTGGGACTCTTGTGTAACCCTGTGCAGGCCTGCTAATGGGGGGGGAAGGGGCAGTTGCCCTGGTGCCTGATGTTAGCAGCGGTGTCAGCTGGAGCTCCGGGTCCCTTTGAAACCCTGCAGCAGAGCTGCCTCACCACCCCGTGCTGCTCTGAAGGTGGGGGAGTGCACCCAGTACCACTGTCTGAGTGGCACTAAAGGCTGCCTGCCCTAGGCCCTGCCCCTTCTGCCCTTGGCCCCACCCTTATGTCCTTGGCTCCACCCCTTCTGCCCTTGGTGCCTCCCCAGGCATGGAGCCATCCCCACTCTCCTACCTGGCGCCAGGGCCCCTGGTGGCTGTCAGCCCTGCTGGCCATGTGTGCTTGTTTGTCTCAGTTACTTCTCAGAGTTGTATTGCCTGGGAAGCTGGCTAAACTGAGCTGCAAAGGCAGGTGCCATGAGACAAAAGACTCATCCATGATTCCTTTCAGGGCGTGGCTCCTGTTCCCAACAGTCTTTCCCATAATCCAGTTCTGCCTTTATTCAGGCACCAGGCTCTGCATGCAGCTTCTCGCATGCCGGGTTCTTCTGTACTGCACATTAGTTCTTCACCTGCCCTTTGAACTCCACTGGGCAGGAAAGGTTTTCATGGCTCAGGCCCACCTTGGAGGCTCATCTGCACTGCAGTCCGATGTGGGCTTGCAGCGGGGGAAGTCAGACTCGGAGTAGCATTGATAAAAGTAACCGTGTTGATGTGATGTGCAGCAGCTAAACACCAGCCTCAGGGCACACAGTTGGCTGTAGGTTCTCTACTCAGATTTCACCAGCCAAGCGCCAGGTGTAAACTCCTCAGGCCCTAGAACAGCTGAACTGTAGAGTCACAGACAGTCCTCTTGGGCACTGCAGTCCATCTTGTTACCCAGGCAACCTTGCCTTTGTGATAGGTGATCCCTTACTGCAGTGCTCAGCCCATCACCGCGTGGCACGCTTGAGAATTTCACAGCACACCCAAAATACATAACCCAATCACCCTCCCCTCCCCCAGAGCCAGGCACCCCCAGTCCCCCTCCCACTCTAACTCAATGGTGGCTACTCGCCAGAGCCACTGCCGCTGCAACCATGCGCTCCTCCCACCAAAAATCACAACGTTTAGGTTACTTCCAGTCCCAAGGGCCTGTTACTTACCACAGGTCAACTGGGCTCAGATCTCCTACCAAAGACAATATTTGTAGCCAGTCCTGTAGCAAATTACTAAAGATTTATTAACTAGGAGAAGGAAATGAAAGTTATTTGCAAGGGTAAGGCTGGTACACATGTGTATGCACAAGTGAGGATAAACAAGCTCTGGGTGGCCTTTAGTGCTCGCCCAGGCCAAGCAGTGGGGATCTTCTGCTTATGCATAGCAAACCTTGTTCCTCAGAGGCCGAGCAGCATAAAAGACGTAGTTCCTTCTGTTAGGTCTTATTGTTCCTTCCCTGCTTCTACTTCCGTTGCTAATTCAGCTGTTGGGAAAAATTCATTTGCGTGTCTTCTCTTCCTGGGAGCATGGGAAGTCTTTTGTCTGCTGATGGGCCCAAAAAGTTCACCTGGTGTTGACGGGCCTTGTGTTTTTCATGCCGGTGATAACACCTCCTTGTGGAGGCTAGTGCCACACGCTGACTGATGTCTCTTTCCTTTCCTCTCTGGAGACGTGCATGGTTACAGAGGCTTCCAAGGCAAACGTTTCAATATTACCCGACAGTTGGGCATATGGGTGTTGTGAGATTTGTACCTGCAGCAGCTGATGAGCGTTTGGTGAACTCTAAGCACATTTTTGTGGCTCTGATACGTATTTTAACAATACTGACAGACAGGGGAGTTGGACTAATTCCAGCTCTTGGTTTGTCAGTATGCCAGTGAGGCATGGGCACCTTGGCATAAGCTGGCACCTCGTTTGCCAGCATCACACTGGATTCCTGGCGGGGGGGCTTCTACAGCCCACATTGATCTCCATACTACTGCACCTACAGTGCCATTTTATTGGCAGTAGCTATATTAAATCGAGCCTGGGTATGTCGACCTGAGCTGCAGGCACCCTTTGGATTGCAAATATAGCTACGGCCGGCAGACCACGTGGGGCAGGCTGCCCAGCGAAATGATCTTTTACTATGCTCTAGCACAAAATGTGATGGTGAGGTTAGCTAGGATTGTCAGCAGATGGGAGGGGCAGGGTGGGGAGAGGGTGGTTTTAATTTGCAGAGCTTCCCCAGCCTGTCAGATTGCGTGCAATTTGCTGTGACATAAAGCCCCGATGATCTTGGGGTTCTGGGAGATGCAGGGGTGAGCAAACTCTTTACGTTGGGGCCTGCTTTTAGTGCCCGCAGTTAGCAGGGCCACCCCCTGCAACCTGTCTAAAGTAATCCAAAGTGATGGGAAATTTGGTTATGTTCTTATGGGGGGGAAAAAAACTTTCAGCATGTGTAAGAAAAAAAATAAGTATGCGGAATGTGAAAACTTTATTAATCAGTAGATAAATGCGAATACAAAGACATAACATATTTCAACATTTTTAATGAGATGGATGAACCTGAGCCCCAGCAACTGATTGTGCTCTGCCCCCCTTAGGAAATTTCACACAGACACCCCCTCGTGGGGGCCTGCCCCTGTTTTGTGCCCCCCTGAGCTGTATAACTTAATACCTGGATGAGGCTGCATATTAGGCAGCTTCAGAACTCCATTGGAGGGTGGCATAAATAATAGAACAGCTTAAAAAAAAAAAAGCTGTAACCCGTGCTTGCGGGTTTCCTCTGCTGCAGTTTTCCAGACAAATGAGCTTTGCCTCCAAAGCAAGAACTGACATCGATGCTGTTACACGCTCACCTCTGTGCTTGAACAAGCGCCGAAACCTTTCTGTGGCTGCCAATGTGGGAGAGACAGTGACAAATGTGGAGGGAGCGTGAGGGAGTGTTTTTAACACCGCCGAAGGGCTCTCCCGTGGTGCAATGCCATCCATAAATCCTGCACCAGCTGGGCTTGTTCTGCACGCCGTGTTCCTTTGAGCATGGCGTGTGGCAATGGATGTGGCTTTCCACCTCCACTGTCAGCACATGCGAGAGCCTGTCATTCTTGACTCTGGGGAGAGGGGAAAAAATCAAATTCCATCTGCTTCCCGCAGAAGGAAGGAACGGGACGAAGCGATCGCTGCAAAGCTGAACTTGCCAAGCCCGGACTTAGTGCTGTCTCTGGCTTTGAAGGGTTAGCTCTGGCACGGAATAAATACACAGGCGCTGATTCTCCGGCACAGATCAGAAGCCAGCCCATCAAAGCCAGAGATGTCATGAACTGGTGCAACAGCAGAGCAAGCTAGAATAGAAACAGGGCCATTGCCCAGTCCGGTCCTGAGAGCACAGCAGCTGTCTCATCAGCAGAGTACCTTGAAAACCCACTTAAATTATGCGATGCACCTGATGGGCATGTGCAGCATGCTAAGTTTGGCCCAGCAAGGAAGAGAACTTTCCTTGTCCCCTTAAAGGCACTGAGAGTGTAGGCCTCCCCTCTTTGTTTTGTGGATTGCCATGGTAAATGAAGCCTAATGCAGATGAGGCTCAAGATTGAGGCTCTTTGATTGGAGAGGGCATGTAGGGGTGTGTCTCTTTAATGAAGTTGATGTGTGACCCCTGGGAAACTGTCTTGGTTTTTATAAGACTCCTCAGCATTTTGGTACCCAAGCACAGATGCCACAAGAGGTTCTGTTTTGAATGGGGCAATCAGATCTCCTTGTTATCAGGATATCAAAGCACTTTCCTGACCATATTAATCCAGGGAGCAATGTCTGGATGTTTCATTGAGAATGGACCTCCATCCTCCAGCCCTTTCTCATTCAAGTAGTCCCCTGGAAATCAAGGGGAACTCTCTCTTCCTAGGAATAAGAGTAACAGGATCAGGAACTTGATGCAGCTCTTTCATTTTGGCAATTATTCTAGCTTGGGTATGGGAAGGAAGGATGATGAGACCTAATTTTCAGAAATGCTGAGCACCTGCAGCTCCCTCTGACATGAAATGAGGTTGCGAGTGTTCAGCAGCTCTGAAAGTTGGGTCCTGGGTGTGTATTTAAAGCACATTGGTGGGAAAGGCCTTGTTTTGCTTTAAAAAAAATAAGGAAGAGCCACCTGCTGAGTGGCTTAAGACCCAACTGATATTTTGGCATGTACAGCAGGAAGAATTCTGTTCCGGTGTCACACCAGCCAAATTGGATTATGGTAATTCATTTCTCAGTAGTATTCAGCAACTCATTGAGTTTCCAGGGCTGGGAAATTCCTTTTCTGAGACTTTCTTTGGCCTGGGATAATGGAATTTTCATTGCATGCACAGGGCAGATTAAGGACAAGGCATCTGGGCACTAAACAAAATGCATCTCCATGTGATGGTTCTCAGCAAGGCGATTATCCATTGTGTGCCCATTACATCTATGGCGCTGTGCATGCCCTGCATGTGACTGCAAATAAGAACATTTGTAATCTCAGTGAAGAGCAGAGAAGCATAATTAAAGGCCACTTCAGTTTCCAGCGTGGTATGTTATCTTTTGGGAAGCGCTCTTGTATATTGAGAGAGAAGATAAACAGGAGTTTGTGCCTTGTAGACTAAGGGTCCAGCTTGTTGCTCTTACACTGGGCCAGTCCGCTTCTGAGAGCACTAGCTGAACTTGTCTGCCTGGGAGGTTCTCCCAAAAGGAGGTAGAATGTGCATTTAAAGGGCTCTAGCTATTCCAGAATGACCAGGGTGGAATTGCTGGTTCTGCAGGAGCTAGTCTGGTCAGTTTCCCTGTGTAGACACATTCTGGTGTCTTCCTAGCCAAGAGAGAATGCTTCCTGCACTGCAACAGGGTGAAATGTTTCCTCCCAAAAACAGTCAACCAAAGAAAGAGATAGAGAAAAGGAAGTTAGTGTGGTTCTGTCTTGAAAGCAGAACTTACCTGCTATGTAAGTCTGTGTTCATTACGTTGATGAGTCTGGAAGAGATGTACAGGTTGACCCTCTCTTATCTGGCAGACTCCATGATCTGGCATGATTTAAGTTAGCTGGATGACCACCTACGTAATGTGGCAAGTTTCCCGTGGTCCCATAAAGTTTGTGTACAGCCACCAGTTCTGGTTCTCAGTGTTCTCTGCTGTTATGTAGCTGTAATTTACCCTAAATGCCTTCTAAGAGCCCAATAAGCAGTGGAATTGTTGGTAACATGCTAGAAAATATAGACCTCCCGTTGTTTGGAAAATTCTCTCACCCAGCATCAGTCAGGTCCCGAGGGTGCCGACGAGAGAGGTTCAAACTGTACTCATTTGGGACCCAGTTCTGCCATTCCTATTCACAGTGACTAGAACTAGAGATGGTCAGAAAAAGAGGAACATTTTCCATGACAACTTCTGATGTATTTTTTCTTTAAGAAATTCGAACTTTTGTTGACAAATTAAAATTCAGAAAATATTGACCTGCTTTAGGCAATACCTCCTGTGGTGCTGCTCATTGGTACCATCAGATATGAAGTGAGACAGGAGGACTGAGATCCCTTACCAATAAAAAATTGGCTGCTCTCACACTCAGCCCGGCATCTCAGAGTCAAGCTAAGTTCTTTCCAGTTTGCATGTAATCTCCAGCGCTAAAGACTCCCCTCACCTGCACGGTGCTTTTGTCTTCAGATTACTCCTCCATCACAGACTCATTCTCTTCCAGCCTGTGCAGCCCTGCACAACAGTAACTGAGAGCAGGGTTTGGCATCTGTAGCAATCCTGCTCAGGATGCTTGAGAGGAGATGGAATCCAGATCCCCGCTAGTTCTGCAGGGCTGCCTGAAATAAAAAAGGAGCAAGAAGCTTATTTTGGTCACAAACATAACCGGCTGTGCACCTGAACCAGGGAGTAGACCCACCGAGTAAGTGCCATTTTTGCATGGGCACTTTCCACAGTGCAAAAATGCTATAAAGCTCCTTAGCAAACAGATGCCTTTAAAGGCATCATGACTGAGTTAAGCAGCAGGCATCTGGCTGTTTGCGGCTGCTTCTGTCTGTGTACTCAGTGGAACAGTTAGGGGAGGATTCGGAGGGCAGGGGGAGAACTCAATAAGCCAGAGAGCTGTAAAGCAACACTGTAAAAGAATCTCCCGGTGCACACCACCTGCCCTGGATCTGCTTTCCTGGGAAGTCTTGCAGAATGACTGTCTGTTTGTTGAAGCCCTAGGGAGATGCAGGAATTCACTGCCTCTGAAAATCTGACCTTGAGGTCCTTATAGTCGGGTACCCAGATCACCACATAGAGACCTGAACCAAGTGGATCTGACTTTCTGAGGTGTTGAGCATCTGCACTTCCTGCTGGAATCCACAGGGGCAGAGAAGGTTTGGTGTCTCTGAAATTCAAAGCTGCCTTTGGGTGCTTGATGTTTAGAGCCCCTGTGTTTGGTGGAAGTGGCCTCGCTGACCTGTGCTGGACAGCTCGGGCTGTGCCCTAATGGCCTGGGATGCTGCCCTTTGAATGCAGTGCAGCGTTGTACTCCGTGGGCCTCACTCCCGGTCCGTACAAACCTGCTGCTGCCAATGGAGTAAATCAGAGTAGGATTTGGCCCCACACCAGGAAGCAGGGGAAGATCAAGGCAGTGGCAGCAGCGCTACGAGCCAAGGTTCAGGGTCTCTGTGGGATCGATGGGTAGTAGGCAGCAATGTCGTGGAGAGCCACATGTTCTCACAGCGCTTCTTGGAGAGTGGACAGTTCTCTCTGTCAGCACCGAACTGGCCGGCTGAGCAGGTCAGGCCCATGGACAGCAAGGACAGACCTGTGTTGGCTAGAGATTGTCACAGGCCACCTCATTCTTAGGCCTCCCTGGTGCCGTCGCTTCTCCCTCAGGTAAACACTCCCATCCTTGGGGCTCCCATGTGTAAGGGCTTAGTCCTGTTCCCCCCAAGTGAAGGGAGAACTCCCACTGATCTCAGCAGTGCAGATCATGGTGCTTGCAAAGAGCTGGCATTGTCTGTCGCGATTCTGGAAATCTTTCCTCTTCCTTTTGGAAACCGGTGTCCAAAGCAGCTGGGCTTTAAGGCCGGCAGGGCCTGGGCTCATGCTCTGAATGGAGGGCAATGTCCGACTCTTGATCGCACATGACTTAATAGCTGCTTGAAAGAGGAGCCCAGATTATCAGTGGAAGAGTGGTTCGGAAGGCAGAGCTTGCTCATGGGTGCTGCTCTGAAGAAATGTTGGGGGTATGTAGCTTTCTGTGTGTTCAAGGTCCTGTGCTAACTGTTAACCTGCAGGAGGTGAGTGAGCCTCATTCCCATTTTACGGGGGGGAAACTGAGGCCCGGGACTGAACTAACTTGTCCAGACAAAACATGGGCAGGGCCAGAGATTAGAATGTGGGAGTCCAAATTGTGTGTTCCTTCCTCTACAGAACCTACCTCCTAAATACAACAGATTCTGATGTATTTTGTTCTTAGAGGACCCTCTTCAACCAAGCCTCCAGCACAGGCACATAAGAAGATCCACACTGTGTCAGACCAATCGTCCATCTACCTTAGTATCCAGTCTCCTTACAGTGGCCAGTGCCAGATTCTTCAGAGGGAATAAACAGAACAAGGCAATTTATCGAGTGGTCTATCCCTTGTCATCCAGGTCCAACATCTGGCAGTCAGAGGTGTAGGGATACCCAGAGGAGGGGTATCATCCCTGGCCATTGTGGCTAGCAGCCATTGACAGATCTATCCTCCAGGAACTCACCTAATTGGCTTTTGAGCCCAGCTATACTTTCGGCATTCACAAAGTCCCCTGGCAAGGAGTTCCACAGGTTGACAGTGCATTGTGTGAAGAAGAACTTCCTTTTGTTAGTTGTAAACCTGCTGTCCATTAATGTCACTGAGTGTCCCCTGATTCTTGTGTTATGTGAAGGGATAAATAACACATCTCATGCACTTTCTCCCCACCATTTATGATTATTTTAGATCCCTATTGTACTCCCTCTTAGTCATCTTTTCTGAGCTGAACTGTCTCGTTCTTTCATCTCTCTCCATAGGGAAGCTGTTCTACATCGCTAATCATTTTTCTTGCCCTTGTTTGCCCCTTTTCCTATTCCAATATATCTTTTTTGAGAGGGGGTGACCAGAACTGCAGTCTGCATTCAAGGCACGGGTGGATCACAGATTTATATAGCGTAATTATTATATTTTTTGTTTTATTATCTATCCGCTTCCTAAGAGTTCTTAACATCCTGTTTGCTCTTTTGTCTGCAACTGCACATTGAGTCAATGCTTACAGGGAACTATTTACAATGAACTCGGGGTCTCTTTCCTGCTAGGTAACAGCTAATATTGACACCATCATGTTGTCAGACTGTGTTTTCCAAGATGCACTGCCTTGCACTTCTCAGCATTGAATTTCATCTGCCATTTTGTCCCCCAGTCCTGTGAGATCCCTTTGTAATTCTTTGCAGCCTGCTTTCCACTTGAGTAATGTTGTGTCATCTGCAAATTTTGTCATCTCACTTTCCACCCTCTTTTCCGCATCATTTGTGAGTATGTTGATCAGCCCAGGGCCCGGCCTGCCTTTCCTCTGATTTTTCCCACCCAGAGTGGAATGAATTTTGTTATTTGCACCAGTGTGTAGATGATGTGTGACACAAAGGTGTTGTGCAACGTATCACCTTCGAATTGGTGCATGTAACATCGTTCACGTGGTGGAGGTGGGGCCAAGGGATTCTGAGTATGAGAGGGAGCTCAGGGCTGAGACAGAGGTTGGAGTGCAAGAGTGTGAGGGCTCTGGGGTGAGGCTGGGGGCAGAGCTCTGAGGGCTCTGACTGGGTTTGGACTGTGTGTGGGAGGGTTGAGAGGTTTGGAGAGAAGGAGGGCATGCCAGGGTTGCTGGGCAGAGAGGGGGCTTTCCCTCAGCTCTCTTTCCACTCAGTGGCACCTGGGCTCGATGGGAAAGGCACCTCTGTCTGCTGTGGTAACTTCAGGGCTGAGGTGGCAGGGTAATCACCCCTCCCCTGCTCCAACAGGTTCAAGCTGGGGCTGGGTTGGAGTGGGGGGAGGGCATCCCCAGCCATAGCTAGGTTTGAGCTGCCCTAAATGTCAAGGCTGATCCCCACTCTGACTCTCCGAGTGCAGAAGGTGGGAGCCCACAAAAGACTTTAAAATACCTTGCTTCTACCAGCTTCTGCTTAAAAGCTTCCCCAGGTCACAGATTCCCTGACCTTGGCAGATAGCTGACAAGACCCAAGTGAGAAACCCCACCTTCAAGACCCAGGAAAGCACACTTGGGATGTCTCCCTCCCTGTGGGTAACCCCAAGCTCTTAACCGTCCCTGAGGAGAGAGCTTGAATACAAAGAGGAAGAAATTAAACTGCAAGCTGATAGGTGACCTCTCAGTCTTAGGCACAGACATACACAGACCCTTCTCTAGGACACAGGAATCAAATCATTGCCTTAAAAAGGTGATTTATTAACAAAACAAAGATAAAGTGCACAAATAAAGTGATAAAGCATACTTGGTTACTGGATGTTACAGAGCAAGTTAAAAAGAAAGGGTAAATAAAAGCAGAATTACTTCCCTGGAAGTTACATCAACCAGCCTGAGAAGTCCCACAACAAACCCAAAATAAAAACATAACCTGATCATGTCTGACTAAAGATTTCCTTTCTACTTACATATCTGTATGCCCAGAACATCTTGTGGCCTGGACATGTAAAGAATTCCTTAAGCCTGCTCAGCCTTAAAACATTTCTGTCTCTCTCCTCTGGCCACACAAAAGAAAGATCCCCTGAGTTGGTTAATGCTTCAGTTCAAAAGATCCCCGTTTCTTCCCATTGGCTCACCTGGCTGCTTGCCAGCAGAGAACCCATTCTCTCTGGGTTTAACCCTTTACAGGTATCATGACACCAGTCCAACACTGGATTCGGGCCAGGGGAGAGACACCCGAGATGCAGCAGGTTAGGTCTGGTGCTGGCTTCAGGCTGTCCCTCCACCTGCCACTCCAGGTTTGAGGCTAGGCTAGATTGGAGCTGTGGGTGAGGCATCCCTCTCCCAACTGTGCCAGGTCCCTGTGTGGGTTCCTTGAGTGCCTGCACAGTGCTAATGAGGGAGCTGTGCAGCTCCACCGCTTACAGGGAATTCATGTCACAGTATGAGGACCCCACTGTTTGTCTCTTTCCTTTGTGAAAGCTGATGATTTACTCCTGTTCTTTCTTTCCTATCTTTCAGCTAGTTACTGATCTGCAAGAGGATGGTTCCTCTTACTGCATGGCTGCTTACTTTGCTTAAGAGCTTTTGGTGTTGTACTTTCTCATAGGCTTTCTGAAAGCCCAAGTACACTGCACTGACTGATTCACCTTTGTCCAATAGATCAGTGAGGCATGATTTCCCTTCACAGAGGCCATATGGACTCTTCCCACCATCACAATCATCTATGTGTCTGAAAATTCTCTTCTTTACTTTTTCAACCTGTTTGCCTGGTACTGAAGTTATTCTCACCAGCCTGTAACTGCCAGGATCGCTGCTGGAACCTTCTCTGTGGATCACATTTTCTGTGGATCAGAGTGAGCATGCTGCGGAGGGAGGTGGGGAGAACCACAGCTCAGATATGCTTTAGGCTTTTGAAGCAAAATCCTTGACACTTGTCTTCATTCCCAGTAGGGATCTAGTCTCCTTCGGGACAGTCTGTTCTGAACCGGTGGGTTTGATTCACAGCTCGCAGGTGAATCAGGCGTGGGTTAAGTAGGCTCCCCGGTACTCTCCAGTGTAGCACACAAAGCGTGACAGAGTGGGGCAGGGAACTTTATTTGAGGAATGTCAAATGACCCAGCTTCTTTGATGCCTAGATTAGAGATCCAGGCTCTTGCCGAAGCAGTGAGTCGGCGCATGTTGGGATATCATGTTGTCGTGCTTTGGTGCAGGGCAGTTAATCAATATTCAGGACACGTGAATAAAGGGACTGCAGTGCAGTGGGAAGCACTAAGGATTTCAGGGGCTTGCTTTGCAGGAGAGCTGCCACTATCCTGGACCTGGGGCAGCTGTGGCCATACAACTCAGCAGCGTCTAAGGCGCCACTCTTTGGCGTGAGACTTTTTTCCTTTGTGTGAGTGGTGAGTGGTGAGTCCTGTTGTAAGGCAAAAGCTCAGTGGGCCAGGTTGAGTCCCCGACTCCAGTTCTATCAGGCCTGGGGTGGGGAGGGTTGCATCATAAAGAATGAGCCAGAGGAAGGACAAAGGAAACAGCTCTGAGGATTGCTAAGCCGAGAGCGAGGGTTGCACTTTATTCGGATAGGTACAAAGGCCTCCTGTCTCTTCAGGAACAGTGTGTGAGCTGTAAAATCCCTCAGGCAGCCTCCCACACCACTTGTAACCCGCTCTAGGCAGCCGGGCTTAAGAACAGAAGAACAGCCAGACTGGGTCACACCAAAGGTCCATCTAGCCCAGTGTCCTGTCTTCCGACAGTGGCCAATGCTGGGTGCCCAGAGGGCATGACCAGAACAAGTAGCCATTAAGGGTTCCCTCACCTGTCACCCATTCCCACCTTCTGACAAACAGAGGCTGGGGCGCCATTCCTACCCATCCTGGCTAATAGCCACTGATGGACCTAACCTCCGTGAATCTGTCTGGTTCTTCTTTGAACCCTGAGAAAGTCCTGGCCTTCACAACATCCTCTGGCGAGGAGTTCCACAGTTTGACTGTGAAGAAATACTTCCTTTTTTGGTTTTAAAGCTGCCGCCTGTTCATTTAATTGGTTGACCCCCAGTTCTTGTGTTATGGGAACAAGTAAATAACATTTCCTTACTCACTGTCCCAGCACCAGTAATGATTTTATAGACCTCTGTCATGTCCTCCTTCAGTCTCTTCTTTTCCAAGCTGAAAAGTCCTAGTCTTTTTAATCTCTCTTCATATGGCAGGTGTTCCAAACCCCTAATAATTTTTGTTGCCCTTTTCTGAACTGAACAAGGAGGGGGATGGGGAATGAGAAACCACAGGCTTTTGTTGAGCCCTGAAAGTGAGTAACAACCACAGTCCGATTTTGATGCCCATTCTGATCTTCATTCTCCACCCCCACTTGGGCCCATGGCTCCCTTTGCCTTCAGTTTTGGTAAATGCTCAGCATCTCAAAATAGCAGACCCCAACGTGGGTCTGGCAAGTAATTCTGACCTTAAAAAATTCAAGCTACTTAAACTGTTGCAGAGGGTGTGTGGTGAGACAACCCCACTTTCCTTTGGTTGCGGAACAATTTTGAAATTTAATATTGTTCAGCCAGTTCCCCTAGACTGCAAGAGACAAAGGAATAATATTCTGCAACTCTGCAATATTCGAGATAAATGATTCCTGTAACATGACAACATTTGTCCTCTCCTTGGGGCAGAGACTGTCCTGTATTCCCACTGCATCAGGCACGGTGGGGCCCTGGTCTCTGACTGGGATCCTAACTGCTACACTAATATAAATAATAATCATGGCGTGTTGTTCATTTAAAATGCTTTGTGTTAGTACTCAGAGCTGGGAATAGCTAGATATAAGTGAAATACATTTGCACTTTCCATGAGAGGACCCTAAAGCCCATTACAGATGTGAGGGATTTATAGCCAAAGGTACTCCTAGGATCACTGTTCTCAACTTACAGATGGGTAAACTGAGGCACAGACAACGGTGGGGCAGTTTGCACTACAGGGGTGTGGTTTGGGGAGCAGACTAAGATGGGGAGCATTCGCTGGTTGGCGTAGACCTTACTGGGATTCACGAACAGCTCCCTAGTGCCCTTTAACAAAGCTGTTGAAACACCACTAGGACAGTGCAGCAGAGTCTGCGTTGTGGACCAACTAATGCAACACACACATGAGTGCCGGAGATGCTGCACTGCCATAATGCTCGTGGATGCTCCGTGTAGCTGTGCCCTATGTGGCTTACCTACTCTCTCACTCTCCAATCTTGTGGGCATGAGGCCTGGCTCCTGCTCCCACTAGCCCCCAGAGCTACAGCAAACAGGACAGAGTGCTTCCAGGGAGCAGGGTCCCCTGCAGAAGCACTCAGTGCAGGCCACCTCCTGCTGAACTCAGCAGGAAACTCCCCTATGCTCCAGCAGGAGCTGAGCTTGGCCACCACTGAGCACTTTTGAAAGACCAGCCCTTAAACAAGTCCGAGCCTTTCCCACCTACCCTGTTTTCATGTTGGCGTCCATCACTGTGGTCTCTGACCCTTGACCTGGCCTGCTAATCAGTGTAGTAATTAGGGTGCCCAGTGCTCTTTGCTTTCTTGGCTCTGAACCCTTAGGGAGTGTGTGGGAAGGGAGGGTCGCTGGGAGGGGGATACCTCCTAGCTCAGGGGTCAGGAACCTCTCTGGGGCAGCGAGCCAGAGTTTGACCTTTTGGGCTCTATGTACGGTCCGAGTGCTGGTGGCACTTTTTAAAGTTGCTGCTAGTCCTACTGACGAGCTTCGTTAATCAGTCAATGAAGCTGCAGAGCTTTACCGTTCAGGTAGCAGTTGGTAGCCTTAGCTGGTCTTTTGTTAACCCCCAGGCGGCATGGCTTTGAGCAAGCGCCCGGCTGCGCTGGGGAGGAGGAGTGGGGCTGAGCTCCTGCCTCACTTGCTGACCCCTGTTCTAGCTCTTTAGGTTGGACGTTCTCCCCATTTGTCTCCACGACAGATGGATCCCCAGGGGCAGGGGCGTCACTCAAATGCCTTTTTCATATCGCTGGCGGAGCTGTTATCATCATGCTGCATCCAGCGCCTCTCCCAGCCCTCTCGGACAGCCCCCGTTTCTTGCACTGCAGAGAGCCGGGAACCCGACCAAAAGGGGAGGTGAGAGTGGTGGAGTGACAGGCGGGTGACTCTCTGATGCTGCGCTCGTGCGTGTAACACCACAGCCCCGGCCGTCTTTCTGAGGCTGACTCAAGCTCCGTCCCCGCCACCGTCACGGAGGCAGCACCAGTGAGGGCCTGGCAGCATCGTCCCCTGCTGGTTCTTCCCCTGCTCCCAGCTCTTGATATAGTGACTGCAGTCCAGGGCACAGCAGTGACTTCTGCCAGCCTGCCTGACTTGTACGGGTGCGGAGAGTGGAGCGAGCAGCTGGTCCTGGGCGAGGCAAACCCGCAGGACCCTAAGATGGAGCTGCGGGGACAGAGGAGGCAAGTGTGGCAAAGTCAGAGAAAACTTGCCTGTCTTTCAGGCACCATCTCTGGGAGGCTCTGGGGAGCCCAGCAGCCTTGTTAGACTCTGCTCTGAGTCAGCATCTTCTTGCCGTGGTTTGTCCGGCTCATGCCCATGGGTCCGAATTGGCTTAGCACACCTGGGCTCTAGCCTGGGTTGTCATTCATAACCGGACGGGGTGTCCAGGCTTTGCCATGTGGGTTTACTCTGATCCCATCCGAGCAACTGCAGGGTCCCGCTCTGCACACAGCTTTTGCTCTGGGAAAGAGAGCCAAAGGAGAGGCACCAGCCCGCTACCCCCTGCTTTCTTCTCACCTTCCTTTTTAAAGGGGATGTGGCAGCATAAGTGCAGCGTCATTAGGGTGTGACAACAGCTCAGCTTGTTGGTGTGGAATGGAAAATAATATGGGGTGGGACAGACAAGCCCCCCCAAAAATTCTCAAGAGTGCAGCTTTCTAGTCTGCGTCTCACCAGCAATGGTAGCAGTGCACAGGATTGGCCAGGTTGCTGGGCATGTCCCTGTAGCATTGAGAGCAGGGAGTCCGAGCCAGAGGGCAGCACCTCATTTGCATCAAAATGAGTCTCTTCTGGTGTGCCTGGGAATGGAATTTACCCAGCCATGTCAGCTGGTGCTGCACTGGGCTCTCCCTGGCCTCGTCCAGGGAGGGAAACGGCTTGTGTTTGCCAGCAGAAGCAAAAGAACACAGCTGATTGTCTTTGTCTTCCTGCCCAGCTGTCTGGCGTGTATGGCCCCGGCCATGTTTTTAGTGTTGCACGTGGCTCTTGGGTTGTGTAGAGCCAGACCCTTCTGAGGGGTCCACGTGCCATGCAACTATGCGGATATGAATGCATTTCCAGCCTTAATAATGCAGAGCCTGGTTCCTTCCTCTTTAGAGGAGGAGGGGTTTAGAGTGGCACAACATTTAGTTCTTTTAAAGCCCCTTTAAATCAAATCCTTTTACAACCATTAGTCCTCACCACCCCCCAGCTTCGCAACAAATGGTGGTTAACATCCCCATTTTACAGATGGTAAAACTGAGGCACATAAGTCCATTGACATGGACAGAAGACCTGACTGGCTGTTCCGGCTGTTCCAGCCACTTGAACGCCTCTCCTCCCCCTGCCCCTCTGGCTTTGTGCTCCATTGAAGAGGATAGGCAGGGCCCACTGAAAGGCAGGTACAGAGCATGGATCCTCAGTGCAAATCTCATGCGTGCCTCTGTCTGAGGGAACCTTGCTGCACATCTGCACTAGCTAGTGTGAAAAGTGGCCAGGATGAAGAGGAGCTAAGGGCTGGGAACTTCTCCTAGGGGACATCACAGATCATTTACACAGAGGGTTGCCAGTTTGGTGACATGTGTTTTAGGAGATTTCCTTAAATGACCTAATCTTTACTCTTGGAGGTTGACATCCCTATTTACGTGGTGTGTCAGGGTATCTCTGCAGCAGGCTCTGTGAGGCTTGGAACATGCCTCTATCTCTGGGCTGGAACGGGCCCAGCTGCTGCAATGAAGGGGCCGCCATCTGCTGCAGCAGCATGGCTGAAGTGACAAATCACTAAAATAAAACGGGACTTTGCACTTAGGCGGCTCCTGAATTAAATTACAGAGGAAGCCCCACCCCTGCACCCTGCACTCCTTGCAACACCACTCTCTGGGTGGAGCCTTCTGGCTGTCCGTAGGCTGTACCAGTTGGCTCCCTGATGAGAACTGGCAGATCTTCCTGCCCCTTGCCCCAGGGACATCTCTCTCTCTCTTTCCCATTGTAATCAGAACCCTTGTGGTGGGTGACTGGCTGGTCACCTCAGACTTGGCTGCTGAGGTTGCAAATGGAGCGGGAGTGCCGGGGCCCGCAGAGGAGGCGGCCTTCTGCCACAAGTCAGCAATTCGAGTCCAGCACTCGCTGTGTAGACATAAGATCACAACACCTTCTCGCGCACAGGTGGTTAGTCTTGCCTGTCGGTATAGGACCCAGCAAACTGGGTGGGGCCCATTGCTCAGGGTGGAGCGCAAGGCCAAATTTTGACACTGTAGATATAGTCCATACCCAGAGCCCTCTGATCCCAAATCCACTGGCCTTGGCCAGTTGTGGGTTTTTAATTGCAGTGGAAATATATACATGGTGACCAGCTGCTTCTGCAGATACAAGCCGCCCCCCCACAACAGGTGAGTGGGATGACTTACTTGTCCCCTCTGTGCACGTCTTGTCCTAACCCCTAGTGGTTAGAAATTGGCTTTAATTATGAAGCATGAGGATTTCTGGCCTTCCAGCACTTTGTTTCCAATAACGGAGTTTTTGGTGCATCAGCTTCCATGCATGCATCTGGCAAAGCAGGTCTTTGCCCACGAAAGCTGATGCTCCAAAAAAATCTGTTAGCCTATAAGGTGCCACAGGACTTCTCGTTTTTGCAGGTACAGACTAACACAACTACCCCTCTGACACTTCCTTTTGGGTATTCATGATTATTATAATTGGATAGTCTTATTAGCTATAAAAACGTCCAGTTCCTCTTTGAATCTTGCTACGTTCTAGCCCTCAGTGACATCGGGTGGGACTGAGCTCCAGAGTCTAATGGTCCATTATGGGAATACACTTTGTCCTGAATCAGTTTTGAATTTGTCACCTTCTGTTTTCTTTGAATGCGCCCCTTGTTCTTGCAATAGGAGACAGAGTTAAGGAAGCGCTTGATCCACCTTCTTTATACCAGGGATGGTAGTACCTGTGTTATACAGAGGGTACTTGGTCGTGCCATGAGGGCAGGCGACTGGACTTGATGACCTCTTGAGGTCCCTTCCAGTTCTAGTATCCTGTGATTCTATGCTGTGATCCCATATGGTGCAGAAAGCTGGTGTGTGCGCATATTGGAACTAGAGAAGCAATATATGTTATAGTTACAGCAGAGGTTTGGGAATGAGGACTTCATTGGGATGATTTTTCTGAGCTGGAAAAGCCTCCAAAGCGCCCATTAAACCCAGCAGGAGCTGCAGCTGTTTGGTACCTCTGGCATTCAGGCCAGAGAACTCCATTTCCATAAGTTCTCTGAGTGTGCGTCAGCAAGTCACTTTGCCGCTCTTTTTTGTGACTCAGTTACGGTGTCTGTAAAAGGGGTTCAGTGTTCCCATGAGGTTAGGCTTAATCCACATCTGTAAAGGGCTCTGCCTTCCTCTGAGGCTGTGCCCTGTCAGATTGCCAAGGGCTACAGTTATAATAATAAATCTTATGAATATTGCCAAGAAAACTGCACACGTAGATCCACTTGACCTGCCTGTGTGGAGAGGGTCAGAGCTTTCAAAATGGGAAGGAACCCTTCCTCCCTCTGGAATCTCTAAATAAAGCAGGTTCACTGGAGGTCGCTGGCGATGTGCCAGTGAACAAATTAAGAACCTTGGTGATTATTCTTAGCTGTCCCTGGGGAACGTCTCTGGGTTTCAGGGAAGGCAGGAGGTGGAATGTCTGTTTAAAACTAACCTTTCCTTAAAGCAGCTAATTCTAAGGTCTCTGGCTGTGTGTGTATACATCCAGGTTGCCACTGGAGACGGCTAATGAGCCTTTTGCTTTTTTTTTGCCTGGAATTTACAGATGCATGAGTATAATCTGCCAGGCTCATGAATGAACGGTTTGCTTCTCCCCCATGTGACACACATTTTGCAGCTGGGGTCCTCTCCCCGTTCTGAGCTCATCGGTGTTGGGAGGCAGGGCCGAAGTGGGATGGGAAGGGAGGAGCCCAGTGCAGGCAGTGAAGTCGAACCTTGTCTCTGGAAGAGCTCCTTGGCTTTCTGCAGTGCTCTGCACAAATGCCTGAGCAAATCTGAGCAAGTCTCTTTAGGGGAGGTGGGTTACTGACACCAATGAGAGGTGCTGTGTTACCTTCACAAAAAGCAGTGGTTCCCAACCTAGGGTCCGCGGGCCCCAGCGAGACGACAAGGATATTGCAGGGGGTCCGTTTAAAAAAAAGATAAATAAAATGATTGTAGACAATAGGTTTTAAATAAATTGCAAAGCTACAGTCAATAATTTTTAAATTAAATCTCTTCCCATAATGTTAAATGCTGTCCAAAAATCTCTGGTTTGGTCTCCATTTTCATATAATGAAGTGTACAGAGCAGCTAGAATTGGCTTTGATGGGGGTCCATAAAAGGTTTTTGGGGGTGATTGGGGGGTCCACGAATGATCTTTGCGGGGTGATTTGGCATGTATGAATGGTTTGGGGGGTGAATGGGGGGGTCTGTGAACTGTTTGGGGGTGATTTTGGGTCTGTGAACAGTTTTGGGGGTGACTGGGGGGTCTGTGAACAGTTTTGGGGGGTGATGGGGGTCTGTGAACAGTTTTGGGGGTGACTGGGTGTCTGTGAATGGTTTTGGAGGGTGATGGGGGGGTCTGTGAATGGTTTTGGGTTGATCCGGGGGTCTGTGAACAGTTTGGAGGTGACTGGGGTCTATGAACAGTTTTGGGGGTCACTGGGGGGTCTGTGAGTGGTTTTTGGGGTGACTGGAGTCTGTGAACAGTTTTGGGGGTCACTGGGGGTTTGTGAATGGCTTTGGGGGTGACTGGGGGTCAGCACTAGTGAAAAGACTGGGAACCACTGGCAAAGACCCACAGCAACATGACTGCTGGTCTGTCAGTGCAGCCAGGGCTGGGATTTCGCCATCCATCAGCGTTCCCTGCTGTCCCCAGGAAGCAGCGTCCCTCCCACCCTGGCACTCCACCCGCATGAAGCATCCCCCTTGGTGGCTTAGCTGCAAAGGTTCTCTGGGCTCAGGGGAATCCCCATGGAAGGCAGGACCTGCGCAGCAGCTCGTTCTGTGCCACCCTCGCCTGGCGACTGCCCCGACAGAACAGGTGTGGTCAGGGGCCCAGCAACTATGCAGAGGCTGGAGGACCAGCCTCTACGCCTGCTCTCCCTCGTGCTCACGGTGGACGCAGCTCCCAGCCGGCCGTGGGATGGGAGGGCAGTAGGGCCCTGAATCCAGTGGGGCATGCGAGCACTGGAAGGTCTGGCCCAGCATTTTGCAGCTCTCCTCCCTTCCTCTCTCCCCCGGCGGGACGCGCTGTGCTGTGCCTGATGGGAAATTCCTCCCCGGTCTCGCTAGCTATCAGTTCCCAGGCTGACCCAAGCGCCTCGATGGCCGGATGTCGCTAACTCCAAGAAGAACATTAGCCATAAAACCCACCAATCCCTGCTCCTTCGCCGCCTCCTGCCTCGGTTGGAAAGCCGCCCGCAGCCGAGCCAGGTGTAGCACTCAGGGCGCTGTGGGGGTGTCCATTCTTACCGCTTCCCTTTCGGGGGTGGGGCTGCTGCTGGCGTGACCCCAGGAGGGCTCGGCCAGGCAGGGGCGCGCTGGGCTGGAGCCCTGGCAGCAGAGACACAGTGCGTAGCACCTGTTTGCAGCTGGGTTCAGCCTCTGCACAGTGCTCCAGGCAGGGCTGAATGGGATCCACAGGCCTTAGTGGCAGCGTTCCTGCGGGGAGGGAGAGGCGGGCTTCTCCTACGGGCACATGCTCTGCCAGCCAATCTGCCACCCCACCTGCCACCCCACATGGGAAGCCCCAGAAATGCCACCACTTCTCCTTCATCCTCCTTCCAAACCACATGGGGACTTTTTTTTTGCTTCTCCCTTTGATGAGTCAAAGCTGCAGCAGTGTGAAAAAGCTGTAACTGGCGCTTTAGCTTCCCACCTCACCACCCCCTTCCCCTCTCGCCCACCCGCCCTCGCCACACCCGCACCACGAGAGCTGCTCGGTGCCTGACAGATCTGGGTGACGGCGTTGCATAACGCTCATGTAATCCCCGAGCTGTTTCTCTGCTGAATCCCCATCCATCTCTCGGCAAAAAGTTTGCATCTTCACTTGTGCCCGAGGCATCTCTTGCAAGGACAGGTGGTTGCATTCCCTGGCTCCTTCCCCCGCCCACCCGTTCGGGGTTAACGCGAAGAGCTGCGGGTGTGTGGCTGTAACCAGTTCTGGGTGTGTGGATGTGTGTGCGTTTGACCCCTGCGCTGCAGAATCTGCTCAGTAAAGTGGCACGCCGTGGGGGAAAGGGGGTTGCAGAAGAGAGCTGGTCTGCGCTGTTGGCGTGGGCACCGTTTCCCCTGCAAGCGGGAGGGGCAGCTGTAGCACTCGTAGGCGTACCTGAGCTCGCTTGGATCAAGCCAGCACACGATAAATAGCAGCGAGATCACAGCACCCATGGCTGCATGCTTGAGTACAGTCCTGCCCAGGGCCCGGGTCATGCACTCAGGGACGTCCTTATGACTTGGGGTGCCCCACGCAGCCTGAGCACCTGCACCTGCCCTCCCTGCTGGGGACCTGACCAGCAACTCTGCAGGGTGGAGGGCTGTGGGGGCAGGACAGGGAGGCTGGTGGGGGAAACAGGTGAAAGGGAGAGCAGTGCAGCCCCTCAGTGCTGTGGGACAGGAGCGGGAGCAGGGGCCTATGGCTTTGGGGCCACCAGAGCTGGGGGGCCATCAGAGCTGGGGCGGGGGGATTCAGCCACTGGAGCCAGGAAGCAGAGTAGGGGGCTGAAGGGCCCAGGGATTGGGCTGCGGGTCTGGGAGGTGGAGCAGAGATCCAGGGACAGGGGGATTGGGTGGCTGCATCCAGGAGGCAGAGTGCAGGCCAGGGGATTGGAGCTGCTGGAGGCAGCACTGACCTCTGGCTGTGCTGGGCATATGCAGGTGCAGCATAAGGCACTACTTGATGTGGGGCACAGAAGTGCCCAGCACAGCTCCATATTCTGCATATGCCTAGGGACGGCCCTGTGGGCACTCTGGTGGCTCGCCCATGGTGCCGCGGCTACACAACTGCATTGAGGGAGTGGGCTTGCTCCAGGCTGGCTCAGGTACAGCCGCCTGTCCTGCAGTTGCTCCTGCCACTTGCAGTGCTGTGGGCGGACCCCTCGGGGCAGGGCCGTTGGGGGGCTGTGTCTGCGGCAGGATGTTTTCACTGGAATTGCCGTGGCTGTTCAGGGATGTCTCTGGGCCAAGCTCTGCTCTCGGAGTCGCCTCATCCCCTCTCAGCCGAGGATCTAAGGGTTGGGTGTGATCCATGGCAAAGGGGCACAGGAGAGCTGCAGCTGTTGCAGGCTCTGACGTAGTCTCGTGGGTACCGTCCTCCCCTTATGCATTCCCCAGGGAACATGCTCCCATAGAAACTGGTGGTGACCTTCTCCCTAGAACCCTGAGGTGTGGGGCCACTCCATGGGAGCCATGCAGGCCTCTCTTCTGCTAGCATGATCGTTTGCTTCCCTTTGCTAAGCAGCTCAGCCAACTGAACCAGGCAGGATTCAGTCCTCACCCCAGTCTGCTGGGCTCCTCTCCGGCTCGCACCTGCACCACATCCCACCTTCTCTCCCAGATGGTTTGGCAGAACTTTTGCTGCTCCATGTTCATTTCTGTTCTTTCCCCTTGGTCCTGCTCTGAGGTGCTTCTCCCTAGGCTGCTAGCTCCAGCAAGTAGAGACGATGCTCTTCGAGGACATGTTAGCCAGGTGACACGTTGTTCCTTCCGGCTGTTGGTGGTTTTTTGCAACCATCGGTCACTGCTTAGCCAGCGTGGGAAGCTGGAGGTCAGGAAAGGACATCAAAGAGGGGCAGGAGGGTTTTGTGGTTAAAGCACAGGTCTGGGACTCAGGAGATCTGAGGTCAATTCCAGACTCTGCCACTGAGTCAGTGTGTGGCTGTAGGCCACCTCACTTCATCTCTCCATGGTGCTGTTACCCTCTCCCTGGAAGGGAGAACACAAGGGCTACATGAGAGTCAGTGCATTTGTTTGTCAGATACAGTAGGTAGAAGGGACTAGATGCTCTCAGAACCACCATCCAGACTCACAGGCTGCAGCCCTGCTTCTGTCAGCCGCCCAGCACCATGGCTCATCAAGGGACCCTGACCTGCGGGGCTCCAGGAGCCTCTGTTCCTGCTCTCGCCTCCTTGGCAGGCAAAGCTTCCAGAGAAGCCAGGAGAGAACGGGGCTATCCTCTTGGGAAGGTTTGCAAACCAGGACTTCCTCTACCCTACCTCTGGCTTTATCAGTGCTTTGGGCAGCGTTGATGACAACAGCAATTACCCTCCCCTGCCCCAAATCATGAGACGGCTTGAATATCGGGAGATGTTACGAAAAGAATCTATTCAAGATTGATTTTTATTGGCCTGGGTTTGGTGTGAAGAACTTTCCAAGCCGTTCTCTGGAAACACAAGGGCTTAACGTTTTCTTCTTTAGGAAGAGAAGAGCTGAGATTCTCATGTGTATACGCAGCCCCAGAGAGGGGGAGTTTGGATAAGGTGGCCATTCCTACCCAGGCCAGATACGGGATGGGGGATGACTAGGTATCCCTGCCAAAACAGGGCGGATGGTCACCTCACTAGTGAGGTGGTGGCTGTCCTGTGGGGGCTGCCACCCTGCTGGAGTGAGGTGCTCCCTGGCTGTTGGGGGCAGCTGCAGCTCCTGGCTTCCCCAAGCTGTGGGGAGCCAGGAGTGGGGAAACAGCCGTGCTGGTCCAGCTCCCAGTTCCCGCAAGCCGCAGAGCTGAGAGCCAGTGCAGCTCCCCCGAGCACCGGGGAGCCAGAAACTGGGCACTGGTGCACCTCCTGGCTCCTCTGACCTACCGGAAACCAGGAGCCAGCCAGCAGCCACACCGGTCCGGCTCCAGCTTCCCCCAGCAGCGGGGCGCCGGGAACCAGGTGGCAGCCACGCACTGGTGCGGCTCCCAGCTCCCCTGAGCCAGGGGGAACTGGATCTGGGCCAGCCATGCTGGTGTACTGACAGCTCCCCATGGCTTGGAGAGCCTGGAGCCAGGCAGCAGCCGCAAATACAGGGCAATTAGCTCCTTTTTAGAAATAAATTGGGGCGCCTTACAGGGCTGCCCCGGCCAATACGGGATGGATGGTCCCCCTAAGTTCAGAAAACCACATTGTCATGGAGCAGTTGCCCTGCACTGCAGCAGAAGGGCTTAAAATTAGCTTGGAGAAGGCTGTTCTGGGAGCCAATCAGGCGAGGCCATGTAGCAACCAATCAGGGCCTAGTATATAAGGGCTGCTCAGTTGCAGTAGCTCAGTCTCTCTCTAGCTGTGGAGGGAGATGGACTGAGCTGCCCGGTAGAGGAAGGTGTCTTGAGCAGAGTGGTGCTCAGTAAAGTCAGGGGGATTTGGTGGGGGGTGCTATGGCCTGACCAACTCCCAGACTGAGGCCCTGATAAAGGACCCTAGGAAGGTGCTAAGGTTGCCTGGGAGTAGCTGGGTGAGGAATAGGCAGCAGGTCTTCCATACTTGATGGTGAGGAATGGGCAGTTCAGACTGCTGTAAGCCCCCTGGAGGGAGGCGTCTGGAAGAATGGCAGTGGGTCCCTGAGGTGAGTGGGGGCTTAGGTGTAACGGGTTTCCCTCGGCGGGGAGGAACTTGGATGCAGGCTGTAGTCCCTGGGGAGGGATGCTGTGGTCTGGGAGGGGTGTGGTTCCTGACAGAGAGGGGAGGTTGAGAGGGTAGGTGATGGTGTGTGAGACACCACCAGGAGAGGGTGCTCCAGGGCTGGATTGAGCTAATTCCCAGACTGGCCAGCAGGAGGCAGCACTGCAGTGAGTCACACTTGCCATGTAGGTGAACTTGAGGCGCAGGGCACAGTAACTGCCAAAAACCTGTGCTCCTTGAAGCCATTCTGGAGCTTGCTTTTCTCGCAGCACTCTAGTGGCAGAAGAAGTATGCTAACAGCTCACGAGACAGGACTCTGGGGTTCTCTTCCTTGCCCTGTACCTCTGGGCAAGTCACTTCATCTCTCTGGGACTCAGTTTACTGATCTGTTCATCAATGATCTAGAAAATGAGGTAAGCAGTGAGGTGGCAAAGTTTGCAGATGGCACCAAGTTGTTCAGGACAGTCAAAACCAAAAGGGATTGTGAAGAACTACAAACAGATCTCAGCAAACTGAGTGATTGGGCAGCAAAATGGCAAATGAAATTTAATGTGGGTAAGTGTAAGGTAATGCATGTTGGAAAAAATAACCCAAATTACACGTACTACATGATGGGGTCAAATTTAGCTACGACAGATCAGGAAAGGGATCTTGGAGTTATAGTGGATAGTTCTCTGAAGACATCCACGCAGTGTGCAGCGGCAGTTAGTAAGGCAAATAGGATGTTAGGAATTATTAAAAAAGGGATCGATAATAAGACAAAAGATATCATACTTCCCCTATATAAAACTATGGTACGCCCACATCTCGAGTACTGCGTGCAGATGTGGTCTCCTCACCTCAAAAAAGATATATTGGCATTAGAAAAGGTTCAGAAAAGGGCGACTAAGATGATTAGGGGCTTGGAACGGGTCCCATATGGGGAGAGGTTAGAGAGACTGGGACTTTTCAGTTTGGAAAAGAGGCGATTGAGGGGCGATATGATAGAGGTATATAAAATCATGAATGGTGTGGAGAAAGTGAATATAGAAAAATTATTTACCTTTTCCCATAATACAAGAACTAGGGGACACCAAATGAAATTGATGGGTAGTAGGTTCAAAACTAATAAAAGGAAATTTTTCTTCACACAGCGCACAGTCAACCTGTGGAACTCCTTGCCCGAGGAGGCTGTGAAGGCCAGGACTCTATTAGGGTTTAAAAAAGAGCTTGATAAATTTTTGCAGGTTAGGTCCATAAATGGCTATTAGCCAGGGATAAAGTATGGTGCCCTAGCCTTCAGAACAAGGGCAGGAGATGGATGGCAGGAGATAAATCACTTGATCATTGTCTTCTGTTCTCCTTCTCTGGGGCACCTGGCATTGGCCACCGTCGGCAGATGGGATGCTGGGCTGGATGGACCTTTGGTCTGACCCAGTATGGCCATTCTTATGTTCTTATATAAAATAGACATACCTCCCTGCTTGATGGAGGTATGTTGCCTCTCTCTGAGGCAAGGCATTATATAGATGCCCTGTAATACTTATTCCTGTGGTGTCACTGTAGCATGTGTCTTCAGGGAAGTGTGTTGTAAAATGACTATGAGATTCCAGCTAACTCAGATTTCCTCTGCATCTGCACAGTGGTTCTTTTGGGAGCTCTCATTCTATCTAGTTACACAGAGCTGCACTTGCTGGTGGGTTAATGAGCCATTCAGAAGAGCTGGGCGGCGTGAGAGCACTTTGTAGCAGCAGAGGTAAATAAGAGCTTGGCCCTTACATCGCACTTTCCATCTGCAGCCCTCAAAGGGATGGGCTGGGAGTGGAGAGCAGGAAGAGTCTCCTTAGCTTATATTACAGATGGGCAATGGAGACCCGGAGGGCCAGAAGTGCTCAGCATCCAGCAGCTCCCCTGGGTGCTGTTCTGAAAGGGAGCTGAGCACTTCTCAGAAGTGATGAGAAGCGAGATCCTGCGGGAAGTCTATAGTTGAGCCTGAAATGGATCCCAGGTCTCACAAGTCCTTGTTCTGTGACCCATCCTGCACCACTTCTCTTCCCACTGCACAGCCCAGCATTGTAAGGGTTTGACCTTGTTAGGCAAGGCAGTGCTGCCAGCCGCGAGCACTCAGAGATCACAAGGTTGACTTAAATTCATGAGTTCAGTAATAATTTTGGGGTCCTTTTGGTGTACCTTCTGGTTTTGGAGCCTTTAAGCATCATGTCTCCTACCAGCAGGAGAGCGGGGAACCTTGTTTTTCAAATGAAAGCCAAGAATCTCACACCATCAGCTGGATGGTAAAAGCAGGTATGACAGGATTCCCCATGAAATCATGAGAGGTGGCAACACTGAAAGAGAAAGGATGGCTCCATCATAAGAGCCCAAGCCTAGTAATTGGGAGAACTGGATTTAACTACCTTGCTCTGCTACAGACTTACTGTGTGACCATGGGCAAGTCACTTAGCTTCGGGTAGCCATCAGTAGAATGGGGATAATAGCGCTGCCCTGCCTCACAGCACCACTGTGAGGATAAGTGCATTAGCATAGTGAAGAGCTTTGAGGCACAGTGTGGAAAGGAGCTTTTCAAGAGCTCATTGTTATAATTTGCTGCATTCTCCTTGTCGAGAGAGTTTTTTGTTTATGCAGCTGCCATGTGGCACACGCTGTCGAATGACAGCGCTTGTTCCTGGCTGAGCAATGATGATCTTCAAGGACCAGATACCTCAAAGAGCATGGCACGCTAGGGGCAGAGAACTGTTGACATGGGCCCTGGCTGCAGGTGCTCAGCACTGAAAAATCCGGCCCATAATACGAACTCCACGTGAGCCAAGAACTCCTGAGTTCTAATGCCAGCTCTAACCCAAGCTTCTCTGACTTTGCCAAAGTCACAGCCCCATACCGTGCCTCAGTTTCCCCACGCATAACATGGAAATAATGGTTATCTGCCTGCCTGCTGGACTAAAGTCTGCAGCGTGTTTGAGACCTTTCTACAGATGCTGTTACACTTGGCACGTGCTCCCTGAGGTGGCCCTGTGTCACTTGAGCTAAATCAATTCTTCACCCTGTGGTTTGCACAGGTTTGACAATGCAATTAATACATTTACAGACGCAAAATGAACACATTTGGAGGTCACAAGGCTTATATCCCCCCAAACCTTGTTGCTGTGGGAACTGCTCTGACTGGAGTGCATGGTAACTGGGGAGGCTACAGCAATGCTGAGTTCTCTGCAGCAATTCCACAAGACAGTACGTTGGTTTTCTGCAGCAGCTGGAGTCCCTGCTGCCGATCAGCGGTCGTATTCCCCAGCGTCGTGGAACTAAATCACTGGCCACTCGTAGTGAAAATTGTAGCTCCAGCCTGAGCAGAAGTGCTGGCCCTGCTGGGCTTGTTTTCTTTGAGAATCGCAGGGGCCTATCTTTGTGTCTGTCTTGCTTCCTGGCTCGGAGAAGAACTGGGTGCTAAGGTGCTTCCTGAGAAGCATCCTTCCCTCCTGGGATCTCAGCACGAGCGCACAGAGGCAGACTGCATGGTGGACATTAGCTGTGAGCTACGGAGGCAGCGTTTCTGTCTGCAGCTCTGTAACCCCAGTAATTCAGGGTTCTCACTGTGAGCCACCTTTTAATACAGAGCTTCTCCTAGGATGCCTGCTGTCCTGTCTGTGGTGGTGTGAGCTGCCTTCCTTCCTGTTCAGGGGTACGCTGTACTCCGGGGTCCACTACAGCCATCGCTTCCATGGCGAAGTAATATGCAGAACATAATGTATTTTTAGCTCCTTTTCATGCAGTTTCGCAGCTGGAAATGAGGCAAACGCGCCAACATCATGTTAGCAGCCAGCTCTTCCCCAGCCCACCAGCAAGTGCTCCTTGAATCAGTTCAGGCACCTTGGCGTTGTTTCTCAGCAGAACTGAGATGCGTTGACAGATCTGCTAGGGACTGGGGCCTGGAACAGCAAGCCTGTAGCAGGGGTGTGTTGGCAGACTTTCGGGGGGATAGGAAGGTTGATCGGTGCTTGCAAAAATTATTCCTGCCCCTGCTGATGTGTGTGGGTGTCTCTCTTTCAAGAGCTGTGAAATTCACTGGCCAGCGTCCTAGGTATGAGAGTGAATGCCATGCAATGGAGGCAGCAAACGTATGTACTGATATTCTGCCTGTTCACACACGTGCGAACACACGTGTTTGAACACACCTCCCGCCCTGGTCTGCCCCAGCCAAAAAGAGAAACCAGGAAGGGAAAGGCCTGACGAGTTGGAGGTGAGAGCGGGAGAATCTCTCACCAGACCAACAAAAAGCCTCAGGGTGAGGTAAGTGTGAGCTGCTTGGAAGGATAATGGAGAATCTCAGCTCCACTTTACCACTGCAGCCGCCTCACTGTGTTTACCGTGGGGTTACTGTAATCTTTCCCCTCCAGTAGCTGTGGAGAATCCGACTTGGCAGTGTTAGGCCTGGGAGAGAGATTCCAGGGCTAACTGGAGCTGAGCTGTGTGTGTGTGTGTGTGTCTGGGTGGTGGCTGGTAGCATTAGCTGGTCTTCTGTTAATCCCCAGGCTTCCTGCTGCCTGAAACAACCACTTTACATCCTTCGCAAAACCTCTTCCTCATTACCAGGCCTGGCATTTCTGGAACCACCCCAAAATGGTTACATGGTCTTTGGTACTAGAAGGGGGTGAAAGTCCAGGGGAGGCAGTGCAGTCAAAAGGAAAGAGCTCCTAAAATCTGACCTACAACTGAATTGTTTCCCTGCCACTGACTCCCTGCATCCACTGCTCAGTCACCGGGGAGTGTTAGGGGCGGGGGAGGGGTTCAAAGAAGCCTGGGGAGCTCAGATCCCCATCTCCAAAGATATTTAAGCACCTAATGTCCTTTGAAATTTAATGGGAGCCGGGCACATAACTTCTGTAGTTACTTCTGAGATCCTCAGGCTTGGCCTCTCTGTGCCTCTGTTGCCCTGTTTGTAGCAGAGGATAATTGGCTCTCACGTTCCTTGCTAGGGAGCTATTACAAATGACGGGTGCGCGGTCAGGACCCAATTCAGCAAATCACTTACATATGTGCTGAAATTCCAGACAGTATCCCTGAAGTCAAGGACACGTAAGCAGGTGATAGGAGCTGAGCATGTGGATGAAGTGTTGGGCAGAATGGAGCCTCTGTTCTGGCACTGGGGGGCAAATATTTTAATAGTAAGTAATCATTACGAATCACTAAGGGTTGTTGGCAGATTCGCATGTCACCAAGGAGAAGAGGCCACCTTTCTGCTGGGGAGTCTGGCCCCAAGCTGGGCAAAATGTTTGCAACCAGCTTCGAAGACCTTGGAACATGAGACAGTTGGACATCACAAAGTCCCTCCCATGTAATAAGAGCCCGAGTCAGCTTCTAACACACCCCCCCACCTCCTTGGTCTGGCAGGGTGGGTGTGCCCTGCACTAGAGGAGTAAGAGCAATTCCTGACTCTGAAATGGCATGTATCAGCAGTAGATCTCAAAGTGCCGGCAATGACTTCCCCACTGACTGGGGGGAAACTGAGGCACAGAGTGGGGAAGTGACTAGCCAATGGGCAGTCAACTGGCTAGCAGAGCAAGCTGGGAATAGAAGTCAGATCCCTTGCTCCCCACGCCAGAGCTCTACCCACTAGGCAACATTGACTTCCCTCTGCGGATCAGCAGTGCTCCCTGGTGCGTTACTGATGGGTAAGTTTGAGAAAAAGCTCCACCCACCCACCTCTCACATGCTCACCTAGGGGTGGAGCCAGGAGGCAGCACTCCCCCTCTGGGTGTAGGGGCAGCTAGCTGGGTAGTGAGTTCTGCAGAGCTTTATCCCTGCAGCCGTCTCCCAGCACTGACCATACCCACCCACCGCCAATGCTGTGCATGTCCGAGGGGAGAAGGGCGGTGAGAGGCAGCTGAATACACAGCACAGCGGGGACTGATGACAGAGCAGTCTCCTACCTGACTATGAGGCATGGAGACCGCTGCATCCGCATGCTTGTCCTGCAGGAATCCTGGGTCATCTTTCCTTCCACTTCTACCTTTCCCATGGGATTAAGGCTCTTTCGTGAGCCTTTCCTGCCCTAGCCCTGGGTTTCTCATGGGTGGCCGAGGGGGGTAGAGGGGTTTAACATTTCAGGCCAGAGACACCGGTGTGTCCCACACAGACCTGATCCCTCCACCCTTCTGGTTCTGGGTGCTCACCTCTGCAGACCTCTCAAAGTTCCTTCCGGCTGCAGAGAACTAACAGAGGCTGCACTCTTGGTAGCTGCTGAACTCTCAGCTGCCTGCCACAGTCGGGGAGGAATTCGAGACTGCGCTGTGGAGATGATTTCAAGGACTTGATTAAAGTGGCAAGGGTGAGCAGCATTTGGAGAGGAGGTCACACGTGTTTTGTCACTAAAGGGAGTCTAGTCAAACCCATTTCCTGTATCTCCAACCCTGCAGCTCAGGGATGTAATCAGCTGGGTTCTCTTGGGCTCTGCTGCTTTTTCCTGTTGCTGCATCTCAGGCTGTCATCTCATCCCAGCTGCAGGGTTGTGCTGGGAACTGTGGTCCCTCTCTCCTTGGTGATGAGGGAAATGAATGCTTCTGTGACAGGGTCACCCTTTCCTTTGCCACGGGCTAAGCCTAAAAAGGTTGCTTCCTGGTCCCATGCCTCTTTACTATTGTTAATTTGCAGTAGTAGCACCTAAGGGCCCCAAGTGAGATTGGGGCCTCCATTGGGCAGACACAGAGTGGAAACAACATCCTGCCCAGAAGGGTTACAGTCACAGAATGGGGAAACCAAGGTGAAGAGAGGCCACGTGACTTGTCCAAGGTCACCCAGCTGGTCTTTGGCAAAGCCAGGAGTAGAACCCAGGCCTCCTGAGTTCCAGGCTCTACCCATTGGGTCACAGTGCCTCTCCCTCCCACCTGAGAGCAGGAAGTATTTCCTCCCCCCCCGTCTTACCCGCCTATGTCTAGGGAACTAGCTCTGGGTTGAGCAAACCTGGGAGCGTATGCATGAGCTCACAGGGTCCAGGCAATCACAGAACTGGCTGCTGGGGACCACGGAGAAACACACAACACTGTAGCAATGGCATCATTTATGTGTCAGCATTTCTTCCTTGGTGCAGCACCTTGCTCATCATTGGCACTGCTCTAAGCTTGAGTCCAGCCAGATCGTAGAGCAGTTGTCTCCCAACGACCTTTGTGTGCCTTCCCCGTTCGCCTTTCAAGGACATGGAGCTGCAGAAATTCCTGCTTGCCGCCGACCCGCTGTGAGACACCAGGCAATGGGGTAGGTCACTGCTCCTTTCTGTGCTGTTGTTTCCCCTGCCTCGCCTGTGTCCAGCTATTTAGATGGCAAATGCTTTGGCGCAGGGACCATCTCACACTCTGTGCTTGGCTCAGTGGGATTTTTACACAGTACTATGGTCAAAATAATAATGGGGTGATGAAAAAAAGCAAACATGATTCTGGGATGCATTAAGAGGTGTGTTGTGAACAAGACATGAGAAGTCATTCTTCCGCCCTACTCTGCGCTGGTTAGGCCTCAGCTGGAGTGTTGTGTCCAGTTCTGGGCGCCGCATTTCAAGAAGGATATGGAGAAATTGGAAAGGGTCCAGAAAAGAGCAACAAGAATGATCAGCAGTCTAGAGAACATGACCTATGAAGAAAGGCTGAAAGAACTGGGCTTGTTTAGTTTGGAAAAAAGAAGATTAAGGGGAGACGTGATAGCAGTTTTCAAGTATCTAAAAGTGTGTCATGAGGAGGAGGGAGAAAACTTGTTCTTCTTGGCCTCTGAGCATAGAACAAGAGGCAATGGGCTTAAACTGCAGCAAGGGAGGTTTAGGTTGGACATTAGGAAAAAGTTCCTAACTGTCAGGGTGGTCAAACACTGGAATAAATTGCCTAGGGAGGTTGTGGAATCTCCATCTCTGGAGATATTTAAGAACAGGTTAGATGGATGTCTATCAGGGATGTTCTAGGCAGTACTTGGTCCTGCCATGAGGGCAGGGGGCTGGACTCAATGACCTCTCAAGGTCCCTTCCAGTCCCAGCATTCTATGATTGGTTGATACTCATGTGCACATGGGTGAGCAAACTCTTCATCCCTGCAGTTAGCAGGCCCCTCCCCCTCCAATCTGTCTGATGTTATCCAAACCGATGGACATTTCGGTTGTGTTCATCTGAAAAATAACCCCTCCTTCAGCACGTGTAAGAAAATAAGTCTGTAGAAGGTAAAAACGGTATAAATTGGTACATACATGGGAATACACACACATAAAAGAGTAACATATTTCAACCTTTGAATGAGATGGATAAACCTGAGACCCAGCAGCCGATTGTGCTATGTCCCCGTTAGGAAATGGCACCCCCCCCATGGGGGCTGCCCCCCACTTTGCAAACCCCTGCCTTTGCACATGGTCAGCCCCATGGCAGAAGCTCCTATTAGCTCTTGGTTAACAGAAGGGTCTTATCCATTCCAGCTCTTACTGGGAGGTTAGTGATGTCTGTTGTCTCTTTCCTTGTTAAGTTGCAACCTCCCCTCCTGGGGCTCCGGAACGTCCTTGCGGATTCGTATTCATTCTCTGCCTTTGTCAGGCGGGCGGTGCCCCAGCTGGCCAGGCACTCTGGCTTTGCTGAGCACGCTGTCTCCTCATGCTCTTGGTAGTGTTGAGAGCACAGAGGGGTGGCAGTCCTCCCAGGCAGAGCAGTGTGCTGCCTAGAACTGCCTTGCTTTGGGCATTAGCTTCAGTGAACAACCCACGAGGAGCTCAGGAGGAGCGATGTGTGTGCAGAGTGCTACAGGAAGGACATGCCCAGGGCTTGGCTTCATGTCCCTGGTGGGGAGCCCCTTTGGGTGTCCCCACACTGCACCGAAAACCCAAGTCTGTGGGACTTGGGCTTGGGACTCAGTGCTCCCAAGCTTGTGCTGAGTGTCCATGCTCTCTTTGAAACCAGGGTTTACGCTTGCCTCACAGCCACGTCGTCACAGCCACACTGCAGCACTTGGACCTGAGTCACAGCTGGACATGGGCTGGAGCATATGACTTATGAAGAAAGGTTGAGGGAATTGGGATTGTTTAGTCTGCAGAAGAGAAGACTGAGGGGGGACTCAATAACAGCCTTCAGCTTACTGAAGGGAGGTTGCAAAGGGGCTGGAGAGAGGCTGTTCATGGTGGTCACAGATGGCAGAACACGGAACAATGGTCTCAAGTTGCAGTTGGAAGGTCCAGGTTGAACATTAGGAAAAACTTTTTCACCAGGAGGGTGGTGAAGCATTGGAATGGTCTACCCAGGGGAGTAGTGGAGTCTCCATCCCTAGAGGTGTTTAAGTCTTGCCTTGACAAAGCCCTGGCTGGGCTGATCTGATGGGTTTGGTCCTGCTTAGGGCAGGGGCTGGACTTAATGGCTTTTTTAGGTCTCTTCCAGCTCTATTGTTCTATGATTCTGTGACCCACCCCCTCAGCCAAGGTCCGAGGACCTGGGTCCAGAGTTCCTGCCAACCTGAGTCGGACTGATTTGAGGAAGCCTGGACGCCAACATGAGTCAGAGCCTGGCCTCAGTGTGCAGTCCAGACACATCCTTTGTGTCCTCCCCATCCTCCCCGATCACTTTGCTATTGTAAAAAGGATAGTATTTTCCCCGTGTCTTTGATGTTCTCAACCTTTACCTGACCTTCGGAAAGCCCTCTGGCACACCTATGAGGAATTTTCACAGGTGGGTAAACTGAGGCAAGGAAGTTGCGATTTTTGTCCAAGAACATGCCGCAAAACAGGACTGGCATATGGGCATGCATGGTCATTCGTCATGTGCTCTCTGTCTCGTAGCCCTGGCGCTGAGGGCACAGCTATGCTGGAGGTTCTGCAGCTTCCTACATCTAGACAAGCAATCTGTATGTAGATAACCCACCTTCCAAAGGGGTGGTAGTTAGGTCAGGGGAACAGCTCTTCTGTTGCCCTATCCACATCTACATTGGAGTTGGGTCAGCTGAAGTTCTGTGCTCAGGGGTGTGAATTTTTCACCCTGCCCTGAGTAACATAGCTAGGTTGATCTAAATTTAAAGTGTACTCCTTTCCCTCTGCCGAGGGGGAGTTGCCCTGTGTCTTTGATGTTCTCAACCTTTACCTGACCTTCAGAATACCCTCTGGCACACTGATGAGGAATTTTCACAGGTGGGTAAACTGAGGCAAAGAAGTTGTGATTTTTGTCCAAGAACATGCCACAAACCAGGACTGGCATATGGGCACGCATGGTCATTTGTCATGTGCTCTCTGTCTCGTAGTTCTTTCCCCCTGCCAAGGGTCCTTTCCCCCTAGCAAGGGGGAGTTGCCTTAAGTTCTATACAAACACAAGGCAAGTCCTTCTCCACTGTGGAGGATTATGCCAGGTCCCAGGCAGTGGGGTATATAGTTGGGACCTGAGCCCTGACACAACTCATTTCACTTAGAGAATTATGGCAGTATTCCCTGTAAGAAGAGCACCCGTTTATCGTAAGACTTACTGGTTAACCGGTTGAATGTTCTCATTCCGAACCCAGAGGGGGCAGCCTGTGTTTCTGCTGATGGTTCACATTTCCACATGCCTTGGTCCACATAACAAAATTTATTCTGCCCAAGTATGGAAAAAGCACAGGGAACCCTGCTCTCTGGGCTCTCCCCGTGTCCGGTTCTGCTCAGAAAGCAAAGCCCGGTAATATTCGAGTTGAACTTTCCAATCGAACGATGCTTAGCACAGGTTTGCCCATCCCTTAGTGAGACCCAGTCCTGTGAGCTGTGTGCTGATTGTACATGATTAGGGCTGGGATGACACACGCGAGGAAAACGCACAACTTGTGATCATCAAGGCCGGGAATCCCCTTTTTGTTCCCCTACTGCAACCAGTGAAAATGTTAACGAGACCCTGATGATGTCTTGTAAGGTTCCTTTCCCTGCCCAGGCCTACCCCTCGAAAGGGGAGCTAGCAGGAACAGGAGGGAGGTTATTTGCAATAATCTCTGAATTGGATAGATGTTTACAGAGCCAGGCTGGCAGTGGAAAGGAAATCTAGCGTGCTTCAGTGACAGCTACAGTCTTAATTCGGGCTTCCTTTCCTGTAAATATTATTCTAAGGCCGGCTGCAGCACTACCTAAATCAGAAAGAACCACCGGCAAAAAAGCACGAATGAATAAACATTTCTCTCCCTTTGTGCCCCCTGCCCGTCTTGCGGGCTAAGGTGTAAGATTGGTAGCTGCTTTGGTTTGTCTCCATTTGGACAGGGTGGCGTCAAGGCAGCAGGGGGACAGGCAGCTCAACATGTTAACCACTTTGGAGCTGTGGAGCAGGGCAATAGCTCTGAGCTAGCGCCTGCTGCCACATGGCTGAATCCAGGGCCAATGGTCAGGTGGGGGGGGGAAGAGATCAGTTTTGCTGTTGCTCTCCAGCATCTTTGCTCCGTCTGTTTTCATGGGGCTTTCCGGCAGGGGAGTCGGCTAGCTGGCCCACCACAAACCATTCCTCTGCAGCACTCACATCAAGGGGAGTTTTGACTTCAGTGAAGCCAGGGTGGACTTCACGCGAAGGCTCACAGACGTAGGCAGAGCAGCGGTGGACACCAGAATGTCAAGGCCTAATTGGAACAGATAAGTACAAGCTGCACCTCTGAAATCCGGTACTCTCTTGGCTGGCAATATCTGTGTTCCAGCAGGACCGCGGATGTTCCAGGATGAGAGAGTACCGGGCTGGTGCCAGAGCCCCAGTAGGGCTGGGAGCAAAGCTGCTGCCTGCCCTGCAGCTGGGCAGGGACTGAAGCCAGAGCCGGAGGGCAGCCTCAGGGAGCCCGGGAAGGGGCCAGAGTCCCAGAGGAGGAAGGCTGAAGGCTGGGGTTGCAGCAGTCCTGGAGTGCAGGGCTCCCTGGGTGCAGAAGCCACGGACCTCCCCTTGTCCAGCAAATTCTGTGATTCGGGACCTGTTGGGTCCCAAGTATGCCAGATACAGGAAGTGCATAATGTACACCAATGCCAGGGCTGTGTGCAGGGAGCTTTCGTTACTTAAAAGTTACACATCAGCCACCGCACTACTGTAATGCGCCTGTTCTGCGCTGTGAGAGCTCTGGACTTTCGGCACTTTCTATCTCCAGAGCATTTAACAGACATCAGCTGAGCTTTGCAAAGCTTGCTGGGAGCTGGGGACGCATCTCCATGCCAGGCAGTATCAAAGCAAGGAGCAGTGCTCGGGCAGGGCCAGTTCTCAGCCCTAGGTTCACATCACTAGCTCAGCAGGCTGCACCCCAGGACTGAGCACCAGCAAAATACTCAGTTGTCGAGCAGGAGAGTTGGTCACTGAGCCAGAGCTGCATGTACTAAGGGTTGATACCTAGCTTTTGCACAGGACCATCTAGCTGTAGATCTCATTGTGCCTAGCCTACAGATGGAGAAAACTGAGGCACAGATCAGACCCGCGGGTTGCTAGCAGAGCCAGGAATAGAATCCAAAGCTCCGAACTCCCATGCCCTGGCTATTGGACTAGACTCCCCCCTTTTGACTCCTAGGAAGGAATACTGCAGAAAGGGATCTAGGGGTTGTAGAGGACCACAAGCTGAGTATGAGTCAGCAGTGTGACACGGTTGGAGAAAAAGCAAATGTGATTCTGGGATGCATTAACAGGAGTGTTGTGAGCAAGACATGTGAAGTAATTCTTCCACTCTACTCTGTGCTGCTTAGGCCTTGGTTGGAGTATTGCGTCCAGTTCTGGGTCCCACGTCTTAGGAAGGATGTGGAGAAATTGGAAAAGGTCCAGAGAAGAGCAACTAAAATGACGAAAGCTCTAGAAAACACAGCCTGTGAGAGAAGTTGAAAATAAATGTGTTTGTTTAGTTTGGAAAGGGGAAGGCTGAGAGGGGACGTGATAGAGCTTACAGGTACCGAAAAGGGTGTTAGAGGAAGGAGGGAGAAAAATTATTCTCCTTGACCTCTGAGAACAGGACAAGAAGCTTAAATTGCAGCAAGCAAGGTTTAGGCTGGACATTAGGAAAAACTTCCTGTCAGGGTGGTTACGCACTGGAGTAAGTTGCCTGTGGTGGTTGTAGAATCTCCCACACTGGAGATATGTAAGAACAGGTTGGATAAATGTCTAGCAGGCACGGTCTAGACCAGTGTTTCATTGGTGTACCCCTCGCAGGACGTCAGCCTTGTCGGCATCCCCCCTCTCCCAGCGCCGTCCCAGGGCTTATCTCCTGATTCTTAGTCATTCGTTGTCTGCCAGGTACCCCTTGAAATCCTTTTGTGCTCCACCCGGGGTACACGTACCACCCTTTGGGCAACCCTGGTCTAGAAGGTGGTTGGTCCTTCTGGGAGGGCAGGGGGCTGGACTTGATGACCTCTCAAGATGCCTTCCGGTTCTCGTGTTCTGATCCTATGTCTGAACCGTCGGTGTGAGTCCACAGAGAGGTGGGCACGCTGTCGCCCGCTTCTCCTGGGTTCTCACTGAGCCGCTCGGCGCTGTGGAGGATCAGGACCCAGCCGGGTGCCTCTGTAGGCAGCATGGATGACCTACAAATGCAATCCCACACCTCTCCTCCAACTTCTCATAGCAGCCAGGAGCCTCCTGCCAAGCACAAGTTGGGCTGTCACAGAACCATGCAGGCCACGGAGCTGCTCGGAGCATTTTGAATGTCCTGGAGGAGGATGCTGGCCACTCTCTGGGTGGGCTGTCGGTCATCTCAGAGAAGGGAGTGAGACAAAGGAATGAGCTGTACTGAAAAACAGTACAGGCTGTTCCTCTCTCATCTGGCACCTTCGGGACCTGACCAGTGCTGGACGAGAGAATTTGCCAAACCACAGGAGGTCAGTGTGATCTAGCACCTTACCATCATTTCCACTGTGTACTGGGCTCAGAGAAGACATTAGGGGTAAATTGGAGCTAAATCACAGCACAGAACACTGAAAGCCAGGGCTGGTGGCTGGAAACGAATTTTATGGGACCACAGGAAACTTGGTCACACCTGTGATAAGTGGTTGCCTGGCTAACTAAAATTGTGCTGGATAATGGATGGTACCGGACTAGAGCGTGTCGGATTAGAGAGATTCAACCTGAAGCACAGTAGCAATGACTTCAGCTGGGTCAGCGGAGGGAAAAGCTGGTGTGATGTGATTCTACCTGTAGCTAACTAACTTTCTTTCTTTCTTTCTTCAGGTACAAGGGCTTCATCAAGGACTGCCCCAGCGGACAGCTGGATGCCGCTGGCTTTCAGAAGATCTATAAGCAATTCTTTCCCTTCGGCGACCCAACGAAATTTGCAACCTTCGTTTTCAATGTCTTTGATGAAAACAAAGTAAGTCGGTGACAGGCAGCAGCTGAGTCCCCATCACCTTCAGGGCCTGCCCTCCCCGCCACCGAGAGAAGTGCGGTGTGGGACGCTGTGAAATGTCCCCTACAGCGATACCCGCTCTCTGTCCACTTCTTGATGTGTGAAAATCCAAAGGCTCACTTCCCAGGGCAGGAAGGGAAAGGGGAGAAGCTTTCACAGCGAGTCCCTCTGCTTCTGTTACTTCATGATTCTTACAGGGGCAGCAGCAAAAGGGGGGAAAGGTAACCTTTGGTGCTGCTCACAGAGGCCCACCAGGCAGGCCGTACTTTCCCCACGCAAGCAGCCAGAAGCGTTGGCGGCAGGAGTTACCCAGAGCCGCAGGCTTTTCAGCGCTAGGTCAGACCTTTAACAGACTCTGCAGCCAAGAGAAACGTTCAGAATTCCCGTCCCCTTTGTCTCTTGCCTCTGTCGTGTCTTCCCCCCCGCAGCCCCCCCACTCTCTTCGCTTTTCAGACGGCGAGCTCCTGTTTGTGCCTCCGTCTTGTCAGACCTGCAGTCGCCTGAGCCTCTGCCGCTCTGTTTCATGGACCGAGGCTGAGGAGACAAGCTGGGGCCCTGCTTTGCTGAGGCCAGTCACAGCTGCCTTTGCCAGGAGCCCTCCCTCTGTTCTGATTCTCTCCATGTTTTCATTCTGCTGACAATTTCGTGGAGGGTTGGGGAGACCCTGTCATAGGCCCAGGGCACCTCACTCCCAGCCCTCAGCAGCAGATGCTTGCTGAAGTTGTGCGGGAGAGGGAGGTCTCGAACTTTGTACATGTTCGCCCCATCCCTGTACCCCCTCTCCTGAAGGGCAGGTTCCCCGTGCACACTGAGCCCAGCTGGGGGACCTGGGCTCGGGGACTCAGTGTTTTCCTGTGCACACGTGCACGTCCCCGCCGCAGGGTAAGCCTGGCTTTAAGTTCCTGGAGCCAGCTCTCCCTGCTGTGTTAGTGTGTCCATAGGGCACTGTGTTGAAATACTCACTTGGGTGGGTGGCTTGAGCTGTCACCCCCGTGCCAGGCTCCATCTCCACTGCCAGGCGACAGGGCTTGGACCCACGTCAGAGCAGGACACAGGTTGGACCCATCCCTTTAGCAGGGTCGGGACTTGAGTGCTGCTGACCTGGTTTGTGTGTGGACAGAAATGGACGGGGCTGTCCCTTGTGGGCCTGGGACAACATCCCCCCTCCAAATGCCCCTGGCACAGGACCCAGGGCAACTTCCCATCTGCAGGCCCTACCCCATCCCCGCTCCACCTGTTCCTCCCCAGCCCTGCCCCCCACCCTGTGCCTTCCTGCCCCTGCCAATGCCCCCTCCCCTGAGCAACGTGAGCTGGGGGATTGCCAGGGGACCTGGCACTGGGTGGCAGTGGGGGGTCGGCCCCCTCCCACATTCACCACCACCCTCTCCACCCTCTGCACTCCACTTCTCCCTGGTGGTGGGAAGCGGAGCGCTGTGGGGCTGGGGCCAGGGCTGGGCACTGCTTCCTGTGGCCAGAGTGAAGCTCAGCACACTGGGCTGGGAGACAAGCAGCCAAAGGAGCAGCACGCTGGGTCACTCGGGCTCCTGCCGCCACAGTGAGTGGGGCTGGGCCGCCCCTGCTCTGCTGCTGCTCTGTTCCAGGGCTGCCCCCCCATATCCCTTGGGCTGACCTGAGACCCACCCATGGGACAGATAAGGCAGCTGCCGTGGGGGCCCCCAAAGCATAGGGCCTGGGGTGGCCACCCCTAAGCACCCTATGGGCAGCACGGCTCTGGAGATGAGGCTTGGGCTCGAAGCTGAGTTGGAGCATGGCCTTAGTGCGCAGTGTGGACGTTCCCCAAGTTACTCCTTTTCCCCACTGCCTTGTACCCCGTGTCCTCATTTCCAGATGCGCACAGCTGGGCTGAAATGCGATCAGAGCAGAGTCGCACAAGAGAACAGCCCTGAGATCTGCTACGGGCCCGCTGCTGGCAGCGTAACTTGCACTGCATCTCCTCCGCTCTGTCCCTGGGACTGGAACTCAGCAGCCAAGGGACGTGGAGTGGCTCCACCGGTTGGGATCCCGGGGTGCTGCTCCCCAGCCGCAGAATCAGGTGCCTGCCAGTGCACACTGGTGCCCAGCTCCCTGGTCAGCATCCTGCCCTGTCCCTTACCAGCTCATTCCTCCCCAAGCACCAGGAGTGGCTGGCACTCAGTCTGCAAGACCGAAGCGATGAACAGGTCACCTGATGGAGCCCCACGAGCAGGAATGCAATTTACCCTGCTCATGTCGGCACAGTGACTCAGCTGTGTGGCATCTGCATAGAATGGGCCTGTTTGGGTCTCCACCTGTGTCTGCAGGTATGAGTCATGGTGCAGGCGTAACCTCTGCCCATAGCACGCTGGGTCTCACCAGGCCCTTTCCCTTTGCAGGACGGGAGGATCGAGTTCTCAGAGTTCATCCAGGCGCTGTCAGTCACTTCCCGAGGGACCCTGGATGAGAAACTGCGATGTAAGTGCTCGGCTCAGGCTGAAACCCTCAACCGTGACTCTCTCTCCCACCAGCTCAGCCCTGGAGCCCAGAAGGGATCCACAGTCGCAAGAGGCAGCAGTGCAGTAAGCACTTGCCCAGGCAGAGAAAAGCAATAGAGAGAGTGTCCCTAACCTGTATCTGGGAGCACATCTCCCAGCCGGGACCCACCTACAGGCCGGTGGGGCTCACCCTCACATGCAAAAAACTGGTGCATGGCCATTGCTTGAACGTTGGGGTTTCTGAGCTCTGCCTTGTCCCACGGTGTCCGAGCTGGAACATCGAAGCAGAGCCCACGCCGCTCTCGGCAGCGTCCCAGCAGGCGCTGCGCTACGCAGGCCTGTGTTCCCCGGTGGGGAAGTGCGTACCCAGAGGCAGTGTGAACAGACCGGTTAGGTTTGTTGTGCCTGGTCTTGGGATCTTGGTGCAGGCGCTCACCTCCGATAGCCCTGCTTAACGTACTGTGCCGCATTCAGGGGCTATGGGGGCCTGGCGCACTGACAGCCCCGCAGAACAGAGGCCTCTCTCAAGCCACAGCACAGCTCTGGTGCAGGGAGCAGCAAGACAGGGCTTCTCCTCACTGCCCCATTAACCTGCTTCTGCCCCCAGCTTGAAGGGCCTCGGCTGGGGAGAGGGGGCTGAATCAGTCTCCAGGACCAGTTCAATTCCAGGCCTCTTAGCCTGAGACTGGTGACCGGGGGCCAGAGAGAGCCAGTGATGCCTATACCATGGGAAGTGGCTTGTTCCTCGCCCAGACGGGCCCCCGAAGGGCCGTCTGACTTGCTGCCAGGCCAGGGTGTATTCACACTGGCTGCTCCCTGCCCGTGGGCGCCCGGCACTTCCTCAGCACGTCAGCGTCGCTCTTGGTTTCAGGGGCATTTAAGCTGTATGACCTGGACAACGACGGGTACATCACAAGGAACGAGATGCTGGACATCGTAGATGCGATTTATCAGATGGTGGTGAGCAGCAGGGGGCAGCGTGTGCCGCGGTTCCGTTCACGTTCGGCGCGGTGCCTCCAGGGCGGCTTGAGCAGCAGAGCCTGACGCCGACCCTGTGGGCGCAGTAGGCCCAGCAGGGAGACAAATGAACATGTCTGAACTGGGTGGAGCCGGGGCCTGACGTGGGCAGCTCCCACGGCCTCTGCTGTTGTGGATGGGAGGGTAGAGGTCAGGACGATCAGGGCTGGTTAATGCCTCCCCCCAGACTGCAGCAGAGGTGGCTTCTGCTCTGAGGCTCCTGTCGTGGATGCGAAACCCCCATCAGGATCCTTTGGCTGCACAACCGGCTGGGGGAGCTGCATGTTCCCTCCCCGCCTTGCCAGCCGGCTGCAGCCCAGATCCCAATGCCAGGATACTTTGCTCCAGCCTGGCCCTTCGCTGGGACTGTCCCAGGACTGGGAGGCAAGTGAGGTCAGCTGAAAGGGGCCTGCGGGAGGGAGTAGCCGTCTACAGAGCGGCCCACGCACCGCTCAGCTCTGGATCAGGGTGGCTGTCACCCAGTGGGCAGCAGGACGCCGAGACCCCCCAGCAGGGACGACACAGCCCAGCCACCAGCTGTACATAGGTAGGACGCCTCACGCCCTCCTGTCCCTGCAGGGAAATACGGTGGAGCTTCCAGAAGAGGAAAACACGCCCGAGAAGAGGGTGGATCGGATTTTCGCCATGATGGACAAGGTGAGATGCGATGGCTGCTCGTGTATTTGCCGCTCACCACGAGGGGGCGGTGGCAGGCACAAGCCCTGTTCTCCGTCTCCCTGCGAGAGTTTCCCCTTCCCACCCCCTTTGCTGAGGTGCTGCGTACCAGGAAACCACCAGCTGCCGTCCTGTACTCGCCTCGCCTGGGCAGCCTGCTCAAAGCTTCCCACAGCGAGTTGGAGCCCCAGCTACTTGAGGCGCTTGACACAGGGTGCGGCCCGGCACCAGGCTTGTCAGTGAGCCGTTAGTCCCTGATCCAGACGGGCTCCAGTGGAGGAGGACGTTTGCCTTACGCCTCCCTGGCCATGGGATTCAACGGGTGATCCCATTTCAGCGTAAGGCTGGCTCAGCAGAGGGAGCTTCATCCCTGTGGAGAGGTAGAGCTGCGCCTAGGCCCCAGCGCTTTGCTGAATCAGCCCCTCTGGCAGGCTGGCGCTTCCAGCTGGTTGCAGCCCTGCTGGGCCAGGGAGATGTCATGCCTAGGGGAGAGGTGGGGTTTGCCTGGGGTGTTTTCGGCGCCTGGCGCAAGGGCGGCCTTTATCTGCCTTGGGGCCAGAGGAGGCTGCCGAGCGTATCTATCCCATAGCCCTACCACCTCCCAACCAGGGTGGCCAGATTTTCAGGCCTCGTCTTGCCCACCTGGTCCTTTGTTCTCAACTCCCCCAGAGTGGCCCTGGCTCTGGTTTTGTCCTAACGACAAGAGAGCTCAGCCATGGCACCTACGAATCAGAGGGAGCTCAGGTGCCTTCTGTTCTCTTGCACCAAAGCCGGAGGTGGTTCCCTGTAGAAGCAGTGCCGGGCCAGTCAGTAGCAGGCACAGAAGGACCCGTGCCCCCTAAAAGTGCAGGCTTGTGTGCTGCCAGGTTTCCCCCACAAGAAGGAGGGGAACAATCGTCCTTGATAGGAGACTGTTTCATTCGCTGAAAAATGTTGCTGTTAGAAACTCAGACAGTGCTGCAAAGGCCAATGGGGCAGCTCCAGAGGAAGGAGGTGCCCTTTGAACGCACTCCTTAAAGTGTATGCAAAGCAGTAGAGAATTGGGGTACGTAGCAAGGATGGAGCAGAGCTAAGGAGACCCAGTCCAGGTCTGACCTTCCTTGGAGTCTGGGGCAGGGTGTTTGCCTCAAAGCTGTCCCTCATTAATCCCAAACACAGATTATTTTCCTGGGTCCAGGGTATTTAAATTAAAAATATTAGCTGCCACAGGTTGGCCCTCGCCAGTACTCACAGCCGTTGCCTTTCAGAATGCGGATGGGAAGCTAACGCTGCAGGAGTTCCAGGAAGGCTCCAAAGCCGACCCCTCCATCGTACAGGCACTATCCCTCTATGATGGACTTGTATAGTCCTGGGATCCCATGCTGAGGTAAGTGGAGCCAGGTGGCAGGGCTGGGGGTCTCTGTTGGAAGCAGGACTGGTGGTGCTGCCTGTACTGAAGATTGCCTGACACTGTGTTTTCAGTTGCCTATAAGCTTGCCAGGAATAGATCAGGGGCTGCAGGGACTGAGCGGGACTTTCCCTATATAAGAATAGCTACAGCCTTCCCTGTAAGCTGAGCACATGGGGCTCTTTCTCTGTCTTAGGTGGGTTCTTTTGCAGGGCTCAGCTCGTATTATTCTCTAGCCATCAAGGTGTTGCTGGCAGCTGGTTGTCCAGACAGGCTGGTATCTATCAACAATTTCTTACTAACTTATAATGCTAAATACTTACAATACTAATACTTACAATACTAAACTTATAAGCATGGACCTAGCAGCTGCTACAAAACAAACCTTACAGAAGTTGCAGGACTTAACCGCCACCAATGACTGAAAGTTGCAGAACTCACGTCTGCATTACACCGGACTGAGCAGCACTAATTCAGTTGACAGAAGCTGCAAATACTGCATTGCCTGTGCATGATGTGCTCCTCTGAGCCCTGCCTCGTATGTGCTCTGCTGTTTTGAAGGCAGCGTGTAGGAAGCTGTAGTGGGGAGCGTGCACAAAGGAGCATGCCATAACCTCAGAAGAGAACCACCACAGAATGCAGGGCAAGCTCCACCAGGGGGCGTGATGGGTCTCTGAGCTTAGCAGCTGCATCCTGCCCCAGCGAAAGCTGCTCTGCAGGGCTTTGGATGCAGTGGTGCAAAGAGGAAGCTAAGCTAGAGAAGACAGAAGCTGGGAGAGGGAAGGAGACCAACTCTTTAGCAAGTTGATGGGGGACAAGCAGTTGTTAGAATGGGATCTGCTTGGATCCAAATTTCCCTTTTGGGAGCTTTATGATTCCCGCCACCTGACGGGGAGTCGATTACTTCCCATGACCTTGGGGGGACAGTCACAAACAAGCGTGCTCATTTTCAGGCATCCACCAGGACTGTTGGACAGGAAAGGGGTTTAAACTAGCTAGGTCTGTGGCACGGCCGCATGGTAGCTGTAATAGACAAGCCCCAAAAGCAGTTTGCAAACTCTGGGGCTTGGAGAAGGTGCTCATGTGCTCAGCATCAGCTGACAGGTTATAATATCCAGTAACCCCAGCTCATCAATATTCTGCAGCATTAATCGTATGGGTTTTAATTTAATTGTGTCTTGAGGGGGAGCACACAGGGAGCACATGCATTGTGCTGGCTGCTGCACAGAGACAAAGGGCACACCTTGAGAAATGTCTCTGGAATTTTGAATTACAGCAGGAAAGCGGGGATGGGAACAGCCAAGATTTCCACATGCCCATTCCTCTGTCTCCTCCATGGAACTTCTCAGATTTCATAACTGCGCCCGTACCAAATTCATGGCCCCTTTTCGGTTAGTTTCACAGTCAGTAAAAGTTTCAAGATGTCCGTGATTTCAGTCTGAAATTTCACAGTGCTGTAATTGTAGGGGTCCTGACCCTAAAAGGACTTGGGGAGGTTGTAAGGTTAGTGTAGGGACAGTCGCGACACTGCTGCTCTCACTTCTGTGCTTCTGCTGGGGGCAGCACGGCCTTCAGACTGGATAGCAAGCAAGCGGTAGTTGCTGGCTGGGGCCAACTCTGGAGGCAGAGCCACTCCCAGCATCAGTGCAGAAGTGAGAATGGGGTGGTATTATCACCTTAAACTTTTGCACTGTCGCTGGTGGGCTGCAACCTTCAGAGCTGGGCTCCCAGCCAGCAGCTACCACTCTCCAGCAGCACAGAAGCCATGGTGGGAATACTGCAAAACCCTTCATCCCAAAATAACCTCATGGCCTCCCCACAAGCCCCTTTAGGGCCAGGGCCCCCAGTACAAGAAACACGGATCTCCCCTGTGAAATCTCAATACCAAAAGCACACAAAAGACCACATTTCTTGTGGGGGAGACCAGATGTTATGAGCCATTTTGTATTTTCCTGGCTGTAAATGTGGTGTGGCCTAGTCATAACAGTGATGTTTCCCATTTTTGAACTATTAAGCCCCCCCGAAAATGGAGGTGTGGGATTCCAAAAGGAGGTAGCACATTCTTCCCTGGTTATGCAACCAGCTCAACATTGCCAACAGCAAGTTTCAGAAACTGGTGAGTTCCTAAAAACCATGAGATTGTCTAAATCAACGAAGAGATCAAACACAAAAATAAATATTAAATTGGAGTGTGGATGTGTGGGGGGCAGTGTCGTATTTCCAAGCTGTTTTCCATAGCCCGGATGGTGAGAAAACATACATTTCGTTTTCAGTGAAAGCACAGAATCTCGCAAGAATCACCTGGCTCCAGGACCTGGAACCTTAAGGAAAAATAAAATAAAAGATGGCAAGGTTTGCAATAAAATCCTATAAGTCGGCAACACTGATGGATGAATAAAATTCTCCTTGTCTGTAGTTTCTTTGATTTAAACACACTTTGACTTGCTTTCCCATCTTCTCCCTCAACTTTCCTCCCCCCCAACTTTTTCTCTTTCAGTTGCCTGGGGGAAGATTCTTTCTGTGCCATCAGACCACCTCAGTAAAGAAGCTTGCCAGTCCCTCTCCAGCCTTCCTTTACGTTACACAAACAAGGGAGGCGCTTGAAGTGTGAGGTCATCCCCCGCGCCCACTCTGCACTCTGAATCAACCGTTTCCATTTGCCAACTTTCGCTTTTTCAAAATAAAGGGGAAAAAGAAGAAAAAAGGAAGGAAAAATAGGAATAGAAAAAGCAGCAAATTTCTGAGCATCTGGGGTGAATGGGATCACACGTCACTGTGTGGAGACATCCCTGCCTCCGCCTCTCGTTTTACTGAGTAGATTTTTTTTTGAATGGACTAAAGCCACCGACAAATCTTTTACATTGTTTTCTTAGAAAATCACAGCATGAAGAAGGCATCGAAAGGTACTGCTGAGGTCTTGGAGTGGGCGGCTGCTGCACCCCGTCCGAGTGTTCGATCACCGTTGGCTTCTGCTTTATCGGGGGACAACTGGGGGTGGGTGATAAAAGGCAATTGGAAATGGAAGTTCCACATCCCTGCTTCTCCAGCAGCAGCCTGGCCTGCATCGCTAGGGAGACGTGTATATTTTTTGTGATACAGTATTGTGCTTTCTTTTTGGGGGGGCGGGGATGGAAAAAGTGAAGCTTTGGGTCATATCTGTGTTACCAAAATCTTTATTTATTTGTTGTAAATGTTGCTGCTGTGTTTAGTCTTTCGTGTGTTGAACACCTAGGGGATACACATTGCAAGGTTTACACACTGTGGCAGGGGGAGGTAGCCTGCGATAGCAATTAAGCCAAAAATATTCTCCCACTCCCCCTGCCCGTATACTGTGCTTTGTTGGCTGGTTGATGTTTCTTGGGGGATAATCTAACCCCTTTCTCCTTTGTTCCCATCCCTCTAGGCCCTTCACCCTTCCCTTCCTCCTCCACATTAGAAATCCTGCTAGTACCCCAGCTAAATCCCAAGGCTGGGTCTGAATGCTGTTGTCCTTCACTCAACGAGTTCTATTTATGTTGCCCTTTTGCATTCGTTTTGCCATCTTGCCTTTGTGTAAAGCAGAATGACGAAATATACAGTATCCAGACATTTTTCTGCATGAAAAGTATTAACGGAGCCAATATTGTTTGAGCTTGAAAATGACCCCGCTTTTTGGGAAACCGTGGGACTGTTGTGTATTTATCTCGCAGGGCAGATGGAGAGTTACAAAAATGGAACTGAATTAACTCCTGGATAAGCCTCCAGGAGGTTGGAAGCCTAGAGTCCCTGGGGGCTGAGAACAGAGATGGTTGGGTGATTGTACAGTTACCTCCCTTTAATGTTTCTGACCAGCAGGTCAGTGGAGCTTACGAGACTTGTCTAAGCAAACTACAACTCATCACTATCTAAGGCAAAATCAAGCCCCTGACGCTGTCCAGGGCTACACAGGTCTGCTTAATGTAATGGGGAGGGCGGAGCAGGAGAGCTACAGTTTCTTAGCTGTTTGCTCTTGTTTGGTCGTTTCGGAGTGCTCTTGAGTTTGGATCCTTGGGCCATGCATTGACAGAGTGCTAGAGAGGCCTCATTCAGTGGGGCACGTCCAGTCTGGATCACAAAGATAGGGGTGAGCTTTGATGAACAGGAAAACAATCAACAAAGCAACACAAATCCAGGCTCCTCCCCTGCTCCGTTGCTGCTTGTTCTGTCTCCACCTTTGGGCAAAATGGAATAGCAGAATAGAAGCACAGCAGTAAATGCACCCAAGACTAGGCCACGGTTCTTCTGAATAACAGGCTGGAACACGCCTCCTGCAGCTATCACCAGGAAGGCTTGTGCAATGCCTGTATACACTGCTGTTGTCAAGTGCATCATGAATATTATAGCCCTTCACTCTTCTACCAACGTTCTTAGTCGTGCACCCAGAGTTTGGTGCATTTACCTGTGGTGTTAGCTAGCCACAGTGTTTCTAAAGTTCCTGTCACCTTGGTCTGCTGGCTTAAAGCATTGTTCTTCTTAAGACAGGGTGTAACAAGGACAGCTGCAGATACTGGATTGTGGGGCAGGAGGGGGAAGCTAGGAGTGGCCAATGGTAGCTGATCAACAGTGGCTGATCTGTATCAGTGGAGGAGCATGTTGAGCAAACTCCAGGTTGCCTTTCTGTCCATCTTCTTGTCTTCCCGAGTTGGGAAGGACACATTTACTGCCCTCCTCAGAGGTATACTTCTCTACTTAGGACATTATGTGCTAAAAAAAGTCTAAATGCCTGGTATCTTCCTGGGTGTTCTTCCCTTGAGCTGCTAGTACTCTTCCTGGTCCAGCAGCAAGGAGCTCTGTGTTTTAACCTGCTCTTGGGTGCTCCCCTGCAGCCCTCGTCACCTCTAAACCAGCACAAAAAGCAGGGACTGCCTCTTTCAGAGCTGAAATCACGTTTTATGTGTGCTGAGCACGACTTCCCCTTACTCCTTTCCTCTCCCGCCATAGCGCTGAAGTATAACCAGTGCAAGCTGTGCTTTGCCAGAGATGATACACAGCCCAGGCAACCCTGGTTTAGTAATCGAATGCCTGCACGATGGTGAATGTGTGTGTGCGCCTCTGTCTATGTTGCCTTCTATCTAAGGCGGCTATTTATTCCCCACCTCAACCCAGAGTTGGTAACGAGCTCTCTTCTTCTCTGCTACGCTCCTGGTGTAACAATAACACAGAGCATCCGAACATCTTGTCTGGGCTGTTCATAAAGGCCACCGCCTTCCACGCATTACTCTCATGGGCGGCAGAAAAGCACAAAATGTTGGAAGTAGCGTGATCTCTTTTATTGCTTGGTAATCTGAGCTGCCAGGGCTTGGTTTACGTGTGCCCCTGGCCTGCGTCCATCCAAGCAGAGCTGAAGGCTTTGTAAAGACTGTGGTCAATCTGCTTGTACGTTGCTTAACCGATCTAGTTCTAGATCCAGCTTTAGGGCTTGGGGATGACGGACGCGTTAGCAGAGCGAGAGAGACAGATTCGAGGGGCAACGAAACTGCACATTCTTGTTCCCCTAAAAGGCACCTGTCCTGTTGAAGGCTGCGCACGGGTGGGTAATGAACCCCACGGAGTGCTGCCCACAGGTGGGTGGTGGACCCCGCGGAGCGCTGCCCACGGGTGGGTGGTGAACTGCCCACGGGTGGGTGGGGGACCCCGCCGAGTGCTGCCCACGGGTGGGTAACGAACCCCACGGAGCGCTGCCCACGGGTGGGTGGTGGACCCCGCCGAGTGCTGCCCACGGGTGGGTGGTGGACCCCGCGGAGCGCTGCCCACGGGTGGGTGGTGAACTGCCCACGGGTGGGTGGGGGACCCCGCCGAGCGCTGCCCACGGGTGGGTGGTGGACCCCGCCAAGCGCTGCCCACGGGTGGGTGGTGGACCCCTCGGAGCGCTGCCCACGGGTGGGTGGTGGACCCCGCGGAGCGCTGCTCACGGGTGGGTGGTGGACCCCGCGGAGCGCTGCCCACGGGTGGGTGGTGGACCCCGTGGAGCGCTGCCCACGGATGGGTGGTGGACCCCGTGGAGCACTGCCCACGGGTGGGTGGTGGACCCCACCGAGTGCTTCGCCAGACTGGAAAATGTGATGGGAACTTCACTCTCCCTTTGTCCTGTTCACAAGGGAGGCTGAATATTCTGGGTTGGCTCTACTGTAACTGATTCATCCAGATCGAGGCCTCAAGCCAGAAAAGCACATGCTTCGGTCCACCTTTATTTGGGAGATCGCTTAAGCATTTGCTTAGTTTTCATCCGTAAATAGAGATGTGTCCCTGGGTTGGGGCTTGAATGATTTCTGTTATTCTTTAAAATAATATCCAGCCTCTTCAACGACTCCTGCTCCTGAAGGGCCCAGTGGTGGCATGTTCTGAGATGAACATGAGGAAATGACCCTTCGTGAGATTATAGTTCTACAGAAACAGAATCAAACCAGTGCAACTCTCCATGGGAGAAGTTTTGTCTTGGGGCTTTGACTATAGGCTACCGTGGGATTGTTTTGTCACGAGAGACCCTTTGACTGTGATGCTCCTTGATTGGACTTGATCAGCCTGGTGCAAACTCACCAAGCAACTGCTGCATTATATGGCAGGACAAATTCTGACCTAATAGGGCCTGATCCTGATCCCGTTAAAATCAACAGACCAGACGGTCAGCGAGTGTGGGGTGGCTTCAGTTGGAGTGACGCCAGTTTGTACCAGCTGAGGAGCTGATTCATTGTGACTTTTGCCATTGGCTTCCAGGGGAATGAGGTGATCATATGAATCTGGTAGAGCCGTTGCAGTGAGATTAGGGTTCTGAAGGCTCCTGAGCTCCTCCTGGGTGTTGCTGGCTCTTTTGAAGAGGGTACTTGAAGAGAGACAAAGGCTGAACACATTTCCCGTGTCCTGTGTAAAATGTGCGCACGTTTTTATCACACCCAAGAACAAGACCCCTCTGCCTTTGCAGCTGGGAGTGGACTGGCCCCTGCTTTTCCCTCCAGTCTGATGCACTGTGTGGGCGGACGGGTGAAGAATGGAACGTAGGGCCCCAGTCGTTCCAAGGGCAGCGCAATTCCCCTCCTGCTTTGTGGCCGGAATGCTCCTGTTTTCTGGGGGAGGCTCTCGGTGGTGCCTCCCACCTCGCCCCCGCTCCCCCCGGCTGGTCTCTGTCCAATGCTGACTGGCGCTTCAGGTGAATGTGATGCTTTTGTAACTTCCCCTGCTTATACACAGGGCTGTCCCGAGGGGTGGGGCAGGGCCCAGGCCAACCCCTCCCCACAGTACCCCAGGGCAATCCGCAGGCCCCTCCCCGCCCTGCCCCCTCTCCCCGACCAGCTGGGCTGGGGATTACCGGGGGCAGAGTGCAGGAGCAAGGGGTTGCCTCCCCTCAGCCTCCCCCACCCCCTTCTGCTGTGCGGCCCCAACCTGCTGAGCCCTGCTTCTCCGCAAACAGCTGGGAGCAGGAGGCTGCGGCTGCTGCTTGCGCCACGTGCTGAGTGGGTGAGGGGAAGGGAGGTGACATCCTGCTGCTGCCCCCTGCCCCCACCACCCGGGCTCTGCCCCAGGTAATCCTCCCCCTCCCCCTGGGACAGCTGCCACAGGGCCCCCAAAAGCCCAGGGCTTAGGGCAGCCCCCCACCACCTCGTTCTATGGACAGGGCAGCTCTGGTTATACGTAACTAACCACCCAACGTGTCTAACACTATCCAGGCAAGTGCGAATGGCATTTGTCCCGGCACTGTCCTCGGAAAGGCTTTGCGTTTGGCAGAGGCTTTGTATGAAAGAGCCGCTGTATTTCCAGGGACGCTGAATAAGGGCTCCAGTTCTCACAGACCTATTTTTTAACAAACCGATTGTCCTGGCCAGATTTTCAGTGTCAGCAGCTGTCTCTAGCCCAGCAGCAGTTAACCGCCCCGGCCTGGGCAGTGCAGAGAGCCCCGCTGAGGCGAAGCCAGGAGTCTCGGGTTTCACTGAAATGTTCACATTTAATAATCACATCGGCAACATGGCGGGGGGGGTGCAGATGGCTTCAGTGTCTGTCGCAGAGAAGCTCTGTCCATTGTCCTGTCTCTCTCTCTCTGGCTTATTTCCCATAAGCTACTAAAATGCCCAGAAGACAACAGTGGGCCCACTGACGCGCACAGCAAAGGGACGTAGTCTCCGAGGTGTAGCTGTCTTAGTCTGTTGCTTCATAACTAGCAAGCAAATTCCATAGCACCTGACGAGGTGGGTCTTACCCAGGAAAGCTCATGAACAGCTAAGGGAGTTGGTGGAAAGGAGCCTTCAGTCTCTCTGCCCCGTTAGCTGTGATAGAATGGAAAGCTGTGTTTGTCAGGGCCAGCGGGTCCAGATAGGGCAGGAAAGAAGGGTTGGTTCCAGCGCAGGGCTGCAACTGGTAGAGAGAGTATTGCACAGGGACACCAGGCTCTGGCCAATTCCAATTGACTGCACCTCCCTCATCTGCTGCCCCTGAAGTCTTCGCCACAGCCCTGCCTGACTGCCAGTGAGAGACGACTGCTGCTTGGCCATTTTTACCGAATCGCCACTGGGTTGACAACTGCAGCTTTTCTGCGTTCAGGCTGCCGCAGTCCCTGAGCCACGGTCATCCGCCTCTGTTTGTTTCCTGTTTGCAAATTAAAAGCAAAGCAGTTTTTGACTGAATAAAAAAGCTTTGGTTGATTAATAAAGAGCCTGTTTTATCTTCTCGTTTGTAGCCGTGTAAGTTTTCCCTTATGGGAAGGCAAGTCTATTGTTGGACCAGACATTCCTGCTGGGCTGTTTGCAACCTCGGTAATGGGGTGTTTTCTCCCTAAGGGGCAGCACATTCCAATGCGGTGAGTATCGGACTGGAACGTGTGAGACCTGGGCGCTAGTTGTGCCTCAGCTGTTGACTCCCTGAGTGGCTTTGGGCATGTCAGGCCAAAATTTTCAAACGTGGCTAATGATTTTGGGAGCCTGACTTGGAGATGCATTCAGTCTTGTTTTTAGAAGAGCATGCACCCCTGCAGCGAAAAGGGGAACCACAGTTTCTCAGCACTTCTGAAAATAGGCCAGACTGCATCTCCGCTTAGAAAATGTTGACCTTAACCGCTCTGTGCCTCAGTTTTCCCATCTGTAAAATGGGGTCAATATGAATCCATTCTTGCAAAGTGCTTTGAGAACTAAGTATAAAAATGCTATCTGAGCGTTAAGTATTATGTGACTATTAGTGACCAGATTTTGCACAGTTTCCAGAAAATGAAACTTAAAGGAACACAAAATCATGGAGAAATCCTGGTGTTGGACTATTCTGTTTATTCCACCGCATCATTACCTTTTTAAAAAAAATTGTGGGCCATTATTGAAAAAACAACAGCAAATGATTTGTTTCTTTTTGTGATGTTTTCTGCACAACATTTCCTGAGATGTTCCTGAACTGAAGAGAGAAGAGTGTTGGATATGTGATATTTGCAAAAAACAACAACTAGTAATAAAGAGTCCAAGGTGCATGGCCACCCTTGGATAACTTGCTTCCTGGCACTAGATGTTATCTGTCACTGTCAGTGTTGCACAGATTAAAATGCGGGATCTGTACTTTCCTTTTCTTTGGTTTTATTTTTCTGTTTGTGTGATAATGGTTCCCATTTTATATCACCTTCCCCCGCAGCTTTGGGGCTTGTCTGGACTTGCTGTTTCATCCATCAGGAAAAAGCTGTGTGATTTTTGAGGGGAAATCACACTGGCAGGTCCCCTGACCAAAAATAAGTTTCCATGGTACAAGACAGGAGAGAGAGAGAGACGAGAAAGTTTTTTTCTCTTGACTAGTCATTTAATTATAGTGATCTGTAGCACAGGCAAAAGCAGCTACTTATAGCTCTTCCCTGGGCAGTGGTTGTAGGCAAACTTCTTATTTCGTTTTGATTGCCTTTGAGAATTGTTTCCGCTCTGGGCTGCTGGGGCAACATTCCAGAACCTCCCATGGGCCCACATTCTGAGCAGAGCTCAGTATTTGCATTCCCCTTCATTGGGAAGGGCAACTACTCACGATCTGGCCCTGCCTTTTCAACAAGCATCATTGGCTTCCATGTGTGCTGGAATCAGTGGCCTGGTATCTTGTTAATCAGCCAAAGAAGCAGAGGACAAAGAAATGGGCCCAGCCGAGAGCTTTGTCCAGTACAGAAAACTAGCAAAGCTCCCATTTCGTGGAACTGGCATATTCTGTGTCCGACGAAGTGTTTCAAAGTGAAGCGAGAGCTGGGCAAGGAGAGTACGATGGCTGCCCATTGCATTCAGCATGTTGAATTCACCCTTGAACGTGTGTCAGAAAATCTACAGAGATAACAAACTCTGTTTCTCCCTGCACGGAACCTGGGATGAAGAGTAAAACCTTGTGACCTCACAGCTATAGCTTAGACCAGGTCTGCTCTAGATATTAACGGTCAATTTTAGACACACAGTTCTAGCTACAGCAATTGCGTAGCTGGAATCAACTTATCTACAATCGACTTACCTGGCTGTCCTCATAGAGAGAGGTCAATGGGAGAAACTCTCCCGTTGATCTCCCTTAGTCCTCACAATATTGAGGCATACAGGGATCAACTGTTGACACCAGATAGTTCGATTTTGTGCATCCCCTACCAGGCTTATGAAATTGAACTCTGGAAGTTAGATCCTGACCAGGTTGATCTTCTGTATAGTGAAGACATATCCTTAGAAACTAAGATCCCGGGAAAACGGCTTTTCCTGCGGTGTGAGGTACAGCCTTCAACTCCTAATTGTTTAGGAGACATTAAAAGCTGCTACCTTCACACAGATTCAGAATCTCCAAATTCTAGAGGTGTCTCCCTAGATGTACACGGGACATTTTGATAGTATGTGGGCCCGGGTGGACCAGCTAACCAGCTGTTAGATCATTAAAGTAAAGCAAGGTGCATTTGTCAGTAAATTGCAAAGCACTGTCTGCAGGATCAGCTGATCAGACAGGCTGTGCCAGGGCATGAATTGTGGGAAAATAATTGTATCTTAAAGAAATCACCAGCAGACCAAGAGGGGAGAACACTTTGGTATAGTTAAGACAGGGCAGATCTAGGTAAGGTGTAATTAACAGGTAGAAGCAGTGTGGTTTGGAAGATGAAGAATAATTTGCCTTTGATTCTTTACAGCATAGACGTCTGCCCTGGCTCTGATCTGCAGGAATTCGCAGTTCCTCCCTCTGTGCTGCTAAGGAAATAAACCATCCTAAGTCTCTTTGATTCCATTTTTTTAAAAAGTCAGTTTGAGCAATGGGCGCAGGGAATTAATTTTCACACAGGTCAGTTTTAAGGAGCTGGTTATAACCTGTGTCCACCTGAGCTGGCTGCACAAATGACCGTAGAGCAGTGACTGTCACAGCTTGCCAGCTGAGTTTTCCCAGGGTCGTGAGAACTGTTTAAGTGAGGGGGCTGGGAGAGAGGGGCCTGCAAAAGCAATTTATGCACAGAGACATTTAGTCAAACTCAGCCAAAGCCCTGTTTAGATTGTGGCTTTAATTCTCCCTCATGGCGGGAGCCTTAAGGAAATCCCCCTCTGAATGCAGCAAAGCTGGAATTCACTGAGTGCCCATGACTCCCACAAGGCACTTTAGGAGCCTTGGGGGTAAAGTGGGGAATGAGGCATTCCCTGGGCCTTCCCCAGTAGGATGCATGTCACCCTTCAGAAACTGATTCTGTGACTCTTAGGGAGTTTTCAAGAAGCTGATTCTGCCCCCTTGAGTTCAGGCATTACCAGCTCCAGAACCACCTGGACACAGCAAAGCTTCCATTTCCTCCTTTCTCTCCCTCTGGTTCAGTTCCTAAGAGCGTCTGTCTGCCCCCAGCTCTGTGGCTGGAGGGACCTCGCCAGCAACCAGTTGAGCCCCTGGCTAAGAAATAACAGCTTCTGCAAAGCACCGCATCTGTCAGCGCAAGGCTTGTCTGTGTGTCTGCTCCGGCATCGCTCCCTGCAGGTTGGATTTTGCATGCCCCATTGTCTTGTCTTAAGTCTTGAGATGAATTCCAGAGGAAAAAAAAGAACCAGAGCAACTCCCCCCAGCCCCACAAACCCCATAACTTTGTGACAGTCAAAATAAAAGCTTAATGGCAGAAGCAACGTGCATCTGATCTGTGGTGCTCTGCAAAGTTGTAGATGTGGAATATGGAATCTCTACCAAGGAACATACACACCCTACACACACAAAGAAACAAACTAAGAGGAAGGTGGCTGGAGACTGGTCCCACTGAAGTCAATAGCAAAATTCCCATTGGCTCCCCTGGCTCCAGGATTTCCCCCGAAAGAGGAGCCCTTTAATCTTCCAGGCTTCTAGTTCTGTAATGGGTGCTGTTAGCTGTGTAGTTACATTGATCCATTCACTGGGTATCTGTTTGTCCCCCAAGTTTATTGGTTCAGGGCAAAATTCTACTTGCCTTCACTAACAGTGAAGCCAAGTGTGGTTCCTTTGTGCATCTGAGCAGCCCCGTCCATGCTGTCCCCCACGCACTGCTGCTGTGTGTGCCGTCAGGTGTTCTCCATAACAAAGGCATCGAATTCTGGCCTAGGAGAGAGGCACCTTACTCCACTGAATTCCATGGCAGGTCCACATGGAGCCTGTGCTTAGTGCTTGTCTCTTAAAGAGACAACCAGGAAAGGCCAGCCTGCTGGGAAATCGCTGGGCCTCCCCTCTGGAGTAAGGCACTCCTTGCCTGGAGGTAGTGTGTGTGTGTGTGTGTGTGTGTGTGTGTGAGAGAGAGAGAGAGAGAGAGAGAGAGAGAATCCAGCTTTTTAAAGGGCTTGGTTGCCTAACATTTGATGAGCACTTGCTTGCCTCGAGGCAGCCTGCCCCATGTCAGGGCTGGCAGGCAGCTAGCAGTAACACCTGCGGTGGTTGCCCAGTTCCGGGTGGTGATTTGGGGCAGTGGTGCAGCCTGGAGAGGTGGAAGACGTGTTGCTGAAGAAGCTTGGAGGACTGCTGGGAACTGGACACCGCTGGGGAGGGACGGGCCAGCTCTTGTTACACAGCTAGGTGAAGGATGGAACCTGCAGCAAGGACCTGGTGTGCAACATCTGTTCTGAGAAGACCCCTTTGGGACATGGAAGGGCAGGTAAAGGTGAGCTCAGAAACCTCCCCAAGTCAAGCCCAACACCTATGAGCTAATGCCCAATGAGCTAAACAGGGCCAGCTAAGGACCAGGCCATAAATGGCACCAGATGTCTGAGGAAGTGAGAAACACACCCCTGCTTCCTTTACAAGCAGATGGTCTCTCCACCGTGGGGACTGACCAAGCTCAAACCCCTGAGCTTTGCAATATATTTGCGTGTGGCATTTTGAATCCATAGAAGTCTCTAAAGTAATGGGTCCACGGGTGCAACTTCTCCCCATCCATAGGTCACCCAAAGGCACTGCAAACACTGACACGTGAGTGGAGTCTCTGCTCTGCAGCCCTAACTAAGGCCAGCTGGCTTTTAGCTCATGGAATACAGCACATGGCTTTAGCCCCTACAGTCGCAGGTTCATACCCTCCTGCCGGCGACCCAGGTTCACTGGCCTTATACATCTGTGAATTGGTCTGGGACAGGGGTTGGCAACCTGCAGCTCGGGAGCCCCATGCGACTCTGTAGGGACTGAGGGGCTCCCTGCAGTTCCCTGCCCTGCCACCGCTGAAACAGTGGAACTAACCTGAATTGATTTCATAGCTGGCAGGGCGGCAGGAGGGATCCGTCCATTACGCCAAATAAATTTTGTTCCACTGGTTCAGCGGCGGCAAGGCAGGGAGCTGCAGAGAGCCCCTCACTCACATCTCTGCTCAGCCCTCCAAGCTGCCACGGCCTTTGCTCCCTGGCAGCTCCATGCTGAGTCGGTTCCGCCTCTCCTGGGCCACAGTGCAGGGCTGGATTCAGAGAGAGGCTTTGGGGCTGCTGGCTCAGGCTGTGGGGGCTCCAGGCTGTAGTTGGTACAGCCTCTGTGTTCTGGGCCTTCCCTTCTGAGGGTGGGGGAAGGCAGCCTTGGTACGCTGCTGGTCCCGTCCCCTCAGCGGAGCTGTGTCCCTGAGGAGGGAAGCCCCACTACCTGAGCGGCCACACCCCTCCAGTGGGCATGGTTTAGCTCACGCCCGCCAGCACAACACCTCCACCAGCCAGCTTCCTACTTGGCCACGTGGCTGCCCGGCGTAGGCTTCCCAGCCAGTGCCATGGATGGGTTAGTCCTGAGGGCTGGTTTGGGGCTAAGGTGGGTTAATCCTGGGGATGTGAGGGGTGGATTTGGGGCTGAGAAGGGTTAAGCCTGGGGGGGCAGGTTTGCAGGATGTGGGGGTAAAGCTTAGGGATAGCAGCGGATTTGGGGGCTGAGGCGGGTAAGGCCTGTAGAGTGGGGGTGGGTTTGGGGGTGGTGGGGGATAGAGCCTGGGAGTTGGAGGGTGCGTGGAGGGTTGATGGCAACATGGCTCCTTCCATCTTAAGAGCCTATTCCCAGGCACAGCATTTTCCTTCTCTTCATTTGTCTCCAACCCAGGGGTGAAAGGAACTTAAACTTTCTAACCAGCACTAACCATTGTGCAGGCGCTGTTCTTAAAACAGGGTGACAAAAAGCACAGCTCGGCATGGCTCATTATGGCCTGTCTCGTATGCACAAGCTCTGCGGCTCTGGAAGGGCTGATTCTGTAACCGAATTTGAAAACCCTGCTCTTCTCCCCATTTCGGTGCAGACCCCTGGCCTGGGGGCTCATCCAGGTGCATCTGCTTTGTATTTTTGTTTTCTGAACCTTGTGCTCAAACTCCGCCAACACCCAGCTCCTTCCGTTCCTGTGGTCTGACCGGGCAGCACCACAACCTTTACCCTCCAGTGGGTTCTGCTGGTGTCCTCACCACAACTGCTGACGAGAGCCTGTAACTCCCAGGCTCTCTGGTCCCTCCAGGGCTTCCCTTCTTCCTTTACCGCCGAGGCCTGCGCACGAGGGCGGGGGCCACTCCTTTGGCTCCCAGGAAGTAAAGGCAGGTGCAACAAGCACAGGAGCGGCTGGCTGAGCCTTGGCTGCCCATGAGCGTCTGTTAGGCACTCTGGCTCAGGGCTTGTCTCCGAAAGGAGCAAGGGAGGGCCGGACTGCAGAGGGGCAGCGGTTTGTTCTGGGCAGGCGCGTGGCCTTCGCAGTCTCTGCCAGGAGACAGCTGAGGCTGGTGGTGGAGGAGGGGGGGGGGTTACCATGTTTTTTTATTTGAACCCTGTTCTTCCACTGCTTTTCAAATGCGCCCAGGGGTTAGTGCTGGAGACAGCCCCTCTCGTCCTCCGCCAAGCATTGCCTGCCCGAAAGCAAGGGGTCACACGGTCTGCGCCTTCACCTCTCTGTGGAGGCAGATGGAGACACAATGGCTTTAGCCCATCAAACTGAATGACCCCCACAGTGTATCAGACTGAGGTAAGGCTTGGGCTGCAGGCTGGTTTCCAACAGGCGGCCTAGAGGGGAAGGGAGCTGGGGACACAGCTGTGACACAGTCAGGCCAAAGGCCTGCATTAGAGTGGGAAAAGGCAGCTCTGGAAGGATGAAAAGGCCCATGCCCCTATTGACTGACTGCGGGTCAGGCAGGACCAGCTGAAAAGGAGTTGTCCCAGGTGAGCCAGGGCTACCTTGCCCCAGCTGGGCTCACCTGATTCCATTTCACATCTGCCTGAGACCTTTATTAAACCCGCCCTGGCTTAGGCAGAAGAGATGGGAGATCTGCGTGTGCTAGTGGCTGTTAAGAGGAAGACAGCAGGGGAGTGAGTAGTTTCTGGTGCGGTGGGTGAGGCTCCCTGCCCCGAGGGAAGGTGACACACCTAAACCCAGCTCAGGGGAAGGTGACTGCCTGAATGTGGCAAACAGGTGGTGCTTTACCCAGGGCACATCCTGCCAAAGCAGGGAGAAGCACAGGGGCTGGCAGGGGGAAGAAGGGCCCTTCTCACAAAATCTTCTGAGCCCCTCACTCCCTAAGCAGTGCGGGTCTCATATCACACAACCCCACTGACGCCTTTCATGGTGTTCTTTGGTGTCTGCAGGGGTCTTGCTAGCTGCCCCTTCTTCGCTCTCCTCTGAGCTTCCTTCTGTGTCCCCACATCTCAGAGCTGCACTTTGGGGGCAGGCAGGGATGGGTTGATGTCCCTGTTTAGATGGACACTGTGCTGCTTTGTGTCTGTCCGGTGCATGCAGGCCCCTGGGGAAGAAGTGAGAGCTTGGGGAGATGTGCATTAAGCAGCAGACATGGTTATTTCACTGAGGGTGAAGCCTTACTCTGATGGCAGCTGCTGAGTAACCCGCAGAGTTGAAACAAGAACAGTAAGAAGTCCTGTGGCACTGTATGAACCAACAGATATTTTGGAGCATGAGCTTTTGTGGGTAAAGATTCGCTTTGTCAGATGCATGAGAACGAAGCGGGTCTTTGCCCACAAAAGCTGATGCTCCAAAATATCTGTTGGTCGATAAGGTGCCACAGGACTTCTCGTTTTGGCAGATACAGACTCACACGGCTGCCCCTCTGATACGTGCAGAGTTGAGCGTCACTGCGTATTCGTTAATACAACTGACCATCATGTCGCTGGTGGCTTGATAGCCCAGCCGTGGCAAAAAGCAGGATGTCTCTTGGCACCCAGAAGTGAGCAGTGGTGACCTTACCAGGCTGAACGCTACCATGCGTGCCAAAACATGTGCCCCCGGACAGCTTAAATCCACCCACTACCACACTTGCCTGTGCAATTCATTTCAGCTCTTACAGCCTTGGTGCAAAAGATGGATGAGCTCCAAGCTTAAGATGTGGACGGAGACAGATGCTCTTTTCCAGTTTGGAGAGACCAGCAGAGTATAGGGGTTGTCCCGGGGTGTTATGCTGTCATCAGACACTGGGGGGGAGTCGACACACAGGCTGGCCATGTGTGCAGTGCGCTGTGGCTGTGAGGACAATGGAGGCATAGCCTCCCTAGTGGCCACAGACAAATCAGAGACGCATCCCTTGGCGGATTGCTCTGCTGTGTTTAGTTTAGAAGGCCCTTGGGCAGGTTTTAGAGCTGGTTGGAATGGTTACTGTTCTCACGGGTGCGTCCATTGTTCATGGCTGGGTGGTTAAAGCCTTGGGCTAGCAAATCATGAAGTCTGGTCTGTGGTTAGAGCATTGGTTTTGTAAACCCGGGGTGACGAGGTCAGTCCTTGAGTGGGCCTTTCAAGGACCTGGCCCAGGTTAGATTTTTTAAAAAAGAAAAAAAAATGGTCAGGGATGGTGCTCGGTCCTGCTGTGAGTGCAGGGGCCTGGACTTCCTGACCTCTCAAGGTCCCTTCCAGCTCTATGAGATAATGTATATCTACTCACTGCTCTCATGCAAGCTGCCTGTGTGTCCGCAGGCGTTTCTGTGCCTCTCCCCTGTGTATATAAAAGGGGAAAAGTGGAGTCTTGGGGCTAAATTCAAGGGCTGCAGAAGCCCCCAGGACAGAGGATACAGTGGGCCTGTCAGGGACTTGCCTGCCTGTAATGCATTGGTGATTATTGATGTTCTTTCATGCTGGTGCTCTTAGCTGCTGGCTCAATGTTCTCGTTACCCAGTCTGTGAGCCTGCTGCATGTCATGAACCTTCCACACATCCTCCTTCCAGCCCTCACACTTCTCTTCCAGTTCCTCTTCCTAGAACGAGCACGTAAGGGGTCAGCCCTGTCTGAGCTGCTCTTTTCATGGTAGCCACTCTTTGCCAATATAACGGCTAATCATTCCCGTATGCTCTGGCCTTTTCTTATTTCCCACAGAAAGCAGCCTCTTCACTCCATCCCACTAACCTATGTTATTCTGATAGCCAGACATTGTTTCCTGTAATTCCTCCGCATAGCCTTGTGGTAAAGGGCTGTCAGGGTCAATTCGGCCTGCAGCTGATGATGATGGTTGATATTAATGTCTTGTAATTGTATCTTCCAGAATGTAATTGTGCTTCCCCTCCCTCCCCCTCCCATTCTGTCTGTTTGAGCAATTTGGCAGTAGATAGAGAAGAGGCCACTAGGCTGTGTGCCGGGATTAGGCTGTTAACATCCTATGAAATTGCTTTTTGCAGTTTCCATCTGCCAAGTTGTCTGGAAATAAGCCCTGAAGTTTAGTGCAAATGCTTTGGCGCAGCACCTCAATTTCTGTTTTATCTTAAAAAGGGTGACTATTATTAAGAGAGCAGAGGTGATGGCTGAGTGGTCCAGGTTTCAAGCTTTAAATAACTGGGCTGTCTACACTGAGACCTCGCACCATTGCACTGCCATTTCTGGCTGCCAGGGTCCCTCTGATATTTTCCGTCCATGGGTGGAATAAATTTTGTGATGTTCACCAAGGCATGTGTAGATGAGCTCCCCTACCAGACACCCACGCTGCAGGCTATGGGAGGCTGTGGGCACTCTGCTAATCAGCTGGGCATCATTTGAAACTCTCCTGGGAGGCTGGCCAAGCGCTCAGCTTACAGGGAACACCAGTGTTACTGCGTAGACAAGATTTGTTGTCTGCTAAGTGGACGGATGAAGGCAGGTTGGCGTCAGTTTGCAGGTGGGGCGGGAAATCAGACAGAAGCATGCAGCTGACTGCTGCTGGCTGACTTGTCTGGGAAAGGGGGAAATACGGAGTGGAAACAATAGTTCCCACCTGGAAGTGTCTGTCCAGGAGGCTGCCATTTCAGTGCATTGGAGACCTCTTTCGAGCCCTGCCTGTGAACATTAACGTGGCTGTTGTCCCAGTGCTCCCATCTGTTTCTTTGAGAGTCTCCTCCCAAGATTAACATTACTGTAGAGCTCTCCCTTTCTGTTTTCTTCCATGTAGATGCTGCTTCAGGAGTCACAGCAGGGAAGTCTCTAAGTAAACCTAAAGGCTGGGGGCCTCCCTGCTTTCTTGACATACTCAGTTGCATGGGTTCAACTTGCATCGTGATTTGAAAACCGTTTAGTTAAACCTGCCAACAGGCCAAGTGGACGCTCTTACTTGGGTTTGAATCTGATTTATTTTGGTTTAGCTTAAACTGATCAGGGACAGGATCAAGCGAAAGGAGAAATCAGCAACGTGAAAACCAAAATCAGCGTGCATGGGGGCGGGGCAGAGTTTGCACAAGCTTTTTGTGGGCAGACACGGCCCATGATTCCGATCGGACGTTGCTCTGTTACTCCTGTGCCACTCCATGTGAGTCTGTAGTGTTGCACGGGTATAATGCAGATCAGAATTTGGCCACAAGGATGGGAAAATGGAGAGGGGCATCCGTGAGTCCGGCTGTGAAGCACAGAGAACGGGACTTGACGCGCTCTGTGCTTCAGGGCTCTTTCCTCCTTGCCTGGCCTGTTTCACTGACTGGCCTTAGCAAATGATAGATTCCCTGAATTCCCTCCCTTAAGGAACTGAGCAATCGCTTATTCAGATGGCACAGACAAGATCCGGAAGAGATCACTGGCTTATCTTCAAGGGGATCCAGAAACCTTGCCCGTAGGGTTCTTCATGTCTTCATCTCCCCAGTTGAGTGTGCCCTGACTTTAAATGGTCCATAACTTCGCAGCTATGGAATATATTTCCCACCCCACCCTTTGTTCTGCTTTGTGCCGGGCTTTTCAGTGTGCAAGATAATCAGTGTCATGGCAGCTGGGAGGCTGCTAGTGTGGCTTTCTCCTGCTTCCTAGGCCGTGCACGTCTAAGTCCTCCTCCAGGCTGCTCTGGTGCTGGGCTGTGCCTGCCATTTGTGCTGAGAATCCTGCCAGACTCCCTCAAGAGCTCTGCCATGTGCGTCTTCAGGGGGAAGTGCTCGGTGTTCTTGAAGTCACCCATCGGGGGCATTGCTCACGGGTTAGAACATTGGCCTTGGAAAGCCTGGCTTGTGAACTCAGTCCTTGAGGAGACCTGTCAAGGGCCAGTGCAGGTTATATTTAAAAAAAAAAAAAAATCGGGCAGGGGGGGTGGGAGGCCCGGCTGTGAGCCCGGAGGACTGGACTCCATGACCTCTTGAGGGTCCTTCCAGTTCTGATATTTATTTGCACTTTGCATTCACTCTCTTTTAGAGTCCTGCAAACATCCCAGCTGTTCTCCCTTCAATGCCTGTCTTTCCTTCCTGCCCAGTTCTGCTGCTTGCTCCCTGTATTTCTCTGAGCCCTGCATCCTTGGGGTGGCGGGGGTGGGGAGATGGTTGTCTCAGGCCTGGGGAGAAGAGAGCGGGGGGAGCAAGGAGGCTAGGATTGCTGTGAATATTGTGGGCTTTAGGACCTGCTACCAGTCGCCCCTTCCTCCAGATCCCACCCACCGTCTCATCAGGGGAGTAGCTGAAAAAGTGCTTTTCTTCTCTTGCACAAGTTGCAATTTGGAGGAGGTTCCCTTCATGCAGCTGTTGGCGGCTGCACTTCTTCCAAGGGCTGGCTTTGTCTCTCCCCCACCGCCACCCCCGTGTCCAAGGAGGGCACCCTCTAGCCAGGGGACAGCACTGGCTGGCTTGTTTCAGGGGGTGTCTGGGAGCAGCCAAGAACGAATGGAGAGGCTGGGGGAGCCAGGGCTGCAGCTGGGGCCTCTCCTCTGTCCAGCTAGAAGCAGCTAAGGGAAAGGCCGCCTAACTTCTCTGCCTGGGGTTGTTCTTGCCCTGGGGCCAGGGAGAGTTGTGGATCAAGTCTCAGCTCTTTTTTGGAGGGTGAGGGACGAAGTGGAGAAGGAGCATTTTCCAGGGACAGAATCACACAAAGGTTGTGGGGCACATCTTCAGGCATCTGGGCAGAGGGGTTGCCTATTTCTGTGCACTGGAAGACTCCCAGGTCATGCAGCACAGAGCAGGGTTCTTCCTGGGCCTTTGGCTGCTGCTGGCCCCTGTCCTTGGAGAGCCCATCCCCAATGCCGAAGGGGTCACCTTGGCCTTTGTCTTTGACGTTACCGGCTCCATGCACGACGACCTGGTGCAGGTGATAGATGGAGCATCCCGGATCTTGGAGCGGACACTCAGCAGGAGCACAAAAGCCATTAGCAACTATGCACTGATTCCCTTTCACGACCCAGGTAAGGCGGTTTGCTTTCCATAAATTTCATAGCATTAGTCCTGTTGAGAACAATGCATTGCACTGACCCAGGACTCATCCTGCTGAACCAGGACAATGCATTGCAATCAACCAGGGTCCGGGGCTCTGGTTCAGACAAAGGACTGCATTGTACTAAGCCGCAATCAATGATTCTGGTCCAATGTGAGAAATGCTACATAATATGGGACTCTGGTTTTCATTTGCATAATATGTTGCATAGCACTAAGTTAGGGCCGTTGGGACCGGTCATACTGGGCCCATTTCATTCTGAGGACTGGCTTATGGTCACATAAAAGGCCTGGTACTAGGATTCCCTGTAAACTAAGTGCTTGGGCAGCCACTCAGGAGAGACTCAGGTGCTGCCGAGCTGATTAGAAGAGCGCCCACAGCTGCCCATGGTGGGGAGCATGCGGGGGTTTTTTTTCTGTTGCTGGTGCACAACTGCACGTGCCTTGGTGCACAAAACAAAATTTATTCTGCCCAGGGATAGAAAAAATCAGAGGGAACCCTGCCTGGTTCTGGGGCTGTGAAACGTTGATGTGCAGGTCTGTGTGGTTCTTTTAACCTGGCTCAGTATGAAAACAAACAGCTGCCTTTAGAAAGGATCAAAATCCCCCACCCTTTCAAGGCAACTTTGTTGTGCCCTGTTATCCGCTTCCGCAGCTTTTCAGCCTGGTTATCGCTCAGGGTGGTAAAGGCAAGGAGGTAACAGCTCCAAACACAGCTGGAGCAGGGTAATGCTAATGAGCTGGAATCGTTGCCTGAGCTCGCTGGCAAGAAAGCCTCAGCTCAAATATGAAAAGCATCAGTCTGGCCCAGACAGCCACTGTCTGTGATGGAAGCTGTCAACTTCCTGAAGAAGTTCTAACAAACCTCCCCAAGGCGGGTGGGATTCCTGCCACCATTGAACCTCCTCACATTACCGTTATCTCACGCTGATTGGTTTAGCCTCAGGCCCTGGCTTGATTTGTGGCCTTGCAGCTTGGCCAGCAAGCCTCATCACCAGGGCATGGCTGGGCCAGCTGAGTACTTGGGCTGAAGACCTCAGAGAGGTTGGCTGCTGCAGGGTCACTAGATGGCACTATCAGAGTGTGTCTGAGTAACCACCCACAGGCAGTTGAACCTGGGACCTCTGGAGCTCAGTGCAGGAGCCTCTGCAGTTTGAGCTAAAAGGCAGCTGGTGCTCAGCAAAGGCTGTAGGGGGCAGTCACTCTTTATCTGAGTATGTGGTCTAGATGCCACTCCATGGGACAGTGAACCACTGCTAGGTGTGTGGGTTACAGCTGGACTGCCAAGAGTGTGCCCTGACCTCCAGCCTGCTCATGCAGGTTAAAATAGCGGTAAAGACTCAACAGCCTGGTTTTTATCTCCGGCCAGGCAGTTTGAATTTGATCCTAGGCTGCCTTGGAGGGTTGAACTCTTAGACATCTGTAGCCAGCACAGAACCAGCTAGACATTAAAGTCTTTATTGGACGTCGAGTGCTGCATATTGGCTGTGATGTGAACCTGGCTTTCGTGATCCTTGTGGGTGTTGATGAGGGCAGGTCACTTTTCACAAGAATTAATTATGGTGTTAATTCTAAGAACTCTGGCCACAATCTCATTTAGGTATTTATATCCTGCTTCCTTAAGAATCCTCTTTCACATTGGTATCCCAAACTATTGTTGCTGCATGCAGGTACCTTTACTGTAATCCACCCCTGAACTGGCTGCATTTGAATAGTTGTGTGGGGAGAGGCCTTATTGCTCTACAAACTCTCCAGTTATTTGAGATCTTTCTAGCTGAAGAACACTACGGGGATAGAAGTCATAATTGTTTATTTGAACCTGATAGTAAACAAGGAAACAATATTTTACATGAAGTAAAAATGAAAGTGGTTCCTCTGACTGGTCCTTGCTTTTATGCACACCAGGAGGTGCTACTCATTCACCAAATAAGAACAAGCTCATTAATACAGAAACTAGCAATTATGAAGTAGGAAAGACAGCAGGAGAAGCTATCAGAGGCACTAAATGGAGTTTTAGAACGAATTGGCATCTATCTGCTGTGTGCGTGTCTTAAAATAGAAACAGGGCCCCCTCTTGACAGTCCAGCATCCACTTGGTCTTGGGGATACATCTGTCTTTTGTAACAGAGACACCAGTTGGCTTGTCCCTTAAATCCAGACAGCTCATGTTTGTGCTCTGGTTACCAACGGAACAGCTCCCCAGGAAACGCCAGGCCAGGTGTTTGGAGCGGACGCCGTTTAATGTGATCCTGTGTATGGAGTGCCTCATGGTATTCGACCCGACTCTTTCTTTGAGAGGCACCCAGATATGTGAGTTGACCTTTTGACTCACCTAGATGGGGCTACTTGGGAACCGAGCAAGTTTCTGGTCCTCCCTTTTCTGTCTAATGCTGCTCCAAAGTGGGACATTTCACACCCACAACATCTGCCCTGCATGGGCTGCACACTGTTCCTGTCATGCCATAGTCAATGCCCTGCCCTCACAGTAGCAGATACCCAACCGGGATTGGTCTCGTAGTCCCGGCCACACTCAGCTGTGTGGTAGCCACATCCCTGAGCAAGGCTATCGCCCAAGGCTTTAGGCCAGTCTGGTAACCAGTTCCTGTGTGGCTCTGTGGTGTCCGGCCAACCAACTTTTAATTCCGTGGAGAGACCCTGGGAATGCCCTGGTGTTTTCTGGTACAGTAGTGGTTACACTGCAGACCAGACCTAGAGCTGCTGTCCTTGGGCATTGTGTGGTTACCATTCACTGCCATCACAAAGGGCACTGGTAAAGCAGACGATCTCTTTCAACCCAGTGTAGTTAGGTGGGTTTACTGTCGTTGTGTCCTCATGAGTCTTTGGTGCCGTTGAGTATAACCAGAAGGCTGCCTGCGTGCATGTTCACTGGTATGGGCCCAATGATTGCAGCAGACCCTGTGAGGTTCCCCAGCGACCACAGATCAGAAAACGATCGAAGGCACTTGGCCAGGGTTTATTGTCAAGCAAGGTACAAATATCAGTTGTCAAGTGTACGAATGCACCGTACAGATGTACCTGTAGCAACGGACTGACGCGGTCAGTGGGAATTCCACGGCCCCCCCTGGTCAGACAAAGATGGTCCCCCCAAGACACCATGCTGTGTACAGGTACAAACAAAGCTCGCCTCGCTGCTGATGTATCAGGTTACCATCGTGTGACACTACTTAGATACCACCCATCACCCTGTAGCCCGTGGTTCAGTTAGATCATCTCTTATCCATCATGCTGCCATTTTAGACCCTTTCCTGAACCTAGGTCTGCATCTGTGAGGAGTCAGTACCACAGTCTTTTTTAATGAGCTGGTGGCACCTTGTAATTTCCACGTCTCCCAATTATTGTTCTGCACCTGGGCCAATTACCAGTTAGTGTTTTGGACTCTCATCCCTGTCGGTGCCAGGTTCTGTTAGCAGGTACTTGCCTCTTGCCCACAGCTGAGCTTTGCTTTGAGCCATGTTTTGTCCATTGTTAGTTAGGCTTCAGGCCTCAAATCAGGCCTGTGCTGTCTGGCTTAGGCCTTCCATCTTACTACACCCAGGACAGAGCTGAAATAGCCTGGGAGGTGCAGGAGTATAAGGCATGGTAGGTAGGGCTGGGGGAGACTGCCAGCTCCCATGGTACCTCTGTCCTGCTGTAGCTGTTGGAAACAGATGGGGGGTTGCAATCCCCTGTTGGTTCTGGCATCTGCTTTGCTGTAACTGGGACACCCTGGCGCTGTAAATTGCCTGTCTCTGTGGTAAAACTGAGGGAAGAGCCTCCCAGTGTGGTGGGCGTCAGCCTGAGAGAGCGCCGACATGATTTCAGAGATCTCTAAGCCCATCTCACGTCCTGAGAGAACCGCTCGTGGGGAGGGGGGGATTGGTCAGCCTGTAGGTGCTGTGCCAGAGTTCTGTGTGATGGTGATTCTTTGCACTTCTCCAAGGTGTCATTTAGTCGAGGGATTCTGAGTGCTTTCCAAACCTGCATTAAACCTCACCGCCCCCTATGAGGCAGGTATGTGCTCCTGGTCCCTGGAGAGCTGTGGGGGAAACTGAGGCACAGTCAGCCTGCAGGCATACATAAGTATTAACTCTTCTTAGCTAACTTGTTGAGAAGTAACAAGCAATCGTGTAGCACCTTAAAAATGAACAAATTTATTTATTAGGTAATGAGCTTTGGTGGGTAAGACAAGGAAGTGGGTCTTACCCATGAAAGCTCTTCACCTACTAACTAAATGTGTTCATCTTTAAGATGCTACAGCACCGCTTGTAGTTTGTGAAGCTTGACGTGAAATGTGTATTCACCTTAGTGAGGGTAGGGGTTTTAACAATGCTGGCCATAGTTAACTCTCGGGCAGCACTGAGTTTCATGTCCCATTAATTAAAAAAGTGTGTCAGTGTGTTGTGCTACTTGTCGTAGGCAAGGCTGCAGGGACGTGCCCAGCGGAGGACTTGGGAGCTTAGGCATCCACCTGCCTTGCTCTAGCCACCAGCTGAATCATGGGCTTTAAAGATGCCCCCCATTTCAGCCAGAGCTGCAGAGCCCGGAGGGGAGTGGTAGCCATGTAAAGGTATTGCACTTGTGCTGGTCAAGCATGGGGAGATACCTGCTGCACCCGTGCCGGTTTGCCTGCTCTGCAGTTAAAAACTCTCAGCTGGCTGCGACTCGAGTGGTGGACTTTTTAACTGCTGTGTAAGTGTCTGGGCCAGAACTGGTGCCTGGGCTAAGGACCCTGAGAGTTGGGAGGTCCCAGAGCTCCACCAGAGCTGCACAGGCCAGCTGCTGGTGTCTCATTGCAGTGTAGATGTCCCCTTAGTGCCATGGCCTCTGCTCTTGTGGATTGAGCACAGGACTGAGCAAGCAACTCCTGAAATCCATCCCTCCATCTCTACGGCCATGGCAGGGTGTGATTGCAGCTCATGTTGATACACCCCAGCCAGCTGTAACCTCATGTCAAGGCTGATCCCCTCTCTAACACTCTGAGTGCAGAAGGTAGGGGCCCAAAAAGACCTTAAAATACCCTTCCTCTATAGGCTTCTGCTTAGTAAGCTTCCCAAGGTCACAGATTCCCTGACCTTGAGAGGTAGCTGCCACCACCCAAGTGAGAAAATGCCCCTTTAAAACACAGGAAGACACATTTGGGATGTCTCCCTGTGGGGTGAACACAACCTTTTAGCCCTCCCTTAGGAAAGAGCTTGGAAACAAAAGACAGAAATAAAGCTGCAGTCTGATAGCTGACTTTTCAGTCTTAGGCCTGGACACACACAGACCCTTCTCTGGGACACAGGAATCAAATCATTGCCTTAAAAATATAATGTATTAAAAAAACAAAAGATAAAGTATACAAAATGCTAAAGCACAAAGAATTACTTCCCTGGGATTCAGTGTAGAAGTCACAGCATGTAGGGGGGTACATCAGCCAGCCTGAGAAGTCCCACACCAAACCCAACATTAAAAATAATCTGGTCATGTCTAACAAAACATTTCCTTTCTGCTTACATGTCTGTATGCCCAGGTTGTGTTGGGGGCTGGACATTTACTGGATTCATGAAGCCTGCTCGGGATTAAAATATCTTGGTCTTTCTGCTCCGGCCAGACAAAAATAGACTTCTCCCCACCTCCGCAGGCAACCGCTTCTGTTGGAAAGATCCCTCTCTCTTCCCATTGGCTCACCTGGCTGCTTGCCAACAGAGAACCCACACTCTCTGGTTTAACCCTTTACAGACATTCATTCATGACACCCTGCCAGCTCCATGACAACAGCTGTGAAGTGTTAGTTACCCAGGTTTGCAGGTGGACTTGTTCAGCCCAGCTGCGCTGCTCTGATGCATGGGCTGGCTAAAGTGAAGCTAGCTTGGGGATGAGTAGCTGTCCTGAAATCACACTCCCACCTGCAGGGTAGGTGACCTCTGGGTCTCTGAACCATGCTACAGCCCTACTGACCCCCCCGCCCCAGGCTGCCACAGTTTGGCTACAGGGTGATCGTATAGACTGGTCCTGTTTGCAAGACTATGTGGAAGTGCAACTAAGTCCTGTTATAATGGGATGGGACCTAAATAGCTTGCAGTCTAGATAGTGTCTCAGATCAGGCTGCTCTTTAGGGTTACCTCTCAGTGCCAGGTGGGACGGTGGCCCCCACAGAAAGGCATGGAGTAGCCAATCCATCACAAACCAGCACTCTTCTGTTTCTGCTTAGTAAAGGAGGCCTGGCCTTCTTCTCACGGCAAAGGAGCGTTCTTTGAAAGACAGCTACAGCTGCTGATGCAGGTTTCTGGGGGAGGCAGGAATGGGTCCAACTAACATCACCCTTTTGATATTTGCATGTTGTGGTAGCTGTGTTGGTCCCAGGATATTGGGAAGAGAAGGTGGATGAAGGGCCATAGAAACCTGTCTCTTTCACCAACAGGGGTTAGAGCAAGGGACAACAACCAAAATAGCAAGAAGAGCCGTTTTTTTCCAATTTGGCAAACACTCAAAACTCTTTAATAAATGACGTCAAACCCCACTTTCTGTAATCCCTCTTTTCAGAACAGCGCACACACAATGGTTTGTGATGCGATCCACGTTTACTGCAGGATGATCACAAACTTTTCACATGTTCTGTTTCCTCGCACTTTACGTGTGTGTGTACCACTGTCTTCCTGATTGTCACTTCTGAACCTTCTCTCTCTCTGGGGGATGCTAGAGGCGGGTTCTCCAATGTTTGGAGATCACATATGGTTTGCTATTTAGATAGCAGTTGTTATTTTTGGGCTTTTAGACCTTCACCAGCTATCAAAAATAATCAGGAGGGTTTTTTTTTTTTTAAAAACTTTGCAATTGTAGCATTGGGAGCCACAAAGAAGTCCTAAAAGAGCCACAGGTTGCAGACCCCTGGGTTAGAGCATTGTTGTCATAAACCCAGGGTTGTGAGCTCAGTCCTTGAGGGGGCCTTTCAAGGTTAGATTTAAAAAAAAATCTATGTGGGATGGTGATAGGTTTGCTGTGAGTGCAGGGGACTGGACTCAATGACCTCTCAAGGTCCCTTCCAGCTCTATGAGATATGTATGTATAGCTTCATATTTCAGATACAAGGCACTACCTCATCCACCTGGTGGCTCTCAGACGTGGTGGTAAGTCTGCGATAGGGAAATTTGAGAGAGAGAGAAGAAAGGTTGCTGGCTGATGCCCAGAGAGGAGAAAGTGCTGATATCTTGGTATCTTTGGCAGAGGTTGGACCAGCAACCCTCACAGCAGATCCTGAGGCATTCCAGCGAGAGGTCAGAGGTCTCTACGTTCAGGTACAGTTGTCTGCCTTGTCTTACAATCGGCAACATTGTTGGTAGGTGGCCGATGGCGACTGGTATTAAACCTGAGAATGGGCAGTTTGGAAACCCAGCTGGCTGGCTTGGAATGCAACCCTTAAAGAAGTCCCAGATGCCAAGGAGTGTGGCTCCTCAGCCAAGCTGCCATGAAACCAGCGAAATAACTCAGAGCATCCTCCAGCAGCTTTGGCTTTTCCCTGCCGTGTGCTGACTGGGTTCAGAGTGGCAAGGAAGTCTAGTGGCACTTGTCACTCTGAAGGGAGTTTCATTTTTGTGCGCAGGGCAGGGAAAGAGAGGGGCCAACTCACTCCTCTGTTAATGGGGCAGGGACTTCTGGGGCATAGGTAGTATGCTAGATGTGCTGCCCCTTACTGGAGAAGAGCTGAGGTGCGGGAATGTCCCGGCTGTTCTGGCCTGTTCCCAACATGCTGGGCTGGAGGACCTTAGGGTGGGGATCAGAGGAGAGCACAGAGCAGCTCCAGCCTGGTCAGGAGAGACCCTTGGGGAAGGGCGTGGGGCCTGGCGTGGTCAGTGCCCCCGCAAGGTGGCAGACGTGCCTTGCTGATGCAGGTACTGTCTTGGGAGGAGACTGAGATCACTCCTGGTTATTCTAGGTCCCTGGGGGCTCTTTTTGCAAAATCTGGGGTTGTGTCTGGAGTTGTTCCAAACATGATTTTCCCTCCTCCATAACCTTGAGCTGAAATCAGTGTTTGGGGGGTTTTTCACTGACTTATTTTCCCCGGAAATGTTCAGATTCTTACAGCTGCCCCCAGTCTAAAAACGTTCCATCCTTTGGTTTTGGCTTTTCAGTCCAAATGTTTCTGACAGAAATGGGAAGTTATGCGCCCGCCACGTTCCTCTGCATAGGTGGCTGCATTGGGTGACAAAGGAAGTGAATCACGTGTAGATATTCATCACCTTGGGCCATCCCTTTACCTCTGTGCTCTGAGAGAAGGACATAGGCAGGTATCTCCACAAAGAGCTTTCAGGGTCCTTCAAGATGCAAAGCACCATGTGAATGCAAGATATATTGTATTCTCATTGTGTATGTCATAGCTCACTGGTTTGTGCATTGGCCTGCTAAACCCAGGGTTGTAAGCTCAATCCTTGAGGAGGATATTTAGGGACTGGGGCAAATAGATGCCAGGGATGGTGCTTGGTCCTGCCAAGAGGGCAGGAGACTTCCCAAGGTCCCTTCCAGTTCTGGAAGATGTATATTTCCAATTAGCTATCTAACCAGCTGCCTGGGATGGCTTGTTTATAGCTGAGTGGCCTGGTGAACTCTCGTTACTAAGGACTACGTCAGCTGGAGGCCCCTAGGCTGTAAGTGAAATATTAGCTGTGTCCTAAATGAACGTCTGCTCCCCAGTCTCCTAGGAAAGCTGGCAAATAGTTCTGTTTTCTTGTGTGTTTGAGATGAAACACGCAGGAGGAAAGGCTAGGATGTGAGATTATTCTTCTGCTGAGCTGCCTGGGGGGCCACCAGGAGCTGGTGTCTCCAGCAGTCGCTGGGTGTTTTTACTGCCCATGCTTTGTGGGAAGGTCTGTTTGTAAGTGATTAATAGGGGTTGCAAGCAGGTTTGGACCAAAAGCAGGGTGTGTTCTGCGGGGTCGCAGGCAGATCAGCAGCAGGTGTTTTTATAAATGGCTACACATAACCTGCTGGTCTCTGTGACCATCTGTAATTAGCTGTTCATTACATCATCTATTAATAATTTATTAACCCTTTTACAATGTAACCTACTCACAAATGGAAACTCTCTGTCTGAAAAGGGCACCGATCCATTAGGGGTCCTGAATGATTCCGAAGCCCGGAGGAGGATGCTGGGTGCAGCTCCTGCCTGTAGTTTCGTTCCAGCTGCCTGTGAAGTGGCCTCTGTGTAGCCAGGCAGAGTTGTTAGGTGTACCTTGAAACCAGTGCATGCACTGCCAATGGAAATGGGAACGGAGGAGGGGGTTGCTCTGGCTCTGGGCGTGTCCCCAGGGCAGAGCAGGTATGGCACCCTGAGCTCTTGGGAGAGGAGGCAGTCGGTGTGACAGGGCACACGGTCTGAGCCAGATTACCCTTCCCTAATGGAAATGGTGTCCCATTGCCAGGATAATTCCTGCAGCCCTCAGTCTGGGCTCAACAGGGTCAAGCGAGTTTCCTAATGGGCTCTTTGGCTGCAGGGCGGAGGGGACTGCCCAGAGATGAGTGTTGGAGCCATCCAGCTGGCAGTGGAGGTCTCGCACCCGGGATCATTCATCTACGTCTTCTCGGATGCTCGGGCCAAAGACTACAAGCGTAAGCAGGAGTTGCTGCAGCTGCTGCAGCACAAACAGTCCCAGGTGAGTGTCTGGCTGTGCTGGCAGGCGATGAAGAGCTGTGCCCATGAAGCCTTTTGCAAAGCAGCACAGCATTCAAGTGTCTTGTCCCTATGAAACCAATAAACAGCACCCTGTATTCTGTAGCTCCAGTTGCTGGCACACCTTCGATTGCAGGGGTGCAGAACCCGCAGTCCAGGTGTGGGTCACTGCTTGCCTGGATCTGGCCCTGGCAGCTTGGGGCTTCCCTCCCCTGCATCCAGCCTGTGTGGGGTGTGGAGCCCTAATTCTTGCAGGCCAGACCCAGGCAAGCCAGGGCCTGGTGGAAGCGGGAGGCTGTTCTCCTCCTCCATCTCCCCCAGCTGGAGGAACAGCAGCAGGGTGCTGCCTGGATAGGCTTCCCCCAGCACTCTGATTGGCCAGAATTCCAGCCAGTCAGAGCAGCAGGGGGTGCGGGGGGCCGTGTTTGGGAGGCGGGAGAAAAGCCTTCCTAGAGAGGCTTTTCTCCAAGCTGCAATTCCTCTGGCTGGCGGAGGGGGCAGCAGCAGTAGCACATGGAGGTAAGTGCCCCCTCTGTCGCCCAGACCCCCACCCACACCTGCTCCTCTCTCCCCTCCTGCCCAGACCCCTACCCTTGTTCCTGTAGCCTTCTGTCCGGCCCCGCTTCCTCAGCCTGTTTCTGTACCCTCCCTTCCACCCGGTCCCCCACTCCTGCACCCTCCCTCCTGCCCAGACACTCACCTCCAGCCCACTCCTGAATCCTCTCTCCCACCCTTAGCCTGTTCCTGCATCCGAATACCCACCCAGCCTGTTCCTGCACCCCCGCACAGACTGCCCGCTCAGCACCCTCCCTCCCACACCTGCTCCCCAGCAGCCCCCTCCCGAACACTGAACCCCCATTTTTATCCCACCCCTGGTCCCCAGAAGAGTTAATCTGGCCTGGGGGAAGCCCTGGCTCTTGGTCCCCCCAGCTCCATCCCCCTGCTCATGGGCTGGAGCGTGAGGGGAGTGAGACATGTCAACGAGGAGTTATTTTGGGCTTCACACTTTTGTGAGGCCCCGACTGATTTTCTGGCGGGTCACTGGCCCCCGGCCCAAAAATGGTTCCCCACCCCTGTTCTGTTGACTACCTCTTGACGTACCTACAGACGCAGCGGTCTCTCCTAACACCTGTTCACATTGTAGCTGGCACATGCCAGCCTGCTTCTGGAGGGCAAGGAGTGAGGACAGTCGGCATTTCTCCAGGTGAGACATACTTCTCTGACTCTGCCATCCTGTGTTTCGCTGTGGTAGGTTGTGTTCGTGCTGACAGGGGATTGCGGGGACAGAAGCCACCCTGGGTATCGAGTGTACGAAGAAATTGCTGCTACCAGCTCTGGGCAGATATTCCATCTGGATAAACAACAGGTGAAGGAGGTGAGTGAAAAAGGCCTGAATCCTGTCAGTCGGGAGCGCCTCTGTTCTCAAGTGAACTCACGCAGGAAAACAATAAAAGAAAAAACTGCTTTGTCTCCCTGGATGAAGACTTTTTGCAGAGCTGACCGCTCAGTCCTTATCTGCAAAGGAGCCCTGCCCAATGCCATGGAAAGCTGAGCTTAAATTGCTGTCTTTGCTAGATGCTGAAAAGCGGGGACTGAACAGGGACACAGGATTCATGGCTCCTGACAACAATCTAGAGCGCCCCTCCCAGCCTTTTTAGTCTTTCTCCCTGTGGTTGGAGAGGTTTTTATAGCCCACTTCAGTCGATTGGTCCACTTCTTGTGCTCACTTCTTGTGCTAAACAAGCTGCTGCATCTTGAAGTTAGATGGGGCCCTCGGAGCACCTTTCCCAGACCTGAAGAAGAGCTCAGCATGTCTCAAAAGCTTGTCTCTCTGACCAAGAGAAGTTGGCCCTGTAGCAGAGATCACCTCCCTGCCCTTGTCTCCCATAATCCTGGGACCAGGCCTATAACAGCCCTGCCCATGAGAATGGTGGACTTGGATTGTTTTCAAAGTCTCCTTTATGCTTTGGGTGACTGGGATGGGGTGATGGATTACAATGACCATAAGCCCCTCTTGTTTTCTGGCTAGAGGCTGTTGATCCCCTTTAGCCCAGGTAGACTCACCAAGTTAGTAGTATAAGGCTTTTGTGTCTTTACTGCACTCACATTAAATGCTGGGATGTCTTACGTTGCTGTGCCATGGACTGGTATCCTTGAGGGACTTAGCAGGGGGTTTGGGCCTCCAGAAGTGAGGCCCCTGTCCTCATATAACTCCCTGTCCTTGCTCCAGGGGTTACGAGAAGAGGGATTGGCTCAGTGCTAAAGTAGGAGTCTGGGTTTCTTCAGACCTGCAGTCTAATTCTGGCTGCCTTGGAGAGATTGGCATGATCCACGGTGAGGTTGTGCTACACGTTTCTGGGTGTCTTTTTCCTCACCTGAGGCACAGAGATTATACCTTCCCTTGGGCTGTGCAGGAGTAAGGCCAGGACTTTAAAACCAGGACCTCAGTGGGAGCTCTTGAGTGCTCCACACCTTTGAAAATCAGGCAGGTCCCCTAGGGACCCAGGAGCCTGCCTTTAGACCCCTGCCTTTGACGGTCCCACCCCAGCCTGGCTGTGAAGTGCATGGAGGGCTGGCGTGGGAGCCGAGCGTTTGTCTATGTACAACAGTTTTGAAGCGATGAGCCATCCTGCTTCCCTTCCTCTCCCCTTCCCAGCTGCTGGCTGTTGCATAGTCTACTGATGAGTGCTCCCAGGGGCAAGGTGCAGAATAATTGCTCGTCTGCTCCAAGCGGCTGCGTGGGAGCCATCTGGCAATAACAATTACGCCAGCTTCTTTCATTCCTCTAACATCAGCAAGTGTTCATGTTTGCTTTGTAATGGGAAAGGATCGGCCCTCGTCGCTGTCTTCTATTCCCTGCACCCTGCCTCCCTTCCAGCTCAGGCACCTGTAAACCAGCATGTTTGGGATAAACTAGGCTGCATGGCCGTCCTTACCCACATGCAGAATACACAGGGCATGCGAAAATTTGGAGCACCACCGGATTTTAACGTCTACCCACCCGCCTCTTCCCAGTCCTGTTCGGTGGCACTGCTTCCTCCGAAGAGGATCTAGTTTACTGACAAGTGAAAAAGCCTGCCAGACCTATTAGTAGAACACTGTACCTGTAATGAAGGTGCTGACTGGCATTTGCTAGTCTCAGGTATAGCCTGTCAGTTTCTGAACTGACTTTTGTGTTTAGTCGATGGGACCTTAGTTTAAAATTTGTTTTAAAAATATTTCATGTGTGTTGCTGAAGATCAGAAAATCACAGCTCTAAAAAGTTGTCTCCCTTCCTCACCATCAGGCATGGGGGCACCACTGTAAAGACTGGCACGGGGCCCTGTAAATCCTAAGGACAGCCCTGAGAGGCTGTATCAATCAGAGGAGCCCCCTCGGGTTGTGCCCGCTGAGGATTTAGCCCTTGATTTTGTACAGACTGTTCTCCTTGTTCCCTCTATCCAGGGCCATCTGTAGGGGCCGTTGGGACCAATAAATGCAGTTGTACATCGGGGTGGTACGGTATCTATAGTACTCAGGCAGCTGCCTGTTACTAAAGTAATGGTACCTGAGTATCCCACGGCTGTGGTGTATTTCCCCGGCCATCCCCCTGGGAGGTAGGGCAGGACTATTGGCCCCCTTGCACCAGTGGCAAACTGCAGCCCAGATAGACTATTTGCTTGCCCAAGGGCGCACATAAGGCTGCGTCAGAGCATGGAGCTGAATTTCCTCAGTGCCACGGGCTGGGAATCCTGGCTAGGAGAGGCTGGTTCAGTGCTGCTGAACTCTGCTGTGGAGGAAGGGCTCCCTTAGCCTGGTTATTGCCCTGGGTGATGTGAGAGGGGAATGGGAGCTGTATTTCTGTATCCATATCTAACCCCCCTGCAATCCTGTCACTCCAATGTGTGCAAGGCCCATAGGGAGCAGGGCCTGGAGTCCAGCGCTCAGCAGCGACTGGTGAGGAAGGACACAGGAGGCACCAAGCCTCATGACTGTTCTCCATGACTCCTCCCTGCGCCATCCTTATCCTGGGGGAGGGCCAGGACAATGCCCTCTCAGGCTCTCAGCCATGTCACTCTGCTTCCTGACAGTGAGTGCGAAGGTCGGCCTGTCCCTCCTCGAGTGACATGGTTGGGAGTGGGAAGGAGTGGAGCCGCACTGCTCTGCTTCTCCCCATCTCTGCCACTGTGAGTGAGTGTGGGGGATCCAACCCTTGCTCTGGGCACGATGCCCCCCACTACTCCCCCTTGCCCCTCCTGCTCACAGTGTCTGGGTGTCACATGCTCCCTCCCCTCCATGAGTGGCCCCTGCTGGCACTCAAACCCCTACAGGACTTTCACAGGAGGCCACTTTTCTGATCTACATGACTGTCAGGGCTGCCTCCCCACTTGGACACTTCGCGTGCAGAAAGTGAGGTCCCACAAAAACCTTAAAAATACCTTGCCTCTTATAGGATCTGCTTTAAAAAGCTCTCCTTGGTGACAGATTCCCATACGCAAGTGCAAAAAAACCCTTTTACCCTGGAAGACACACTTGGGATGTCTCTCTGTGGGGTAAACCCCATGCTCTTAACCCTCCCTTAGAAGAGAGCTTGGAAACAAAGAGCTGAAATTTGATAGCTGCCCTTTCAGTCTATGGCATGAATATACACAGATCCTTCCCTGGAAGACAGAGATCAAATCATTGCCTTATAAAAGGTGATTTATTCAGAAAACAAGAGGAAACAACTCAAATATTTCAGTTGCAGCACAGAGAATTACTTGCCTGGGATTCAGCTTAGAAGTTAGAGTACAGGGGAAAGAATCAAATCATTAACCAGAGAACCTGAAAAAGCCCCCACCAATTTCAAAATAACCATCGCCTGATCACGTCTAACTAAACATTTCCATTCTACTCACACATCTGTGGCTGATTTTGAGATGGTCAGGAGATTTACTGGATTCATTCAAGCATTTTGGTCTCTCCCAGCCATGGATCCAGAGGAAGACCCATCAGACTGCAATTGTTTTCAGTTTAAAAGAATGTCTCTTCCTCGCATTGGCTTATCTAACTGCCCACTGCAGAGAGCTGTATCTGCAAGGGTTAACCCTTTCCCTGCGTTCATTCATGACTGTGGCCAAAGACAGCAGTGCCTGGACTGAAATGATGGGGCAGTGTGAGAAAAGGGGGAAGGAGCAAAGAAAGTGCTTGGGAGACTGGCTCTGTCCTGTGCTGTCTGATCTAGCTGTCCCACCTCCCTCACCTCCCATACTGCCATGTCCTGGGAATGTCTCGCATCACACACGCTGTGCTCCATCCAAACATGTTTGTCTCACCCTTTGGCCATAGTGGAGCTTCAGATACAGCCCTGGGCCCTGCCTAGCCTGCTCGCTTCCCCGTGAGAGCTCGCAATGGGCACTGTGCTGGCTGGGGTGTGCACGGTACCCATAAAGGGTCAGCGGGCTTTACCTGCAAGAACCTGGCTGCACCCTTCTGCTGAGCTGAAGCTGAAGAGCTTCATAGTGAGCCTTGGAAAGAGCTCTGTCCTTTCTGCTCCCATAGCTGAACTCATCTCTGTACACATCCAGTGTGTATTTCCCCTGCCTACTTTGCACCTGGACTTTGACCACTCCAGCACTGTGGGATGAGAGGCAGCCACCCCAGCAGCAATATCTCAATGGCTGTGCATCCTGGCCCACCCAGGTTCATGGCAGGCTGGCCTGTGATAGGAGAGGACCGCATCTAAGGCACCTCCCATTCCTGTGCTCCTGCTCTGCATCACCCCCTTTGCCCTGCAGGTGCTGAAATGGGTGGAAGAGGCTATTCAGGCGTCCAAAGTCCACCTGCTGTCCACAGACCACGAGCGGGGGGGAGAACACACCTGGCTGGTTCCCTTTGACCCCAGCCTGAAAGAAGTCACCATCTCCGTGAGTGGCCCTGCTCCAGAGATCGAAGTCAGGGATCCGTCAGGTACGTATCAGGGCAATGTCAACAAGCAGGTCCCAGCTCTGGCAGAGCGGACGGTTCTGGCCATGGGGAGAACCCAGTGAGCATCCGATGGTGGTTGCGGGTGTGCTGGCTCAAGTGTGAGAGCTGGGGTGTAGTGCTAGAAGGGTCTTAAGTTCAGCCTCTTTGGGGATCCAACTGGGGTCGGGGGATGTTGGATGGGGGAGACTGAAACCAGAGACTAACCAGACTGAGCTGCTCTGAGAATGACCAGCCACAGGGCAAAAATATGTTCAGCAAAAAGTCATGAGCTGTAAAGGTCTCGTTAAGCTCCCAAGTGTCCCCCCTTCCAGGCTGGATTCATACGTTCATTTTATAAGAGCTGCTTTTCCCCAATTCCTTCAGGGCTTTTCTTCCATGCTGCCAACTGACAAATGCCACTGAGCAGTAACAGCTCCTCAGCCTCTGTAATGACCCTATGTGCCTAGCTTTTCTGGGGCTTTGTCAGTGCACAGTGTGAGCGAAGGACCTGCAGGGACCTCTGAGGGCATGAGGGATATGAGGGCTCGGAGCGGGGTAGGGAGTGGTACAGGTAAATGGGCTGTGAATGAGTTGATCCTTCCAGCCGTCTGGGTCCCATGGAAAGGACTGAGAGGCCGTGAGGCTGTGAGCCTTTACAGTGAGTCAAGGGGGAGCTGGGTAGATAGGTGTGTGGTCCCATGTAGGAGGAGGAAGGGCCACTGAGTGGGCAGGTGTCCTCCTTAGAGAAAAGGCTGAGGAAAATATGAGCCAATTCCAGCAAAACTGAGCAGGTTTCCCTTCCAGCAAAAGTGGCTGCTAGTGGGGCATGACTAGGGAACATGCTGGGATCTCAGGTGATTTCCACCAGGTGCACAAGGTTGGTGAAGGCAGTAGCAGTGTTGGAAGTGATGCTAAAACCCGGTGGGAAAAGAGAGCTCCTGGGTCTGTCAGGTGTGGCAATACAGTGCCAAAGAAAGGGTCTGATGCTGGGCAGAAAATACCCCTGGAGGCTGCGCAGTGACACCTGCTGAGAATGGGCAGCTCAGGGACCAGTCTTCCACCTTCCTCTGTCCTGGGTGGGCCCCAATGGGCAGATTGTCAGGCATGGTTTGTTGGGAAGCCACTGACTACATGTGGCAGGGGTGGGGTGTCCCTCCTGGGGAGCAGGGAGCCTGAGGTGCTAACCCAAGGATTCTGTGTGCTGGTGCAGGGAAGACCCTTCAGAAGGGCAGGGGCCTGGAGGAACACCTCAACATCCCAAACTCCGCCAAGGTGCTGACCGTCAAGCCCCACCAGCCGGGAGTGTGGTCAGTCAAGGTAGGATGGAACTGCACAGAATTGCTGGGCCAGGGTCTCTCTAGGCCAGGATTGTAGAGCAGCCACACCCCTTTGACTGAGAGGTTCTTCTGCCTGCCCATCCTGCTCATGTCTGGCCATGCCAAGAGAGATGGAGCAACATACAGAATACAGCTTTGGTGTCATCCCCAGCTTGGAACCTCTGGCCTATGCCCTCTATGGGGTGGAGAAGCTGCAGCTGCCTCTTTAACTGGTACCAGCCTCTGTGCCCTTCCCTGTAGCACCAAGTGTTGCTTCCCTAGTCCTTTACTCTGGCAGCTGCATCCCTGGTGATAACTGGCCCTAGTGTAGGAATTGAGGCTGACCTAGGCACTGGATTTTCCCCTTCCACCCCCAGTACCATGGGGAATACTTCACAGGGGTCTAAGGAAAGCCAAGTGCCTGGGATAAATAGGGGTTTGGGACGTCCCTGTAAGGTGGCAATTGGCCAACAGCGCTTTGAAGTCAACTCCAGAAGTCCCAGGGCCAGTTTCTCTACTGGCGTCAGGGTGAAGCTCCACCAAAGTCAATGGAAATGCTCCCTTTTGCCATAGAGAGTTTGGCCTTGCTGAACATAAAGATTTCCCCACCTGCATTTCACTGGTTCTCTCACTCCGTTGTGGTTCTCCTGGGCTGCAGAAGGAGGTGTGTGCTTGCCCAGAAAGCAGCTTTGCCCTTCACTCCGCCCTCCGAAGTCAGAGCTACGCCGTTGTTACCTGGGCTAACATTAAGTCTCCATTTGCTGTGTCTGGCTTTCAGATCCAGAGCAGTGGTCGCCACTCGGTGAGGATCACGGGCGTCAGTGCCATTGATTTCCGAGCCAGCTTTTCCTCCCAGCCTACGTTTGACGTAACCCGTCCCAGAGAAAGGCCGGTGCACGGTACTGCCTGCGCTTTCACTGGAGCGCGCGTACATGGAGGATGTGTGATGGGGACAGCGAGAGCCGTCAGGCACAGGGTGGTAAAGAGCAAATGGAGCCTAAGGTGCATGGGGAGCTGCTGCTCTGCTGGGCTCCAGGAGCAAGCTGCAAAGTTCCACCTGTGCTGAAGCTTCGAGTGGAGTGGACGTCAGGGCAGCTTTGAGTACAGCTTGCTGCAGCAATCCAGCCTGGAGCTGGCAGGTGTGGTTGTTTATATGCTGGTGGTGCCTATGGGCCCCAAGCACAGACCAGGCCCCATTGTGCTAGGTGCTGTACAAACATAGAACAAAAGCAGCCCCTGCCCTGAGAGTCTGATCAAACTACAAGCTGAGGCTGCAGACCGGCTGGGGATCCCAAGGTAACAATGGCATGGGAGAGAGCAGGGCTGCCGGCCATGTAGTTGCTGAGCACCAGGAATTATGGGGGTGATGTGTGCGGCAGAGAAGAAATGACGCAGTGCTTTACAATCCCTCTGACCTGGATGCATTCCATCTTCCCCACGGCCCTTCTCCGCTCCCCTACTCCCATCTCTGCAGGGCTTCCTTCTTCTGTGCTGATTAACTGCACTGGCTTGGAGCCTCCAGGGCACCTGAAAGGCTTGGAGCTGTATAACGGCTCTGGCCAGCCTCTCACCTCACTGCCGATGCGTCCTTTCACCAGTGACTCCTCCAGCCAGCTCTGGGTGAGCCCCCACTTCCAGACACCCACAGGAAGCTTCTTGCTGAAAGTGACAGGGGAAGACCCAGAAGGGCACCCATTGCAGCGTGTGTCTGGCGTCGCCTACACGAGTGTGGTCCCTGGTGAGTAACTGTCATATATGGTCCCAGTGGAAGAGGTTTGGAGCTCTTGTCTTGAAGCCCTTTGGTACCTCTCCAACAGACAGACAGCTTTTATTCATTCTGTTTGCAGATGCCTGAAATCACCCAGGAAAGGGGCGGGGGGTAGGTGTAATGTCCCAGGTTCTGAATGAACATGTGCAGGGGCATTTCTCTAATACCCCCTCCCTTCTAGGACCCCACCAGTCTTGAGGGATTCATCTGTCCACTCTTCCCTGAGTGCAAGCTGTAGCCATCATCTGGGTGAGACGTTTGAGGCTGCCTGGTCTGTTTTGAGGAGGCATAGCCAGTGGTTACACATTTAGTATAAATTTGTGGGAAAGGCAGGGAGAAGTTTGTTCTGTTTGGCTCCAGGCATGAGGCTGCTATTTGCAAGCATGGGTGATGCAGGTATAATAGTGATACATATGATATAAATACCTAGAGAGTGAGAGGAGTAGCTGGTGTCGTCATAGACTATGGGATTGCAGCCTTTCTGAGACAGAAGGTTTTTATTAAACCCAAACAGCTGCAGTTAGAACCATGAACAAACAGATTTCTTCACAGCTTAAGATTCAGCTTAGTCTCCATTGTTTACCAGAACCACATCTTCTCTGGTGCTCTGCAGAACACCCGGAGACCTTGTGCCTGAAGAATATCCTGCAAGTCAACCAATCATTGCAGTAGGACCTGCTCCTTACAGAATGGGGCCCTCACGTTAGCTGTTATACTGAGATAGTAGAACAAAGCAGCAGCCGCCAATCGGGGATTGCTCATTCTCTAAAACAAAGACAGTTCTGCTTCAGCACGAGGGTCCAGTTTGCTTTTTTCATGTTTTTTTTTCCCTCTCCCCAGTTGAATCCTCAGTGTTCTGTTTCTGAGAGCTGTAGACTCTCAATCTCTCTCTCCCTCCCTCCCCAATGACCCAGGTCTACCCAAAGTGATCATGCCCAGGAAAATCCAGGCTTACCACAACCAGTCACTGCTCATCACCTGCTCTGCCCACAGTGATATCCCCTTCCGACTGAAGCTCAGCCGGGGCGGGGAGATGCTTGGAAAGGATCAACTTTTCAGGTACGTCTTAGGCTCTACTGAAGTAAGTCAGTTACTTTGCAATTTCCCCAAACCCACATTAGTCTCATACAAATATAGGTAGCACTGGCCAGGATGTTAATTATAAGTGTTAGCTCCCATTGGCCAGAAACCAGCCAATGAGATTGTTCAGGGGGCGGGGCAGCGGCATGTGAAGCCGCTCCCCCTGGGCTCACAACTGCTTGTCTGAGCAGGGGGCAGGCCCTAGGCTCCCTGCTGCGTCCGCGGGCCACACCTAGTGGCTTGGGAGGCTGGGTATGGCCCACAGGCTGTATTTTGCCCAGCCCTGTCTTAAAGAGTCCCAGTCATCAAAAACCGCTGAGGATCTGCATGTGGCCGGTCTGGCGCCTTTCAGCAACTTGTGGGGGAGCTGCCCAGAACTCAGGCAGTGCAAATGGCGAGCTGCTTTTGAAAACCACAGCCAGTGCTGAAGGAGGAGAGTCGGGGATCTTCTTCAGCAGTCTTATGGGGGTCCTTTGCTTGGTTTCTCCCAGGGATTCTGGGACCAGCAGCTGGGAGATCCCTGTGGTTTCTGGAAGTGATGAAGGTTTTTATGAGTGCACGGCTGTTAGCCAAGCCGGGGCAGCACGAGCTCGCGGCTACCTCTCGGTCACAGGTCAGTACCGGAGCGGACAAGGGGCACTTGGGCGGGGACAGCCTCAGACCAGTCTTGCACAGAACATGCTGCAAGGAGGGCTCTGCCCTGGGCTTTGTTTCCGATATGTAATGGTTGAGCTCAGCGCTGCCACATCAGAACCTCTGAGTGATGGTTTGGAAATGACTCCAGCAGGGTGCCTGGGGGCCAGCTGACTGGATAAGTGGAGCCCGCTGGTTGCTATTCTCCACACAGAGCCGCCTCCATTCTTGGTGCCCCCTGGGAACATCACGGTATTGCCGGGAGAAGCAGTGGTCATGTCTTGCCCAGTCTCCGGAGACACTGCTTACAATCTGACTTGGAGTCGGGACGGGAAGGTGCTGCAGCCGGACAAGGGACGGGTGAGGATCCTGCAGAACCTCTCGCTGGAGATTGCCAGTGTCCAGCTGGGTGATGGCGGCCGGTACGAATGCACGGCGAGTAATGGCCATGGGACAGCTAATGCTTCCATCTGGCTCTTTGTTCAGGGTAAGCTGTTCTGTCTCTGCGCCATATTTGAGCCTCCTGGCGCAACGCTAACCTGCTCTTGGCTGGGACTGAAATCCCTTGGAGCAATGATTCGCAGACCCCATTACCAGGGTTCCCTCTGTTTCTTTCTATCAAACGGCAGAATAAATGTTGTTATGTGCACCAAAGCATGAGCAGCTGGGCACCACCTGTCAAAGCACCTTCTTGCAGCTGTGGATGGCTGTGGGTGCTCGGCTGGTCAGCTGAGCAGCACCTGAATCGCTCCTAGGTGGCTGCCAGAGCACTGAGCTTACAAGGAACACTGCTCAGTGCTTCAGGAGCCAAACTAGCAGTCAGCATGACCCAAAAGCGCCAAAGTCATGTGAATTCGTTATGTCATTTGTTCTCTCTTTCTATATGTTTATATTTCTCACAGCAAAACGACTGGCCGGCTATTCTCCAATAGGTGATACTAACAGAGTAGAAGAATCCCAGTTGGCTAATAGCTTAGATTAGCTCATAGTTAAATCAGCACTTTTTAATACTGTGTGTTGCAAAGAGGCACAGGAAAGCCGCTTGTGGCTCCCGAGTCTCAGAGTGAGTATCGCTGCCGTAGAGTCTGAGCTGAAGAAGGGGAACATGCCTGTTTGCTTCTCCAGAACATGCCACAGCTCAGCAGGATCGGAGCCAGGTCCAGGAGTCCTACAGGGCCTGTGTCGTCCTGTATGGCGGTACATGGGCAGAAGCACCACCTTGGTGCTCGGTGAAAGTCACTTGTCACTGACGTCAGAGTGAGCCTGGTGCACCAGCAAAACAAGTGATGCTTTGAGTCTCTGGGACTCCTGTTTCCTGGGCCAGCTCCCAAAGCCAGAGATCCATCTGGTTGTTGTAAAGGGACCTCTCTTGGCAACTGCTATGAGCTTACTCGGGGGACTGCAGGCCAGGAGCTCGCTGCTTTATTTACCTGCATCCCAACAGAACTAGGAGGGGCAGGCTGATATTTCCATTGACTAAACGGGACCTAAGGTGGGGGCAGAGCGTGACTGTGCCCCCTGTTGCTCTGTGATCCCTAGGATGACCCCTTCACTTCACTGCCCCCCCTTTCAGCAGTGGTGGGGGGAGGGAGCAGCACTGTATAGTAGCCCCGGAGCCCCCACCGCCAGTGGCAAGGCCAGATCAGAGGAATACCGCCATGCCAGAAGCCCTGTTGCACTGCTCTCTGCCTTTCTTGCCTTCTGCTAGCCCCGTGCTTCTCCCCTGCGGCAGGAGGTGGGGAGCAGATGTCTGGGGTCTGAGACCTTCTTTTTCTCTGTGTGCAGAGGCGCCTCGCGTAAGGGTTTCCCCGAGCTCACAATCATTCACCAGGGGCAGGGAGGTGAGGCTCAACTGCACAGCGCTGGGCCACCCTGTGCCCCGAATCTCCTGGAAACGATGGGACCGGGCCCTGGAAAAGGACGGCAGGTAACCTGATATCAGCGCCTTGCTCTTGACTTCAGCGCAAGCCGTAGCGGGTCAGCCCAGCTCAGCAGAGCAGCCTGAGACTTAGGAGGGTAGGGAGAAGGAGGCCGTGCCTTCTCCACCACATGCGAGCCACAGCGTATTGGGTATAAGGCTTCCCAGACCTCCTGCTGGCGGCAGCCAGTTTAGTCAGACCAAAGTGTTTAGCCCGGTTTATAAAACGATGCTGCAGCCCAGGCTACGCTACAAGCCAGCCCCATGCTAGTAAAGGGGCTGAGGGCAGAGGTGTGGTCAGTGTTTGTGACAGGAGTTTGCAAGGCTCTAGTGCTGAGGTGGGCAAACTGAGGACCTCATCAGGGTATGGCCATAGTTTGGCAGGCCACTAATGCTCAAGAAAGAGGGGGCGGGCTGCAGGAGCGGGTGAGGCCTCCGGGTGGGGATGCAGGCTCTTGAGTGGGGCCCGGGATAAGGGGTTTGAGGAGTAGGAGGGTGCTCTGGGATGGACCAAGGAGTTTAGAGGGTGTGATGGGGAGGGCCTTGGGGTGCCATCCACAGCTTGAGCCAGTGCTTAACTCAAGCAGCAGCATGTCCTTCCTCCTGCTCTGTTCGCTGTCCTCTCCGCAGGCGTCACCCTTCCGCTCCCATTGGCCATGGTGCTAGCCATTGGGCGCTGTGGAGGCAGGGCTTGGGACCGCGGCAGCACACAGAGCTCTTGGTCTGCCCCTTTGCTAAGGAGCTGAAGGGGGGGATATGCTGTTGCTTCTGGGAGCTGCGCAGCGCCAAAGCCTGTGCAGAGCAGGCCCCAGACTCCACCCACCAGCGGGAGCTCGAGAGCCAGATTGAAATAGCTGAGGGACTGGATGTGGCCCCGGGGGCTGTAGTTTGCACATCCCTGCTCTAGCCCTTAGCGTCATGAGATGGAAGAAGTGGTCCCTTGGTGATTGTTGCAGTGCCAGAGGGGCGGGGCTACAGCAGCACTCACCTTCTGTGCCTGGGCTGAAGAGGGCTCTGCAGTGCCAGAGGAGTTTGCTGAGTCGCATTTGTTCACTTCCGCCTGTTCGCCATGTCCATCTGCTTCTTTTGGGGAATATTAGATGAGTAGTAGAGGAGTCCCATAAAAAAACAGAGAAGGGTTTCTTGTGGTTGACAGACCTGGGGAGAGCTGATAAAGGGGTAATCTGCAAGGAATTAGCAGCATGTCAAGACGATAAAAACTCTGGTGAAAATTAATATATATATTTTTTAAAAAATAATGTGCGTCCTTTTCTGTGCTGCTAATAACAATAACAGTTAAAGCCCTGGAGGCTGTGAAAATGTGTTAAAAATCAAACTCACTTTTCACACCTGGTGTTTAGCACTAGTTGCGGGTGCTGGCGGGGCATGGAAATAAACTTAGTTTTGATGTTTGTTTATCATCAGTTTTCAACAAATTTCACTTTTAGGCTCAGCCTGTTAGCACAGGATTCGACAGTTTTGATATGTTTTTCGTTTTACTTTACAGAACAACAAAAAGTAAAAAAAAATACTGATTTTTTTTTTTGCATATTCATGAAATCACTTTCTTTGTTAGGCCACATTTCTGCTTAAGCAAGTATATGTTTTATGCCTTTGGGGGACAAACTCGATCTGTCAATTCCCCTTTAGCTTTTCATTTAGGAAAAGGGTGAGGACAATTTTTATGGCAAGTCCTGCCCCATTTTCTCATTTTTTTCTGAGCTTTGTTTTTATGGTAAACTTTCCCTGCAGCCCCCTCTCTTTTCTTTCTTGATCCAGGGTTCTCGTAGATGCTCAGGGCACCCTGATAATCAAGGAGGCTGTCCCTGAGGATGCTGGGAATTACAGCTGCTTTGCTGCCAATCGGATTGGCTGGGACGAGCAGACAGTAATCCTAGAGTACACAGGTACCAGCCAGTGTTCCCTGTGAAGCTGAGCTGCGGTGTCTTGCTGCAATACAAATAATGATTCATAAGGCTTTTTTTGGGTGACCTTCAAGACTTTGCCTTCAGACCTGTGATGGAGCTGGCGTGCCACAGCACCCTCTGAAAAGCGATGGCTCGGCCCTGTCTGGCAAAATAATTCCATGGCATAAACCAGAGTTGGGCAGGTTGGGGGAACCACGCGTCAGACAGGCTAGGGAGAAGGAAGGTTCACTCTAACACCTTCTCCTTGGTAGGGGGAGGTGCCAGCAACTCTTCCAGTGAGTGGTATCCTCTGGGTGTGGGAGACTGGCGGCTGCGGTCTGTTGCTGGGCATTGCAGGGTATCTCTGCAGAACAGTGCGCATAGGTCAGTGGTTTTCAGTCGGTGTGCCGCAGCACATGGGTGTGTCCTGAGAACTGTCCATGCACACAGGCTGTTGCTCTTTGCAGAGCCACCATAGGGTGCGCTCGGGGTGTGGATTGATGACCCTGCGCCAGCTGGGGTCTAGCAGCAGGGCTGCCGGCCTGAGTCCCAGCTGGCCCGAGGTTGCTCAATTTCCCTTCACAGTGGCTCTTTGCAGAGTGGCTGCGAGGGGAAGTTGTCGACCCCGCAGGAGCCCAGTCGCACCAGGAGGCAGCTGAAATGCTGCTTCCCAGGCCCAACGGGCTGGCAGAGAGCCCATCCCACCCCCCTGCTGTGGCAAGTGGGGAGGGAGGGAGGGCGAGAGCATGTTGGAGCAGGGACCTGGTTTAAGTGCTCGCACGCGCACGCGCATGCACAAGTAACAAATGGGTGTGCCGTGGAATTGTTTGTCTCACTGAACTGCGCCGTGTAACTGGCAAGGTTGGGAACCGCTGCCACAGGCCTTTGCCCTTGGGGTGCTGGGGTGGGTGGTGGGCTCCCAACCTATGTTCCCTGTAAGATGTGTGGCTGCACAGCTGCCTGCTTATCACCGTGCAGGGGCTCAAGGTGGGGAAGAGGGCCACCCCACCCCCAATCTGGTTTCCAGCTTGGTGGCTGGGGAGGGGTGGCCTGAACCAGGCCCCTCTCCTTCAGCCTGAATGCAACTGCGGCTCTGGTGCCCATGCCTGGAGCAGCCCAACTCCAGAGCTCCCGTGCCCTGGCCTGGCCCCACCCACGCCTCTGTACCCCGCCCTCCATTGCTGGCCCCTGACCCACCTCAGACTCCCAGATAGAGCCCTTGCACCCTAACCTTCGGTCCCATCCTTGAGCCCCTCCTCCTCAGCCCCACCCCAGAGCCTGCACCCCCTCCATCTCAGCCAGGCCTGACCCCCTCCATGCACTCAGAGCCCCTTGGCCCCACTCCCACCGCACAAACTTTGTTATGTGCACCAATATCTCCACACTGGTGCACCTAACGGAATTCCTTCGGCTACAGGGTGGGGGAAAAGTGAGAGGGAACATGGCTCCCAAACTAGGGCTTTGTCTCCACGCCTGTCGTCCCCGGGGACGTGGTCTTTCTGGGGTATGCTTGTGTACTCGTGGAAGAGTGCTTTGTGTGTGTGTCTGGTATGCAGAACCTCCCCACGTCGCTGCGGTGACCCCTGTTGTGCTGGCCCGCCTGGGAGAAGACGCAATACTGGAGTGCCACGTTTCCGGGGCACCCCCTCCCCAGATCATATGGTACAAAGGTAGGGCTGGAACGGATTATCGGAAGCTGTGCAACTGCTTCCGGGGTGGGGGGACGTACTCAGTACCCACCTCCAGTCTTAACAGCCAGATTGCCCCTGTGGGCCCACAGATTGACTCCACTTTGCAGCCTCTTCTGGCTAGCCATCGTGTCGCTCCTGGGACCCCCAGCTTGTCTGCTCCCTGCCGAGCAGCTCCACCTGGCAAGCCAGCCAGTAGCAGTCTATTCTGCACTGCACTGCACCTGTGGCTTGGTGCATTGAGGCGTTTGGGGTGCCTGCCTTAGCCTGCCGTGGCAATGAATGCAGGAAATCCCCTGGGGGAGGAAGAACCTTCCTGAGACATCACCTCAATTTTGCAGACTCCAGTGGCTTGGATAAGCCTTAGTTCTGCATCCAAACAAAGTTAACGCCCCATCCCTTTGAATGCTGCCCATGGCTAGCCCAGTTCCTGGCAAGAGAGGGCAGGAAGGGGCTTTGAAGTGCTACAGCCGTGGTTTGACGTTCTTTGTCTTTCCTTGTCCAGAGGAACAGGAAGTGGCCTCCTCTCCGCCTGGTGCTCACCGTGCAGTCCTGCAGCTCCAGGCAGTGCAGGAGGGGGATGCAGGAGAGTACGTCTGTGAGGCTGTCAGCGAGGCGGGGGTCTCCTTTGATGGCCTGCTGCTAGAAGTTGGCTGTAAGTCTTGACCCAGAAAGCTCTGGGCTCCTTCAGATTGTTGGGTCAAAAACATCTAACTGTGGCGAGGGAGCTAACCCTGATCCGATGGGTTGTGCGCGGTGCGGTTGGAGCGTGTTGGTTGCAGGATATTAGAGCGACAAGGAGGGTGAGAGAATCTCTTTTATTAGCCCAGCAGAGGTTGGTGTAATGACAGATATTACCTCGGCCACCCTGTTTCTCTGTGCTCTTGGGAGGGAAGTGGGAGCAGTTTAGATGGGAATGGCTCATTTCTGAACTCTGAGCTATTTGCCGATGTCTCCACTCTCAGCCCCGTTACAGGTGGGTCTCTGGGCTTCCCCTGCCTTGCTCCCATCAGCAATGAGAGGTCACAGGGGGCAGCCCAGTTCTTTCCAGACACCAGATTTCATCTGCCCTTGGGCCCTGCCCATAAACTGAAGTCTGCGGAGTTAGTTCTGGATGTGCAGCAAAACCAAGATGCCCCACTGGAATGCTGCCCTTTCTGGGCTGCGCGGGTGACCCATCCGCTAGCTGGGGTCACCCGTCGCTGGTCATAGAGGATATTGAGGTTCAACAGATCCAGGCATCTAAAGTCCCTCACAAGACATGTGTTGTGCAAAAGTTATACTAATAATAGGGCAGTGGTGGTGGGGGGGGGTTCCAAGGTGCTACTGTGAGGTACGGGGTGTCAGGCACATATAGGAGACCCCTTAGTGGTTCTGTTGTTCTCTTCTCTCTGAATGCAGGCGGGCTGGAGGCTTGAATGAACGCGGTATGAAAGTGCTGCAGCTAGGCAGAAAGGGAGGCCAGTGGCGCTGGCTGTGGTCAGAGGAGATGAAACTGAAAATGTTCCGTGATCGGAAGGGGGTAGAGCACAGGCAGGAGAGGGGCTGATTCGCAGCCAAAGGCACGGCTCTGGGAAGGGGCGAGACAGCCCCAGGAGAGCTAGTCGGAGGACAGCAGACTGATTAGCTCTTATCTGAAATAGGGAGGGGATTGCTCCAGAAGGAAGGGTTCTGGTGCTGCAGCAGAGGGGGGTCCATGGCTGGGCGGGCGAGAGATGCTGCTGACGCAGATAAACCACCACTGAAATTCACTCCCAGTTGTCATCAGGCCTTCCAACAGATGCTGTGAAACCATCCTCCCCCCGTTAGCTGCATCCAGCCCTGGTTTCCCTGACTTCTGCTGCAGCATCCTTGTGTGTTGCTCTTGCAGAACAGGGATGTCTCAGCCCAGCACCCTGGAGCTAGGCGGTTTGTGTCTTTCCGTGGCGCTCTTGGCCCTTCCTGGCCCTGCAGCATCATGCTGCGTGCACCACAACTTCCAGGCCGGCTGCCACCCTCCCAGAAAACACTCTGCAGCCGCACTCAGAGCTGCTAACTGTGGTTCTGTCCCCCCTCGCCTGCAAACTGCTGCTTGTGCCAGCAGTGCCGCTGAGGCCAATGGCCAGTGTCTGAGGGGTTTATGGGAGCACAGTTGTGTACTGGAGCATCTGGCTTGGGTTCAGGGTGGGGAGGAGGTGCCCAGAGCAGAACAGCAGACAGGCTCTGGGAGCGAGAACAGCAGCAGCCGTGGTGGTGGGGTCACAGAATTAGCCGCGTGACCTGCTCTGGGGGGATGCAGACCCATTCAGGGCCAAGCCAGGGTGAAAACTCAGGACTTTTCAGCTGCAGACTCCATGCTCATCCCTGTAGGCCTCATTCTGCCGGACCAGTGCAGGTGGGGCCTGACCAGGGACGGATGGGGGCAAGTGGCTGAACCCCTCCCTGAGTGAGTGGTCGTGTGTGCTGAGCTGGGCTCCAGGCCCCCAGGGTTTTCACAGGAGGCTGTGGAGGCTGACCCGCCTTGAAATGAGCCGGCCCTCTACATAGCCTCTCCCCTACTTGGTCGAGTGCAGAGCACCTGCGGTTCCCATTGGCAGCATTGTTGCCAGCAGCGGAGGGGGAGTTCCTCAGGCAGCAGGTCCCAGCCAACACCCCCACGCACCCGCCTCCGGGGACCAATCGCTCTGCCGTCGGTGCGCTGGCTCAGGCTGCCGAATGCAGCTGGCTCTCCCCCGCTCTCACAGCACAGCCGGGGCCGGGGGAGAAACGCCGTGAGGCAGAGCCCACGCCAGCAAAGGCAGAGGAGAGCACGAAGGGGTGAAAACAGCTGCCCTGGCCTGGTGGCTGTGTCACTGGCTGGCCAGCGAAGGGGAATGCGAGCTCCTGGCTCTTCTGAGGGGGTATGTTGCCTCCTCCAGGGGAGAGAAGGCTAAATGGTTAGTCAGGTGGATATAGGGCTTCTGGTTACTAGCTGGAAAGGCTGTTTCCTTGCCGTGTCGGCGTGACCTGGCTCTGACTTGGGCCCCTTGGATCTCAGCAGGACGGTGTGTCTGCCCAGTGGGACCCCAGGCTGTTTGTAACACAACCCCTGCCACACTGTGCTCCCTCACTGCAGGCAAGTGCTCTCTTGAGGATCTATGGGGAGGGAGTGGGTCAGAAAGCCCCCGCCCTCTGTGTTATCAGACCCACAGCTTCACTGGTGGGGGCCTCTCCCAGGCCTGTTGTTGTGATGCTTTTTAGGAGGGAATTTCCCAGTTCTGTCACCTCTCCCGTGGGACAGAAGCTCTGGGAAATCTGGGAGGAAACTCCTCCCACTCACCACCCGTTCTTTGTTCTTCCTTGAACGCTCTTGAGCCAGGAGGTCTTGGACGACGACCTCGCTCCGTCGCAGCTGAGGTCTGGGTGTTGCTGGGGGAGGGCCTCCCTGGAACCCTTTATTAATGCTCTGAGATCAGCCAGAGGGATCCTGTCCAGCTACTCCCTAACCCCAGAGACTTAAGCCATGTCTTTGCTATGACTATCCCCCAGTCAGGAGACCGGGTCACAACAGGGCTGTCTCATGCGTCCGTTACAGTGCAGTAAACCCTCGATTTAACGGACTTTGGAAATAACAGAGGCTGTCTGCCAGCTCCCACCCCCCAAGAAGTGGCAGCAACTTACCAAAGCCGCTGGAGCATCCGCTGGGGCTGGAAGACTGCTTGGGGAGTATGTAGAAGGAGCCTAGCCAGCATGCAGCTCCTCTCCCATGAATTGGGGGAGGGAGATGGAGGTGTGAGGGCAAGAATAGGGCAGGAGTGGGGAAGGGAATGGGTTGCCGGAGGACAGGAGTTGAGTGATGGGCTGGGAAGGACAGTGCATCGTCCTGCAGTAGAACCATTCAAATGTAATGGGCTTTCGACATTCATGGATACCCCTTCCCCCACTAGTCCATTAAATCGAGGGCTTACTGTGCAGAGAAAGCTCATAGTGAGAATGGGTCATTCTGCCTTTTGCTCCAGCGCAGGCGAGCTCTGAGTGCGCTGTCTCTGCAGCCGCCGACCTGCCCAGGGAGGAAAAGATGGGCCTCTGCTCTCCGGGGCTCACAAAGAACTGAGGATGTGAGTAGCCGGTTGTCAGTTTGGAGCAGGCAGGGCATGCTTGGAGGGTTTCAGAAACCTGTTTGTGTGTCTCTAGTTGTATGGACACACAGGAGCAGAACAAAGATATGACGCGTGTCAATGTTGCTTAGAGAGGAGCAGCAGCCAGAATAATACAGGAGACAAGGAAACAGCCTCCTCTTCTGAAGGAACTGGGCCCTGCTGTCTTGTCGGTTGTGGCAGGGGCTCGAAGCCAGATGCACAGTGTTTAGTGGGGCGTAGGCCACCTTCAGACACACCCCGGTCCGCCTGCTGCTCCCATGTGCTAATATAATCAAGAACAAAGCTCCTGGCAGAGCTAGAGAGTGTGCCCAGATTTCACCAGCCTGGAAGGAGGAAGGGGAAGGGACGGGGCTGTCTGCCTGGCTTCTGGTGCTGGGGGAATACTGGTGGGCTTGCACTGCTGTCTGAAAGGTAGTCATCTCGTGTGTGTGTGTGTGTGTGTGGTGTGCACGGTTCTGAATTCAGGCTCCCCATGCAGAGCTAGGTCCCTGCCTATGGCTCCGTCCATCAAGGCAGCTGCTAGACTTATTTATACAGTGAGAGGGTGGAGCAAGTTCTGTGGCATGAGCTGCTTAACCAGCGTGGTTCTGAGGGGTGGGAGAATTGGAGGTGAAGGGGAAGAGTTTGCCTCGCAGAACCTCTGAGCCCAGTTCTCAGCCGTGGGCACCTGTAACAGGATGATCCAGCTCCATCTAGGGATGCTGAAACCAGCATGTAGCCGGATGCATTTGGGTTCTAAGGTGTCCATCTGAGTGAGTGCCTCAGGGGCCAGCCTGGAAACCTGGCCTGCGGGGGAGAGAGGCAGACAGCACCATGTGCCTCTAAGTAGTCCCTCTGAAGAGCATCTGTAGCACCATAGTTCCTAGGCCTGTGTCTACTTGGGGGAGATGCCAGCGACTCCAAAGAGCGTTTAGTGCTTGATGGATGTTTATTCCCATTCCCTCACCAGCTACTGGCGATGGAGGTAGAGAAGATCCATGTTACCTAGAGACAGGACCATTCATGTCTATAACTCTCTCCATCTCAACAGATATCTTAGCTCTGTAAGGTAGCAGAGGGGACTTGCGGACATGGGAGTAAGACAAAATGATGGAATACCCAAGACCCGTGTTTTCTGTCCTGTTCGCCACGAGTGATCTGGGCCTTTCCATGTCATTCGCATTTCTCAGTAAGATGATTAGATGGCAGAGACAACAAGACCTTGTACAGGTTGAACCTCTCTAGCCCAGCACTCTCAGGACCTGACCGATGCCCAATGAGGAAATTTTCCAGGCCACAGGAGGTCAATATTGTCTGGCACGTTACCAACACTTCCCCTGCATACTGGGCTCCTCAAATACAGTTAGGACTAAATTAGAGCTAAATAACACAGAACATTAGAACCAGGATGGGTGGCTGGTAAACAAACTTAATGGGACCATGGGAAGCTCAGACACACCCAAGATAAGTGGCCATCTGGCTTACTAAAATCATAATGAAGCACAGATGTTGCTGGACAAGAGAGTTATGGATTAGAGAGATTTAAGCTGTAGATCATCCTGTCCATATGCTGAGCACTAGGGGCTCTACCCTTTGACTTGTGTCTGTTGCACTACCTTCTGCATCTTGGCCTTTTGAGCGGATGCTGTATGCTCTTTCAGTGCTCATGTGAAATACACTGCAGCTAAACCCGTAGTTACATTCCTGCTCCTGGTGGAAATACCTTTTAATGCAGGAGCTGGGGTGTGAAGTGGACAGGATCCAAAAGCCAAACTTCAAACATGGAGAAGACCTTTGTGACCTTTAGAATGAAGCTGATTGTCCCACTTAGACACTGCACAGAATTGACATCAGAGTAGGATCTGACGCTCTTCTCTGCTTTCTCCATTAGCTGCCCCTCGGTTTTCAGAACGCCCGCAGGACACGTCTGTGGAGATGGGGAAGAGCATCCGTCTGGTATGTCGTGTAGAGGGGCATCCTCGTCCACGGATTTCATGGTCTAGACGGGATGGCCAAGCTGTCACTGTCCAGCCTCGTCCTTTCAGCAGCTCCAGCCATCAGGCAGCTGATGAACTCTTCTTGGAAAGTAAGAGACCTGGGATTATTGGAAACTGTTTGTACACAGATGTACAATCGTGTGCCTAGGCACACACAGTTAGTGCACATCTGGGTGCGTGCACGTGTATTGCATGAATATATGCATGTGTGAACACACTGGCCACACGGCTGGGTGCATGCCGTATTTTGGTGTATCAGCTGCCAAAAGATGTGTGTACTGTTCTCTTGTGTAGCATTGCATGTGTTGTCATTTTGTGTATACACATAAGCGTTTGAGGAGGGTGGCAGTTGACTGGATCTTATGCCTTTGCTTTGTTGTATGAAGAAGTTGATTGGTTTGGCACATTGCTGTGTGTTCGCACCCTTTAGTTACTGCACTTTGAGGTGCTCTGGTGTGTGTGCTTTGATAACCCGCTCTTCTCGGGTCTGTTGCCTCTTACGTTTGCTGACCAGTGGCCCTGCTTCTCCTTTGCCTTGCTCGTGGTCTGCAAAGTGAGTGTCAGGAGCTAATGTTCTGCCTTGGTAGCATGGCACACCCCATACCAGGACTATCTTCTCCACCTTGCGGACCTCCGCAAGCCGGCTGGATGCTTTTCAGGTGTATGAGCATTGGTGTGTTTGTTTATTAGGCCCTCTGCACCAGTTCATCAGTGCAGCCTCAGGCACAACATACAAGTGGACATAAACTTGATTGTTCTCGTTTGTTCATCAGCCTCCTGCCTAGTGAAGCCACTGAGCACCGATTTCCCAATGAATCCCCCTCCAAGAGGAACAGTTAGCACTTCAGTGACTAGCGTACTGGTTCAGGCCCCTCGCATGCTGTCACATGCTTTCCACTCACCTTGCACGGCTGTAAGTGAAAAAGCCAGGCAGTGCGGGATAGTTTTTTAAGGGAGCCCCTTGGTTTGCTGGGGTGGACTTGCCCCAGCAGAGCTCAGAGACATGGCTGAGTCCCTGTGTGTTGCCTTGCTCAGACTTTTCTCCATCTGCCCCAGGTGTATCACTGGATGACCAGGCAGTCTACGTCTGCGAAGCACAGAATGTATTTGGGACGATCCAGGCTGAAGCCCAGCTCTCGGTCACCGGACAAGGTTACAGTATACATTTTCAGTGTCTCTGTTATTAGTCTTGTTGTGTGGCTAAAGCAAACTAAAGCACTGAGCGCTGAAGGATGACTGTCCCTAGGTCCCTGTCTGCAGTGATGGGAACAGCACTGCTGTGATAACTCTTGTTCTGCACAGGTTGGAGTATACGGCTTAGGAATGCCAGTGCTTGCTGGCTAAACATAATGCCCTTCAACAGTCATTGTGCTACCGTGCCCAGAGATGACCCTTTACCCACATCACACTGCCAGCCATCCCACCCCTTCCCCTTGGGAATAGTGGATAAACTTTCAGCTGAATCAAATTCCCAGCGCTGAAACTGGAGTGAAATGAGATCCAGGCAGGGATGTTGTGGCTCTGTCCCATTTCTAGCAGTAACATCTGGCAGTGAACCACCTTGGCGTCCATGGATATCATCAGTAGGGATCAAACTGGGACCTCCACAGCACCAAACATATAGGGCCCCGGCACTGAAGCCAAAGAAGTGACTCTTTTTGCTGAAAACAGCTGGGCTGTTAATCACTCGAGTCGGCCACTGGACAGGAATATGAGCACCCCTGAAGCTGGCGTGTGTGTTTGCAGGCGGTAGATATGAGATCGGGTAGCCTGTAGGATGCGGCAGCTTGGGGGTGCAACCATTCACAGCTGAGATGCCCATAAAATAGCTTAAGTTGCCACGGTGTCCAACCAGTTCTGAAGCAGTCACTGCTGCTCTAGTGAATTAGCCACATTCGTCTGAAAATATATTTGATTCAAGCCACCTAGCCGCACTCAGCCCGTCCCAATAGCTGCACTGGTGTGTTGGAAACTGCGGGCTTGGGGCATCACCCAGCTGTTTGTACGCATGCAGATCCACAGTTCCCCCAGCAGCAGGCAGTGAGGACCTTGCATGAGAACAGAGTAGATGGGCTAACCTATAGCTAAATCATGGCTCTGAGAATTGGCCGGTGCTCCCCGTACGCTGAGCACCTGCTGGGCACCGAGGAGAAATTCAGGTGCCACCCAGTGCATTGGCAGAGCACCCACAGTGGGCAGCCTGTGTTTTCACTGGTGCTGCACATCCACACATGCTTTGGGGCACATAACAAAATTTATTTCACCCATGGATGGAAAAAAATCAGCGGGAACCGTGGTGTTGGCTCCTGCAGCCAATGGGGCGCATAGCTCCATCCAGCACTGTTAGTACAGAGACCCTTGTGCAGTGCTGCAGTCAGGAACGGGCTTGTTCTCAGAGGCTGGATAAGGCTCATCTGACGGATTTTTCATTCTGGAGGCTAATTTATAAAACACACAAAGAAGCAGAACCTTTGTCGTGGCTTGTTAGCGCCAGCTTGTGCCCAGTTAATGTGGCTGTTTCCTTCTCCAGTTGCCCCAGAGATAGCTGTCGGGGCCCCTGTGATCCGGGCCCAAGAGGGTCAGCTTGTCTCATTGCCATGCATAATTCTGGCTGGGAACCCTCTTCCAGACCGTCGATGGCTGAAGGACGGGCAGCCGGTGAGTCCCTGGTCCCATCCCAGTTGCCGAGTGGGGCGAGAGTCCAGATTGAGAAATGCAGATAAATCAGATTGATACTGACAGCAGTGCCCTGGTTGTGCTGTGTCATGGCACTGTGATCGTGTCAGTCAATGGATGATGGAGCAATCAAAGCGAGAGAGAGAAACGACCGAGGTGAATATCTGGGCCATCCCCAGACTCAGACTCCTCCCCCGGGAGATAGTTACACAGCTCCTGCTGTCAGGAAGCTTTGCCCTGGTAGCCTGCCAACATATTCTTCATTTCCTCCTTTACTGCAAGAGATGCACCTCCAGGCTGCACTATGTAACTCCTCTTCCTCCATGGTTACCCCCTCAGAGAATGGGGAGCTGTTGTGGTGTCCCCCCGTTGTCACTAGAAAGCCTGTCTGTAACCTGCTGAGCTCCTGTCATCTCCCCCGGGTCTCAGCAGCCCTCTGGTGATGGTCTTCCTGCGCTTCCTCCAGTTTGCCATGAGGGGCCAGATCCTTGGCTGGTGCAAATTGCCACAGCTCTGTTGCGGACAATGGAGTCGTGCCAGTTTTCACCAGCTGGGGATCTGGCTGGAGACATTTTCCAAAGGCTGAGAGACAAGCACATGATGCTCGTTGAACTGACCCTCAGTGCTGACTCTCAGTTTCTGTCCATTCCCAGGTCATGCTGAGCAGCCGCCATTCCATACGCCCAGACGGAAGCTTCCACATCGACCCAGCCTACCAGGGGGATGCTGGGAAATACACCTGTGTGGTCACCAACGCAGTTGGGTCTCACAGGCAAAATGTGACTCTTGCAGTCCACGGTGAGCAGTTTAGATCCAGGCTTCACAGCCTTCTCATCTGACTGTCTGGCTTTGCACACGGCTGTGTCTGGTTGTCTGGCTTTGCACATGGTCATGTCTAGCTGGCTGGCTTTGCACATGGCTGTGTCTGGTTGTCTGGCTTTGCACATGGTCACGTCTAGCTGGCTGGCTTTGCACACGGCTGTGTCTGGTTGTCTGGCTCTGCACATGGTCACGTCTGTCCGTTGACTTGGCACACGGTTGTGTCACCATTTGTGGAGGCAGCTGCCATGCTGTGTGTTGGGTGTTCAGCTTCCTGCAGAGCACTCACAGAGCCTTTTGGGAGAGACCTCTCTCTTGCCTCTGAGTTAAATGTGGAGTTATGATGTCCCAAGGCTAGAAGAACCTGCACTGTTGGAAGCCAGTTTCCTTAGCAAGTGTCACTCCCAGGACAGCAAGTTGTTGACAAAGGAATTTTGGAAAATTCCTGTTATCAGGCAGCTCTGGGTCATCTGAGTGGCCCGCACAAGTAGAGGTCTGTTCTGGACAAGTAGACTTCAGCAGCTTACTGGTTCCCAGCAAGTTTGATACCTGCCCCTAAAACTCCAGGGCGTTCTGGCTGAAAGGCATGAACACAACGAATGCAGTGAGGCATGGGGGGCCGGCCAACCTGCCTAGGCTGCAGTCAGTGACTGTGCTTTTGAAAGCTGGAATTCTTCAAAGGGCCCAGCACTCCCAATGGGGGCTAGATTTTCAGAAATGCTCAGTCCCTCTGTTGGTCATCTTTGTCCAGGAGAGCTGAGCTGTTTTCCAAAGCTGGCCCTCTTCTATGTAGCCAGGTTTTCATGGCTTTCTTGAAAACCAGGCCACTCATCACAGGGGCTACTGTTTGCTGAGGTGCTTGCAGGTCTGGCCCTGGGTGGGATGATCCCATGGGAGCTGAGATCCCTTGCTGCTGTGGGTGCTGAGCACTTGGACATCAGTCGCTGAGCTCTTTCCCTGCACTGCTGTTTTCAGTCAGTGTTCAGCAATAAGGAGGATGCTTCTCTTGTTTACAGCTCCGCCCAGCATTCAGCCTGGCCCTGCACTCTACACCACCAATGAGGGAGTGGCCGTCACCCTGCCCTGTAATGCCAGTGGAGTTCCCGTCCCCACCGTTGTCTGGACAAAGGTAGGGTGGAGGCGGCCCAGGCTTTGGGAGGCTGCAGAAAGATGACCCATTCTTGGCAGTGGATTAGCAAAGGAATCCCAGCTTGCTGGCTGCTGCAGGGGTGTGTTCTCACCTGCCTAGCATTGTGCAGACAGGGACTGGCCTGTGTCAGATTGTCTCCGCTGGTTGTGGTTACCACAGTGTCCCTGCTGAGTTGTGGCTAACAGTGTGGTCTCCCGGTGTCGAGAGGGCCAGGGAGATTGGCTTGCAGGTGTACCTGTGCCTGTCTGGAATGGAGAGGGTGCTTAGCTGCTAGAGCAGGAGTTGTGGAGATGGATCCAGCTGGAGAAGGGTTAGAAACACCAGTCCAGCTCCTCTTTCTCGGGTTTACCTTCCTGGTTACTCAGTTAATTCCTGGGCCTCTGCTTTGTCTGTTGTTTGCCTTTATAGGACCTGGAGCCCCTTCCCTCCCACAGTCCCCGCTACCGCCTCCCCAGCAACGGGAGCCTCCTGATCCCCCTGCCCTCTGCCAGAGATTCAGGTGTCTACGTCTGCACAGCCACCAACCTCTGGGGCTCTGCCCACTGGGAAATCCAGCTCTCCGTCAACAGTGAGTCTGCTTGTCCGCTAGCTTGGGGAAGACCCGGCCAAGGCCAGTCAAAATGGCCTCTCTGCTCGCGCGCCTTGGACTGATGAGAAGGGAGCTCAGGATAGGAACCTCAGGACTCCCGCTGCCTCCCCTTGCTGAGCTCTCTCAGTCCCGGTAGGAGGACAGATTCTCTTCCCTTCCAGTCAACATTTCCTTCCCTGTTTGCGACCGAGCCTCCAGCTCTCTCTAGGAGTTGAGAATAAAGTCCTGCCTCTCCTCGAGGTGTGTCACTGCCACCCAGAGGCGGTGTGGTGCAAAGGCTGGGACATGTCTCTAGGAATCAGAAGACCTGGACTGTATTCCCAGCTCTTGTCTGTATGACCCTGGGCGAGTCACTTCCCTTTGCTGGAGTTTGGGGCTGGGGCTATCTCCCATTGCTAATACCCTGGGGCACAAGTCTAGGGTTGGGCAGTGATAATACAGGTGTTCTGTGTCTGGAGGGGCTATGGATGTGCCTAGCGTAGGACTGCAGGGCCCAGCTCCCTTCATCTTTCCCTGGTACTAAATTCACGGCGTCAGGAAACCCGACAGTTCTTCAGCCTGGACGCCAGCCTCACAACCCACTCTTTGTCCCACCAATGCAGCTACGCCCACGATTAGCAGCAACAGATCACATGAGTCAAGGGGACCAATAAGGATCCCCACCGTGGTTGGCCAGGAAACAATACTGCCCTGTGAAGTCCAAGGTTACCCATCCCCACTGGTCATATGGACACAGGAATCTCGGCCGCTGCCTCTCACCACAGCAAGGTAAGGAACTGGCTGGAAGGTGCAGAGCTCGGGAGAACCCAATGGGTTTGTTGTTAGGTGCTCCAGAGCTTTATTTGTTCTTCTTGGGCTCTTGGGACCCTTTGGACACAGAATAGATTAGCAGCTAGAGGCCATGTTAACCCCTGCTGCAATTCCGTAGACTTCAGTGGAGTTCTGGTGGGAGACGAAGGAGGAACAGCTTCTTTCTGCAAGTCTTTTTCATGCATGTGCTGCCCTCTTGGCCATGGAGATGGCCTGACGTGGTGGAGCAGTCTGCAGCGTTTCATGGGAAGGGAGTGTTGTCTAGTGGTTACAGGTGAGGAAGTGGAAGGAAGCAGATCTGTGTTCCACTCTGTGCTTTTACTACAGGCTCACTATGTGGCCTTGGTGAATTGCCTCAGTTTTCCTGTCGGCGGCACAGGGCAGTGGTCCCCTAGTCCACAAAGATAGGCAATTGGCTTTGCTTAATTGACCTTAACAGGGTGGTTGACCTCTGTGGATGAAGGTGAAAGGCTGGTAAATAATGTGGTGAAGTCCTGCCACTGCCCAGCCAAAGCCATGAGCCCTGTTAACGTTGATGGCAAGGCTCTATGACTGGGTATGGCAGCTGGTGGCAGCCGATGGAGCAGGGACCCAGAGCCGGCTGGCTCACCAGCTCAGGGCTGGCGAGGCAAGAATGCTTTCGTTGCTGGTTGCTGTGAGCAGCGATTAGGCTGTGCCTGGCTGGAGAAATCTGTGACCTCGCAGACTCCAGCTCCTCAGGGTGATCTCAGAAGTTGGCCTAGTCCTTGAAAAGAACCAGGGTGAGTTTAGGCTTTGTCCCTGCCAGCCCTTTGTCCTAACACCTGGCTGGATGGAACATCTGCTTTCAAGCTGTGTAACGCCAAAGTGCAATCCCCCTGGAAACATCTGGGGCTTAAGTTGCACGCTGGCTTGTGGCGGGGGTGGAGGCGGCTTTTCATGTCCTGTTCTCCTGTCCCACTGCACTCCCCTGGCCTTCGGCACATCTGGCTTTGTGTGTGTTCCTGGCGGGTGCTGTCATGGTTACATCTAAGGTAGCGGAGCGAGGGAGTGATGTGCTCCAAGCAAGAGCCAGGAATGTGGCTGGAGTCAATGGAAAGGTTAAGTGATGTGATAGGAATGTGCTTTGCTCCACCTCAGCCAAAGCGGGACTTGTGCACCGAGAGCCTGGTGGAGCGTATTGTATTGCGGGTCAGCGGGACGCGCAGGACGGATCTACCGCACAGCTAATCCCTGCAAAATCTGTTTTGTGACTCTTCTCTGGGACTTAATTGATCTACTGTCTCTTCTGGCCAAATGGCTGTGAAAAGCCTCCTTCCCACACGCCATGCTCACTCCAGCTGCTCCGGGCTGGAGCTGTGCTCTTTCAGTGTTTGGCTCTGCCCGGGAGGCAGAGGTGGGCACGTTCTTGGAAGCCTGGAGACAGACATGGAAGCCACTGAGTCACCTGGAAGGCACAGGTTGAACCTCCCTGGTCCAGCACCTTCAGGACCTGACCAGTCCTGAACCAGGGCATTTGCCTGACAAGGTCAATGTTGGCCCTTCAACTCCTGGCCACCAGGGCTCTGCTCGCAGCAGCCGGGTGCTGGGGCTTCACTCCCCCAAGGTGCCAGATCCTCGCTCCCAGCTGCCAGGGCTCTAGGGCTTCGCTCCTAGCTGCCCGCCACGGGGCTTTGATCCTCCCTAGTCCAGCAATGCTCCTGGCTGCAGCCTTGTGTTTTTTTCCCCGTGAAAGCCCCAGAACACCCATGGGGTCACTGAGGATGCCAGACCACGGGTGCGGCTGGATGAGGGAAGTCCAGTTTACAGAGGTTCAGTCTGTACTTCAATCTAAGAACCTGACCGGGGCAGCTGAGCGACAGACCTGAGCTGCCATTGATTGTGAGAAGTTGAGGGTGCTCAGTGTTCCACAGGATTTTTATTGGCCAAGCTCACACATTCCCTGCCTTTGCTTGCACAAGCACCTGACTCTAAGCCTTGTGGTTCTCTGAAACCAAACCCAGGGAGTGCTGCACAGGAAAGGGCTCCCTGTGCTGGCAAAAACACAGGGCTGTGCAGTCCTGCTCCAAGGATCTTGCCTGGAACACACACGAGCAGCCTGACCTGGGCAAGGTCCTGCTTTAACCATGCACGTTCCCAGAGCCCTGCTATGCTGGCAATTGCCTCGGGTCTGTTTCAGCAAGTCCAAGGTGAGCTGAGGCACGGGAATGGCACGAGGGAAATCTCTGGGCCTGAAAGGTAACTGTTTATTCCAGGGCTAGACTAGTCATGTACCACTCCTTTCCCTCTTGCCCAGGGGTCTGGAGGGCTGCCACCCCCACATCTATTTTATTCTGAGTCCTGCATGAGTGGGTGGATGGATCTCCCATCTCTGTCTCCCACTTTTCCCTGGCTCAAAACCCTGAGTAGTATCATGAGTTACAGGCAGTGATCTTCCAGGAAGGAATTCCTTGGGGTGTATTGGTGATGACTTACAGCATTTGGCCTGGCCATGGAAAGATGCTGGAAGTAGGAGGGAAATTGCTTTTCGTTTCACGGCTCCATAGCAAGCCCTAATAGTTTATTGCTCTTCATCTTCCATTAAGTTAACGTTAAGGGACTAAATTCACCCCCACTGTATTCCCATTTACTAAATGGAGCAATGTCTGGGATGAATATGATTTAAGAGCTTACACGTTGTGTCAGCTGACACTGAAGTGCAGCTGCTTCTGGGGCAGAAAGTGGTAGCTGTTTACCAGCACGTAATAATGCCATGCAGCAGTGAGGCTTCCAGTCTCCTGTGACCCTTTACCTTGGCTCTGCTTGTTGCCTGGGGACAGCCTCCCCTCGTAACTCATTGGGTTGATTGATGGGAACACGCCACAAGGAGTCTGCAGACATGGGCGGTGGTGAGGTCATGTCTGCAGGATCCCCAACAAGGCATGGTGCAGCTGGAGGGAAGCATGTGATTAACTGCAGCAGCAACAGGTCATCTCCAGGGGAAGCTCAGCCACCCTCAGGAATGACCTCCCGTCCACAGGCAGCTCTTTGATGCTACGTCCTTCTAGTTTGGCTTCAGCTCTGCTCCTTCCTCTGGAGGAGCTGAGCTAAAGCACTTCACAACTGGAGCCATGCGTGGGAGCATCTCCAGGATGAGAACCCCGTGGGTCTCGCAAGACTGTGAAGAAAGTCCCCTGGTCATTGCACAGCTGGTGCACTGTCTGTCTGGACTTTGGTGCCTGTCCAGTTGTGGCAGGTTCAAGGACTCGGCACGCACTCCTTACATCCGCTGATGCCAGGCCTTAGACCCTGCATAACTGCAGCTGAGTCGTGGTGGCAGGCTTATGCAGTTGGCTCTGATCAGGGTATCCCTGGGTTGGCAGGTGACTCCGGGGCAGGAGCTGGTGGGAGGCAGTGGAGGATGGTGCAGGGATGCTGTAGGAAGAGGGTGCCATGTTCGGAGGGCCAGGTTACGCTGAGGGTGGGGTTTGGTGTTGGCCCCAGGCTGGGGGTGGTACATATGGCCTCTGGAGGGGAGCTGTCTTTGGAGTGGGTAGGAACCTCCCTTCCCCGGACCATTAGAGACTGCAAGTTCCTCAGGGCAGGGGCTGGGTCTGTGCAGCGTTAATCACGCTGACAGTGCTCCAGCAGTAGGGACCTTCCAAACAACGGGAATGCTCCACAGATGCTGACTGTACGGAGGGCTCCTCCCTGGCCTCCTGTCATCTCCTGGTGAGGTAGCGCCTCTGGCTGCTGAGAGAGAGCTGTCAGGAGACCCAGGCGGAGAAGGGACCACACGCTGTTCTCTCAGTTCTGGTGGGTTTTTCTTAGAGCGTCCTGTATGGACTGTCCTCTTCTGCTCTAGGTACAGCATCCTCCCTTCAGGCTCCCTCCGACTGGCTGAGCCCAGCGTGACTGACAGCGGCCTCTATACCTGCACAGCCGTGAACCCAGCTGGGAACTCCTCGCTGAGCTACCTCCTGCGAGTCCAAGGTGCCTGTTCAAGCAGAGCTCTGTCTGGCATGTCCCAAGGTGTGGGCGGACTGTCCCAGCCAGTGGGAGGCGAAGGTGGTGGTGTATGTATGTGTGGGGAGGAGATCTCATTGGAACAATGGGGTCATGTCCTGTGTACCCTTTGCCTGCTGTGTCCTAGATGGGAAATGGGCAGCGAGAAGCAGGAGCCCTTCGCAGGGCGTTGGTGTTTCCATATAGGGGGCATTTGGACCTAGCTCACCTCCCAGCTTACAAGGGGTTGGTGTGGTGCCCCTCACCCTGGCATTAGGCACTAAGGGGAAGGGGCAGCGATGTTTGGGGATGAAAGCAGGGCACTCTCTTTAAGGGGGCTAGTGATCTGGGGGAGCCTCCTAAGGTGCCTTCTCTGGCTACCTAGTGGCTGTTCCAGGAAGTTTCCTCAGCTCCCACTTACCGGGCTGCCCCCTTAGCCCTTGTTATGCCCCAAGCTGGCTCCTGGGCATTAGTCCCGAGGTGTTTGCTGTTGGGTCTTTCCCAGCTGGGTATTTTAGGACCACCCCGTACCACCCCATTGCTCACACTGAGTACAGGGGCCGCTCCAAGAATAACACCCCTGCTCCCCCTCGCCCAGTGGGGAAGGGCTCTTGGTTAGAACCAGGAGTCAAAAGGTGCACCGGTCTCCGGTCCAGCTGTGAAATGGATGTCTTGGAAAATGCTTTCCACGCCCGTCAGGTAAGGTCTGGGTGACAAGGCTTCAGGGCCAGCGAGAGCAGCCCGGGCACGGCTGGATGAAAGCCCTTCGGATGCCCAGGCCAGGGCATCCTGGCAGCACTTCCTCATGTAGCAGGACAGGGTGTGTCTCAGGCACGCTGCCTGTGTCTCGCAGAGGTGCTGACTCCATGGGCTGGGGGGGGAAATTACGTGGTGCTCAGCACAGACCAGCAGACGAGTTCCCTCCTCCCCTCCATGCTTCCCACCTGCCAGCAGCCTGCGGATCTGCTCTGCCTCCTCCACCCTCCCCGCACCTCTGGCTGCTGCTTTGCCGGGTCAGAGGCTCTAGGCGGGAGGAGGAGGAACGAGGACATGGTGCACTTGGGAGAGAGGGTGGAAAGAGGTGGGGCAGCGTTTGGGGGAAAGGATGGAGTCGGGGTGGGACCTGGGGCAGAGTGGGGGGGTGGTTCGAGCACCACCTCCCCGCCCACGCGAAAGCAGAAGTTGGTGCCTCTGGTGTCACTTGAAATTGGTCAGAAGATGGCTTGTTCGGAGAGGTCCCAGGACGTGGTCCATTAACTTCCCAGTGCAAATGGACCCTAAGGTCCTTCAAGGGCAGCCCAGCTGTGGCCAGTGCTAATGCCCTGCCAGGCTAGTGGGAGCCTATCCTTAGACTGTGCTCAGCCCCAGTGGCCCCTGTGCATCATTGCATCCTCCAGCCGGCGGACAGGATGTGGACACCTGCCTCTACCAGCACAAGAGCGATCTCTATAGCCGGTGGGGCTATGGGCGAGCGGGACGGGACCCTGTATGCAGCCAGCTGTGAATATAATTATCCTGCTGCTGCCCCCGAGCCCTGCAGGCATGTACTGTAAAGGGGTGGCAGTGCTGCTGAGTTAGAAATGCAGGAGATGCTTAAGGAGACATCATCTGCTGTCCTGGCTGGATCTGTGAGTTCATTTCAATGTGGTCATCAGGTTTCTTTCTCTTCCCTTCGCCCAATCAGTCCACAAACTTGGCTTCCTCCAACAGTGCCCCTGGCTTGAACCTGTCTCACCTCCATGGTGCTGATGGATGGCTTCCCTGCTCTGCCCCACCACATGCCCTATGAGGGTGTGAAGCCCTCTGGTCGTTTGCTCGAGGGTCCCTGTGTCGGCTTGTGCTGGGAGAGCTGTCCAAGATGCTTCAAGCCGACAAGGCAAAGCTGTGACTTGGCTTTCTAGTCACTGTTCATCTGTTTCAGTGAGGGACTGCTAAGCCTGGTGAGAGTTGAGCTGCATGTAGACAAGGAGCCCTGTGTTACTGCCCGTGTTAAAAATGTCTCAGTGCTGAGTGTTTTATGAATGGGCGTAAACACGTTGCATGTTCAGCCCCACGGCAGCCTGTGGCGGCTAGGGACATGTGATGTGAACAACTGCAGCAGCACAGACCAGGCTGAGGATGTGGGGACCGTGTTTGTAAAGGAGAGGTGATTCCAGGGGGCTGATACACTGATGTGCACGGTCCGTGGCCGCTGAGCCGGAGGGATTGAGTGCAGGAGGATGCTCGGCTCTGAGCAGGTTCCGTCACTCTTGGGAATCATTTCTCGTGGCATCCAGGAGCTTTGTGAACATTAACGCGGAGTCCCATTGTGAAGTGGGTCCCTGGAAACCCCACCTTTTATAAAGGGGGAAACTGAGGCACACAGCGGTTAACAGCTGTTGCCCAAAGTCCCTCAAAGAGACCAGAACCCTGGTTGGCTGGTTCCCTCTCACTGGTAAATGGTACCTTGCACCCGAAATAATGGTTCTGTTGGCCAGTCTCTCTCACAAAGCGAGTCCTCCAGCTGATCGCGTCCAGTGCCCGTAAAGCCAGTTTTCAATGCTCACATGGCCAGGACCCTCTTTTCATTGTGTAACACCTGCAGCAGCTGTTGGAGCCAAAGAGTGAGGCAGGGAGGCCCTCTCCTCGCTGTGAGAGGACAGTAGATGATTCTCGCTGTGAGAGGGCAGATATGCATTCTCTCTCTGAGCACTGGCATGTGTCCCCAGACGGGCATGCATCTGGAATGGCTCAGGCCTCACAGCGAAAGCTTTGTGCGAAAGGGAGCTGATTTTACACAGAATATCATCTCTGAAGCATTCTCAAGCAACCCTGGATGAAATGAAAATGGGAGCACTGGGTTGTGACTCCTCCTCTCAGGGCAGAACAGTGCAGTGATGTTCAGAGCAGAAAATGAGGATGCAGGGCCCCTAGATTCTCTTCCTGGCCCTACCACTGAATCCCTGTGAGACCTTGGGCATGTCACTTCACCTTTTCATGCCTCAGTTTCACCCTCTGTGCAATGGGACCAATGAGTCTAACACCACCCAGAGCCGGAGATCTCTGCCTCAGAGGAGATTCCAGGAGCCCTTTCTGCCTCCTCCCAGCCTGGCGCACTCTCCTCCCTCTACCTTGTTTTTATTTCAGTGCCGCCTCATGTTCAGCCAGGCCCCAAGATTCTGAAGGTGCTAGTGGGTCACCCGCTGGGCCTGCCCTGCCTGGCTCATGGCAATCCAGTCCCCAAGCTCCAATGGTCCAAGGATGGCAGCCCACTGAGGGTGGGTAACCAGGATTTCCTGGAGGGGCCTGACGGGACAATCAACATCCTGGACGTGCGGGTCTCCGATGCAGGGCGGTACCGGTGTGTCGCAGCCAGCAGTGCAGGAGAAGATGCCATTGAGTTTGTGGTGGAGGTGCTGGGTGAGTGACATGGCTCTCTTCTGCTGCGCTCCCTGAGGTAACGTGCCGCCGTGCGCTGGCTGCCATCATGGCCCACGGGGGGGCGTGAACCAGCGACCGCCACAGCTAAGGGACGGTATTGCACTGGCTGAGCTGTAGAGCCCAGCACTGTAGCTGGGGCTGTAACAGAGGGTGTCCTCTGGGCCAGGCGCAAAGTGGGACTGTCAACACCCACTGGCCAGTTGTTAAGTATCCTCCTCCGGCACAGGGCCTGGCCTGGCCTGGGAAGAGAGTGAGGTATGTCCTCTGGACAGGCATAAAGCTGAAATTGGGCCCAGGTCCTTCCAGATTCTGGGGTGCCCTTCCTCTCCCTTCCCATGTGGGTGGAGGGTGCAAGGCTGCTACATGCCGCCAGCAGGTCTTTGTGCTAAATCCTCTTCAGTGGCAGAATGAGTGAGCACCTGCCTCAGCCCAGCAGGGTGGTGTCCTGGGGCGAGCCCAGAACCTGGTGCTCCAAGGAGCCCGCCTCGACCCTGCCTCCCCCCTCTAGCTCCTTCCAATGCAACTGGCATCCAGGAGCTGCAGTGTTCATACCTCTGCTTCTCTTCCCCTGAGATGAGTCTCCAAAGGGGCCGGATGTCGGGGGAGAAACTTTCCCCGAGGAGATTAGGCCCGAGAGTCACACACAGGGCCATTGGTGCAACTTGTGCTCTCCAGAGCCCCCTTACCTGGAGGACAGTGCAGATGTCCTGCTAGAACGCATGCGCCATGAGAACGTCACGCTGCCCTGTGCTGCCAAAGGTAAGAGATCAAGTCTAGAGGGCTCTAGAATGGTGGTGTGGACTAGGGGTTAGCATGCTGGCCTGGGAGTCAGGCGGGCTCTGTTCTAGTCCTGACTGCTCCTGAGTAACTTTGGGCAAGTCCCCTCCCTTTGTGATGCTTTAAGAATAAAATATAACTTACACACAGCCTGCTGCGCGTGTGTGTGATGTCAAAGGGGAATTCAGGGCGGGTGTGTCTTCCAACTGGGGATCACCAGGTCCACGTTTCAGGGTCAGCCATGTTCTCCAGGGCAGCATCCTCTTAGTCATTGCTCAGCAGTCCTGGAAACCCAACCCCACCAGGGTGACTGGCTCGGGGGTGTGAGGTGACATGCTGGCAGGTCATGGTAGTGGCTCCTTCTTTCCCGCTGCTTCCAGAGGAGCCTGGGCGTCTGTAGGATCAGCTGGAAAGGAGCTGGTGTTGGTGCCTGCTGGGCAGCTCTGCATGTGGGGCACCACAAGATGGCCGGTGGGAGGGGCAGGGGAGCATCGTGCTGTGTGAGAGGCTGGTGCCGCAAGGTGCTCTCACTAGGAAGATGTGGTCCTTGATGCAATGAGAACGTTCAACAACCCCTGTAAGTTGGACGCACCACTGGCAAGGGGGTGATAATGGTACCTCTGGTCCCCAGGTCCCCTCGGCACCACATGGCCAAGGACTGGGCGGAGGGGGCGGGGCACAGTGGCACATCAGACCATGTGCTCTGGCAGGGGTGGGGTGAGGGCTTTCCCCAGAGGGGCTTGGTGCTGTTAATTTTCCTTTAGCTGAGCCTGGCACAGCAGGGGAGAGAAGTGAGGAAGTAAAAATGTACCTGGAGCACCTCCTGGTGGCTGTCGGCAGGGTGACATTTCCCCCGCAATGATTGGGAGACCCCTGTTTTGAAAGGGCTCTGGGAGAAACTCTCAGTGGGCCAAGTATTTACTGTGTGGGATGGACTGGCCACCCAAGGCTGCGCTGATGGGGCCCACTGGACAGGCCCTGGGGGATTGGGTCTGGCCGTCCCTGGCCAGGTAGCAGGAATGGACGCTGGATAGGAGAGGACTTGGACAACTCCCCCGGATGTGCGCACCACCCTGTGTTGGAGGGATGTGCCTTGAGCTCTACCTCTGACTGGTGGTACCCACCCTGCAGCTTCTACTTTCCTGAACCTTGGGGTGCAGGAGTATGATGGGGCCTCAAGGAGTGGCAGTGAAACAGGGCATCTGCACAAGCCGCTCTCACCTAGAGGAAGCTGCAGCTGTCTGACTGATCCCCCCCACTCCCTGCCTTGGCTGTCCCACAGGCCTGCCCAAGCCGGCTGTCCGGTGGCTAAAGGACTCCGCTGAGCTGCAGGCCAGCTTCCCACGCTCCTCGGTGCTGAATGAGGGCTCTCTGGTGATTGGCTCTGTGCTGCCCAGCGACAGCGGAGACTACACGTGCTTGGCGACCAACGAGGCCGGCTCTGTGCAGAGGAGAACCAGGCTTGTGGTGTATGGTGAGAGGAGGCTAAAGGGATGGAGCAGATTCGGAGGCTGGGGATTTGTCCGGTGCTTGGGTGCAGCAGATTGGGCCACACCCACTTCTGATGTCCCAGCCTCGTTCTCCAACCTCAGGTGGCAGCAAGAACTGTCTGCCGGGGGCGGGGGGACCGAAGCTGTGACCGGGCCTGGGAGCGGGGTCTGGACTCTGGTCGGCTGTCTGGAGCAGAGCTGGTGGAGCCATATGAGGGGAGGGAAGTTGGAGCACAAAGTCCTAATTTTACATGTCCTGGAGAGCATTGGGTGTGCTCATCTGCCATCCCGTTGCCGTGCGGAGAGGGGGCGGACGGGCAGAGGGGTGTCCAGGACAAACGTATTGGGAAGGTTTTGGCATTATGTTCAAGCCAGGAGCTGCCAGTGCTGGTGTGAAAAGGGCTCCTAGCAGCTTCTCCCACCGGTGAGAAGGGAGGATGCAGGCCAGGCTCCAGAGCCCAGTGATGCAGAAACAAACCGGTCTCACTGGGAAACTGATGTCTTTGTAGAGCAGAAGGTGCTGTCTGGTGTTCTCTGCCCTGTCCCCCCCTTTGGTTCCTCATTTTAAACCTGTGACCCGTGTCCCTGCCCCTGTTTTCTCCTTGATTGTCATGAGCAAGCTGTTGGTTTCTGGGTCCAGTAGCCGCCCTCACTCAGCTGCGGGAGGGACCTGAGCAGTGGGAGAACTTCGGCCCACCCACTTCCCAGCCGTCAAGTAGTAACTGGGGCTATTCTCACCACGTTGGGTCCTGGAGGCTGCTCAGCCACTGAGCTCCCCCTCAGCCTGCTCTCTGAGCACGGTCAGCTCAGCAGCGTACAGGGTGGGGCAGCAGAGCTTCCCCACCTGTCCTGTCTCCGCATGCCCAGCCCTGGTGCCAAGGAACTTTTAGCCACCCCAGGCCCTCAGTGCTCCAGCTAAGGTCACTTCACCCTCTTTGTTAGCTGCCTGCAACCAGCTTTCACGCAGGCACAGACCTGCCGTTCGTGAGCTGGAGAGTCTGCTGTTGGACACACCTGGTAGGTGCGGGCGAGCCCTCTGCCATAGTGCCGGAGGGGCGGGTGGGCCCCTGGACTGATGGCCGGGTTGGTCTGTGTATCCTGGTTCCTGCTGAAGTGGCAGGGTGAGTTGCCAGGTTGGATGCGTGTTCCGCTGAAGGGTGGGCAGTAGCCGGGTGAGCCAGCTCTGCTTTCCTCTGCTCATGTCTCTCCGGATGCGGCTGTTCCTCTCCTTTCACAGCACCCCCTGAGCTGAGAGGCGGCGGCCACCAGAGGAATATCTCCCTCCTGGCTGGCCAGCCCCTGACGCTGGATTGTGATGTCTCTGGCAGCCCAGCCCCCACAGTCACCTGGCACAAGGATGGGCAGCTGGTGAGTTGCGGGAGAAGGGAGCTAGCAGACACACTGGTGGCAGAGGGTGCTGTCCCAGCCCAGGACTGGAGAACGGCCCAGGGAATCAAGGCTCCGATGCGCACCTGGGTGGCTGGTAGCAGAGGGTAAAGCAGCTTCCGTCCTTGTCCTAATTCTAGCTCTTTCCCTCCAGCTCACAGAGGGCGGCAGCCTCCACTTCCGCAGTGGAGCACAGGCCATGGGGTTCCACAAGATCCGGAAGGAGGACGCAGGGTCCTACACCTGCAGAGCTGTGAACAGGGTCGGTGAGGCACAGAGACACTTCCACGTCCTCGTTCTAGGTGAGTCCCGGGCCTCAGCCTCCTTCTGTCCCAGAGAAGAGTGTGCCTGCTCAAACCAGCGAAATCTCTTTGGGGACTGGTGGGAGTGAGTGTCCCAGCCTCCCCTCGGGGCTAACTGGCCAGCGTGCTGACAGTCCCTCTGGAGAGGGGCCGCCACTCTGCCACCTCCCCACACCTGTTTGAATCCACAGGGCCAGATTCAGACCGTGGAGTGAGCAAGTGCAGCTCCATTGACTTCCTGCCGATTGCACCCTCTTACTCCAGGTCTGACTTTGGCCACGTGTGTAGCATTCATTAAATGTGAAGTGTTGAATGAGGCGGTAAAGAGGAGAAGCTCTGCGGAGCGGGAAGCCTGGCAGTGGCTGCACTGCATTCAGGGTGTGCAGAGGTTTTCCGTTCACACCTGCCTTTCCTTTGCTAAGCTGCCCTGTCGGATGCTGGGGGATAGTTGTTCTCCTGCATCTCCCTGGACTGCACTTGGAAGTGAGTGGGAGGAGGTCAGTGAAACTGACCTGCAGCTTCAGACTCCTGTACACCTTATAAACAGCAGTAAAGCTGTTAAAGCCCTCTCAGTCTGCCTGCCCCTCATCACCCATATCCTTGGCCATTGTCTTCGTGGCTCTCTGGGGATCTCCTCCTTCCTTTCCTCCCCTAGTCTCGCCCGTGGTACATGGGCCGGGGTCGCCCCCTGATGTGTCGGTGCTGGCGGGCTCTGAGGCAGAGCTGCAGTGTCGGGCCTCGGGAGTGCCGCCTCCCCAGGTGGAGTGGATGAAGGATGGCCGGTAAGTGTGCAGGGTCTGTGGCGAGTCGCTGGCTGGGGCTCCCCAGTGCGAGGGGATCTGGCCCGCTCTGGTCGGCTAGAGGCTGCAGAAAGCTTTGGTTTGACGGGCAGCGTGACGCAGGGTTGAAGCTCCAGGTGGGGGGAAACCAGGGCTGGTGTTAGTGACCCTGTGCTACATACAGTCATCCAATAGGCTTCAGGAGCAGAGAAAGTGCTTTTGGACGCCCAGGGACCTCTCCATCTGCTTCTAATGGGCAGGGCCACCTCTTCAGAACAGCCACCTCAGAGCCCACCCGGGACCATCTCAGCACGGAGGCCAAGCACAGAGCTCCAGCCTCTCCTCCCTGGCGCAGGTCCCTCCCAGTCACAGGCCTGTCGGAGAGCATGTGACGCGATCCGTGTGAGCTGCGGGCCAGGCTGGCTCTCCCGCCAGGGAGTGGCTTTGCCGTGTTCTCTGTGGGACACTGCAGCACACGGTGGTGGCTCTGCCCTGGGAGCTGCTGAATTCAGCAGTGGATCTTATCCAGAGAGCCTGTGGACCGGACCGGACCCCTCCCTCTGAACCTGGGGCTTGCACGCCAGGGTGGAGACAGATGGCGCAACAACTGCAAAAGCTCCTGCACATTTCTGTGGGCAGAGGAGGTCTTGGTCTCCAGCACCTTTCGCTGGCACTGCAGTTGTTAAACAAGGATGAAATCTCCCAGGATTCACTAGCCCCATTGGCTTGGGTGCAGCAGGCTCAGCTCTCCGGCTGCAGTCTTGTGCCTGCTTCCCAGCCTAGTATTTGTAAGGCTTCTGTGTCCTTAGGCCTCTTGCCCAGATGGACTCTCACATCCAGCTCTTGGAGGAGGGACAGGTGTTGAGGATCCAGACCAGCCAGCTGGGAGACCAAGGGGAGTACCAGTGTCTGGCCTTCAACCGGGCTGGCCAGGACACCAAGACTTTCCAACTGCATATTCTCAGTAAGTTCCCAACGTGGAGCGTCCTCTGTGCCCTGCTCTTAGAGCGTCAGGTTGCAGCAGAGAGAGCGACAGCAGATCTGGCCGCACTCCAGCTTGGAGAGAGCCTCTCGGCCTGGGGAGGCGGTGTGCTAAAAGAGGCAGACGGAGACACGGCAATGCAGGCGTGGTTCTCAAGCCCTCCTGACCTGCAGGGTCGGAGCTGGGGAGGGGTGGGGAGTGCGGGGGCCTAGCTGGAGTCACCACTGAAAGTAGTTTTAGTGTCCTAGTTGGAGCCCCGCTGCCGAGTCTGTCTGCCCAAGCTTGGGCTTGCTCCGAGCTGCAGCGGAAGTGTTCCCAGGGAGAAGTTTTCTCCCCTAATCTCTTCCTCCAGGGTCCTTCAGGCCAAGTCTAGGTTAAGTAATTGGCAACCCAGTTCTGTGTCGTGCCCTGGGGCTGTCTCGTGGTGGTGGCAGGGGGTCAAGGGCTGGTAGCCTGCAGCTCCCCATTGCTCTCATCCGTGACGTGCACCTTTGGGGTGGGTGAGAGCCTTCTTTTGCAGTGGTGGGCAATAATCAGTACACAGACCAGACGCAGTTTGCCAGTTAACCCCCGGCGGGCCGTTACTGCTTTATTTGCCTGCACCTCTGCAGGTACAGCTGCTTGCAGCGCCTCTTGGCCACAGATCACTTTTTCCGGCCAATGGAAGTCGCAGGAAGCGATGTCCCAGTCCGTGCCACTTCCGGTAGCTCCCATTGGCTGGGAACAGAGATCCACGGCCAATGGGAGTGATCGTACCTGCAGAGGTGGAGGTAGCTAAAGCGCTGGCTGCCCACCAGGGGCTAACCCCAGTGAACCATCTCCGGCTTGTTGCCCACCTCTGCTCTCTTGTGTTACTCGGTGACTGATGGCTGCATCACACCAATGCGCTGCCCTTAACTGACTTCGCCTTTCCTCCCCCAGTTCCTCACCACCAGCCCTTGGTCCCTGAGCCTCCATGCTCCCCGCATGTGTGTAGCTGGCTGAGCTTCCTGGCCATGCTGCCCTGCTCCCTTCCAGCAGTCAGAGTCCTCCTTTCATCACCTCGCTGCTGCGTCTGTAGGAGTTGCTTGGCATAGTCTGGTCTAAAAGGACCAGGTGTGGACCTGGCAGGGGTTCCATGTGATGGCACCTTCCCTGCCCTCGTGGAGCCAGGAACCTCCTCCACCCAGCCTCACAGGGGAGCAGTGCAGCCGCCTCTTGGTGTCCCCTGTGTTTCACTCTCCTCATGTGTTTGCCTTTCTAGCTCCCCCAACCATTCTGGGCTCCGGCGAAAGGGCGGATGTCGTGGCCTTGTTAAACCGCCCCGTCGGGCTGCTGTGTGAGGCTCAGGGCTCACCAGCTCCCACCATCACCTGGTTCAAAGATGCACGCCCCATCGTCTCCAGCGCCCAGGCAGCCTACACCAGCGGGGGGAGAGGTCTGCAGCTCGGCCGGGCCCAGGAGTCTGACACGGGGCTCTACACCTGCCGGGCCACCAATGCTGCGGGGGTGGCAGAGAAGGCCATGAGGCTGGAGGTGTATGGTATGGCTTCCCAAGCCACGTGGCCCCGGGCCTGAGAGCACGAGGGCCACGCCACACTTGTTCTCCCTGTTCTGCTGGCTCCATGCTAAAAAATGCTCTCCATGTCTCCCCTGCCTCTGCAGTACCACCTGATATTGAAGGCAACAGCCAAGCGGGCCAGACCGTGGCAGCAGCAGTGGGCCAGCTGTTGGCGTTGGAGTGCTCGGCCAGGGGCCAGCCCCCGCCTGCCCTCTCCTGGCTCAAAGACGGCCGCCCGCTGGCCGAGAGCAATGGGACGCAGATCCTAGGAGGTGGAGCAGTGCTGAGGATCGAGAGCGTCTCGGAGGGCTCAGGAGGGACCTACACCTGCTTAGCCAGCAGCCCGGCAGGGCAGAGGGCGCTCCACTATTCAGTGGTCATTCAGGGTCAGTCTCTGGGCGACGGTGGGGAGTGGGGGTGATACTGCGTTGGCTGCAGGGCTGGAAAACAGCATGGCGTGCCTAGAGGGCTGTGACAGGGCCATGGCCATGCGCAGCATCTGCTGCCCAGCAGCCGCCCAGGCTGGGCTGGCGAGTGGATGGCACCGAGGAGCTCTGAATGGATTCACCATGGTGGGGTTGACTTGTGTCGTGTATTTCTCTCAGACTCCTGGCGACTCTCAAGACCCTCAGGGATCCTGACTTTGTCTCCCTGGCTGCTCCCAGCTCCCCTGGGAGCCTTGCTGTCTTCTCCAGGCGCCCAGCAGCTCCCCAGGGATACATTTATTCCTATGTGAGGGTCACACTCTGGGTTGGGCTGGACTCCTGTTATTCTCCGCTGACTTTACATTTGTGCTTTCTTATTCCACTCAGCTCCTCCCCAGCTGCTGATTGGAGAAGGGGAAGGTCATGTGACAGCAATTGTGAATGACTCCCTGAGGCTTCCCTGTCGTGCCACAGGCTTCCCTGCCCCCGTGGTCCAGTGAGTACAGAGATGGAGGGAGCAAGGACGCCCTTGCTGGGTTCTTGCTGGGGCCGTCCTGAGGCTTCTCTCTGGTCCCTTAATCGTTTGAGTGCTGGGGCTCGGCAACTCCAGGGATCTCAAAGGAATGCAGAATGCACGACACCTGCTCACAGTACTGGGGAGCTGCTGGGAATGCCCCACTGGGGAGAGGCATAAAATCCTCAACCCTGGAATTTTCCTTGTTAAGTGGCTCCCCTCCCCATCCCCTGCCCCACTCCTCTCTGGTCTGGGGTATGAACGTACCCCTGCTGGCACCACCCACAGGCAGCTCTACCCAACCGCCTAACGCCAGTGGCATGACTTGGGCTGAGTGCCCCTGTTTGCCAGTGGGGGGAGCCCTCCCGTGAGTTAAGAAGGGTGTTATGCTGATTCCCCTTCCTCTGCCCGCGGTAGCGCCCTCTTTCTTGGGCACAGCTGCCAGCAGGCTCTGTGCTAATGGTGGGCAACCTGCAGCCCACTGGGCTACCCCTGCGGCCCATGGACCCCCTGGCTAGCCCCTTATTCGTGGCTGTTCCAGTTCTGGGTGGGAAGGAGGGGGGGCCTCCAGTGTCCCAGTGCATGAGAGGCACATGGGAGCAGGGCCACGGGACTGCAGGGGGAGCCCCAGTGGATCACGGGCTGCTGCAGCGCACTGAGGTGAAGGAGGGGCACTCGTGCGGCCCACTCAGAATGGGTGGTTACCCATTGCCGCTCTACGCTGAAATACCCCGTGTACCTAGCGCGGGTGGGGAAAGTACCCAGAAAGTTACTTGAGTAAAAGTGCTGCAGCTTTCACGTCTGGATACTTGAGTACAATTAAGATGTGATGTGTGTGTGTAAGAGTGAGAGTGTGAGTGAGACCCTGGGGGTGGGGGGGGGAGGGAAAACAAACAAACTCAAGTAGTTTTCCAAAAAGACGCTGGTGACTTGTAGTTAAGTATATTCCCCATCCCCAGCAAGTGTACTTTTACTCAAGTACCTTTTTAGGTACTTTTTCTGCCTCAGGTACCTAGGGGATGTGAGATGCTTTACCCATAGCAAACCTTGCCAGCTGCCCCATGACTCCACCCCTTGATGCCATTTCATCTCGCTGTTCCCCTGTTCCTTGTCTGGCGGGCAGCAGGCCTCCTTCTAGGAGGCGGGTGGGAGAGCCACTGCTCTTCACCTAGTAAGCACTCCCCTATCGTTGCCTCTCCTAGGTGGCTGAAGAATGGCCAGCCCATCAGAGAGCTGGAGGGGGCGGAGGAGGCAGAGGATGGAAGGATGCTTTGGATTCCCCGGGTGAGGCTCCATGATGGAGGACACTACGCCTGCGAAGCCCTCAGTGATGGGGGCAGAGCCAGAGCAGAGGTGCAGGTGTTGGTACAAGGTGAGCAAGGCTCTCCTGACCTACCTGTGGGAGAAGCAAGTCCCAGGCTTAGCACTGACACAGCTGAGAAAGAGACAGGAAGCCAGATCTCAGCCAGCCTCTGGAAGGCTGTTTCCAGGATCGCTGGTTCAGGAATGAGTTTGATTCCCGCTCCATGCTTCTGAAGAAGGCGCTCTGGTCGGCTCCAGACAAATAGTGCATGTGGGTGGGTCATGGAGGCTCCTACTGGAGGACGGAGGCAGTGGAATTGTGTATATCCCATGAGGGGGTGGTTGGCGGGAACAGTCACCAGAGTAAAGGCCTGGTGGGTCCCATCCTCACATATAAAGGAGAGAGCAGCCAGAGCTTCTAGTGACTGAAGGACAGACCCGTTTGTCAACTCATAAGGCCAAGCCTGGACAGGATTTGTGGGATTCGCTTCAACGCAGAGGTGATTAGGGATAATAATACTAATGTTACTGCAAATTATTCACAAGGTACACATTAATAAGCCATGTACAGCAGGGGTGTATAGGTCTGGACAAGCGGCTATTTGGCATGCTGCCGCGGGGCATTCCGGTTCCCAAGTGCCTCACATCAGGGCCACAGTAGATGTTGCTCCAGCTGGGGGAAAGTCCAGGGCACTCCTGAGGCCAAGATTTCCTGGTGAAATTCAGCTGCGGGTGGGACCTCCCAGTGACTTTATCCCTTGGCTATGTGCGCATACTGGCTCAAAGCCACTTTTCACGTTCTCACGGGGCTGAAGCCAAGGTTGTCCTGGTTACTGGCCTCTCTAGGGTCCCACGTCTAAACCCAGGAGTCGGGAGATGGCATGTCTATCTCACATCTATGTTTACGGAGTCCAAGGCTGTAACAGGCTGTTCCACAGGGATGGGAGTTCCCACTCTTGCTCTCTGAGGTGTGCAGGAGACTTTTTAAGGCCTTTAGGCCTGTTGGCATATTACATGACACCATTGACCCTCCGTGTCTCACATCCACCTCCCCATGGGTGAGACTAGTATGGGCCTGTGAGGTGCCACCTCCCCCCTCCCTTGTTTCTTGTCAGAGCGCCCGTCGGTCAGCGTGGTGGGTGGAGAAGAGGTCAACGTTGCCTTTCGTCACTCGCTGGCTGTTCAGTGCCAGGCCACCGGCATCCCAGTGCCCAGCCTCAGCTGGTGGAAGGATGGAATTGCTCTCCAGGCAACAGGCAGCCTTCTGCAGGTAGGGTGGGTGCAGCTGCTGCCCAGGGAGAGGAATGGGGAGCAGACCCAGTGCTGCAAAAATCATATGTGATTGTAGAAGAGGCCACACCGAATGCTCTGTAGTGTCCTGTTGCCTCTGGGGTCCTGGCTTCAGGCTGGGCTTTGGGGGACAACTGGAAACAAGGCTGGTCTCAGCCTCGTGCATATCGGACCAGTGCTACGTCCCTCTCGGAGAGCTGCAACGGCAGGGGTTGAAAGGCGCGGCTGGGGGAGCTCACAGCTGACACAGCAGGGAGCTGTGCATTTGAGCAGGGTGGCTGGCAGCGCTGTGGCAGAAAGAAGATTGCCCAATGCCCTGGCAGGGAGTTGCTGCCCTGTTTGCAGGATGTGACCATGCTCGTGGCTAGTATGTTTGTGTGGGGCATGAGTCTGACCATGGACACCCCACTGCGCTCCCCGTCTCCCCCATAGATCGCCAAGGTGGACGTGGCGGATGAAGGGGTTTACTCCTGTGTGGCGACGAACCCTGCAGGGGAGGGGAGGCGAGACGTGACGCTGAATGTGCTGGGTGAGGAGCCAAAGACAGGACGGGCTGCACCCATGTTCCAGCCCCTGGCTCGTCCTGGCAGTCAGCACGTGGCGCTGCTGCTGGCCCACAGAGCCACTCCCGGTCTGGAGGAGAAACTCCTCCCCTCCCGGCCCTCGCTCTGTTAAATGAAACTGACTCGGCTCAGCAGCAGCGCGGTCCTTGCAGTTCATGCAGCACCTTCCATCCTGTGGCCCTGCTGTGTTAACCCCGCCAGCGCCCTGCTGCGGGAGGCGGTATCACCTCCCCTTTCACTGTGTCACAGTGACTTGCCCGGGCCTCCCAGCTGCTCAGCAGCGGAGCTGGGCATAGGACTGAGGAGTCCTAGCAAACCACCAGCCCGGCTCTAACCCCTACACAGCACTCTTGCCCATAGCCGGGTGTGGCACCAGGAGGCGTGACTCCCAGCCCCGTCCTCTGTCCAGGCACAGCCGCGTGCATCAAATCTCATCCTCCTGACCTCCTCCCTCCTTGCAGGAGGCCCAGCGTGGGGGGGTGCAGGGCAGCCGTGCTGATGTGATGTTTCTTTGCAGTGCCTCCGAACATTGAACCCGGAGAGGTGAACCAGACTGTCCCTGAGAACTTCCCAGCATCCTTTGAGTGCCTGGCCTCTGGAATGCCCACTCCTAGTAAGGCAGCCCCCCTCCTTGGGCCTCCTTCCTTCCTGCCTCATTTGCCTGGCCTGGTTTCCCAACCCATCTCTTCCCACTCTGCTCAGATCTGTGCACTGGGACCAGCCACGTGGAACTCCTCCTCCCTGCGGGGATTCTATGACTGAAGCCACAGCAGTAACTGTTGGTTTTAGTAGGTTTCTGCCCCTACCTCAGGTCGCCTTGGGCCTCTGCTGTACGAAGCTGCAGGCATATTCTCCCTGCCCTGGAGAGCCTACATGAAAATGGGCAAGAGGGGCAAAGGATTATTGTGGGGAACTGAGGCACGGAGAGGCCAAGGCCGGATTTTCAAAGGACCCAAAGGAAGTGAGGAACTTAGATGCCATTGAATTACAGTGGGTTTGAATGTTTCGCTCCCTTGTGTGTGCCATTGAATATCACAGCCCAAGTGACTTCCCCGAAGTCGTATGCAGTCTGTGCCAGGGCAGGGGGCTGAACGCTGATCTGTCGTATCCACGCAACCGTGCTCCCTGCAGGGGTGATCTGCTGCAAGGCTGAGAGCACTGCAGCTGGATGGCCAAGGGTGATACAAAGAGGAGGGAGAAAAATTATGGTCCTTTGCCTCTGAAGATAGAGCAAGGAGCAATGGGCTTAAATTGCAGCACAGTTTAGGCTGGACATTAGGAAAAATTTCCTAACTGACAGGTGGTTAAGTACTGGACTAAATTGCCTGGGGACATTGTGAAATCTCCATCATTGGAGATATTTAAGACTAGGTTGGGTAAATATCTAACGAGTGGTGCTTGGTCCTGCTGTGAGGGCAGGAAAATAGACGTGATGACCTCTCGAGGTCCCTTCCAGCTCTAGTATTCCGGGGTTCTATGCAGCAGGTCCATGGTCTGGTGAAGGTGGCTGGGCCACTAATTCAGCCCCCACTCTCCTTGTATCCCGTGCAGATGTGTCCTGGTACAAGGGCTCTCGGCTTCTCTCAGCCAGTCCAGGCCTCATCCTATCAGGTGGCGGGCGGCGCCTGCAGATCGAGCGGGCTCGGGTCTCGGATGCAGGGAGCTATCACTGTGTGGCATCCAGCGTGGCAGGCAGCAGCCAGCTCCATTACAACCTGCAGGTGACTGGTGAGTGACCCAGTGAGCCAGAGGGGTGCCAGCATGTCTCTGGTTTCCCACCGGTCAGAGAGACTCCCTGGTCTGTGCCCACTGTCCCTGCTGGCTCTCAGTCGCACATCCCTTTGCCCCACGAAACAATCTCCGATCAGAAGCAGGAGAGTTTGTCTAGGTGCCGGGTAGTTCACAGCTAGGTTCTTCTAGGCCAGGCCATTAACCTCCCTCCCTCATGCCCTTCCCAGCAATGACCGTGTGACATCCCAGAATGCCTTGCACTGCCCAACCACTTCAGGCCACCCTCATAGTACTCTCCCGGTGACCTCTAGCCCCAGAATCTAGCCTGTCGCCTCACTGGTTCCCACAGAACCCTCAGCTCCTTCAAGACCTTTAGTTCAGCTTTGGCCTGGGCTCCTCCATGACTCTTGCTCCCCAAGGAGGCTTTCACTCTGGAGGAAGCGGAATCCAGCCCAGTGGTGGGCAAACAGCGGCTCGCAGGCCACACGCAGCCTGTCAGGTTTCTGCGTGCGGCCTGCAAGACGTTTTGTTTACTGTCGCCCATGCCCAGGGTTGCCATATTCCACTGGTTTCCATCCACATAGGTTTCTTCCTACAGTGTTGCTAAAGTGACACACCCAGAAAGCCAGGGCATGTGAAGTGAGGTGCGTGTTGACTGTGCACAACTTTGCCTGTGAGAGCCGGGTGCTCCCTCTGCAGCCAGTCAAAGCGCTGTTGCGGTTCAGTCGGTACACTCTGCAAATTCTAGGTATGCAGTTAGCAAAACTGTCCTCTCTCAGGAGAACCTCTTGCTTACAGCAATCCTGCTGCCGGCTGAGATGAAGAAGGGCCACTTGAGCAGCCCACTCGCTAGCTGAGGTTGCCCGTTGCTGATCCAGACTCTCCTGACTTGCCCTTGCTTTCAGCAGGGATGCTAAACGTCTCTTCTTGCAGGGCTAGAGCCTCTCCTTTTCCCCCTCCTGCAGGGTTCTTTCCCCGGCCCAGTACTGGTGATTGGGATTTTAACCCCAATGGGAAGTCCCAACTTGTCACATGGCCTATTCCACTGGATCACAGAGATCCCCTAGAGACTGACGTGCTGATTGTACCACTGAGTCCACCTACCTGCCCTCGGGCGTGCCACCAACCTGTCCTTCTAGGCCAAAAGCTCTTGTCTCTCCCAGCAAAAGCACAGAGTTGGGGTAACAGCCCCCCATCCCCACCAGAATAACAGACACTGACCACTGCTCTGCTCTGGGAGGGCTCAGCTACAGGAACTTGTCAGCACCCAGGAGCACAGCATCAAATAAGGACCAAAGCCCCAAATAAATCTGTCTTACTCTGTGTAAAAGTTCTGCACTCAGAGAAATGCTGTTAAGTTTGGTCTCGTTATCAGTGTGATAGAGTCATAGCTGTTGCTCCTCCCCCAGGCAACAGTTATTTACACTGGGGTTGATATAAACAAAACTGTTTGTATTAAGTATAAGAAGTGGGATTTAAGTGATTGCAAGTGATGGCAGGCAGATCAAAGTAAGTTACTAAGGTAAAATAAACAGACTATGCCAGCTAAGCCTAATACACTAAGAGAAATTGTTACAAATCATAATTCCTTGCCCTAGTCCTAATAAAATTCTTCAGTGCGGAACTGATCTTTTCCCTGGCCCATGTCTAAGAGCTTCTCCCCTTGTTAGTGTTGTTTGTTTCCAGGGCCACATGTAGCCTGTTGTGCGGCTTTCATGTGTCCTCTTGTGGAAGGGAGCAGTTTGTAAAACCAGTGGAAGACAGTCATCCTTTGCTTCCTGTTTCTTAAATAGAATTTCCCAAGGGCAGGAATCCTTTGCTCAGTTCTCCCTGCCATATGCAAAAATACCAAATTCAGCATGGATTACAGCACTAGGTGGCATGGTCACATGTCTTTGTAGAACCAATCACAATTCAGCGGTACAGGAAAAACAAAGCCATTCACAGATGACTAAGTTGAGCACCGAGCCACTAAGTTCCTTAAATGCCACTAATGGCTTTCACTAGAAGACCTACATTAATAAAACAAATTTCCACTTAAAAATTCTAACTTCCCATTCAAGACTGATGCATGCACACAAATAGCATATATATATTCAGGGGCTCTCAAGCTCTTAATTGATAAGGTTACTTGTCCTGTTTTGCATAAAATATATATGGGTTATGCCTGTTCATATTCAAGAATATATTTCCATAGAAAATAACAGGGGCTCAGTGTCACAGGTCTTACCAACACACCTCTGCCCGCCCCTGGTTCTTTCCTTTCCCCTCCTTGTGTCCTGGTGACACTCTGCACTTGCCTTTGGCCTCCCCAGTGCCTCCCCAGATCACCTCAGGCCCCAGCCTTGTCACGGTGGCACCGAGTGAGCGGGTGGAGCTGGCGTGTGAGGCTGCAGGGATCCCTGCCCCCACACTGGTGTGGCTGAAAGACGGCAATCCTGTTTCCAGCGCGGCACCCAGGGGACTGCAGGTCAGTGTGGACAGCTAGTTTAGAACCTTCAGAAGGGACTGTTTGGATCCTTCCTGGCTCTCAGGCCTGTGCTCAGCACCTCCTGCCACCCCGCCCATCAGTCTATTGAAGTTTCCCACGCTGGCAGAGCTGGGCATAGGGCCACAGAGCTGCCTCCCCTGCTGGTTTCCCCCTCAACTCGTGTTTCGTGGCTTGCTGCAAGTTGTGTTCTGAGTAGGGCTCCCTGTAAGCTGAGCAGTGGGGTGGCCACTCAGGAGAGATTCAAATGCCACCCGGCTGATTAGCAGAGCGCCCACAGCCAGTGGCTTGTTTCTACTGGTGGTGCACATCCACACATGCCTTGGTGCGTGTAACAGCGTTTATTTCACACATGGATGTAAGCAGTTAGCTGGCACATTGCTCTGATGGCTCCTGTTAAGAGGTGCTGGCTGGCCCGAAGGCGGGACAGAGATGGTAGCGAGGGTTGATGGGGAGCAGCTGTGTGCCCGTGCACTGCGGTAGAACATGGACCCTTCCTCCCAGGGGCTTTTGCTGAGCCCTCCCATCCCTCCCTGCTGCTGAAACTTGGGAGACGACAGTGGGAGGGGGGTGTGGATGGGCCCAGAGTCTCTTGTTAAGCTGGGGGCCGCTGCAGGCGGCAGGCCTAGTGCAAGCTCCCAGCACGTGCCGTTCTGTGCTTCCCCGTCCCGCTGCCTGGGGAAGCTGGATGCTCAGCAGCAGGCTGGAGTTCCGCTCTCAGCTCACTGATCCCTTTCTGGAGACGGCGCAGATCCTGTCCGGGGGACGTGTCCTCTCCTTGCCCAGTGTGCAGCACTCGGACGCGGGGACGTACTCTTGTGTCGCCATCAGTGCCGTGGGAGAGGACAGGTGGGATGCTGTGCTGCGGGTGCAAGGTGAGTGCAGCCCTCTCCGGCCCCCTCCTGCCCCCCAGCTGAGAAATCTGGCTCAGACCCCAGTTCCCCCCCGCCGCTGTCTAGTGACTCCCGTCTTGCTGGCTCTGCAGCTTGCAAGGCTTAAGAGGAGCCAATCTGGCTGTTGGCTAAAGCCTGGCAAGCATTGATCATCCTCAAGCCCTGTGTAGCATGACTGCCAGGCCATTCACTTCTCAGGGCACTGCCATGGGGCTGGCCTTCAGGGGCCCCGGCCTTTCCCAGTGCTTAACTTGTGCCAAGGCTTGGTCGTTCCTAGCCCTGGCACCGCTGAGCTTGCTGTGTCAGTTACAAATGAACAACTGCTTGAGCCCTGGCCCATCTGTCCTGGCCAGCTGAACACTGGCCTTTCCACATTACAGTCCAGTGTCTAGGACGGAGGTGGGAGGGAAAGTTTGGAATCCACCAGTATGTTCATTCAGTAGCCCCACTCCTGGCATAGGCCTCGTGAAGGAGCCATGTCCCTCTTGTCCTCACCCCAGGGATGCTTTCTTCCAGGGCCCCCCACCGTCCTTGGGGAGGAGCTGAATATCTCAGTCATCGTCAATTATTCTGTGAGCCTGGAATGCCAGAGCCAGGCTACTCCCTCCCCTGTGCGCCGCTGGCTGAAGGATGGCCACCTTCTCCCGCAGCACCCTGGAGCTTCACCCTCTGCCAACGGGACCATTCTCCAGGTGACTGTTCTGCAGTAAACGTGTCTGTGCCCTGGCCACCAGGCAATGGGTCATTGTGGCTACGTCGACACTTACCAAAAACTTTGAAATGGCCATGCTAAGTCCAGCTGATAGGAATAAAGGGATTTCGATGTTGTCAGGGTCCTTTCAAAAAGGACCCCCATGTAGACGAGCCGTGAGCGAATGGAACGCAGCACTTCCAAAGTGCCGTGCCCGGCAGCATGCTAATGTGGCGCTGAACGTGCATTTCAGCACCTGATAAGTATTCGTCGATTTGGCCATTAGCGTGGCCATCTAGAAGTTTTTAGTAAGTGTAGACGTGGCTTGTGTCTCGCCAGCCTGGCCTAGGAGGGAATTACCACAGAATCATAGAATCTTAGGGCTGAAAGAGACCTCATGAGGTCATTGAGTCCAGCCCCTTGCCCAAAGCAGGATCAACCCCAACTAAATCACCCCAGCCAGGGCTTTGACAAGCTGGGACCTAAAAATCTTTAGGGATGGAGATTCCACCACTTCTCTGGGTAGCGCATTCCAGTGCTTGACCGCATTCCTGGGGAAATAGTTTTTCATAATATCCAACCTAGACCTTCCCAATTGCAACTTGAGGCCATTGCTCCTTGTTCTGCCATCTGTCGCTACTGAGAACAGCCTTTCTCCATCCCCTTTGAGCCCACTTCAGGGAAGTTGAAGGCTGCTATCAAATCACCCCTCACTCTTCTCTTCTGCAAACTAAATAAGCCCAGATCCCTCAGCCTCTCCTCATAGGTCTTGTGCTCCAGCCCCCTAAACGTTTTCCTTGCCCTCCGCTGGATCCACTCCAATACATCCACATCATTTCTGTACTTGTGGGAGGGAAGGCCCAGAACAGGATGCAGGACTACAGATATGGCTTCAAATGTGCCAAATAAAGATCTGCTGGAAATATTCCTCCTAATGCCCGCCAGTGTGCCATTAGCCTGCTTGGCGACAAGGGTGCACCATTAACTCATATCCAGCTTCTCATCCACTGTAGTCCCCAGGTCCTTTTCTGCTGCACTGCTACTTAACCAGTTGATCCCCAGCCTGTAACAATGCTTGCGATTCTTCCTTTCCATGGGACGTGTGGCCCAGAGTCACGGAGAAATGGACCTGCTGCCGTCTCCCCTGAGCTGTGTTCCCCAGGCACGAGAATCCAGCATTGCCCATTGACTCTGCTGGGCCCAGCATGAATGGCTGCAGCACTGCCCCAGAGTGCAGGGGATTTTTGCCAGGAACCGCCTGCACAACAGGGCTGGGCTGCTGGTGGATTTTGGCTCTGCTGCTGGACGGAGCATGTGTTTCTGGTGCTGCTGCTGGGCAGGTGCCACTCTGCTTGTCCTTGTCTCAATCCCACCCCGGCTCTGCTTGCCTTGGCAGATCGAGCGCGCTCAGGCACGAGATGCGGGGAGATACACGTGTGAGGTGTTGAGTCGCTTGGGCCGCTCAGCAAAGCACTACAACCTCAACGTCTGGGGTAAGCGCTCTGCAGCCCACCAGCCACGTGTCCCCGAACATGGGAGAGGGACAAAGATACCCCGGAGGGGCATGAATATTCCCTGGCCCCATGTCTGATGCTGCTCCCTGTGAGAGGTCCTTCCTATTAACCACACACAGCATAAGGCAGCCTCCTGACAAGGGACGGGAAACTACGGGTTGGACCTCTCTAATCCGGCACCCTCGGGACCTGACCGGTGCCGAATGGGAGAATTTACCGGCCCACAGGAGGTCAGTATTGTCTAGCACCTGAGCAGCACTCCCACTGCTTACTGGGCTCTTAGAAGACATTTAGGGGTAAATTCCAGCTAAATCACTCCTCAGAACACTGAGAGCCAGGACTGGTGGCTGTAAACAAGCTTTATGGGACCACGGACGTTTGGCCGCACCCATGATAAGTGGTTGTCTGGCTAACTGAAATCGCACTGGATTGCAGATGTTGCCAGATGAGCGTGCTGGATTTGAGAGGTTCAACCTGTACCTGTAACTGGGAGGGATTTGAAGAACCTGCAGCTCGCATTGTCTGCAGTAGGAGCTGTGGATGCTCAGCTCCCCCTGAAATTCAGTCCGCATGAGAAGGAGAAATACCTTCGTACCTCCCCACTCCAGCTGTCCCTCCTGCGTGCTGTTAGTGAGGGCAGGTGCATGCATGTTGGATGGACTTTGTTAGGTTATGTCCAGCCCATGAAGGCAGTTCAGTCTACAATGATGCACACACCCTGTTCCCAAAGGCAGGGAATGGTACCTATTCTCCAACTCATGGCTGGTGAAACCTTATGGAAAAACCATTCCAGTGTCGTATCTGTCTGGGTGCACTCGCTCTGCAAGAAGACTGCCTCCTGTAGCAATCTGCCCTGATGATGCTAAAATCATTCTCTTGCACCTGGGCACATCCTCTCCCCAAAATCCCAGCCCTCCACAGGGCTTCTGTGCAGTTCCTCGAACATACTTGCATGCATAGCCTTACACGAAGCTTTCTGAAGCAGGAGTTCTCAGCAGTCTTCCCTCTACACTGAGTGCTTGGGTGGCTGCCCAAGAGAGATTCAGGTGCAGCCGAGACAGTTAAGAATGTACCTACAGCCACCGACCTCTAGCAGTGTGTGTTTCTATTGGTGGTGCACATCTGATCGTACCCTGGTGCACATAACAAAATTTATTCCGCACATGGATGGAAACATATTAGAGGGAACATTGGTTAGTAGCTCAGCTCTGTGTTAGCAAGGCTTTTTTTTTTTAATTCAAAAGACTGTGATCCATTACAACTACCTAACACGCACGAACTGTGCTGAAAGAATCTTACAAAGGTTGCAAAGTTGAGCACTCACAAGTTAGGAAATGCCAGAATTAAGGCATTGTTCTGTAGCATCATCTCTGAGAGCTGCTAAGACATTTTGGCTGTAATTACCCAAAACAGTAATAATAACCAGCTGGAGGCAAACATGGGCAAGAAAAATCTCTCATATGGTTGAAGTTCGGCAAAGCTTTAAGTACCTGAAAACAGGGTCTGATAATGGGAAGTGTCCAGCTACCACTGTCATAGGCAATGCTACTAGCCTAATAGTAGCGTGTAGTAGTGTGTGAGTAGCTAACCTGAATGTTGTTTCACCCCATGTCTGGCACAGTGCACTTTCTGAGCTGTCATGTACTGTAGGAGAGTTATAGGATTGAGAATACCGACTGCAATAATAACATATGGAAAGTTGGAAATTATTCTTTCCACCTGTGTCAGAATGCAAGTCCGTGTGACTGATGGCAACATTTGGGATTAAACATGTGTGGTGTTGGGCAGGTTAGTTTCCAATGGGGGCATAAGAAGGAGTCATTGTTCTCCTTTGGCCAAACCCACTGCTGATAAACCAGGGAGTAACAAACAGAGCTAAATTCCCTGGGAAGATATGGGTGCATCATTTATTTTATAGAGGCTATCTTATTGCCTCTATATAAATCCATGGTACTTCCACAGCCTGAATACTGCAGGCAGATGTGTTCACCTCAGCTCAATAAAGATATCTTAGCATTGGAAAAAGGCAACAAAAAGATGAGGGGGTTTGGAATGTCTGCCATATGAGGAGAGGTTAAAAAGACTGGGACTTTTCATCTTAGCAAAGAGGAGAGTAAGGGGGGGACTTGATAGAGGTCTATAAAATAATGCCTGGTGTGGAGAAAAGGAATAAGGAAAAGTTATTTACTTGTTCCCGGAACACAAGAACTAGGGGGCCACAAAATTAAATTAATAGGTAGCAGATTTAAAGAAACAAACAAGTGGAAGTATTTCTTCACTCAGCGCACAGTAGGGCTGTGGAACTCCTGGCCAGAGGATGCTGTGAGGACCAGGACTTTAACAGGGTTCAAAAAAGAACTAAATAAGTTCCTAGAGGATAGGTGAATCAGTGGCTATAAGCCAGGATGGGTAGAGATGGTCCCTCATCTCTGTCAGAAGCTGGAAATGGGTGACTGGGGATCAATCACTTGATGATTTACCTGTTCCGTTCATTTCCTCTGGGATACCTGGCAATGGTCATAGTCAGACGACAGAAGAATCTGCTAATTGGACCTTTGGTCTGACTCAGTCTGGCTGTTGTTCTGTTCTTACTGGGAAGCTAATCACTAGCATCACATGCCACTGCTGCTGTAGTACGTTACTCTGGTGAATTCTTCTGTGCTGGGAACACCAGGGTCTGATGCCTCTGGCACTGAGAGTTATACCCATCTTTTGTCTTCTGCAGTTCCCCCCTCATTCTCCTCCGAAGAACCTGCTGCCCTGTCTGTGTTAGAGGGACAGTCAGTCAGCCTGTCCTGTGAATGCAGTGGGATCCCCTTCCCCGCCCTCACTTGGGAGAAGGATGGTAAGGTTGTGTTCCTATCTTCACACCTCCCCACACAGATGTCACTAAGCAGGGCTGCCAGCCGGTTCTGAACCACTGAGCTAGAAGGTCTCTGGCTGGATTTAAAAACAGAGGATACACATTGATGTAAACCTAATTTGTGTGGTGTTGGCTCCCTCCTGCAGCACCTTCGTGTCTAGCAGAGTCACCCCTTATGGAAAGGCTGCATTTGGCTCTGAAGCAGTTGCAGGTTTGTCTCCATGGACAGAAGCAGGCACTTCAGTATGACCACTGTCTGAACCTCTGTAGGAAAGTGTGCCCGGGAGCTAGTCCTGCCCCAAGTGCTAAGGGCAGGCTTGGGTTTTCTTCCCTCATCCTACCATCAGAGTGAACTGATTTAAATCACAAATTAAATTACCAAAACATTGATTTAAATCAAGATACCAAAAAAATCTCAGACTGCCTGTGCTAGGAGGGCACGTAATTTTGGAGTAAAGTCCATTAAACTCACTACCACTTCTGTTTTGTGAGAAAACAAGTACAGAATGGGATGCCCTTGGAAAGTTGAGTTATGCTGAAGTAAAACAGGAAATAGACTCAACGACGTCACCATTTTGGTCTGAGGCCATGATGTTCCAAAGTAAGAGGTATGCAGAAAATACCACTCTGGGGCAACTGGCAACTCTAGATTTCTCTTACTGCAACTTTCTGTATTGTATGCTTGAGTGACAGAGTCTATATCTAAAACAAAAAAGCAGTCCTGTAGCACTTTAAAGACAAACAAAATGAATTATTAGGTGATGAGCTTTCATGAGACAGACCCACTTCAGGAATCTATACTTAGTTAACTAATTAAATGAGCCATAAGGATTAACAAAGCTAAACAATTTTTTTCTAGCCACATTCACGCAGCAAACAGCTTGGGAATTTACTTGTCCAATTGGACTTATAGTAAAAGGCACAGAGAGAGTCTTGGAGAACCACACATTGTGAAGTAAATTATTTAGGTTACTGATTAGTTGATCCACTTAACCATAGCCACATCTTCATCCACATCGCTTTCTCATAAGAAGCTGCTTTTCTTATGAGGTTTTATTCTTGCAAGTAGGTGCTACACCTTCTTCTGGCACTGCTTACACTTGACACATTTTCCTTTTTTACCCAGGAAACACATTTTTTCAAAATATTCCCTAACAGGGTCTCTCTCACCCTCATGACAGTTTTTCTGGGGCAGAAGTGTGAGGGGAATGTAGGAAGTGGTGTGTATGCACTAAATAATGTTTTCCCTTTTTCTTTCTATCCACTCCACTCTTCCTTACTATGCTGCCTTCATCCTTTCCTATACAGCAGACCCCCAACTTGCACGGGGGCTGTGTTCTTGCAACTGCCACGTAAGTCATATTTCCCGCACAATGCGGGGGAGCCAGGAAACTGATGAGGGCACCGGCCGTCGTCAGTTTTCTGCCTCCAGTGAGTGGAGGGGAGCCAGGGAGCAGGTGACAGCCTGGCTCCTGGCGCCCCTCCACTTCTGGGAGCCAGGAAACTGACCAGCACCAGTGCTGATCATTTCATGGTTCCCACTGTGAGGCAGGGAGCTAGGAACCAGGTGGCAGTTAACTGGTTCCCTGCTCCCCACCACTCTGGCAGCCAGGCACGGCTGCCTGTCCGGCTTCCCCCAGCTGGGAGAAGCCATGCTGGGCAGACAGCTGTGGCAGCGAGGCCTCTCCCAGCTGTGGGAAGTCAGGGAGAAGCCATGCTGCCAGGACTGCCCACCTGGCTTACCCCAGCTGGGTAGATGGGTGGACAGACAGCCCCAGAGCAGCTTCAAGTTGCACTTAACTCATGGTAATGCAAGTTAAGTGCAACTTGAATTCGTGCATTTTGGCGGTTTATTGTATATTGTTCATCTTAGGACAGTGAATTAACTAACTCCTCTGCTGTGCTTAGCCAAGGTTCACCACCGCATCGGCACAGAATAAAAACAATTTGATCCAGCCTGTGTCTTTCTTTGCACATGTTACTTTTTAGTTTGCTGAGAAACAGAAATTGAAAGCCCAGAACTTTGGAAAAATGAGAGCTAGTAGTTAGGCTGGACAGACTAAAGCTTTTAGTTAATTTTATGCGACTATAAATGTATGTGTAGCATGTTTATGATGAGATTTAATTGTACCTGTTATTTTTAAATGAGAAATTTAGTATTTTACTGATTTTTTTAAAAAAAAATAAAAAATCTGATTTCAATTTAAAAATCCAATTATTTTAATTAAAAAAAAAATCAATTTTTATCCACCCTGCCTGCCACTCAGGGACACCCCTTCCCACGGAGTTTGGGCGCCCTGAACGTATCTCTGCAGGAGGGAGGCTGCTGTATATTGGGAAGGTGCAGACAGCAGATGAGGGATCTTACACCTGTGAGTGCAGCAATGCAGCTGGGAGCAGCAGGCGGGAATACTGGCTGGAGGTGAATGGTGAGTCGGAGAGGTTCTGGGGCAGGAATGAAGGAGCCAAATAGCTGAGTGGAGGATGACAAACCGAGCTCCTGTCTAAAGCAGTCGTTTGTAGTGGGTTTGGGGAGCAGAAATGACTGAATGGAGCGTAGAGCTTCTGTCATCTCTACTGCCAAGGTAGGGCCCTCCGTGACTTCCTGTCCTGGCATGCCACGCTCCATCTTGAGCCTGGACTTTTTGACCTCCTGAGGTTTCTTCCAATCCCATGATTCTAAGTGGTCAGGTCACACATGGTCTACAAACAACACATCCAAGCTGAGGAGGGCAGCAGTGATCTGCCAAACTCTGTATTACCCATGGGTTCCTGGCAAGCAGCCACTGTGGTCTCTGCTGGGCAGTCTTTGGGAGCCATTGTAACCATTTGGTTTGGTGTATTTAAAGACACATGGTGATCCGTGCCCCTACTGCAGAGTCCAGACGGTCTTAGTCCTTGGCATGGCTCTTAACCGTCCTTGTCTGGATCAGGCCAGTTACTTGCTTCAGTTAATATCCTCTTGCAGGAAGCCTGGAAGGCGTTGAAACTCACCAGGTCAGTACAGTGTCTTTGCCTTGTGCTCTTCCTGCCCCCCAGTTCTACCAGTGATCAAAGGTGGAAGCGAAGCCCCGGAGAAGGTTTCCGTTTCCAAGGCCGGTGAGATTACACTAGAATGTGAAGCTGCAGGATTACCGCGGCCGACGGTCACATGGGTGAAAGACGGGCAGCCTGTGGTGAACGGGGAAGAGTTTCTTCTTAAGGAGCAGGGCTGGAAGCTGCATATTCAAAAGGCACAGATCACCCAGGCAGGCCGCTACACTTGCCTGGCGGCAAATGCAGTGGGACAGGCGGAGAGGAGGTTTGATCTCGCTGTGCATGGTAAGGATGCAGGCAGCAACTCTGCTGTCGGGTCTGGGACCTTGCGGGTGATGGGTCTGGCGAATGGGGATGCACAGGGGATTTTCAACAATGCATGTGGTAGAGCACTGGGGGAAAAGCTCCGAGTGTTGTTTCTGCAGCTAATGGGGAGGTGGAGGGGTTGATAAATGATGGGGTGAGCAATGAGGAGCCAAAGTCACCTGCGTTGCCTGGAACAAGGTTTCAAACAGTGGCGTTGCTCAGGGGAGTTGCCTCACCTGCCTGGCTGCATGTGCCTTCTGGGCGTACCTCCTTGTGCCTGGTGTGAAGGAGAGTCCGTAGTTGGGAGGCAGAGTTAAGCTCGATTTGCCACGGTCCCAGTTTGCTTATTTTCCTGCTTCTATAGCCACTGCTTTGTGAATGAAGGATCATCCCTGTCTCTCTAGTTCCCCCTGAGCTCATTCGGGGAGCAGGGCCAGTGACCAATGTCACCGCCTCTTTGCATGGCACCCTGACTCTGATCTGCGAGGCTTCAGGCACCCCACCCCCAGTGGTCAGCTGGTCCCGGGAGAATTCTCCCATCATCCCCGGCGAGCGCACCGGTCTGCTGTCAGGTGAGGCATCAATGTGTGAGCATTGCTAGGTGGTTTGCTCTGGCTGGCTGGCAGCCTTGGAACTCAGGGTCTGGCTCAGGGGAAATTGCCCAAGGACGGTCCAGCACTTCCCAGGTTGCTGCCACTCAGCTCAGTCTCGAAGGGGGAGAGAGTGACAAAGTGGGGACTGTGGATTTTATTCCCCCAGTTGGGTGACACGTTTCCCACTGTCCTCGAGTAGCCCTGGGTCCGTGACTCAGTCTCCCTAGGCACTGCGTCAATACCCGGCCAGGTGATGGGAGTTTGGGGTGTGGTAGCTTCTTGCACGTACACAGTGGCCATGGCCCTTTGTAACCTCGCCAGAGGAGCCGTGGTGGAATAGGCTGTTCTACAGTGGCTGCTCCTAGGGTAACATTTCAGGGTGACAACCACTCTTGAGGTGCACTGGGGGGCTCCTGGCTTCCAGGGGGTGTGAAAGGGCGGGGCCAAGGGCAGCCTGGGGATTAGCAGGGGCCTGGTGATGGCAACAGGGATCGGGCCCACCCCTGTGCTTAGTAGCGGGAAGCAAACTGACTCGCCCCTAGCTGGCTCCGCTGTGCAGGCTCCCAGCATTGCTTGCGGTCAGGGACTAGGGGGAGCAGGTGGAGTGGGGCCAGGGACAGGAAGAGGCGGGGAGGGGACAGAGCAGAGAACTGGAGCTTGGGGGAAGGAGTGAGGGCAGGCCAGTCTCGGGAAGAGACAGTGAGTGCAGAGCAGGGGTGGGAGCTTGGGGACAGGGTGGGGCAGGAGCAGGAAGAGATGCGGGGTGGTGCCTGGGGCAGAGGCAGGGGGGTGTCTCAAGCCCTGCACCCCACCAGGAGCAGCCCTGCGACTGCTCTGGAATAGCTGTGGCCCAGAAGTGCTCCCACCCTAGTGGAAAACGCTGCTTGTTCCCTTGTGCAGACAAACCTGGAGGAGCAGCATCTGGTATGCAGCCCTGGTGGGAACCAGGGCTTGGAGTGACAGTCTCTTCCCTACTCCTGCCTCATGCCTGGGGGGTGGTCATCTGTTACTGCCCTTCCCTGGCAGCAGAGCCAGGCCTAGACAAGCCCTTAGACAGTCGCACTCCAGGGCCGGGCGCCTGTAGGTCACTGCTGGACTGGGAGTTCTTGGCTTACTCAGCCCGTGTCTCTGAGTCACTTGGGGTTGGGCAGGGTCCTGCCAAAAATGCCTTTAACAAATACAAGCAAATATGTGCTTTGTAACTGGCAGCGACAGGGGCTTTTGGGGATGCTCTTAATGCTTCCAAGCATCCTCTGCCGGAGGATTATCTGGCCTCCCCTGGAAAGCACCAGATACCTGCGGTGGCGGGGCCGGGGGTGATCTAATTACCAGCCTGTGTTCACGGGATCTTAGCTGCCTGAGCGTGGACAGGATTTTTGCTAGTTCAACCCCTGGGAGCGAGATTGTCTGTCTACGGCTTCAGGAGGCACGAAGGGATCATTCTTTCCGAGAAGACAGCTTCCCGTACAGAGCTTTGTGCTGCCATTCGGAACAAACCCTCTCCTAACGCACAACCACAAGCACACCCATGCGGGGTTACCTCGGCCAGCTGTACGGTCTCCCACACTGATCTACCTGTCCCCGCGAAGACTCTTGTTGTCAGCGCTGCTTGTTCCCTAGTGCAGGCAAACCCTGAGCAGCAGCCAGAGGCGGGAGCCGAGACTCCTCACGACTCCCTCCTTGTGCCCAGGGGGTGGTAATCTGTTACGGGCCTTCAGTAGCAGCAGAGCACTGCGCCCTGCCAGCCCAACCCAGAGAGAGGCCCCTAGGGGATAGGGGAGACCTGCCCTCGGTGGTCTGAGGAGCTGCTTGCGAGGAAAAAGCACGAGAGGAGGCCATGTTGGGATGGACTCCCTGCTGGGTTTTGTGGACACTTAGTTGGCTGCTATCAGATGGGCAGCCGGGTTAGTCTGTATCTGCAAAAACAGCGATAAGTCCTGTGGCTCCTTATAGACTCCCAGATTTATTGGAGCATGAGCTTTCGTGGGCCAAGAGCCTCGTTGTCAGATGCCCCGTGCAGACCCCTCGCGTGTCCTTGTAGCACTGAGGAGAGCACCCAGATACCACAGTGAGGAGGGAATGAGAGGCCTGTGAGAGGCCGGCTTAGGCAACACCTGAGATTTGCTAGGACAGCCCTGGGCAAGGAGGTCATCACCGGTAATGCAGGTCTGTTGCTCTTTGCCGAAGGCTTATCCCCTTTATTTCCAGGGGGATGGATTCTGAGGCTGACGCGCGTGCGGGTGCAAGATGGAGGCCTCTATTCCTGCGTCGTTCGCAATGTCGCTGGGGAAGCTAGGAAGGATTTCAGAGTGGAGGTGCTAGGTAAGGAGGAAGCGCTGGGGGAGAAACACTGCAGATATCTGGGTCATTGCTCTGGGACCTGTCTCCAGTTCCTCTGCCCCCCTGGGCTTTTGATGTTCTTCCCGCTACCAGGCTTCCAGTGGGGATTGTTTGATGTAGAGGAGAAGCTAAGTGGAAGCCTCTGAAATGTGGCCCTTCATGTGCTACAGTCCCCAAGCCCTCTGCTCCAGGGCCTCTGTAAGAAGTGGCCTCTTGTCTGCCCTGGTGTGGTCAGACTCCTGGAAACGGGATCATCCCCTCTCTCTCTTGCTCTCTCTCTGACTTTTCTAGTTCCTCCCAGCATCCAGAATGAGGGTGAGGAAGAGAGAGTGAAAGTGCCTGAGGGTCAGTCTGTCACCTGGTCCTGCATAGCCACAGGTGAGTGTTCTAGGTCCTGGCTTGGAAAAAGCAAGAGGTTGTTTAACTCTACATCTCAGTCACCCACCTGGAGCACTAAAGAGGTGGTAACAGGGTATGTATGGGCTAGTGGATAGGACACAGGAGACATGACAGCTCTACCTTCCTCTGCCACAGACTTGCTATGTGGCCTTGGGCAAGTTGCTTTCACTCCCTGTGACACTGCTGCCTTTTGGTTTGAGCACACGGGGAGCGCTTTGAGGGTGGGGGAGCTGTCTCTCATGTGCTTACACAGCACCTAGCATCACAATCCTGACTGAAAACCGGAGGCTCCTCCGTAATACAGATGAATGACAAAACATACGCGGCCTGTGTGTTTGCTCTGTCTGTTTACATTAGCGACTCCCCAGGGAAGAGTGTGCGACTTGGAACTGAGGTCACAGAAGGGATTTGAAACAAGAGTTGCCTGCGTTTTCAGGGCAGCCGCCTCATCTCCTGCTCCACCTCCTCCACTCCTCCTTCCATTCCCATGTCCCTAGAAAGCCCCACTGAGTTCTGCATGGCCCAGAGCCGAGTGAGTAGCACAGAGTCATGCATCTGGGCCACGCATACCTCTGCCCACAAGGCATCCCTGGGCTTTGATTCAGGTGTGTGCTGGCCTGACAGCTGAGATCAGCTCAGGCTGTTTGGCCCCTGAGGCTGGATTCCTGGAAATCTGAAGGGGATTTGGGTTATAGGGCAATGGGTGGAGGTGAAAGCATTGGCTGCCAGCCTTATTCTTGCAGATGCTGTAGCAGAGCCTGTCTTCATTAGCTGTCAGAGCAGGGTGCAAGGCACAGCCTGGCCCAGGTGGGGCTAACTTTCCCTTCTGAGCTCTTTCCTGGGAGCAGGGTGGTAAATGGTTGTTCTATCCCCCTCCCCTCTGGGCTCATTTATTTCTATGCATGAGGCACAGATACCACAGTGATGGGCACACCCAAATGGAATCAATTATTTTTTTGCTGCCCAACATCTAAGCAAGAGCTGGGCTCTTTGTAAGCAACTTCGCCACCCACGTGCATTTGTTTCCTTTTAGGGAAAATAACTTGCCTAGGCCTTGGGTCCCATGTACCGCAGAGTTGGCTGCATTGGAAATGCCTAGAGGGAGAGCGCCTGACTTGATGTCAGCATACTGCCCCCACGCTTTTTTTCCCTCTGGTTACACCCAAGGGGAAATGCCTGTTCAGTAACTCTCCTGGGAGCTGATCCCTCTTGTCCAGGGAAACAGATGGAACAGGGCACTTGGCTACCCTTTATTAGTATAAAACTTTGATAGCAGGGTAAGGTAGGGATAGGAAACTTCTTGGCCATACATAGGGCCTGCCTGGCAGAGACCTCCTGGATCATTGAGTCCAATCCCTGCAATCTGCATCAAACACTCCCCTTAGTAAACGTACGAAGCTCCATCTTCACACTGACTCGGTTTTGTATCTATCCCCACCGTCACTCCTACTCCCCAGCCTGAATTCATACAAGCCCCTGTTGCTCAGCCAGCTGCCGAAGCTCTCCTCTTAGCCCCTAGCGTGGCTGGAGAGAGAATGTTTCAGAACTGTGCTCTGGTTCCAGGGCATTGGTCTGGCTTGGTCCAGCGTGGCTGAGCAGCTGGGTGACAAACTGCAGCCAAGGCGGAGTCTGGCTTTCTGACCTTTTCCCCCTTTCGATGTGCAGGCAATCCCAAGCCGGAGATCACATGGCTGAAAGATGGCAGCCCTTTGCTTAGCCGGGACACCTCTTACATATCCCCGGACGGATCTGTCTTGCAGATAAACCAAACCACCCTTTCCAGCGCTGGCCGCTACTCCTGCGTGGCCTCCAACACGGTGGCTGATAAAACCAAACACTATGTGCTAAGTGTTCTAGGTAAGCACAGAGCAGGTGTGCGGCATGGGCGTTCTCAGGTTCCGTAGGAGGTGTGGGGAATTCACATCGACAAAGATGTTCTGCCAGATCACTTCCAAGTCTGATCCAGAGCAATGCTGAGCTCTCATGGCTCCTGCAGAGCTCAGTGTGGGCCCCAGCAGGAAGATCCCAGCACCCTGCAGCCCTAGGGCCTTTGGGCAGTTTGAGCCGGGGAAAGGTGGTTATACCATCGTTCCGATGAAGGCATGTGAGCAATGAGTGCATCTAACAGCGGCTATTGGTACAGCTTCTGTGGCCATTGGGGCTAGGCCCTATTTCACTTCTGGTGGTGCTGGGTGAAGTAGATCCAGCCCCTGAGTTTCTTTATAAATCAGCTCGAGTTTCTTTTGCACTGGATATCTTAGTGCCCACTTGGCCAGGCCTCAGCCAGAGGAGCTGAGAGCTGCGTGCTGTGCGGTGGGCGGAGCGAAGTGGTGGGAAAACTCGGGCATGACAAGATGCTATTACAGTCAGCCTTCAATGGAAGTCGCGCTGATAGATGTTGTCTCGCACTTACGCCATTGAAACTTTGAGGAAAACGACATAAAAATTCCCTGCACTTAAGTCATTTTGTCGTTTAGCAAATGGACGATGAGTGTACCCTCCCAGCAGCCCCCGCGACGCTCCTCTGTCTCATATGGCGCTGTGGCAGGGTCAGTCTCATTCCTGGGCCCCAGGTCCTCTGTTCAGTCTGCTGGCCCCACCATATGAATGCCGTTACCCTTGCTGTGGCAGGGAGCGGTCTGGAGGGAAACCTGGTCCCCAAGCACTGGCTCCGGACTCCGGCCTAAGGACCCTGGACAGCTGCTACCCATGAGGGCTGACTCCCTTCACCCTGGCTCCTGTAGCTCCTCTCCCTGGGCTACTTCCCCCAGATGCTTCTCCCTGGTACCTCCCTCCTTTAGTGGTAGCCGTGGCAGCAAGTCCCCTCCTTAGTTTGGCTCCTCCAGCTGACCAGTTCCTCAAAGTCTCTGGTGGGGCTCCGGGCTCCAGGCTCCCCCTGGGTTGCTGAGGCTCCTCTCTTCTTTTGTGTCCCCAGGTGTTCCTGTCAGTGTCCTTTCTTCTCCTCACTCGTCTCCCAAACTCTCCTTCACCACCCTCCCTCTGCCCTGTATGGAGAAGAGCTTATAAAGGTAGCCCTGAGTGGGATCAGCTGGCCCTCATTGATTTAGGGCAGCGTACTCCTCAGCTGCTCCCACTTTGATTGCCAGCTCTGTCTCCACTCTGTTTTTACTCCTGACTCCCCTCTTCTGGCCCCACCCTGCCACAGCACGTAGGGTAACAATGGTTTAAAAACGTGTTTTGGGTTAAGATCAGTGCTTTTCTTGTGCCAGTGCTTGCTTGGCAGCCCCTGCCCCAGGGCTGGTTGAGGGTTGCAAAGCGAGGCAGGCAGCTGGCTGAGTACTGGCTCCTCTTTTTACAAAAAAAATCCCCCCCAAAAAGCACTGGTTAGGATCATTTCTTTACATGTTGCTTAAATGCTTTAAATGTCTGCTACGGTCAGTGAGTGGTACATTAGGGTTTAAATGGTCACATAGGCAACATTTACGCTCTGATAGTCCCTATACCCCTCTGTTCATGTTATTTCTTATGGGGGAAAATTCCTCGTTATAGGTCATTTTGCTCTGAGTCGCAGTTTTACAACCCTTATTCCCGACCTATAGTGAGGACCCCCCGTTCCAGCTTTGGAAATTGGATACATGATCTCTCGCCATTCAGAAGATCTCTGTTTTCCCATAGCTAGTCCCCCATTTCCTGGGCTGAGCCACGAGAGTGCCACGGATGATGTTACCGTAGTGATCAATAGCCCAGTATCCCTGCCCTGTGAGGCCCCAGCCTACCCTTCTCCCACCATCACCTGGCTGAAGGACGAGGCTCCTTTCCAAGAATCTGCAAATGTTCGCTTGCTCCCTGGTAATGTATCAGTTGCAGCAAAAGGGGTTGCTCAGAACCATCCTTGGCTTCATGCAACTGCTTCTGCCCTGGTCCCACAGGCTAGGGGCTGTGCCCTGTGTTTGAGCCTGGTCCAGGGCAGTCGTGTGACCAGTGCTGTCTGGCCTGAGGGATGGGAGGGTCTTGGGCCATGTCCTTACCCAGGGGTGGGCAGTAATGTCTGACGGGGCGGGGGGATGCAATCCAAGATTTTGGTTAGGGGTCAAGGGCTGCACTTATCTGTGGAGGAGGAGCTGGGGCTGGGATGGAGGGTGGCTGCAGAAGGGAGCTCGGGGTAGAGACTGGGTTGCAGGAGAGGGTGTGGGGCTGGAGCAGGGGTTGTGACCTGGGACAGGGAATTGGGGTGCTGGTCTGGGAGGAGGTAGGAGTGTAGGAGAGGATTCTGGCCTGGCAGAGGGGTGCGGGAGACGGATGCAGGGTCAGGGAGGGAGTGGGGTGCCAGAGGCAGGCTGTAAGCAGCTCCTGGCCAGCAGCACTTTAAGGCAGGCTTCTCTGCCTGCCAGCAGCCCCAGAGTGCTCAAAGCAGCTGCTGTTCCGTGTGGGTCTCTGTGCCATGGGCTGGGGCGGGGCGGGGGGGGAAACCGCACGCTATCCCCACCCCCAGCACAATCTCTCAGCTCTCATTGGCTGGTTTCCAGTTTTGCTGAGGGCCGGCCAGCGCCTAAAGTCCTCTCTCCATCCCTGCTGCCGCCCCTCTGTGCAGAGAGCCACAGGGTACCGCCAGCTGCTTCAAGCGGCACTGGCAGGGCTGGGCTGTGGGGCGGATTAAAAGGCTTGGCAGGTTGAATGCGGCCCACTGGCTGTATCCAGCCCACGCTTGTTCTTACTGGATGGGTGCTGACCTTCCAAGACCCATCCTCCCAGCTGATGCTTGCTGGAGCTTGGTCGACAAGATGCCAATGAAGCCCCGGGCCTGCAGGCCATGCTGCATACGTGACCTTCGCAGCTCAGAGTTGAGGTGCATCAGCAGGACCCTTGGAGGAAGGCGCCTTGCTGCTGGCCAGGCTGTGTGTGGACAGGCAGCTGCAGTTCCTGGGGAAGAGCTACTCTTTTTGGCCCTGTGTTGTGTTGTGCTGCAGCCCAGGGATTGCTCGTTGGGATGAGTCACCTGCTAGTTTCTTAATGGGATGACAAAGACATGCCATAGGCCCCATCACAGAGGGTTCTTCCCCTGACCAGGTGGCCAGGAGCTCCAGATTGTGAATGCCCAGGAAGAGGATGCCGGCAGGTACACCTGCATCGTCACCGGTGAGCTTGGGGAGGCTGCGAAGAGCTATGGAGTGAGGGTCTTAGGTACGTACAAAGCCCTGCTCAAAAGCACTTTGCTGAGGCATCGTGTTTCTGTGATTCTGGGATGCATTAACAGGCGTGTTGTGAACAAGACACAAGAAGTCATTCTTCCGATCTACTCTGCGGTGGTTAGGCCTCAGCTGGAGTGTTGTGTCCAGTTCTGGGCACCGCATTACAAGAAAGATGTGGAGAAATTGGAAAGGATCCAGAAAAGAGCAACAAGAATGATCAATGGTCTGGAGAACATGAGCTATGGAGAAAGGCTGAAAGAACTGGGCTTGTTTAGTTTGGGAAAAAGAAGATTAAGGGGGGGACATGATAGTGGTTTTCAAGTATCTACAAGAGTGTCATAAGAAGGAGGGAGAAAACTTGTTCTTCTTGGCCTCTGAGGATAAAACAAGAGGCAATGGGCTTAAACCGCAGCAAGGGAGGTTTAGGTTGGACATTAGGAAAAAGTTCCTAACTGTCAGCGTGGTCAAACACTGGAGTAAATTGCCTAGGGGGGTTGTGGAATTTCCATCGCTGGAGATATTTAAGAACAGGTTAGACAGACATCTGTCAGGAATGGTCTAGACAGTACTTGGTCCTGCCATGAGGGCAGGGGCTGGACTCGATGACCTCTCAAGGTCCCTTCCAGTCCCAGCATTCTGTGATTCTACGATTGCTGCTCAGACCCGTCTCAGAGCTGCATATTCCCTTCTGTCCCCTGCATGTGCCTGGTGTATGCCCAGCTTTTAAGGTAGCAACATTAGGGCCCCAAAAGGGATCCGCCCCCACTGCCCATTGCTCAAGCTCTCTGTGTGCCCTGCTGCTCCTGGGGGGATATTTCACCTGTGATGGCTCCGCATTACCCCCGCCCTGAGACAGGGCTGTTTGTCCAGCAGCAGCACCCACGTTTCCCTCCTGGTTGCTCCCTTTGTCTCCTGCTCCTACTCAAGGTGTCCTCCACCCCTGTGCTGCAGCAGGCTCTGTCTTGGCCTGCATTAGACAGCTGCTGTCCAATCCCTTCGAAGAGCCCTCCGCCCTGGAAGTAGAGCTGTTGGGTTGTTTCGCGCTAAGTTGTGTTTGCTCTGCCTTGTCCTCCATGAACCAGGGTTGTGCTTGTCACCTTCGCTGGCTAGCTTTCTGTGCACACCTGCAGCACAGGCATGTGCTTCTCAAGTGACCCAGAGCAGCTCACAAGCAGGACAACCAACCTCAGGGCTGTCGTAAGGCAGGGCACAAACCCCGGATGGGTTGTGTGTCCTGTGATTAGATTTCACCAGCCAAGTATCAGGCATGAAGTCCTCAGACACCACCCATGAAGTCAGACTCTCCCCGCAGGCAGTCTGGGCTAGCTGGTCGCGTGGGCAACCTTGCCCTTGTGAGAGATGTTCCCTTCCACTGAAAAACACACCAATATTCAGGCTACTCCCAGTCCCAAGGACCTGCTGCTTTCCTCAGGCTGAGTGCACCGTAGCTCTCCCCAAAGACGAGGCTGGTGCCAGTCCTGTAGTAACAGGGGAAAAGACATGAATTATTGACAAGGTTAAACAGGTAAATATATACCCACACATGACTGAGTCTTGCAAGTGGCTTTGTACGTCCCTTAGGGCTTACCCAGGCAGGAGACCCCTCCTTGTTTAACTTATGCTTTGACGTCTTGTCCTCACCCCTCTGCTGCTTGGAGTTCAGGGAAACAATTTCTTCTTGACAAGGATTTTTATTCCTTCCCCCCCAGAGCTCAAACTGATGGGACGAGTGTTTTACCTTCCCTTTGTGGCTGTAGGGGAGCACTCAACAAAGTCCTTTATTCCTTGATGTTCCACAATAGCTCGTCTGGTGTCTACAGACATAAGAACAGCCATACTGGGCCAGACCAATCGTCCTGCTAGCCTGGTGTCCTGTCTTCTAATAGAGGCCAGGGCCAGGTTGTCCCAGAGGGAATGAACAGAACAGATAACCATGATGTGATCTGTCCTCTGTGGCCCATTTGCAGCCATGGCAAACTGAGGCCAGGGCCCCGTCCCTGCCCAGCCTGGCTAATAGCCATTGATAGACCTAGCCTCCATGAGTTTCTCTAGCTCTTTTTTGAACCCTGTTAAATTCTTGGCCTTCCCAGCATCCACTGTCCGGGAGAGGAGATGACAGCTCTTAGGGTACCCTAACATTTCTCTCCTGACCGAGGAAGGTTACTGTTTTAAAACAAGCATGTCTATAGTTACAGAGCAGATACGTAAATCTCCACTTAAACACAGGGTACAGCTGTGATAAGTTCATGCAGCACCCTCCAAGCATTTCATAAAGTCTGAGCACATCTCGGAACTCCAGTATCTTTCCAAACGATACTAGCACACAGGTGGGCCAGGCTGGTTTCCAGCTGTGTAGTTGCCTAGAGGCCCTGGTATGAGTTGGCAGTTGGTCTGCCTGCATCACAGTGCCTGTGTGGCTAGACCAGAAGAAGGGCTGGTGCAATGGGAGATGGTTTTCTTCTCTTGATTCCATTCACATGTGGTCGCTCCTAGTTCCTCCTGGGATTGCTAAAGATGATGCCTTGGGGGACTTTGCCATGGAGGAGGTGAAAACAAAGGTCAATGCGACCCTGACGCTGGAGTGCAAGTCCCAGGCTGTACCTGAGCCGACCATACAGTGGTACAAGGATGGGCAGGTGAGGTTGCTAAAGAAAAGACAGGAAACGGCGTGTTGCTAGCAACAACTCAGAACCAAATCTAAAGGGAACGGAGCCTTCCAATGGCAGGGCCGGCGGAAGGGGACCCGTGGGCTGCAGTGGGCCGGTTGGAGAGTTCCCCCTCCTTATCTGTAAGGAAGGTCTGTTTTCATGCTGGGCGTCTTTCTAATGTGATCAGGCTTCTGCAGACGTGACAACCTGGCCAGCCCGTGTTAGAGCAGGGAGCTGCAGAGCCGTTGGGCACGGTCAGTTCCCTGATGATGCCTAGAAATGCAACCACAAAAGCCCCTTATTCGTCCCTGAGGGGGTGTGCTCTCCAGAGCCGCTGTGGGTGAGGGCAGGAGGGATGGATTCCCTGCTCTGTTCTCATTCAGATTCATGATCTTCACACTGATTCTCATGAAATATGTGCTTAAGGCACTGAAACCCTCTGATGGTTAAGAGCCAGGTATCGAGTGGTGAGCCAAGAGCTGTGTCCAGCTGCCTGGGAGGGAAGGCCCCATTTAAAGGGCTTGGGGGCTGGATGCTGGGTTTTCCAATGACTGTTTTCAAGGCTTGGATCCTGGCGTTTAATGGCCGTGAGGAAGGTTTAACTCCGTCTTCTCTTCCCCTTTCCCCACATCCTTGCACTGGGGGTCTCCTCAGCTCTTGCAGCGTGACAGCCACCTGCAGGTTCTCAGCGAGGGGCAGCTCCTTCAGATCAGACCCACCCGTGTCTCGGATTCAGGGCGCTACACCTGTCTCGCCACCAACCCTGTGGGCCAAGACAATAAGGACTTCAGTGTGCACGTTCAAGGTGAACCGCTGGTCACAGATCCAGGGTGTGCCTGCTGAGCCGAGCTGCGGAGGCGGCCAGGGAGCAGAAGAAATTCAGGAAGGGGAGCGCTAGATAGGGTGGGCAGTGGGTGCGATCACTGTGAATGTTTTGTATTCCACCCACAATGCAGTATGTTCAGGTGAAGCCCAAAGGGCCCAAGTAGCATTAAGTTGGGGTCAGAGTCTGATCTCTGCTGGGAGAGGCCCGAAGGGGTTGGGAATCCCAGTTGCCCTAGAGCAGCAACCAGCAGCTCCCACCCTTCCCAGCGCCCAGCACAAGAGCATGGCGTGAGGGGCCATGTCCCAGAATGCTTTCGGGAGGCTGGGTGGGGAGTAGTTCCGCAGCCGGGCTGTCAGTGGGGCTAATCCCTCCACACCAGAGCCTCTTGCGCCCGCTTCCCCAGCGTATTGCTGCTACTTGCTCTCTTCCAGTGCCCCCTGTGTTCCAGAGGCAGAGAAGTCCCAGCACGGCTTTGCAGAGCCACCACCAGCAGGAAGACCAGGCCAGAAGGGTGATAGAGCACCGGGAGGTGACCATCAACAGCCCGGCCTCCCTGTACTGTGACACGAATGCCATCCCGCCCCCGAAACTCACCTGGTACAAGGATGGAGAGCCCCTCTCCGCGGCGGAGGGGGTCTTAGTGTTGCTAGGTAACAAGCTAGGCTTATTGATGCTTGGTCAGATAACTCCAAGAGCTTCATTTAACCCCTTAACAACTGCCGGGTACCTACCATGCTCCTGGCCAGCTGAGAGTAGTCCAGATGTGCCCAGGTGATACACATCTGCTGTGTAGCACACATTCCAGGTGGACTCCGGAGGGCATGCAGTGTTCTGGCTGCCAGATGTTTTGGGTGTGCTCAGTTAAAGTGTCCAGTGCCTGCGTTGCCAGACCTTGCAGCGTGCCCATGTGACGTATGGCTGCTATCCTACAGGACATTCCAAGTGCCATACACCAGCTGTGCTGCCAGATGTTCAGGAAGCTCTGGTAATATCCCATGAAACGTACAACAGCAGCACCGGGGAGCATCCATGGAAATGTGACTGTCTCCCCAGAGGGAATCGCTGTGGTCATCTGCCTGCCCTTGTGATGTCTCACTGTGTTTCCTTTCTAAGCACCTGCTTCCTCCCTGGGTATGGTGCCCTTTGGAGCGTGGCAAAGGGACCAGTGAAGTGAGGGTGACTACCAGGCTCTAATGGCCTCAGGCCGGGACCCATTAGCTTTGTCTTATGGGCTCTCAGAGTGTGGGGGCAGGGGAGAGGATATGGCACATGCTGCCCCCAGAATGAGCTGTGTCACTGGCTGCACAGAGCCCATGTCTCTCCACAGAGCTTCCCCAAGCCCATGCCATGCCCAGGGCAGCTCACAGCTCTAGCTCTCTCCCTAGCAGAACCATGCTTCCCTAGGCGCCACTCCTGTCTCCCACTAGCTCTCTGTTGCCTGGCAGGTGGCCGTCTCCTGCAGATCCCTGCGGTCAGAGCCGAGGATGCCGGGCGGTACATGTGCCGGGCAGCCAATGAGGCAGGAGAGGACTGGCTGAACTACGAGTTGCTGGTGCTGTGTGAGTGTTCAGGGAGGATGTCGTAAGCGACGGGTCGTCACCTCTGGGTCCTGGTGGAAAGCAGAGCAGGACAGCACTGCAAGTGATCTTGAGCTGCCTCCTTCACCTGGGTCTCCCCAGTACCCCCTTGGGCTGGGCTGGGTACTCAAGGCAACTCCCTTCAGGAGCTGGCAAACCCTAGTAGGTGGTGTCCGTAATGGTGTGTGGACGGCGAAGTCTGGCCCCGTCCCCCAGCTCTTGACAGTCAGGTGTCTGAAGAGCATCAGCCCGAGCCATCGTCTGCAGAAAGGAGATGACCTGGCACAATGCTGTGGGCTGTGGAGAGGCTGGTGGGGGGGCTCATAATCATCTGTGTAATTTGTGCTGTGTCCATCCCTCTGTCTGTCCACGTGAGGTTCCACCACGTTCCCCCCACCGCACTGTGCTGGGCCCAGCCTGTCCCCGGCCTAGCGCAGGGCACAGTCTAGCCCCCCATGAACCCTCCCCCCACCACACCTTGCCAGCTCTTCCCCTGGCCAGTGCGGGGCCAAGCCCAGCCCCCAATGGAGTCCCCCCAGCCAGTCTGGGGCCCAGCCCAGCCCCCAGTGGAGCCTCCCCCCTGCCACACACAAACACCGCACCAGCCTCAGCCCCGTCCCTGACCAGAGTAGGGCCCAGCCAGGACCCCTTAATGGAGCCCTCCACCCTGCCAGCCCCAGTCCCTCCTCGGCCAGCACAGGGCCCAGCCCAGACCTCCCAGTGGAGCTCCTCCCCTGGCCAGCGTGGGGCCTGGCCTATGCACTTTGAATGTGTCCAGAGCTTTCTTGCAGGCCAGCTTCCAACTGCAAGCAGAGCTGCAACCGTGGCTCTAGTGAATAATAATGTGTATTGCTAGGGACTGGACAGACCAAAGCAGAGACAGGCCCTGCCCCAGACCGCACCATTCAGCACGGGAGGGAAGTCTGAGCTCTTGTCACGTTGGAATATCCCAGACAGTGTTGCCTAGTAGCTAGAGCACGGTATGGGGAGTCAGGACTCCTGGGTTCACTTCCCCGCTCTGAAGCTAACTCCCAGAGGCACTGGGCTGTTCTGGATAACAGAGCAGGAGGCAACTGATCTGCAGAACCTTTGGCTCAAGAGTGGGAGAACCGAAGGTCATTGAAGGATGACGGCTCTTGAGCCCCTGCCCTGGTGCTCCCTCCGCTTGAGAGGAAGGCCTGGTTCAGCCCCCTCCTCGCCAGCGGGGAGGGCTGAGAGACAAGCAGCCCCTATCTGCCCTGTTCTCTTCTGTCCCCAGCGGCCCCCGTGATCCGCGGGAGCGCGAAGGAGTCAGTAGAAGAGATGACGGTGGTTGCAAACAGCACAGCCCAGCTGAAGTGCGAAGTCACCGGGGACCCAGTGCCTGCAGTTACCTGGCTCCACCATGACTTGCCCTTGGCTGTCAGCCCTCGGCATCGGCTGCTGGAGGGTGGCAGGCTCCTGCAGGTCAGTGCTGTGCCCTGCGGGCTCTGTGGTGGGTGAGAAGCCGCAGCAAACACCCACTGTTGGAGGAGTTGGTGCATCTTCGCGTCTATCACCACTTGGGTGGGGAGTCCCGACTGACTTCACCCGCAGCCATGGAGAGGGTAGCAGCATAGTGCTGAAAGCTTACTGGGGCTTGCTTGCACCTGGCCCAGCTTCCTCCTTGGCAACCAAGCCGAACCCTGGGCTTGGCTGTTGTCCTGGGTCCTCTGGTGATGCCTGTGACTCCTCCTAGCCATATCAGCAGGTCTTTGTTTTCCCTCTGCAGGTGGCTTCAGTAGAGGTGGCAGATGCTGGCAGCTACGTGTGTGTGGCAGAGAATCAGCAGGGCTCTGCAGAGAAGCACTTCGCTCTCACCGTTCAGGGTAATTCCAATGCACCCTTTCCGAGAGGTGTCTATTGTTCCTTCTAGGTCACCCCCCTCGAGTCTTCCACACCGGCACCTGGTAACTCATCCTGATGAGTTTATTCCTAACCCCTTTCTCCAGCCATCCCGTTTTCTCCCTTACCTCCTCAGCAGGTGCCTAAAGCACCGCACATGGACAGACCTAGGGGTCCTGGAGGATGCCACGTGTCAGGCACCGCAGCCTCGGGGGGCTGGAAAGGACTCGGTGTAGCTCCTCCAGTGCCTGACCTATGGTTACCTAAGCTAGGGAGTCAGCTGTGGCTGTAACCCTCAGAGATACTGACCGAGGTGCGTTGCAGCAGGTTCTCACAGATGGAGGCACAAGGTCAGGTTGCAAAACCGTGGGTGCCAAAGAGCCCGGTTATAACTGCACACACAGACCAGGCAATTCTCATGCAAGTGTCTGGGTAGCTCCACAGTGAACACATGGGGCGGCAACTGCATGTTTTGCTGGTGAGGCTTTTGCTGGCAGGCTCGGACCCTTCTGCTTTTGCTCCACATAGTTCCAAATGGCCGGTGAGCCTCGGGCGCAGGGGCTGTGTCTTAGCGTAGGGGCTGCAGTTGCACCTTGTGCAGACATGCTGGGGGTGGGGAGGGGCTCCCTCTGATCTAATCAGGTGCCGGAGCAGTGAAGTCGAAGCAGCGCATTTCTCAGCACAGCCCAGCCTGCAGGTAGCCACCTCGGGTTCCAGCTGGGGTTGTCCAGCCTGGGCAGAAGAGCGTGCAGCTGCAGCCCCAGTGCTAACGCTAGCTCAGGCGTAGCTGTGTGAGCTGCGATCTCACCCCAGAACTGCAGCGCAGACCCATTCGGAGACGGTGCACGCACAGCACCTAGCACACTGAGGCTCCGCCTCTTGGAATCTCTGGGCGCGAGGTCATTCTAGCAACGACCCAACCATTCAGAACACAGTTCTGTGCTCGCTTGTCTCCCCAGGCCATGCCCCTTCCAAGCAGTTCTGCTCCCCAGTCTCTTAGCCCCAGGGTTAAGTCAGTGTGGGACATTTGTATTTCACTCTGCAAGGCCCAGGCAGGAGTACCCCGTCTCTGGCCTTCCACACTCCCCAGCTCCTGGCTGCTGTTTGCCATGCGCAAGCACCTGTCTTCTCAGTCCTTTTTGCTGCCTGTTGCTGTATCTGCCAGGCTGGTTTGCGCTCGGCATGTACAGCAGCCGGGTAAATGGGCAGATTTCTAATTGACATGGTTTGCTTGGGGGGGGGAGCAGTTCCACCAAGAATAAAAGGCGCCACCTCCGAAAACATCACTGCCGTCGTCAATAGCAGCCTCTCCCTCTCATGCGATGTCCTATCACATCCTGCTGCTGAGATCACATGGTACAAGGATGGCCAGACCCTGCCGCTCAGCAAGGAGGCTGTCCTCATCCCAGGTGTGTACAACTGCAAACCCAGACTGGATAATAATCAGTGACTCTCCTACCAGAGCCAGCTGGCTGCTTCCTGATAGGAGGTTTTATTGCTTATGGGGCCAGTAACATGCTTAATCAACTGATCCCTAGTACAGGGAGAGTAAGGCTGGATTTTTCAAATGAGTATAAGGGATTTAGGCACCCAGCTCCTACTGAGATTAATCCCATAGGCTGTCTTGAGAATCCCAGCCCAGAGTTCCCAGAACCGGGGATGCCCTCTGTCGTGCTCTCTGATGGATGAGGCTGCAGAAGTTCTCTCTTCTCTCCCTGTAACCAACAAGGAAAATTAACACTGCCCTGGCAGCTGAACTGCTGTGCTGACGGGTTTGAGTCTGTATCTCACAACCTCTCTGTGCCCAGTGCTCCCACAGAGCTCAGCACCAGTTCTGCTGGACAGGGAGTGAGAGAGATTCGCATATCCCCCCAGGCGCAGTGTGGGGAACAGGCTGGTGGGTGGATGTGGCCAGGTGCTAACCTAGAGGATGGAGCTGGGCATTGAGCCTCAGTCTACCTGCCGTTTCCTCGTTCCAGGTTCTCAGACCCTGCAGATCCCACATGTGCGGCTTTCCAGTGCAGGGAAGTACACCTGTGTGGCGCTGAATGCAGCTGGCAGAGATGAGAAGCTGTTTCTTCTCCGTGTTTACGGTGAGCAAAGGGTGTTGGGGCTCTGAGCCTCATCTGCTTCCTGTATTGTGAGCCAGCACCTTGCCCCTCAGCTATTCTAGCACCAGCAGATAACTAGGACTGAAGCTGCAATTTAGCTGCAGAGTGTGCAGTGCCGACCTAGGCCTTCAGCTCCCCACTGGCTCCAGGGGAGACCTAACCCTGATACAGGCCAGCTCTGTTCTAGCAGCAGCCTCGGGCTGCAACAGCGAGTACAAATGTCCTGTTCCTTACTGTGCTCTAACACACCACTTCGAGGTAGGCAGATGTGAGAACTGCTTGGCTCCTCATATTCCCCCACTGTCTGTATCTCGTCCTGTGCCGTAGACTCCCAACTCACGTGTAGGTTACATTCCTGGGAACCGCACATAAGTCAAATTTTGCATAAGTTGGGACAGGGATGGGGGAAGGGCGCTACTGCCTTTGGGTCCTCCCTGGGCCAGGGCTGCAAGTGGCGGAGGGGCTCACAGTAAGTCTGCTCATGGCACTCACCCTGCTGCCTGGCCCCCAGCTCCCGCAAACGGAGGGGAGCCGAGAAACTGACCGGTGCTGCTGTGCATGGCTCTGGGCTCCCTGCTGCTTATGGGAGTCGGGAGCCCAGCACAGCAGCCTCAGTTTCTCAGCGCCCGCAAGCAGAGGGGAGTTGGGAACCAGGTGCAGGTGCAGCTGCTCCTGGGAACTCGCGGGAGACAAGAAACTGACTGGCGCAGCAGCACTGGTTGCTTTCGACTCGTGTTATTCCAAGAATCGTGCAAGTCGAAATTGTGTAAGTTGGGGGTCTACTGTACTTAGATTGTCTGCTCTCCGGAGCAAGGAGTGACCCTCTGATCTGTACTTGTACGTTGCCCAGCCTGTGACTGAGGCTCTTGAGCGATACTGAAATGCAAATGCAATCATTATTATTGATCATAATGACACAGGTGCCTCCAGTGCTAAGATCTCTCAAAGCAGGGTGCTTTGGGAGCTTGACAGGAGACTGAATCCCTGTGGGCCGGATTTTCACAGGGCTTGCTTAGTTGCCCCAGCAACATTGTGGATGCAACAACTTGCAAGGGTGTGTGTGCATGATTTGTGCTTGCATGCATTAGTGCGGCTGCAGCTGGCTGCCTTTGGGAAGGTGGCTCTGTTCAGTTTTCATGACTAGGCTGTGCACCCAGGGACGTGTACAATGTGCACGCGTGGGGAAAGAGGTGTGGGGTCTTCACATTCGCTGTGGTGAGGGTAGCTCCCTAGAGATCTTGGAATTTCTCCATGGGCAGACTGTTCCTGTCTTCAGGCAACAGGCTGCCCCATCGTCCGGCACTACTAGAGCCTCCTGTTCATCTCTTTCTCTCCCTCTCTGGTAAAGTTCCCCCTGCCATCACCCAGCCCCCGGGAGGCCTGAAGGAGGTGGTGATGGTCCGTGCTGGACAGACTGCTGTTTTGCAATGTGAGACTGATGTGCTGCCAGAGCCGGTGGTCACTTGGTACAAGAACGGGCACCAGCTGGCCATGGGGAATGGCGCTCGGACCCAGCTGAGAGGGCAGAGGCTGGAGATCAAAAATGCCCAGGTATGGCTAGATGGTATCTGGAGAAACTATTCCAGCTCTTGCGCCTGTGTGTGAGATTCCAATGACCCCCTCCTTCACTCAGGTGTCGGATAAAGGGCTGTACAGCTGCAAAGTCAACAACGCGGCTGGGGAGTCGGAACAGACCTTCATGCTCGTCATCCAAAGTAAGAGAAGATGGGTCAAACCGCATGTCCTGTGCCGCTCTCTCCAGAGTCCGTCCCCATCCGGAGGCTTGGGGGCAGGGTTGGGAGAGGGGGCAGGTCAAAGCTGAGGTTAATTGGCAGATCTGGAAGTGGGAACAATACCAGCCCCTGCCTGCACTGTGCCCATCTCTGCCCTACTGCTTTGCTGGGGAAGTGTATCTGTGTCGAGCTTTCCCACAGAGGAGTGGTCGGGAGTAGAGCTGCCCGTTGCCGGTTCATGCTGCTGTAGATGGAGAAGTGGGTTTTCGACGTAGTGAATATTTGCGGGGAAAGCGTCTGTTTCCATACGTGATATATTGCAGGGAGGAGTCAAAAACCAGAAGGCTCAAAAACTCTCTTAATTTAGAAGTGCCGCCGCAGGGCCTCATGGGAGTTGTAGTTGTGGTGCTTTAGGCTTCTTTATGGGGTGGGCACCCTGCTAGACTTTGGGCTTGTCTTTGCAGCACCGCAGGGTACCAGGGTGTGACTGCAGGAGTGTGCCAAAATGGTTCATGCTGACTGCCACCTGCACACACTAAAAGATCCCTGGTTTGCGTTAACCTGGCCCTCTCTGCAATGGGCCTGCGCTAATGGGACACCAGCGGTGTAAACACAGTCCTCACCTCCCGTGACATATTTGCACCAAAGATGCACCAAGAGGGGAGACTGGGGTACATTGGGGGAGAGGTAATTCAGCCAGAGATCCTGGCTTGTGGGAGAACCAGGCAGCTGGAGGCAGTGCAGCGGCCAAACCATTTCTGATTTTGATTTTTGCGACATTTTTTTTTTCCAGAGGATAAATCCCCATTTTTCTGGCCAGTTCTAGTTCAAAGCTAGGTCAGGGCTGCAGGGCTGTGACCATGGGCGTGGTTAGTGCGGGGAGAGGACTGACACATGAGATGGGCCCATGGACTCCGCAAGCTGGATCTTGGTTAAAAAACCCCTCTCCTAAAACTTGAGAGCTTGCTGCTCTGGGGTTTATCTTCAGAGGCAGGCCGGGGTAAGTGTGAGCAGGCTCCCTGAGGCGGAGGATGCTAACAGCCCCCGTGCAGAGCCTCGGGGGAGCTTGCACCTGGGTTCTTTTCCTAGCACCGTTGCCTGCCTCAGTTTCCCCCTCTGTACGCTGGAGACAATGGCACTCATCCTGGCTCTGGGAACTCTGGGTGAAGGCTCTGAGTGGTGTTTACTGTGTGGCTGAGCTGGGAGGGGGCACTGCTCTTTCTGAATGTGATCTCAGCACATGCAGCAGGCTCCTGGTGTCTCTCAACTCCAGCTGCAGTGGCTGAGCCTTCGCATGCATTTGTCTTCTCTCCCGAAGTCCCCCCAGCCATCAAGAACCCGCAGCAGGAAACGGTCTACGGAGCCATGGGGAGTCCCCTCATTCTGACCTGCGAGGCAGTTGGTGTTCCCACTCCTTCCATCACCTGGCTGAAAGATGAGGCCCTGCTTGGTAAGGAAGACACTCTGCTGCACCAGCTGGCTTGACAGGCTGCTGTGGTAGTAGGGCTGGTGTTAGGTGAATGTCGTACATGCAGCTAGAGCTTCTAGCAGGGACGGGTGGTTTTTGGGTTTAACATACGGGACCATGGATGCAGACTTCTGGGTACGGTTCCTAGCTCTGATGCCTGCTTGCTTTGTGGTCAAGTGACTTTGTGCCTCAGTTTCCCACTCTCTAAAAGGGGCATTCCCCATTCACAGGTCCTGGGGGGAGGCTTGGCTCTTTGCGTGTGCTTTGAGATCTCAGGCAACGACAGAAGTGCCTATGGCAATTTTTGAAATTCACACTGTGGGGGTACTGTATATGGGGCAATCTCAGGAAACATTGAAGGCATGGTGTTTGTATGTGTTTCTCTTGGACTTGTGGGAAGCCTGGGGGACCTACTTGTGAAGCCGAAAGCGTGTGAACTCTGGTTCCCATGTGGCATTGCATCTCAGAGGTAGTGGAACTTGCTGAAGGGCATGCAAGTTAGATCCTTGCTGAATTAAAGTCTCTAGGTCATACAAATGCAAGTGCCTGGATATCTGGCTTCATTTGGGGTCACTCCAGTCCTGCTATGTTCAGCTTGAACTGTGGAATCCTTGGGAAACATCCTGAAAGCAGTAGGGGAAACACATTAGCATCTAAGGAGCCTAATCTTGGTTTTGTGCAGTGACTTTTTCATAGAATCATAGAATACTAGGACTGGAAGGGACCTGGAGAGGTCATCAAGTCCAGTCCTCTGCCCTCTTGGGAGGACCACGCATCTTCTATATCATCCCTTTCAGATATTTATCCAACCTGTTCTTGAATATCTCCAGTGATGGAGATACTACAACAAGCCTAGGCAATTTATTTCAGTGTTTAACCACCCTGATGGTTAGGAATTTTTTTTTCCTAACGTTCAACGTAAATCTCCCTTGCTGCGGTTTAAGCCCATGGCATCTTGTCATGTTATCAGAGGCCAAGGAGAATAATTTTCTCCCTCTTCCTTGTAACACCCTTTCAGGTACTTGAAAGCTGCTATCGTGCCCCTTCTCAGCTTTCTCTTTTCCAGACTAAACAAACTCAGTTCTTTTTATCTGCTCTCTTACGTTAAATTTTCTAGACCTTTAATCATTTTAGTTGCTTTTCTCTGGACTCTCTCCAGTTTCTCCACATCTCTTCTCAAATGTGGTGCCCAGAACTGGACACAATTCTCCAACTGAGACCTACTCAGCACGGCGTAGAGCAGAACAACTACTCACACCTTGTTCATGTCACTCCTGTTTATGCATCCCAGAATCATGTTGGCTTTTTTTGGAACAGCGTCACACTGTTGACTCATGCTCAGCTTGTGGCCCCTGACCCCTAGATCCCTTTGTGCAGTGCTCCTTCCTAGGCAGTCACTTCCCTTTTGCATGTGTGAAACGCATCGTTCCTCCCTAAGTGGAGTACTTTGCATTTGCCCTTATTAAACTTCATCCTGTTTACCCCAGACCATTTCTCCAGTCCACCCAGATCATTTTGAATTCTGATCCTCTCCCCCAGGGCACTTGCAGCCCCTCCCAGCTTGGCATCCTCTGCACACTTGATAAGCGTATTTATTCTCTGTGCCAATAGCTAAATCAAGGGTCAGCAACCTTTCCGAGGCGGAGTGCTGAAGTTTGACCTCTTGACCTCTATGTACGGTCCCAGCGCTGGAGATACTTTTGAAAGTCACTAATAGTCTTATTGACAACAGCTTCATTAATCAATAAATGAAGGTGCAGAGCTTTACCGTGCAGGGGGTGGTTGGGAGCATTAGCTGGTCTTTTGTTAAGCCACAGGCGACATGGCTTTGAGCCAGCTCCCAGCCGCCTCTGGGAGGAGGCACGGGGCTGAGCTCCTGCCTCACGTGCTGATGAAAATCGACTCGCCTGCCACTCTTGGCACCCGGGCTGAGGGTTGCTGACTCCTGAGCTAAATCATTGGTGAAGATATTGAACAGAACTGGCCCCTGTGGAATCCCCCTTGTTCTTCCCTTCCAGCATGACTGTGAATCATTAATAACTGCTCTCTGGGAATGGTTATCCAGCCAGGTAACGCGCTGGGAGATCAGTTGAACTGGGGTCCCTGTGTTACACGTCTGTAAGCAAAAATTTACAGCACTGGGCAGTACAACTGAGTCACCCCAGGATGAGTGAGAGGAGACCCAAGTCCCGCTCGTGGGAGTGCCAGCAGGAGATGCGGGAACACTGGTTCCCAGAGGCGGGGGTTGGCCGAGCGGCTGTTCCACCTTGCAAGCCCAAGGGAACCGTGCGTTTTATTTCCCCTGCAGAGAGCAGCATGGAGCAGGGAGTGGTGTCCCGAGGCAGCCAGCTGCAGATTGGCCGCTTGCAGCCTTTTCATGGGGGCCGGTACACCTGCCTGGCACAAAGCCCTGAGGCAGAGGCACGCAAAGAGTTTGTTGTCTCCGTGCAAGGTAGGCCCACTGGGGTGCTGCAGGCTGCATTCGCGTGGCATGGAGATGGGTCGGCTGGGGGAGCCGGGCCGTAGGGATGGGTCGGCTGGGGGAGCCGGGCCGTAAATATGGGTTGGCTGGGGGAGCCAGGCTGTGGGGATGGGTCGGCTGGGGGAGCCGGGCCGTGGGGATGGGTTGGCAGGGGGAGCCGGGCTACGGGGATGGGTCGGCTGGGGGAGCCGGGCCGTAGGGATGGGTCGGCTGCGGGAGCTGGGCTGTAAAGACGGGTCGGCTGGGGGAGCCGGGCCGTGGGGATGGGTCGGCGGGGGGAGCTGGGCTGTAAAGAGGTCAGGTGATTCCTCTGCTCTCCACTCACATTCTCCTCTCTTCACTCAGTGGCTCCCAGAATCCTCACTGCTGCCGTCCCCAGTGAGCACAACGCCCTGGAGGGTGCGGGGGTGAAGCTGGAGTGTGAGGTGGAAGGACACCCGGCTCCGGAAGTCACTTGGCTGAAGGATGGGAGACCTCTGGAACTGCAGACAGCCCCTCGCCTCCAGTACGCCTCCTGCTATGGCGCTGGTGGTGCCGAGGGGCAGTGTGCAGTGCCACTCGAGAAAGCAAACACAATGGCGGACACTAGGGAAGGGCTAGACTAGAGAATAAGACAGAGAATATTGTGTTGCCTCTATATAAATCCATGGTTGGCCCCGTCCTGCGTCCCGACCTGGTCACCCCTTCTCAAAAAAGATAGGTTAGAACTGGGAAAGGGTAAGAAAGGTGATGGAGGGTTTGGAAGAGCTTCTGTAAGAGGGGAAATTAATCAAGCTGGGGCTGTTTAGCTTGGAAAAGAGATGACTAAGGGGGAATGTGGCAGAGGTCTAGACAATCATGCCCGGTGTGGCGAAAATAAATAAGGGAGCATTATTTAAATAACACAAGTACCCGGGGTCACCCAATGAAATGGATAGGCAGCGGGTTTAAAACGCACAAAAGGAAGTATTTCTTCACACAAAGCAGTCAACCTGAGGGGCTCCTTGGCGGGGGATGTTGTGAAGACCGGGACTTTAACAGCATACAGAAAAGAACTAGTTAGATTCAAGGATGGGTCCATCAATGGTTATCAGCCAGGATGGGCTTGGAGGAAAAGCCATGCTCTTATGCCTGGGACTTGCCCTCTGAGGCTATGTGTACACGGCAGAGCTGTTTATGGATATCTGTGAAACACGCCCGCTATTTTGAAATATTTTTCGGAAGTGAGGGCGCGCTGTTTTGGCATCGCCGTACACCTCGCTGCAGGAAGAGTAAGGGATGCTTCGAAATAGCGCTTTAGTGTGAGCTACACGTAACAAGCTACCCAGTTTGCACAGTGCAAATTGCATTGGTTATTGTGAGTTCAGGCTGTTGTGGGGACGTAGCCTGAATGTCCCAAATGAGTGCTGCCCATAAGAGGCAGCGCAGCCGGGTACATAATGTGCCGGAGTGGCACTTGGGGGCCTGGGGTTTGATGCCTTGTGCCCCAGTAAAACAGCCCAGGGCTGGTGGTGCTGCCCTTGCTTGTAAGGCATTGTGAATAGTACTGTGGAATGTGCTGCATCAGAGCTGGGGCTGTATTCATGCCCAAAGCTGCCACTCCTGGGCAGGGCGGACTCCTTCATTTCCAAAGCATTTGCTAGCTGATCTTCCTCCCAGGAGCAGGCCCGGGTAGCTCCCCAGCCTGCAGCCCTTAGTCCATGGCTTTGGCAAGAGGCAGCTTGCGGATTCCCACCATTTAATGCCTTGGAGCTATTGCCGGTAGGTTCTGGCCAGCCTCAGTGCGGGCTGAAGGGAAGCTGGCTCCTGGGGCGAGCTGCAAAGGCGGCCCTGCTCTTTGCATTCCTGCTGGGCCAATCTGCCGTAAGCGTGATGTGCGTCCCTCGTGGGATGTTCGTTGTCTAGCAGGTACCAGGCTTGGCTGTGGTTGGGAGGCAACCCAAGCTGGTTCCACTTCAACACAGCAGTCTTGGGCGTGGTGCTCTTGACTGAGCCTTGTCTAATGCTCTCCTGTCCCGGTTCGCAGTCCCATTGCCAGTTGTGTGTGTGAGTTCCCCCCGGCACACCCTGAGCACATGAGAGATCTGGGTGTGCTGCTTGCACGCCACCTGCCGGGCTCCATGTCAGGAAGGCCCAGGGGATTCTTGTGGGGCGTGTCCCACAAAGATCAGTGCCGCATCTGTCTCACAGCTCTCAGCCAACCTGCAGAAGTCCTTGCTGGAGGATGTTGCAAAGGCCCAGACTGTAACCTACCTAGTTCACAAAAATCCGAGTTGAATTTCTGGGGGGAGGTCCCTGAATGGCCATCAGCAAGGCTGGGCAGGGACACCATAATTTTCGTTGAGTGCACATGCAGCGCAGGTGGCTGGCTCCAGGAAGGATAGTGCTCGGTAGCACTCTAGGAGTTAATCCTTCCTTCCTGGTGGGATGGGCTTGTTCTTTCCTGTTGCAGGTTCCATGCGAAGGCCAGGCCATGGTGGCTGGGAGGTGGCCCTGGTGGGTTCTGCTGACTCCTGAGTCTCTTCTCTGTGTGCGCAGGCTGTCTCCAGATGGCAGCTCCTTGCTCCTCGTGGGGGTGCAGGCGTCTGACTCAGGGGCGTACACGTGCCTGGCTCAGAACAGGGCAGGAGAGGACACCAAGCTCCACGTGCTGAACGTCCTGGGTGAGTGACGCGTGCTGAGTGGCACTCAGCCCAGGCAGAGTTTGCTGGTGGGCAGGGGGCAAAGCCCTGCTGCCGAGATTACCCTGCTCAGTGCCGATCCCTTCTCCCCCCCTCAGTTCCTCCGACCATCGAGAGAAGCACCAACGACTCGGAGGTCATCCGCAGTGTGCCCTTGGGGCTGGTTACCGTGGAGTGCCATGCCCAGGGCTCCCCTCCCTTGCACATCAGCTGGCTGAGGGACGGACTGCCCCTCCCTCTCTCGCCCCGAGTCAGGCTGCTCTCCGCAGGACGCATCCTCAGGTAAAGGAAAATGTTCCCAGGATGCTTTCTGCTCTGGCCAAACCCTCCCCTGTACATGTGCACTCTTGTGCCTGGCTCCTGCTGCCCACTCCAGAGATGGCTGCATTTCAGTGCAGTGCTGAACATTAAAGGGCCTAATTTTCAGAGGTGCTGGGGATACAGCAGGGCCGCAAGTTCAGCCCGCAGTCTGTAAGGGCAGGTAATTTGGAAAGTCAGCCATGTGTGCTAGCTGTCCTAGGGCAGGGCCATCACAGGGCGTGGGCTCAGAGTGCTGGCCTTAGAGAGCTCTGTATTGATTCATCACCCTCACCCTCCGCTCCCCACCCTGGGAGTTAGGATTTCGCCAGTGCAGGACTCAGACACTGGAATCTACACCTGCGTTGCATCCAGCTGGGCAGGAGTAGCTGAGCGAAGCTTCGTCCTGCAGATCCAGGGTAGGAGCGGAATGGCCCCTGGGTGAGCAAAGGGGCTGCTGGGGAGGTCAGAGACTCGGGTGTGGGGGCAGGAGGCGGCTGGGGTGAGACAGGAAAGATCGGGAGTGAACCAGCTTCACTTGTCAGCTGGAAAAAGGTGAAGGCCTGGCGGGAGGTCTTGGGTGATTCAGAGGATGGGGAAAGAAACGACTGGGAGAAACGGGGGAAGGGTGGGGAGAATCTGGCTGCATGCTGCTCTGAGGGGAGGCGAGTTAGCATGTGGGAGGTCACTGGGGAGAAATGAGCCCAGGGAGACGCAGGATGCGATGGGGAATCCACATGCCAGTGATCATGGAGGGAGATTGCCAGAGTGATGCTGGCTGGAGACAAGAGACACAGAATCATAGACTCCTAGGGCTGGAAGGGATCTCAGGAGGTCATTGACTCCAGTCCCCTGCCCAAAGCAGGATCAACCCCAACTAAATCAACCCAGCCAGAACTTTGTCAAGCTGGGACTTAAAAACTTCTAGGGATGGTCATTCCACCTCTAAGTAACGTATTCCAGCACTTCACCAGCCTCCTGGTGAAACAGTTTTTCCTAACGACCAACCTACACCTCCTGTTCTGTAACTTGAGACCATTGCTCCTTGTTCTGCCACCCCTCACTGCTGAGAACAGCCCCTCTCCATCATCTTCAGAGCCCGTCTGCAGGAAGCTGAAGGCTACTATCAAATCACCCCTCACTCTTCTCTTCTGCAAACTAAATAAGCCCAAATCCCTCAGCCTCTCCTCGTAGGTCATGTGCTCCAGCCTCCTAATCATTTTCGTTGCCCTCCACTGGACACTTTTCAATGCATCCGCAACCTTTCTGTACTGCAGGGCCCAGAACTGGATGCAATACTCCAGATGTGGCCTCACCAGTGCCGAATAGACAGGAATAATAATTTGTCTGGATCCTCCAGAAATGCTCCTCCCAATGCACCCAATATGCCACTAGCCTTCTTGTCTACAAGGAGACACTGCGGACTCCATACCCAGCTTCTCATCCACTTTAATCCCCCGGGCCTTTTCTGCTGCACTGCTGCTTAGCCAGTTGATCCCCAACCCGTAACAGCGCTTGGGATTCTTCCGTCCCCAGCGCAGGACTCTGCACTTGTCCTTGTTGAACCTCTTCAGATTTTTTTTCACCAAATCCTCCAATTTGTCTGGACCCTGTCCTCGAACATATCTACTTGTCCCCCTAGCTTGTCTGCACATTTGCTGAGGGTGCAATTCATCCCCTCATCCAGGTTATGAATAAAGATGTAGAACAGTACTGGCCCTAGAACCCGTCTCTGGGGAACTCCGCTTGAAACTGACCACCAACCAGAAACCAGACATAGAGCCATTGATCGCTACCTGTTGGGCCTGATCATCTAACCAGCTTTCCATTCACCTTACAGTCCTTATATCCAGTACGTAGTTCCTCAACTTGCAGGCAAGACTGTTGTGGGAGACTGTATCAAAAGCTTTGCTAAAGTCAAGGTATGTCACATGCATCAACTTCCTCAAGTCCACAGAGCGACTTACTTCATCATAAAAGCTGATCAGATTGTTCAGGCGTGACTTGCCCTTGGTGAATCCATGTTGACTATTCCTGATTATTTTCCCGTCTTCCAAGTGCTTCACGACGGATTCTTTGAGGCTCCCCCCTATGATTTTTCCAGGGGCTGAGGTAAGGTTGACCATTCTATAGTTCTCTGGATTGTCGTCTTTTCCTTTTCTGGACATGGGTGCTGTATTTGTCTTTTTCCAATCCACTCCGGCCGCTCATGATTTCCATGTTTTCAAAGATAATGGCCAAAGGCTCCGCAGTATCATTTGGCAATTCCCTCAGCACCCTTGGGTGCATTAAATCCAGACTCGTGGATCTGTATGCGTCTAGATTTTCTAAATAGCTTTTAACCTGTTCTTTCCCCGCTGATGGCTACCCACCTCCTTCTCATACTGCATTGCTGTGTGCCATAGTCTGGGAGCTGACCTTGCCTGTGAAGACAGAGGCAAAAAAACGCATTGAGTACTTCAGCCTTTCCCACATCATCTGTCACCAGGTTACCTCCCTCATCCAGTCACAGCCCCACAGGCTCCCTGATAACCCTCTTATTGTTAACATGCCTGTAGAAACCCTTCTTGTTACTCTTCACATCCCTTCCTAGATGCAGTTCTAGTTGTGCTTTTGCCTTGCTGATCCCCCCCCAGCATTCTCCAGCCATATATTTATACTTCTTCTTAGTCAGCTGTCCAAGTTTCCACTTCTTATAGGCATCCTTTTTGAGTTTAAGCTCACCAAGGATTTCCCTGGGAAGACAAATTGGTTGCCTCCCCTATTTGCTTTTCTTACTGCGCATCGGGGTGCTTTGTTCCTGGGCTTTCAATAAGCCTTCTTTAAAATCCTGCCCCCAGCCAGGTCTGTCTGGAGGATAGAGGAGTGGCAGGGCATAGGGCAGGGGGCAGGCCCAAGACACAGCCAGTGGGCTGCGTGTCAGAGGCTGTTTGGGGGTGTCTCCACTCACTGTGAATGGTGCTCGGCAGAGCCACGTTTTGTTCTGCTGCTTGGGCAGCCTCTCCCCACTCCCACCCCCTGCACATGCTGGCAGCATCCCGGGTTGGGTCTGGAGCCGCGCCTCTCTGGAGAAGCAGGAGCCACCAGGAGTGAGGCGGGGGTGAAGGTGGGAGCTGAACATGACAGACGAGGCTTTCTCTGGCCCCAGTAACAGACACCTGCTGCTTCTGCCTCCCCCAGTGCCTCCAACCCTAGAGCCCTCGGAGGGCAGCGAGGCCATGACTGCTGTGACAGACTCAGCTGTGACCTTCACCTGTGCAGCCAGTGGGTTGCCGCTGCCCACGCTGACCTGGCTGAAGGACAACGAGCCCCTGACTCTGCAAAACAACTTGGTGCCCAACGGCCTGAGCACCAGGCTGCATCTGGAGTCGGTGCAGCCTGCCGATTCGGGCGTTTACTCCTGCGTGGCTCAGAACGAGGCCGGGGAAGTGAGCAAACACTTCCATCTCTCTGTCGTGGGTACGTGCCTGGGTGGCCTGTTGGCAAGCAGGGGGTAGGGGGCAGGAGGGATGGGAGAGGGGCAAGGAGTCTGGACTTGGGGGGCAAGATGCCCTGTCCTAGGTAATGGGGGTCTCGGCTCCAGGCCCGTGGAAGGGGCAGAGCCTCACGCAGAAGGGGTGGGGCGGGGTGAGGGGAGCTATCCCTCAGCCCCATCCGGCATGTGATCCGCCTCCCCCACCCCACCCTTAGCACTGCACAGACAGCGCTGACCAGGGCTGCTGCAGCGATTTAAAGGGCCCACAGCCCCAGATCCTTGGCATGCCTGGCCCCTGGGCGGCTGCTCCTGTTGGTGGCCCTGCCCAGTCACTTCTCTCGGCAGCCCAATGCCCGCTTTGACTCTGCTTTTCCACACTGCGGGCCAGCTCTAGCACACCCCCGCCCAGGCCCAAGGAGGACATCCCCCTCGTCTGCCCACCGCCCAGGCCCTTGTCCAGAGCCTGGGCGGTGAGCTCAGCCCCAACCTGCCTTGCAGAGCCCCCGCACCTGGAGGATCTGGCTGAACCCATGGAGGTTGCCGCCGCCATCGGCAAGCCCTTAGAATTGCGGTGCCCGGTGGCTGGCGTCCCCACCCCCAGCGTCACCTGGGAGAAGGACGGGTGGCTGCTTGCCGGGCCCGGGACAGTGGCCAGGAATGGGAGCTCCCTGCGGATCGAGAGCGTGCAGGTGGGGGGCTTCTCCCCTTCCTTCCCTGTCTCCCGCCCTGAGCTTCCCCCTGACCTGTCCCTTCCTTCTGGCCTCCCTCAGGCAGATGATGCCGGCTTGTACACCTGCCTGGCTGCGAGCCCTGCGGGAGAAGACGGCAGGAGCTTCCGGGTCAAGACACAAGGTACCATGGCACTGCTGGCAGCTGGAAAGCAGGTGGTAGCACAGCAGCAGCCAACCATGTGCCTGCGCTGCCCTCAGGAGCGACTCCTGCTCCTGGGAGAGTCGGGCCATGGGTGCAGGGCAGAGGCCCCATCCACCTCTAGCAGCGGTGGGTGGGTGGGTGGGTGAGCTTCCGCGGCTGGAATCCCTTTGTCCAGGGTGGGGAACGGCTGTCTGGGAATGGGACGGTTCGAATGGCAAAATGCAGGGCTGGGCCCCATCTTTGTGGGCGCAGGACTAGAGCCGCTGGAAAGCAGCTGTGGGCAGGCAGGGCCGGGCTAGAGGGTCACCCCACCTCTAGGTAACGCATTCCAGTGCTTCACCGCCCTCCTGGTGAGAGAGTTTTTCCTAACAGCCAACCTCCATCTCCTGCTCTGTAAGGTGAGACCCTTGTCCTGCCATCCCTCACTGCTGAGAACAGACGCTCCCCATCTCTTAGAGTTGGAGAGTTGGAAGACGTAGGTCCTGGCCTCTCAAGTGCCCACCTTCTGGGTCAGCAATGGGACAGGCTGAGGTGGAAGAGAAAGGGGGATGTCCCGCCTTTCCCGTGGCCATGGGACTGGGGACAGTGGAGCAGCGGGGGCTGGGGCGTTTCTGGGCATGGCGGGTAGGTGGGAGTTGCTGCGACGGGACTGCACCCTCTCTCTGGCGCTCTCAGCCGTGCGGGCACGTGATCCCCCTTCAGCACGTGCCCTTGGCTTGCCCCCTGCAGCACCTGCTGACGCTTCGGGCTCCGGCAGGACGCGCTCTGTCACCGCACTGGCCGGTGGGCAGCTCACCCTGGAGTGCCCTGCGGACGCTGCCCTGCCGCCCCGCATCGAGTGGCATCGAGGGGGAGCCCTGCTGCAGGTGTGTGCCTGGGGGTTTACTGGCTCTCGTGGGTGCCAGGCTGGGCATGCACGGTGAGGACGTTGGTGGCAGGGGCTGGCATTCCAGGGAGGTGGCGCTGACTCCCCAAAACACCTTCTGGGCTGCTTCAGGGCCCAAGAGATTTCCTCCCACTGCTGGGGGCTTGGCCAACACACCAGGCGGCTTCCTGCCGCTGCCCTCGGCATCCCTGCCCGGTGCATGTGTCCGTTTGGTCACCCGCTGGGACGTCGGCCCAAGGCCACTGGGCTCTTTGCCCATGAAGCCTGTGGTGTCCGGAGGCCTGGGCGGTGCTGCTGAGGGCCTTGTCTCTGGATGCTGGCAGGAGGATGCCCGCGTGCGGTTTCTGGCCCAGGGGCGCTTCCTGCAGATCCAGGCCTTGGCAGTGCCAGACGGCGGAGAATACAGCTGCATGGCCAGCAGTGTGCTGGGGAGAACCAGCCTGCGCTTCCATCTGGAGATCCACAGTGAGCAGAGCCTCCGGGGCCTGTGGGGAGGCGGGAGCCCCAGCTGCTGTCAGTCCCTGGGCTCCATGGCAGGCGGTGGAGCAGAGCTGAGTCAGAGTCTCAGGCGCTCGCTCTTCTTCCTGGAGCTGGGTCGGTGGGATACACTGTGGGCCGGGCTCCTGTTTCTGCCATAAGGAGGGCAGTGGGCAGGCTCCGGGCGTCCCTCCTTTACCCTCTCCTGGCATTGGCCGGGCGAATCCACGTGCAGAGTGTTCTGCCTGCCTTCCTCCCACTTTGCCAGTCCCGACTCACCCTCTCCACTGCTGCTGGCTGGGCCCCTGCCCCCGCCCCCCGGGTTCTCCCCCTCCGGCCTTGGCTGGCTCAGATTCAGTCTCTCTGCTCACCAGCCCATTTCCTTCCCCTCCTTAGTGCAAACAGCCTCTTCTCAGCCTGCTCCGCTCTGCCACCCTAATCCCAGCTGCCAAGGAACGAGGCCCCCACTGGTTTAGTTATTCAGACCCAGCCAGGGCTACCTAGGAGGAAGGGAGGCCGTCAGACCCCCTGGCCCCAAAACCTCCCTCCATGTCTCTTCCTCCCCTGCCATGGCACGTGGCTAGCAGAAGGGGCCTGGTGGTGCCCACAGGCAGAGCCGCTAAGCACAAATTCCACAGCTTCTCTTAGTGTTGTTTTCCAACCCCCTCCCGGGGATCGTTTCGTTGCAGCCACCCCTGTGATAAAGCCGGGCCCCTCGGCTGTGAGTGCCGCCGTGAATGAGTCTGCTCGGCTGCCCTGCACGTCGGAGGGGCTGCCCACGCCTCAGCTCACGTGGAGAAAGGATGGCCGGCTCCTCCAGCCAGCTGGGCACCCCAGGTACGGAACCCACTGTACTGCCAGCTGGGCACCCCGGGTACAGAGCCTGCTGTGCTGCCAGCTGGGCACCCCAGGTACGGAACCCACTGTACTGCCAGCTGGGCACCCCGGGTACAGAGCCTGCTGTGCTGCCAGCTGGGCACCCCAGGTACGGAACCCACTGTACTGCCAGCTGGGCACCCCGGGTACAGAGCCTGCTGTGCTGCCAGCTGGGCACCCCAGGTACAGAGCCTGCTGTGCTGCCAGCTGGGCACCCCGGGTACAGAGCCTGCTGTGCTGCCAGCTGGGCACCCCAGGTACAGAGCCTGCTGTGCTGCCAGCTGGGCACCCCAGGTAAAGAGCCTGCTGTGCTGCCAGCTGGGCACCCCGGGTACAGAGCCTGCTGTGCTGCCAGCTGGGCACCCCGGGTACAGAGCCTGCTGTGCTGCCAGCTGGGCACCCCGGGTACAGAGCCTGCTGTGCTGCCAGCTGGGCACCCCAGGTACAGAGCCTGCTGTGCTGCCAGCTGGGCACCCCAGGTACAGAGCCTGCTGTGCTGTGAACTGGGCACCCCAGCTGTGCGAGCCGGCTCCTCCAGCCAGCTGGGCACCCCAGGTACGTGAGGCTGCCATGCCGCCAGCTGGGGCCAGGACCATTCCACAGCCAAGATCTGCCGTCACCACCTGTGTTTGAAGCTGTCTGTGGGAAAGCAGCCGCTTCCCATCTGTTTTATCCGTGGAGTCGAATGCAGCCCTGTGAGCTCTGGCAAGTAACTGGTCTGCTGTGCTGGCCAGCCCCTCGCCGAGGGTGAGGAGTGGAGCCTTGCAAGGCCTACATGAGCTGGGGGGTTTATTACCCCCATTCGCTGCGGGGAGCTGCAGCCCTGGAAGATGAAGGGATTTGCTGAGGGTCCCATGGCAGGTCCATGGCCAAGTTGTGAACAAAGCCAGTGCCCTGACTCATAGTCCTGTGCTTGGGCCGTTCCTCTGGGCAGGTGGCCACCTCTGGGCTGGCCTAGGCCAGTAAGCGTTCTCCTCTTCCTCGACGGCCATTTTCCAAGTTGTCTGATGCTTTCCCTCAATGAGGCATTAAGCCGACCTGGTCGGTGGCCTGATGGACTCACCCCCCTCCTCAGGTTGGAGCTTCTGTCGGACGGCTCCCTGCGAATAGACCCAGTTCAGGTCCAGGATGCAGGACATTACCTCTGCGTGGCCTCCAGCCCTGCAGGGTCTGACCGACGGGGCCTGGACCTCCAAGTCTTAGGTAAGGGAGTGCAAGGAGAGCGGGAGGGAGCTGGGGATGCGGCAGGACCCTGAGAGCCCAGCGTGCGGGATTTGGATCCAGCTATGCTGCATGGGTCTCCGACAGCCTCTGCTCTGGACACCACCATCTCCTTTTCCCTGGATGTGCCGGCTTCTCCCCTCCTCTTTGTTCCCAGGGCTCCCCCTGCCTCCTGCTGGGCTGGCCTAAGCCTCGGTGCTCCCCCACCCTTAAGGCTGCCTGCCTCCAGCAATGCCTCTGGCTGGCTGGGATCTACCCCAGAACTGACCGCCTGTCTCTGCTCCTTGCCAGTCCTTCCGACCATTGCTCCGGGGCCCTCCAACCTCACCCTGATGGCCCACAGCCCAGCCACACTCGCTTGTGAAGCTACCGGCCTCCCCAAGCCCCAAGTGACCTGGAAAAAAAATGGGCAACCCCTGAACATGGCCCTTCCGCGGAGCCCCTACAGGTACCGGCGCTGTGCTTATCCTGCCTGCTGCGGCGGGGTTGGCATCGGGGAAATGTGCAGCTGCCTTTTGCAGAGCGCGTAGGCCCTGGCCCTGGCCCTGTCTGTCCTGGCAGCTGCTGTGATCAGGCGCTGGGGCGTGGCTGAGCTCAGCGGAGCTGGTTCGGGTCCTGCGTTTGTGACTCCCCCGCCCTCCCTCCCCCTGTCCTAGGTTGCTGCCCTCTGGCTCCCTGCTGATCTCCAGCCCCAGCCCCCAGGACACGGCGCAGTTCGAGTGCATCGTGAGGAACCCCGCGGGAGAGGCCCACAGGCTCTTGGCTGTTGTCGTGCGTGGTGAGTGGCTCTCGGGCATGCAGGGACTCGCCCTGGGATGGGCTTTCCGTTCCCCCGGGGACAAACAGCTGACTGAGCTCCAGCCTGCGCCCCCCTGGCATGAGCGAGGACAGGGCCGTTCTCTGGCAGGCACGCTGGGGGAGCCTGCAGGATGCAGGGCTATGCGCTTTAGAGCCGTGCATGCCGCTGCAGCAGCTCCTGCTGTGGTTGCCAGTTCAATCCCTGGTGTGTCAGCCCCGCCTGGCGGCCCTCGCGTGTGCTACCGGCGCCTCCGCTCCACGCCCAGAGGCTGCGCTCTCCTCTGCACAGCCCTGCTCACCTTGGCTCTCGCCATCTGCAGTCCCCCCGGCCATTGCCGATGACCGCACGGACTTCACAGCTGCCCGGCTGTCCCCGGCCGTCCTGACCTGCTATGCCTCCGGGGTGCCAGCGCCAGTTGTGTCCTGGAGCAAAGATGGAGCCCAGCTGGGCAAGCGAGGCAGCGGGTACCGCGTCTTGCCAACAGGTATCAGGGACACCACGAGCAGGCGTGTTGGGGGGAGAGCAGCATGTTGCCTTCCCAGCGGGGATCCCATTCGCCTCCCCCTCAGCGGCTGACTGTTCCTGTTCCTAGGGGCTTTGGAGATCAGCCGTGCTCTGCCAGTTCATGCCGGGCGCTACACCTGCACGGCCAGGAACCCTGCCGGCGTGGCACACAAGCACGTCCTACTGACCGTGCAAGGTACAGGCTGCAGGCTGGGGGAGGAAGACGCCAGCCCCCACGAGTGGGGAGGGGGGATGGTTGTGAGAGAGCACACCAGCTGGCAGGGCCATGGAGGAGCCGGTCTGGGGGTACTAACCATGGCCAGCTGGAGGCTGGGAGAGCAGCTGGGTCGCACCCTGTGCAGGAGACCTTGTGAAATGCACCCTGGCTGGAGGAGGAGGAGGCTCAGGCACTGTTCCCCTCTTGCTTGCAGAGTCCCCTGTGGTGAAGCCCCTCCCCAGCTTGGTGCAGGTGAGGGTCAACGCTGCTGTGGTCTTGCCCTGCGAGGCCTCCGGGATCCCCCGCCCGGTGATCACGTGGCAGAAGGAAGGGATCCACATACCAGCCGGTGAGCGAGGGTGCAGCCGAGCCCAGAACTGGCACGCGGGATCTGCAGCAGCCTCCCCTGCCCTCACTTGGGAGGGGCCCGCGATGCTGCTGGGGCTTAGCGCTGCCACACCAGGCTCTGCCGGAGTGGAAGTGACCTGGACAGCAAAGGGCCTGAAGGCCTTCCCCATCCCCTGTCCTGCTGCCCTAACCCCCCGGTTCCCATTCACGGCTGCAGCACTGGGAGGCCCTCTGCTTGGTGCCCTGCAGCGCGGTGTCAGAGGCCAGCGGGGGCCCCGTCAGCCAGCCGAGCTGGAAATGGGGGCAGCTGGCACCCCTCGGCCCTGGTGTCCTTGCTAAGCGCCCTCTGGAGTCTGCCTTCGTCTGCTGTCTCGGAGCTCCAGGGGTTCTTCACTTGTGGAGCTAAGCTGGAGTGGCCCAACCTTCTCCCAGCGGGGGCCGCACGGCAATTTTTACATGTTCCAGGGGCTGAACAGAAAATAGTCCCAAACCTGCTCCCCCAGCCCCAGGCTTAACCCCTCTCAGCCCCAAACCCAGGATTAACCTACCTCAGTGCACTGCTGCTGCTCTTTCACTGAGCTGCCCCTGCCCCCCTCCTCGGCATGGCTGCGCAGCTCCCCCCAGCCCTCCTGCTCCCCCCACGTACAGCACAGGCAGCTCTCTGCCCTGCCATGCTGAACTAACGAGACTCAATTTAGTTCATTTAACAGCCAGGTCCCTCCCACTGCCCTGCCAGGCATTAAACCAATTAAATTGAGTTCCATCCTTTCAGCGTGGCAGGGCAGAGAGCTGGAGGGGAAATCAGGCAGCAGCGTTCGGAGCCACAAATGGCTCCTTAAAGAGCCCCAGGCTGCTCGGGACTTGCTGGTTGCTGACTCCACACCCCACAGCCGGCTATCAAAATGGCGCCACTGCCAGCTCCGCTGGCCGGATGAAAAGGCTCCATGGGCTGGATTCTTGCCCTTGGGCCATGTGTTGGGCACCCCTGAGCCAAGCCATTGTGGGCTGCCTCAGCACAGGCTGCACGTGACGTGTGTGGAAGACATGGTTGCTGTGCGTAGTCTAGTCTGTCAGACGGGCATTAAGGTCAGTTGGCTGCCAGCCATCCCGCTTCAGTTCCACCACGTCCCTTCTCTCTCTGATCTTTGCTTCTTGGTGGCAGGTGCCGGTTTCAAGGTGCTCCCCAATGGGCATCTGCATCTGTCCCGGGCCTCTGTGGAGGACGCTGGGATTTATCTGTGTGTTGCTCAGAACCCTTCAGGCACAGCACTGGGGAAGACCAGGCTGATTGTGCAAGGTAGGAGTGTGCGAGGGCACCCACGCCTTGGTGCAAAGCCAGGGCCGCATGTGAAACACAGAGAGCCGGGAGATACCCCATAGCGTGTGTGTCCCACTGATCTGGGGAGGGGGCGAGGATAATAAAACCATCTTAGGGGGCTGGGACTCAGTGTCGCCCAGCTTGGTGTGAGATGTAGGGCAGGCAGCAGCAACCTCATGAGCCTGCTCCTTCCGTCACACCCAGCAGCAGAGCTTGGTCACCCTCCTGGTTCCCCAGGGCTGGAGAGGGACCTGTGCTCAGAGCACGGTGGCTGGGTTACTCTGTCTCTAAGCCAGCTCCTGGGAGGCAGGTGTCGCAGTTTGCTGTCACTAGAGATGGGCTGAGCTGCAGATCACACTTTCCCCCCAACACCCAGGGTGTTCATTCTGGGTTTGAGGGAGCACCCAGGGGCTGGCTGGAAATGCGGAGCCTGGATCTGGGTGCAAACTCTGCCCCAGCCAGGTGGCGTTTGGATCTGATGCTCTGGTTTGCGCCCCATCCTCTCTTGTGCTGCCCTCATCTCTGTGCACCGTGCAAGAGAGCAGGGGAGGATGGGAAGGGCTTGGCAGCATGCTGGGTCAGAGTATAACAGAGGCGCACCATGCAGAATGGCTAGGCTGGGCGGATGTCCATCCTCTTCCTTCACCGGGGGCTGGGCTGGCATCTCACTGCGGGACTCTTCGGCAAACAGCTCAGTCAAAGCTGGCTAACGCCTGGCATGCTCTCGGAAGCAGGTGTGGGAGAGGAGCCTGTAACAGTGGAGGTTATTCCAGGCACAGCTGAGAGGGCCAAACCAGGACAAATTGCTTAAAACAAGGCTACGTACTACAGGCCAAGACTGGGGGTCCTCCGCTATAAGGCACACCAAACCAGCCACACAGCGCGCTTGTGTTGCCAAGCTGGCCAGCAAGAAGTCACACAAGCAATTCCCTCGCACATGCCAGCTTTGCTTGTGCCACAACTAGTATCCATCCTTACGCAAATGAGAGGTTATGTAAACCAATCTCACCAAATCCAGATAGGTTCTTCCATTCCCAATGGACCAGAATCATAGACTCCTAGGGCCAGAAGGGACCTCAGGAGGTCATTGAGTCCAACCCCCTGCCCAAAGCAGGACCAACCCCAACTAAATCCTCCTGGCCAGAACTTTGTCCAGCCGGGACTTAAAAACCTCTAGGGATGGAGATTCCACCACCTGTCTAGGTAACGCATTCCAGTGCTTCACCACCCTCTTGGGGAAATAGTTTTTCCTGATATCATCCACATTTCCAGGTCAATGTATAACTCAGATCTTACCCAAAAGAGCACACAGTGCCAATCCTTTAAAATCTAAAGGTTTATCAATAAAGGGAAAGATGGGAGTTAAGTGGTTAATGGAATCAAACTATATACATCGGTCACAAAGTACTTGATGCAAGCTGGCAGCGGAGGTGGAGCAGGCTGCTATCTTAAAAGTCTTTGGAATGCATCCTATGTTAGGACAGGTCATCAGTCCTTCTGCACTCAGCTCCTAGCCAAGATGCTCCCGAATCCTAGGATCACAGAATCTTAGGGCTGGAAGTGACCTCAGGAAGTTGTCGGGTCCAGCCCCCTGCCCAAAGCAGGACCCCTGAAGGGATGAGCTGGAATGAAGACAGAGCTGGAGGAACCTCAGGGCTGTCTTTTTACCTTTGCCCATGTGGAGGGAATTCCATCGTTTGCCATGTGTGGAAGCACATCTGAGATGGAGCTTGTCACATGGGCAGGCCGCCTTTCCAAATCTCTTTTAGGCAATCTGCCATTGCATCTCTGCGGGGTTACCCCTTACAGCCAGATTCCTCAGCGGTTGGCTGGAATCTAATAAGGCCCTTTGTCTCCCAGGTACTGCTTGTCTTGACGAGGAGCCCTCTCACCATGGGTTGCCACACCTCCTATTGTGGTCTCCCAGAAACTAACATTTCAAATACAAGCACAGAGCCGGTACTCATTACGCCACCTACAACAATAATACAAGTCTCTGAGCGGCACACATGGATTCAGCCAATGACCAGCTTTCAAAAGGCACCTCACTTGGCACAAGATTTGGTGCAATAATGTTTGGCATGAAAAACAACAAGTCCTGGGGTACCTTATAGACTAACAGATATTTTGGAGCATAAGCAGGTCTTTGCCCACGAAAGCTTATGCTCCAAACTATCTGTTAGTCCGTAAGGTGCCCCAGGACGACGTGTTGTTTTTTAAGATACAGACTAACTCGGCTCCCTCTGTGATGTTTGGTATGTTTGTCTTAAAATCCACTAACATCACAGAGCCCCTGAAATAAGAGGGGGGACCCTTTGCCTCCCACTCTCTGTTTTTCTTCCAGTGCCGCCAGTCATTGAGGCCAGCCGGCCGGAGCTGTCTGTCCTGCAGGGCTCGCAAGTTCTCCTGCCTTGTGCAGCTCGGGGAGTCCCTGAGCCCAGAGTCACCTGGTCCAAAGACGGGGTCCCAGTGCCAGGGAGGGAGGAGAAATTCGTGGTGCTGCCGTCTGGGGAGCTGGCGGTGAAGGACTCCCAGGTAAGCCCCTGCGGGGAGAACGTGCTTTCCAACTTGTCCCATTGCGTTCTCCCAGACCTGAGACTAACGTAGTAGTAGAGGGAGCATCTGGAGAAGAGACCCTCAGAAGAAGTGGCTTTCCTGTGTCCCCTGGGCTGACCGACAACATGCCCAGTGGCTCTTGTGCTCTCAGGGTCAGCAGGGGCAGGGAAGGCTGCAGGAGAGAGGGGTGGAAAGCCTGGCCCTGCTTGATGGTGACCCACTGACTGGTTTCAGGACAAGAGTCCATGGCCTCTGAGGCTTCTGCCCAGTCTTCTTTGGCATGGGGGGAGCCTCCTGGGGCTGCATGTGGTGGAGGGGAGAGGGGGACATTCGTACCACAGACCTTGACGAGAGAAAATTAGCCTTTGATTCAGTGCTTGGTTTTCATCTGTGCACAAACCCCAGTCAAGGAGGAGCTCAGCAGAGCTCTGCCTGGCTGCCGACACTCAGGCAGGCTGGGCCTCTGAGGTACACATGTACCCCCAGGGAAATCTCGGGGGGCTGGGAACTGTGGGACACCTGAGGGGTTCACTAGGGCCAGCTCAGAGTGGAGGATCAGCCCATTGGCTGCAGTGGGAAAACACCCAAAACCCTGTAGGCTCGGTTGACTGGCCGGGTGCAGCACCTGTCTCACTGACTCTCTCTAACCGTCCCTGGCAGGGTGGGGACGCCGGGATGTACACCTGCACTGCAGAAAACTCTGCCGGCAAAGCCAGGCTGCAGCTCCGGCTCGCCGTCCACTCCCCTCCCACCTTCACAGAGCTGCCAAGGGACCGAACGCTGAACCAGGGCGAGAGGCTGGTGCTCAGCTGTGCCGCTGAGGGAAACCCAGCGCCCCGCATCAGCTGGACGGCCAACAACCAACCAGTCAGGGGTGAGCTGGGCAAACCCTGCCAGGATGGGGGGACAACAGAAGCAGAGAAGGAGAGCGGGGGAGCGGGCCGGGGAGGGGTAAGAGCAGGCAAACAATAGGAGAGGGATCGGGGCTGCACTGACATCTCTTAGAGATGTCTTGGGGAGCAGCTGCGGAGTGGTTAGAGCGGGAAATCCAGGCCACCGAGTTTTATTCCGGATTGTGATTCTGGCTGAGTCACATGGCATCTCTGGGCGTCAGTCTCCCCGCCTGTGACAGGGCCCAGAATACCCGCTGCACAGCCAGGCAGGTTGAGACTGCAGTTGTGCGTATTCCAAGCACCCTCTGAGCTCATTCAGCAGGAGGTGGTGGGGAGAGACCTGCTGGTATTTTCCTCCCCCGGTGGGCTCCTGGATCTGCGAAAAGGGTGGCGATTTTGCCTCTGGGCCCGCTCGGCCGTGGAGGTTGGCCCAGGTGCGCGGCACTTGCTTTCTGCCAGAAACATGAGGGACCGCTGGACTCCAGAGTGTGGGCTGGGGCCTTCCAGACCCTTCCCCAGCCACCTCTCAGTCCCCACAGGCTGCAGATGATGGCTGCTGCTGGGGCTGAGCAGCGATGCCTGGGGATCTGTCTCAACTCTCTGCCCACAAAACCCTCCCGTGTGGCTTCCCTTTGGCAGCAGGCATCTGGGAGCGGGACGGGCAGAGTACGCTGCAGAGGGAGGCCGTCACCACGGAGGATAGCGGCTTCTACGCCTGTGTGGCTGAGAACAGGGTGGGCAGCGTCCAGGCCGTCGCATTCGTCTCTGTGAAAGGTACCGTGGCAGGGCCCAGCTTGCTGGGCGAAGCGGCCTCGTGTAGCCCCTCTGTGGTCAGCAGCCCCTCACACCAGCATCACGGAGACCAGAGCCTGGCCTGGCAGCCGGGGGCATGTCCCGAAGGCCCAGGCCAACCGAGATGCTTGTCTCTAGCTCGGTCTCCTTCCCCAGGGGCTCCGGTGCTCCGGGGTGAAGTCAGTGCCTACCAGGTGGAGCCCCTTGGGGGCACCGCCCTCCTGAACTGCGAAGCCCACAGCGACCCGCCCCCAGCCATCCACTGGAATAAAAATGGGCTCCCAGTGCTGAGCAGCCCTCGCCTGCACCAGCTCCAGAACGGCTCGCTGGCCATCTATGGGACGGTGGTGAGTCACGACCCCACTGCTGGCCCTGGGGACAGGGATTGTGGGTGGGGGCACGAGAAAGGGCCTCAGGTTTTTCTGCCACGTTTTCTCGCCTCCTTTGAGTCCCGCCGCTGGATTGGAGGGGAGCGGGCTGGTGAAGCTGCTTGGGGGCAAGCGGGGTCACCGCAGTGGACTTGTTCACCCAACGGAGGCGTGTGTAAGAAGGAACTTCTCCCGCTAAGTACCTTGTGCTGGTTTCTTCGGCGGGCCAGCCACTCCTGTTGTTCCTGGGGTCTAAAGAAATTCCTCAGTCACTCCCCACCCTCAGAACAGAAGCTCCCCAGCGTCTGTCCCTCGAGGGGAACCTGAAGAGGCTCTATCTCTGGCTCTGCATGGCTCTGTCTTGACAGCAGCAGGGGCCAGATGGACCATGGCTTGTTGGCCAGCAGTTGGCTGGATGTGATGCTCGTCAGAGGTTTGAGCAGGGTGGTAATGCATCTGCTTTCCTTCCTCCCAGCACGCTGACGCGGGGCATTACAAGTGCGTGGCAGAGAACAAGGTGGGCGTGGTGGAGAAGGAGGTCACCCTCGCCCTGCAGAGTGAGTGTCCGTCCACACAGGTTGCCTCCAGGTGTGGCTGGCATGTTAGTCTCACAGCCAAGGTCCTTGTGCTTGCGAGGGTGTTGATTTGCAGAGGAAATGGCCAAACCGGGTGTGTCCTGCTTGCTCAGCTGCCTGACACTCCCGGAGGTCTGGAACGTTGGCGCTTAACAGTCTGCTGTGGCCTCATGTGCTGTGGTGCGATTCCAGGCGTTGGGCTCAGTGTGCGGGTGCTGGGTGGGGCTGGGGCGTGGGAAATGCAGGAGGTCGGAGTGGATGAAGGAGTGTCCCTTCTGGCCTTGAGCTTCCTGACCCTAACTGTCCTCGGGAGGTGAGCAGGGACTGAGAAGAAACAAAAATGGCAGTGCCGTCTGGTAACCCCAAAAGAACAAGCTGAGCGAGAGGCAGATCCATAAAGCCCCTCGGACTTGCCCAGCCCAGAACTGCAGTGTGAATATGTGGGCGAGTCCAGGTTCCATCTGAGGGACCCCCCTCAGGACTGACTGGGAAGCCCCCGGGAGCCACGCCACCCCTGCTGAACTCAGGCAGTTCGGAGCCGGCTGTCAGAGCCGCCGTTCTGGTCTAACCTCCATCGACCACACCCAGACTCTGCCAGGCTTTGGGCGCTGCACTGCCTGGGGGCCTCCCCCTTGTGTTGTAGGTGCCCCTGCGTTCAGTGTGACCCCTCAAGATGTGGCTGTGAGTGCAGGGGAGAGGGCGATGCTGCACTGCCAGGCGACTGGAGAGCCAGACCCTGTGGTGGAGTGGACCCGGGGAGAGAAACCGCTGCAGGAGAACTACCGAGTCCGCAGCCTAGCCAACGGCACGCTGCTGATCAGCGCCGCAGAGGACATGGACGCGGGGCGGTATAAGTGCGTTGCACGAAATCTGATGGGCTCCTCCGTCGTCCAGGCTGTGCTGACGGTGCGAGGTACGTCTCCCGTGGTCTGGACTCACCGCAGCGCCCTGGGAAAGCCGTGTGGCTTCCAGGGGAGCCTGTTAGTATCTGCTCCCCCTCTGCAAGCCTGGGGGCAGGACAAGGGTGTGTGAGCAAAGAGAGCTGTCTTGGCTGTGAGCTCTGGGTGGTGGTGGTTGGGGGGCAATTAAAGCCGAGCAGGGCCATCGCTTGGAGCTGGGGGTGCAAGAGTTAAACCAGGAAAAGGGCACAGGACTCTGTCCCCAGGGTGCGTAGACAGTGTGTCTGAGTGGCTTGTTTTGCAGTAACAGCCGAGGACATAGGTCTGTCTGTCCATCTGCTGAGTGATCCGTCTCACTCTGCTCCCTTCCCCATCTCATCCTCCCCTACTCCAGCCCTCATGGGTGAGCACTGGGCAAGCTGGGGCAGTTGGTCCAGGTGCTGTTTTTCCTGCTATAACCAGCCCCCCTGCTCCTGCATCCACCAGCCCCCTCAGTCTGGCGGCAAGGCCTGAGTGGGGGAGGATGAGGCAGAGGAGCTGTGCCCACCCTGTCTGTGCCCAGGCACGAAGAATGGCCCTGAGAAACGCTGCTCCCCTGTGTGTGCTGCGGGCAGGCTCCAGCCTGAAGGAAGTGAGGGACCCTGCAGAGCTGGGAGCTCCCCCGCCTGGCTTCTCTTGGCCTGTCTGGGCATTTGCAGCGGGATTTCAGTCAGCAAGAAGACGTAATGTGTGTGTAGCATTTGCAAATGCGTATGCCATGCCCCGGGCCCCAGAGGGCTCCCGTGAGTTCCTGGATGCTAATAACATGGACCTTGTTTCCCAGCCTGGGACAGTGAGACCATGGAGGCTGGTCCCTTATCGCCAGCAGCAGCCAGACTTGGATGCGTAAGGAGGAAGGAGTGTTTGCAGCCCTCCCTCCAGGCAAACACAATAAAGCAGCAGGGTGGGGAGGAAATGCCTGGTTCCGCCTGCCTGCTGCCTCCTGAAGCATAAGGCTTATAGCTATGCTTCTCCTCCAGCCCTTACCCTGATTCCCCCGTCTGATGTAACGCAGGCGTTACGTTTATTCCCATAAATAGCTAATATATTCCTCCCACAGCGCTGAGTTGCACGGGTTAATGCCAGGCTGTGTCAAGCTGAGCTACCCTATTGGTCTTTTAAATCCTGTTGCCTTTTAATTTCATTGATTCTTTTTCCCCTTGTGCTCTGCTGTGGAATGACACCAAGAGATGGGACGTCTGACCACGCACGTGGCTCATTCTGTATCCTGCCCCTTCTCCCTGCATCTCCTACCTCGTTCCACCCTGTCCCCCTTCCCTCAGGAGAGCCCGGCAGAGTCCAATGCGGCCTCCACCCGCTGCTTCTTTGCAAGCTAATAGCCCTGGCACAGAGCTGAGGGCGTCTTGTGGCTGCATTTGAATGCCTGTGCCACAAGCTGCAATGAAGTCTTTCATGTCCAGCTCCTCCCCCGTCAACAGGCTGGTCTGTGGCATTTCAGTTTTCCTGACTCTAGCCCGAGTGATTTGATTCTGTTGCCTCAGGAGCCCTGCTAAATGCCAAGGCATGCTGGCTTCTGCGTTTCTTCCCTGAACAGATCTACGAGCCAGATGAGACAGTCATGCTATTGGGCAGAGGACATGTGCTGCAGTTCTCAGTGTATCTGTCTGATTAGCAGTAATTGGGTTGCTTTGGCATTGCCCAGGTCCTTTACAGCAGGGGTGGGGAACTTCCGGTCCTTGGCTTGCCTGGATCCAGCCCCAGCAGCTCATGGCTCCTTCCCGCCACCCCCGCAGCATCTGGCCCGCTGCGGAGAGTGTCTTTTTTCTGTTTGTTTTTCAGTCGGGGACCACCCCGGTGAGGCTTTTTGCTTCTCACTTGTGTGGCCACTGACTGGTTATCTGTGGGTTGGTGGCCTCTGACCCAGAAAAGGTCCCCCCTGCCCCCAGCTTTACAGGATGAGCAAATGAAACACAACAGTGAGAAACCCAGGCTAGAGATGGTCAGGTGCCACCCGGAGAACAGACTGCAGCTGTGCATGCTGGCTTGTAGGTGTGCACAAGGATGGCTGTGCTGTGCGTGCCATTGTGGGTGCGAGGGGGTGGCCTGCATCGCTGCAATCCAGCTGGGTCCTGTGGAGCTGAGAACCCCAGCTGCCCTGAGAGTTGAGGACTCCTGCTGCAAGAGAGACAAATTAACACTGGCCTGATCGGGGCCTGGCAGATGGTGCAGCAGCATGTTGTAGCAAAGGACAGAAGGCTCCTGTGCAAACTGCCCATGGTGGGGACGGGGCCCCAGAAATGAAGTGGTGCTGGAGGGGAAATGGGGATTAACACCTTGCTCGCAAAGTGGACTTTGCCCACCAGCTTGGAGGGCTAGTGTGCGTCTCCTACCTCGTTCCACCCTGTCCCCCTTCCCATCAGGAGAGCCCGTCAGAGGCTGGGGCAGTCTGATCGGCATCATTAACAACCAGGAATTTGGCGTTGCCTCTCTGAACGCCAGCGTGACGGAGGAGCCCCAGTCTGGCACGGCTGCTATCCGGAGCAATATTGGGAACATCCCGCCAGCTGTCGGTAGGTGACACCCCGGGGAATATGTCTTGTGTCCAGTGTACCTAGAACCTGGTCAGACTGCCGTGCAACAGGCGCAAGAAGCTGGATGTAAATCTGGGTGAACAACGGGCAGAAATACTCCTGCAGCCGTCCTCCCCCTTGTACTAGACTATGCGCCCTGCTCAGCATCCCTGCCTGTCGTGTGAGTGGCATGGAGTAACATAGCTGTGTGGCATGTCTACCAGCTCTGGTGGGATGCAGTGAATAAATGTTGCGGTTCCCATTTGTGCACCTATGTAGGCAGCTGTCCATCCCCTGACTATGTAATCCTGGCTAAGATTTAGGGAGACACTCCACCAGCACAAGGTGTGTCCAGTCTGGCAGCTGGAGAGCCTGGAAGAGCCACAGGACCGACCTATCCCCACTTTATATTCACTACTTGAGTCCTGTCCGTTCCCTCCCACTCGGGACAACGCAAGGCCCTGCAGTGTCCCTATGGTACGCCAATCTAACGGCGACTAGCTGCCAGGCCCTTAGTGGGGTGTGGTTCTCAAGGCCCCTCTGGCCTTTGGCAGCCAAAGCTTGCGTGGGGCAGGGCTGGGCCTGGCTCACCTGCCCAGCAGGGTGAGTGGGTGCAGTCCAGACTGCAGAATGCTGCCAGGAGCTGAGGAAGGAGGCTGGAGGATGAGGCGCAAGGTGAGTTTGCTTGAATTGAGGAGCCGGGCTGGTGTTCCTGAGTGCCAGCTCGCCACTCCAAACCCTGTGGGCCTTTCTCTACCTCCCCCTGTACTGGGCACCGGGCACACGCTGCTGCCATCTGGCTTGGGAGCCCGCAGTTCTGTGATGTGATCCGGTGGAGAGGGGTCAAGAAAGAGCCATGAGAATGAGGGAAGGATTAGAAACCTGCCCAACAGAGCGACTCCAGGAGCTCCGTCGATGTATCTCACCCAAGACAGGGGCCAGGGTGACGTGATGATACTCTGGAAGTACCTACATGGGGAAATCTATAGTGGGCTTCTCAGTCTAGCAGGGGAACGTATCTCACGAGCCAAGGGCCGGAAGTTGAAGCCAGACAAATTGGGGCTGGAAGTACGGTGTAAATTGACAGCGTGACTAACCCCTGGACCCGTTTCCCAAGGCTGCTGGTGGATTCTCCATCGGGGCCCGTTTTTAAATCAAGCCTGGATTTTCCTCTGAAAGATCTGCTCTCGGGGTTCTTTCGGGGCAGGCTCCGGTCTGGGTTAGATGCCATGGGCACAATGGTCCCTTCCGGCCTGGGGATCTCAGCGTGTGGCTGTCTGGGTAGGTTCCTTGGGAACAGTCGGGGCAGCTCCTTTCAGGGGTGCACAGAAGGGACCTGGGGGCTGGTTTGTGGGAGTGCTTGGTCCAGCGCAGAGGCATCTTGCCTCAGTCTGGGAAGCGCTGAGCCCCCCCAGAGGAGGTTAGTGAGCCCTGCAGGTGCTCAGCGCGGCTGAGAGCCTGGCCATACGCCTGTGCCCTAGAGCACCGGGCTGCAGGCAGGAGTCCTGAGCGCTCCATCAGCCCGACTCCCTCTCAGAGCGACTGTGAGAGCGGAAGAGGGTTAGCGCCACCCTGGGGCAAATGGAGCTGGGCGTGCCGTGCTGCAGCAGGACCATCGCTCTGACTCTGCTGCCTCAGGCAATAGAGACCTTTGGCCACGTTTAATTGCTAAGGCCTGTGGAATGGCTGCCCTGGGCGGGAGCTGGCTACGATTCCAGGGCGCACAGATATTCCTCAGCCGAGCACCGACTGAGGTGGGGCTGACCCTCGTGCCCTTCCCCGGCATCTCACAGGGCCGCTGATGAGAGTCCTGGTCGCTGTCGTTGCTCCGATCTATTGGTCCTTCGCACGTCAGAGCAGTGGCGCCAGGAACGGTTTCTCGCTGACCAGCGGTGTCTTCCGACAGGAGTCGCAGGTGGAGTTTGCCACAGGTGAGGAGGCAAGCGTGCGCGTCCTGGTGAAAGCTGAGGGAGGGTGCCGGAGATGGTGGGGCAGGAGACCAGCAGGGAGCTGCATCCAGTGTCTTGTTGTTCAGAGGCTCCTTCAGGGCTAGCTGGGGTTGTGAAGCCGCTGGGGACAGGCGGCCAAGGACAATGATCAGGGTGACGTCCGTGGCCTTTCTCAGTCGGCAGAAACGTTCTGTCAGCCACCCTGGGGTCGGTTGTCGGCCATATTTCATAACATGGGTGGACTGGGGAAGGAAGGCTGCACTGCTCATTTCTCCCTCAGGGGCCTAGAGTGTCATAATAAATACCTGCCTCTGACACCAGCAGGTCATCAGTAGAGCTCAAAAGAGGGCAAGATCATTATCCTCCTTTTGTAGTGGGGGAAACTGAGGCACAGAAAGCAGTGACTTGGCATGGTCATCCAGCAGGCCGGTGGCAAAACTGGGCAGGGGCTCCAGGGCTCAGGAGTCCCAGTCCAGCGCCCTGCTCACTAAGCTGCTGTGCAGGGTGCCTGTGACAGCTTGCTGACCACTGTCCAAAATGTTCACAGCAAAGACCAAGACCACAAGGAATGCCGCCCAGTTTCTGGTTTTGGTTTATACCGGCCATCTGCACCGCGGTGCTTGAGGAGTCTGAGATGCCTCATGAGTCTCTGGGGCAGAGCTGCGTCCCAGCCCGAGTAACACAACTCTGCCATGGTTCCCGACCTTCTCACAGCACACTTCCATGAGACAAATGATTCCAGAGCACAACCACTTTCTTCAGCTGAATCAGTTGCTCGCATACGTCACATTTACTTAACGCGTACTACGGTTACAGTCATATGAGAGAGGCTTGCAACATAGCAGTGCGTGCACCAAACCAAACCGGGATCAAATGCATTCATGTTTCAAATCCACAGCACAATACATGGTCTGACACAGCGAGCACAGACACATTTCTACAATGTGCCCAGCGCCAGGCTAGGGAGATTGAGTAAATGAGCAACCACTGAAAGGGGCTCCCCTCCCCGCCAGCCCCTTGGAGCCAGGACTCGGCACTTAAACCACATCCCAGCTCCAACATGCTCCTGCGTCCCTCTGCCTTGCCACAGCAGGGAGTGGGGGCGGGCTCCCCACCAGCTCATTTAGGCTAGGAAGCAGCATTTCAGCGGCCTCCTGATGCAGGTGGGGTCCTGGGGGTGGGGGTGGGGGTCCGCATTTCCCTTCAGATCCACCGCGGATGGGAAATAGACAACCCATGCGTCAGCGGAGACTCCGGCTGCCTTGCTGCTAGAGGCCTGGCTGGCCTGGGGTTTCTCCCCCACAGGGAGTGGAAATTGACTAAATTTCCCAGCACACTTGAACAGTTCTCATGGCACACCAGTGAAAACCAAAATAAAAAAGCAGTAAAGTAGCACTTTAAAGACTGACAAAATGATTTATTGGGTGAGCTTTCATGGGACAGACCCACTTTTTCAGACCAGAGCCATAGCAGAACAGACTCAATATTTAAGGCACAGAGAAAGAAAAATAGTAATCAAGGTTGACAAATCAGAAAAAAAATAATCAAGGGGAGCAAATCAGAGAGTAGAGGGGTGGGGGGGAATTCAAGAGTTAGATTAAGCCAAGTTTGCAAAACCCTAGGTCCCCCCATAATGACCCAGAAAATTGCCATCCCAGTTGAAACCACAGTAATGTGTCGAATTTGAATATAAAAGAGAGTTCAGCAGCCTCTCTTTCCAAAGTAGTATGAAAATTCCTCTTCAGTAACACGCAGGCTCTTAAGTCGTTAACAGAATGGCCCACTCCATTAAAATGCTGGCTGACCGGTTTGTCGATCAGGAGTGTTTTTATGTCTGTTTTGTGCCCATTAACTTTGTCTAAGAGAGTACTGCTTTAGGGTCACCGAGCTTGGCTCACAATCCTGTGGCACTTTGACCCCACCCTAGTGAAAACCAGCCCCTTGGCCTGCGACCCTCTGAGTACTCTGGGATTTCTGGAACCTGAAACTGCCAGGGGACTAGGGCGTTGGGCAGATAGGAACCTAGGGGGAAAGGAAGGCACAACGGTTTGCAGAGCTCCCAGTTGGGCAGAGCACCTCAGTTCAGCATCAGGCCTGTCAAGCCCTTCCTAAGCCCCAGCATGGGAGTGTGGTGTTTTGCTGGGGGGCCTGTGGTGCTCTGGGGCTGTTGTGGGGTCAGAGACATGCCTGAGCTGTACCTACACACCCAGTACACCCAGGTTTAGACATCAGTATCACAATCTTAAAATTTGCTCCAGGCCCCCACTAGGCCCAACCATGGCCTGGCTCTGGGCTCCTTGCAGCCTGGCTTAGCCCTGGGGAAGCTCAGCCCCAGGGCTGGATCGTGAACTGGTTCAGCATCCCTGACCCTGCTCACCACCTCCTGTCGCCGCAGGGGAGCTTCTCCGGATCACGCACGTCAGCCGAGGGGCGGAGGCAGGTGGGGCACTTCTCTTCGACAGCGTGGTCAACGGGTTCGTGCCCGAGAGCATCGCCGACGCTGCTGTGCTTTTCCGGGTGAGCCGAGAGCTCCAGGCTGCTGCCCAGAATACCCAGTTCTCTCCCAGAGACCCCGCCGGCTCCTCTGCAGTGACGGGCACTGGCACAAAGGAGATCCCCTCTGCTCCGTTCCCGCCCCAGGAGTCTCAGTGGGCTCCGCTCCCTGACCGTCCCATCTCCCTCTTTCTGTCTCAGGATTTCAGGGAGCACTACGTGCAGACAGGGCCTGGGCAGCTGCACGGGGAGTCTGTGCAGAGCTTCCTGCAGGGTGGACTCCCGGTGTGGATTCGCTGCAACCACAGCATCGAGTACGCGGCTGCCCTGGGCCGGCAGCCCTCCGCGGTGCAGCACGTCCAGGCCAGGGCCATCAGGTCCTCTTTCGACCCAGCTTCTCGGGAGCTGCAGTTCCAGCTCAGCTCCTCTCTCCATGCAGGTAACCGGAGAGCAGCCCACAGCCCGTGCGGGGGGAGCCTTGCCACGGGCAGCCCTGGGAGGTTCCCCCCAGGCTGCGCTGCTCCCTGGGCCGAGACAGGGAGGCCGTTCCTCCTAGGCATGTCTGGGAGCTGGGCAGTGTTGTCTCTAAGCTGTGCGCTAGGCAGCTGCCCTGGAGAGATTCAGGTGCCGCCCAGCTGATTACCTGCCCACCGCCGGCTGCGTGTGTTTGCACTGGTGGTGCACGTCCCCATGTGCCTTGGTGCATGTAACCAAACTTATTCTGCACATGGGTGGGAAAATCAGAGGGCCCATTGGCACTAGGTGAGGCTGTGCTGAGGGCTCCTGTCTCTTGCCCCTGGAGGTGCTGCCAGGGCTCTCCCGCCTTTGTGCTGCAGAGGCCCTCGCAGAGCAGGGCCCAGAGGGCTGTAAGACATAGGTAAGTGCCATGTCTGGGGAGGGCCAGGTACTCCCCTCAGGCTGGGGCCCCGCTCCGTCCCCCCCAGAGTGTTCTCAGTGACGGGGTGCGGCTGTGCTGGCGGTGGAGGTGTAGCTCTCAGCACAGCTGGACGCCCACACGCTGCCTTGGACTGAGCTAACATGCTACCAGCAGTGGCACTGCAGCGGGTCGAGTTGTGGGCCGGGCCGGCCAGCCCCATTCAATCCTGCCTGGCACTGGAGTGGCGTAGGGGGGGTGGCTGGCCCATCCCGGGCCTGTGTCCGTGCTGCTGTGGAGCACTAGCCAGCACGTCTCCGTCTACCCAGTGTCTCCATCTCCACCTACCCATCTACCACGTCTCCATCTACCCAGCTCCAGCAGCGGTTGCACCTCCAGTCCCAGCCCAGCCCCGTTCCCAGGCTGCTGGCAGCTGCATGCGGCTTTGTGTGCACTGGCGGAGGGAGGCAGGAGGGCCCAGGTTCCGGCACCGTGGCCGGCAGAGGCACTTACTAGATGTGCGTGGGGTCAGGGAGTGCAGTGGGGGCATAGGGAGGAGGTAGGGGTGTGTGCTGCAGTCCCAGCATGGCTTGGTTGTGCCTGCTACCTCTACGCTCTCCCCGTGGGGATGGCTGTTACCCAGGGTGTCCCAGCCCAGAGGTGGTTTCTGTTCCCCTGCTGCTCTGTTGTGATGTGCTCCCCTGGTGCCACTTCCTGAGCAGCCGGGGCTTCTCCTGGCTTGGTGCTAAGTGGCAGAGGTGAGGTGTACATCCCACATGCAGTGCGCTGTCACTGGGCACCCGCCACCCCCGCCTGCTGCTGCGATGGGGTGGGGGCGGCTTGTCCCAGATCAGAACGGCTGTGTGACTGCAAAGAGCCCGAGTTCTTGTTCCTGCTTCAACTCCATGGGCAACCTGTCCTGCACCAGTCCCTCACCCTGGCGCCGGAGGGCAGGGTCAGATGCGCGCCTCGAACGTGGAGATAGACAGTCAGGTCGCCACATTTGCGAATTCAGTTATTCGCCAGCAGCGGGGTTGCCTGGCCCCACTGCGGCAGCAGTGGCTGGAGCTAAACCACTCCTTCCTCCCCCTTGACGCGGGTCACCCCGCCCTGCCACGGCAGCGGTTTGTCACGAGGGAGGAAGGAGCGGCTCAGAGGTCAAGATTCCCGTCTCCTCCATGGGGTGAAATGCTGTTCGCGAGGGCTCCCAACGCCAAACCCTCGCCAGTGTTGAGAGTCCCCTGTACGTCCCTCATAGAGCTGGGAGGGACTGGAGAGGTCGTGAGTCCAGTCCCCTGCACTGGCAGCAGCACCTGGCACCATCCCGGGCAGATGTTTTTAATCTAACCTGCCCCAGAACCTGGGTTAAAAGGCTGATGCTCCCCCACTGAGCTATCCCTCCCCTGAAAGGAGGGGCTGCTCCCCGCCTCCCCCGGCCCGGGCCTGGCCTTCCAGGGCAGCTCCAGGACAGGCCAGCAGAGGGGCCTGTGGGGGTGTGAACACGAGCAATTCGCCCTGCGCCCTCACTGCAGAGGGGCAAGCGACTGCTGAGGGAAGGGTCTCCAGAGCCTCCAGAAGCCCACTAGTGCAGGAGCACGTGCCCTCTCTGCCCTCCCCCCGGGGCGAGGGAGGCCCCTTTCCCTGCCAGCCACGCAGGGAGTCTCCCCAGGGGATGACCCGCAGATCCCCTGATCTTTCTGTCTCGGGGGAAGCCGGTCAGGGGATGGCCGTGCACCTGCTGGCTCAGAGGCTGAAGGGGCTCAGGAGATGCCGTTAAGCTGCCCTGGGCCCAAGGCAGTTTCACCAGCGCTGCCCACTCGGAAGGAGGCCGGCTGGGGGCCTCCCTGCGGAGAGGACAGAGGGGTTGTAAAGCCGGGTGGGCGAGGGGCTGAGGCGGGTGCCCTGGGCCGGGCCGGGTGGGCGAGGGGCTGAGGTGGGTGCCCTGGGCTGGGCCGGGTGGGCGAGGGGCTGAGGCGGGTGCCCTGGGCCGGGCCGGGTGGGCGAGGGACTTGAGGCGGGTGCCCTGGGCTGGGCCGGGTGGGCGAGGGGCTGAGGCGGGTGCCCTGGGCCGGGCCGGGTGGGTGAGGGGCTGAGGCTGATGCACTGATGCCAGGCTCTCTCCCCAGACACGGCCGAGTGTATGCCGGGCACCCACACCTGCCGCCCGGAGCAGCAGTGTGTGAGCCTGGCCGGGACCTACCGGTGTCTGGCGCGCTGCAGGGCTGGCTTCCGGCCGGACGTGCATGGAGTGGGGTGTGACGGTAACAGCCCCCGGGCTCCCCTGCTGGCCCCTGGGGGGAGTCTTCGGGGAACTCCCCTTGTTGTGTGGCTCACGGTCCTTCCCTGAGGCTCCACCTAGGAGCAAGGCCGGTCCCACCCCCTTCGCAGAGACAGGAGTTAGTCTGCGGGACTCCTGCCAGCCCAGAGCCTCTGTGCTGAGCCTGCCCTGTGTGCAAAGGGCTCGGCCCTGCAAGCTCATTTCCTGTGGCCCCTGAGGGGTGATGACCTGCCTTCCCCACCAAGGGACCTGCTGGTGACAAGCGTATCCCATCCTCAGCAGCTCGGGCCCCCACCTGGGCACTGACAGCTTCCACTGGGCCTGCTCCAGCACCTGGACAGGCTGGGAAATGACTCGCGCTCCCTGGGAGCCCCGGGTTGCCCCATTGGCAGCACAGGCCAGGGCGGGGCAGGCCCTTTGCAGTGACCCAGCATCTCAGCCGGTGGTGGGCCAGGAGGGGGCTGGTGCATGCTGGGAGACCTGACCTCTCGGTCTGCCCCAGACGTGGACGAGTGCGCGGAGGGAGCCCACGCCTGTCACTACAACCAGATCTGTGAGAACACCGTCGGCGGGCACCGCTGCGTGTGCCCTCGTGGCTTCCGGACCCAGGGCCCTGGCCAGCCCTGCCTGGGTAACACCGACCTGCCGGCCTTTGCCAGGGAGGTGGGGGTGGGCCACAGGACTCCTGGGTTCTCTTCCTGACTCCGTCTCTGACCTTGGACGAGTCTGAAGGTGGGTCTCGCCCCTCCCTGCCGCCAGTTTGCTGCTGAAGCAGCGCAGCTAAGTCTGGCCAGGAAAAGCTGTGCTGTGCCTGGCCCCCTCCACTCTGATGACATCTGTAAAGGGCACCGCCTCATCCCCAGCCAGAGGGTGCCCCCGGTGAGCGCAGCGGGAAGGAACGGCTCTGGGGGAAGCTCCGAGCCCTGCGGGCGTGGTCGACATGAATGCTTTGCGCTGTGGCTTGTCCCCTGTCCTTCACTGGAGCCAGGGGACGTCAGAGGCTCTGTTCATTAGCCCTGTTCTATTGGACTCCAGAGGCATTATCCTCTTTGCCATGCAGATACTAGACTGTAGGCGGGGCAGTGACTTGTTCAGGCTCACGCCCCCCTTTAGCGGCACAGTGACCCGTTGTCCAGACTCCCAGTCCTGCCTGCTCTAACCATGAGACAACACTGCTTCCCAGAGCTCAGCAGCAGAGCCCAGGAGTCCTGGGTTCTTATTGTCTGCTGTAGCCACTAGCCTCTACTGCTTCTGCTCCGGAAGCTGAGCTGCCTGTCCTCACGCTGGCTTTTCGCTCTCTGTGTCAGACATAAATGAATGCCAGCGGGTACCTCCGCCATGTGCTTTCCAGTGCCACAACCTCCAGGGCAGTTACAAATGCCTGTGCCCTCCGGGGGAGGTCTTACGTGGGGATGGCAAGTCGTGCGCCGGGCCGGGGAAGGCGGCAGGGAACGTGACGCGTGGCAGCGGCAGCAGAGGGGGCCCTGTGCAGTGGCTCAGACCAGGCAGCCGGTCCCCAGGGGAAGGCTATCGCACCTGGCTCTCCTTCAGTCGCCCTGGTGGCGCCCAGTGCCCGTCAGGCTTCACCAGGCGGAATGGACTTTGCACCGGTAAGGCCACCCGCCGCTGCCCCGGGACAGGGTGGGGGAATCCTTGGAGCAGAGCCACTGGCCTTCAGCCCAACTTGGGGGTGACTGGAAGCCTGTGGCACTGCTCACCGGTGGCATTTGGTGCCCTTAGTCTAGCTCCTGATGGTGCGAGCCAGCGCTCTGCATCGCCATGTCAGCGGAGAGCCAGTGGGCCGACAGGGTGGTCATGCAGGGCCCAGGACCCTGCTGGGCCCTAAAGGGAACAGCCTGTCTTCTAACCCACTGTCCCTGCTCCAGCTTCCCTTCTCCCTCCCTGCCGTGCCAGCCATTCTGCAGCTCTACCTTCCTCCCTGGAATTGGTCTCCCCTGGGGCTCCCCTGGGCCAGATCCCCCCGGGAAGAGGGGGAAGAAGGGCGCGTTTGCCTTGTTTTAGTGGTTCGCGCGCCATGGCAGCCGTGTGCTTGGGGGTGGGGGAGCGCCGCGCCGCATCTGGGCAGGGGGGTGGGCTGCCCTTCAGCCGGGGGACAGAAGTGGGCTGCACCTGGAATCTCTCCTTGCTCTTTCCCCCAGACCTTGACGAGTGCCAGGTGCGGGACCTCTGCCAGCACGCGTGCAGGAACACAGAGGGCAGCTACCAGTGCTCGTGTCCTGCCGGCTACCGGCTGCTGCCCAACAGGAAAACCTGCCGTGGTCAGTGGCGCTGCCTCCCTTTCTGAAGCCTGGGTTTCACCGCCGCCTCTGGCAGCTGTAGCACAATCCCCCCGCCCCACCCCCACCGCAGGACTTGCCTTGCTGCCAGCGCTTTCCCACGCCAAGGGGCGTAGATCTCGGGAAGCCAGCGGAGCTAGTTCAGGGCTGGATCTGGATCACTAAATGCCCAAGTCTCAGGTAGTTTAGCGTCACTGCTACGGCTTCCCGGGGCAGGAACTCGGCTGTGTGACGTGCCCAAGGGACACGCTGCACAGCAGTGGCAGAGCCAAGGCCAAGCTTCGCTTGGGAGCGCCTAGTGCCTATGCCTGGGCTCAGGCCACCAACCCAGAGTGCTGTGGTTACCCGGCCCCCCCTGCGCCAAGCCACTGCTGGGAATTGCGGCAGTGCCCCCGGGTGGCTACGCTGCGTCCTGGACCCGAGTGCAGTTGAGCTGTGCCCTGCCTCTGTGGGAGCAGGAACGGCACCGGGCAGGTGCCCTGGGCAGAGCACGGCTACCGGCTGGCCCTGTAGCTCACCCTGTGGGTGAATGGAGGAGCAGCATTGGGCAGTGGGCTCCTGGGGAGATCCCTTCACTTCTCGGGGCGCAGTGCAGGGGTGTGGTACAATCAGCAGCAGCACCCCCCCGAACACCCTTCTGTCCTCACTCGCCCCTTCTCCTCTGCAGACATCGACGAATGTGCGGAGGGGAGGGTTCACTGCAGCCCGGACCAGCTGTGCTTTAACACAGGGGGCAGCGCCCAGTGCCTGGATGCGCCCTGCCCTGCCAGCTACAGGAGAGGCTCCAGCCCAGGGTAAGCGGGTAGAAGTAATTTTGGGGTGGAGCCAGGCAGGGCGGCTGTACGCATTCTCCTGGAGTCAGGCATCTGCCGGTGCTGTTCTCCACCCTGCTGTCAGGATGCAGGGGGTAAGGTGGGACCCCAGCAGAGGTGGATAAAGTACCTCAAGAGTTACCCGAGTAAAAGTGCAGCTCGGCAGGAAGTCGGGGGGGGCTGTAGGGGTGCGCTCAGCCACAAGTCACCAGTGTCCCGCGGGAAAGCTACCTGCGTAAAAGAACACGCACGCGTGCCAGCTGGAGTGTGCAGCAGTGAAAGCAGCTGGACCCCAGTGGGCACAGACTGGCACATGCCAATTGTCTTGTATTAACACTACTTGGCACTGACCCTGCTTTTCCTGGTGGGGGACCTGAGGCACAGTCTGGCTCGGCATCTTGTCTGAGGCCGTCCAGTGATGTAGGGTTAGAACCCAGGAATCCTGGCTGCCAGCCCAACCCTCAGGCCGCGCTGCCTCTCCCTGGTGAAGCAGTGATCTGACCCACCTTCTCTGCCCTGCCCGTTCCCGAGCAGAACGTGCCTCCGCCGCAGCCCTGCAGGCCCCTTCGCCCTGCAGTACGAGCTTCTCACACTGCCCTTGGGCATCCCAGCCGGGCACGACGTCGTCAAGCTCACTGCCTCCTCCCAGGGCAGCCTCCTGCAGAACCGCACCGTCTTCACGCTGCTGGAGCGGGACCCGGGCAGCCCCTTTGCCTTGCGGGATGAGAGAGGTCAGGGCATCCTCTCCACGCTGCGCCCACTCCATACTGCTGGCATCTATCGGCTGAAGGTGCAGGCCCTGGCCCATGGCAAGCAGCGGGCATGGAGTGTCTTCATCATCCTCATTGCTGTCTCACCCTATCCCTACTAGTGGCAGCCGGGCGGTTGGGAATGGGCAGAGGGAGTGGGACAGAGCTGATCCCACGCCCCAAACCCTACCAGACACTGTTGCCTTCCCTTCCACTCCCGAGTGTATATCCCATGGGGAGCACTCAGCTCGGTCTGAGCTGAGCTTCTCCCTTTGCTTTTCCCCTGTGTGTGCATGCCTGGGATCCCCAGGCCCCGCGGCCGCAGCTGTCCTTACCCATATGCAGAATATGCAGCTGTGTAGAGCACCCAGAAATACGGGGCACCACCGAGCATAGACGTCCACCCACTCACCTCTTCCTAGTACAGTTCTGCGGCTCTGCTTCCGCCAGAGTGGACCTAGCTAACTGGAGAGTCAGAAAGCCCATTACGCCTATTTGCAGAACCTGCGAAAGAGCCACTTAAGGGGTGAGGAAGCCACGGAACAGGCCTTTGCCAAGCCCTAGGTGTAAACTGTCAGTTTCTCAATTTCTGGTGTCAGACCTTAGTTTAAAACTTGCTTTAAAACTGTTTTATTAGAGTGTTGCTGGAGATCATAAACCCACATCTCTAAAAAGGTGCTGCCCCTCCCCGCCCTCAGGCACATAGGACCCCGTGAATCTTAAGAGGGGGTCTTTCCTGTTGCCTGCTCCCCGCTCAGTGCCCTGCTGGAGAGCTTCTGTGCCTCTGTAAAACACCCCTCCCTTGGCTTCCAGCCGGAGTGTCCCACTTTCCAGGATTGTCCCAAATCAATGGGAATTACAGATTAACCTGCAGTTTAAAGATTATATCATGTGATGAAAGGTTCAGCAATACCTCCCTGCAGCACTGGCAGCCCTGCTCCCAGCCCCTGGGGAGAAACTGCACTGAGCCCCTGGAATGGTGCAAAGGCATTTTGCAGCCCCGAGCATTGACCTCCCATTGACTGGACTTTGCACCCATCGCTTTATTTCCTGGCTCAGCAGAGGAGTATGTGCTCAGGGCATTGGTTCATCCAGTGCTGGGCTGCGGTGAGGGGTGGAAAAATCAGGTGCTACAGGCAGTAGTCTTGCAACATGTAGCTGTCCTTGGGCCTGCTGTCTGGTGCAACTCTTAAGCAAACAGCCGCCTGCGTGATCTGGATGGCAATCAGAGCTGAGCTCCTGAGAGCCTGGCAGGGGAAAGTGCTAAGTGGCCATTAGGTTTTGGCTCTTGGGTGGGACCCATGAGAAGCCTGAGAGAGATGCTGGAACCAGCACCCCATTACTGTTCTCTTCAGTTTGTATCTGGGTCGCACCTAGAGACCCCGTCTGAGATCACAGCCCCGTTGCTCAAGGGTGGGAGAGGAAACAGAGCCCCAGAGAGGTCACTGCAGGAAGAGAAGCTCAGATCTCCTGGGCCCCACCCGGTGCCCTGGCCACGACTTGTGAGTGCTCAGCGGGCCTATGCCTTGGACAGCTGCAGTTCTGCCAGTGGGGCAGAGTGTTCCCTGTTTTGTTCCCCCTCTCCAAAACAGAGCGACAAGCTGCAGAGGCTGCTGGTCCCAGCATGCACTGTACCACATTGGGTCTTGGGAGCTGGCCAAATGGAAACGCAAACATTGTCAAGGGAGCGTGGAGGTTACATACCTGCAGCCCTCCCAGGGCCAGGTGCGCACTGCATGGTGCTGGGGGAGGCCCTGGATTAAGCCACTGTGGTGATGTGGCGGGTTGGGAAGGCAGTTGCGGGGCTGAAGGGCAGGTCGATAACGAGGTTAGCTTCTTCAGGCTCAACTCTTTGTTATCATGAAGTAACCCAACTTATTTATTTCTGGTTTTGTACCAAATAAAGGTGATTTCACAGTAAGAGTCATGTTGGCTGAGGGCATCTTTCTTCTGCTCCGCACACGGGTGTGCTTCAGATTTGGCTTTCGGGCCCAATTCTTCTCTCAGTCCCAACAGCCAGCAGCCTCTGAACTCAGGCTAGGGGGCGCGGGGGGGAGACAGGATCTGACCCACTCAGGTGTATCCTCCATTCCAAGCACCCCCATTGGCTTTGGCAGTGGTCACCCTGGTAATAACAAGCCCTGCTGCTCTGCAGAGTTTTGCATCCGTAGAGCTTATAGTGCTTTACAGTGGGGGGCAGAGCCATCTGTCTCCATTTCATAGATGGGGAAACCGAGGTACAGGGCAGTGAGTGACTTGCCATGTTTAACTTGTAAGGAAAGTGGTGTCAGGGCTCAAGCAGGTTTCTTACATTCCTAATTGATACAGCAAACCCAGAGGCAGCAGGGCCAGGGACTGCCAGGCCCAGAGGTGCTGGAGCTAGGAACTGCCAGGCCCAGAGGCGTCGGAGCTAGGAACTGCCAGGCCCAGAGGTGCTGGGGCTCTGAACTGCTATAAACTAAGCCCTGGTGACTTGCTCAGTTATTCACCTGTGGCCGTGAATAACACACCTCCCAGATGAATCCTGTGCTACTGAAACCAGCGAGAGCTGAATCAGTAACCATGGTAGAAACAGGTTGGTGCCGTTGCAGCCTCAGAGAAGTGGGGGTCATAAGCTGCAGGAACAGATACACCCTGGAGGTACAAAGGTATTCTCGCTTCTCAGTGAGCTTTAACTGCTGGGGCGTTTCTAGAGAGCCAGTTGTTGGGGGCAGGGGTGTGAGCCCCGGCATGAGAGGAAAACGAACAGCTATGAGTTTCCCCGGAGACTTCATCTGCTCTTACCGTGGTGCCCTGTGTGGAAGCTGCCCCGAGGGATGTGAAGCTACTCTTTCAGGGGCCCTATGTCAGATGGGAGGGAGCAGTGCTGGCTGCTCACGGTGCTGGTGGCACAGACTTTGGTCATAGCTGCACTCAGCACCTGTGAGGAGGTGCTGGCTCCTGGTCAGAGGTGTCCTGTGATGGGTATTGGAAATACCTCACCTCCCACCTCCCACCCTGGCCCCCCGGTTCAGCTGGAGATGTGCCAGTTCTTGGGGACCTCTTAGGGTCATCTGGGGTGGGGGGTCCACTTGAGACCATGGGGGCTCATGTGATCCTAGAGGAGAAGGTGTGTGGACATCTCGTGCACGGCCAGAGAAGGCGTCCATGTGCTGGACAGGCTCCCCACCCCTTTGAAGCAGTGGAGAGCTGCCCATTGGCAGCTGCATTAGGCAGCTGGAAGAGTAGCCTGGATACTGCCTGCAGGGCTTCCAAGGAGGGAGGCTGGGCCGAGCCCTGGGGTCAAGGTGCCGCAGGTAAAACCCCACCATGCTAGTCTCTGGAGCTGTTCCTGTGCAGCGCCGCCCTGCAAATGCAAAGGCCCTTCGAGCTGATCTAGCTGGTGCTCAGGCCAGGCCTGGATTTAGAGCATGACGTGAGTGCCGATAACCTGAACCTGACCCCAGCGTATTGCATGGAATCAGACCTGACACAGACCTGCGTCAGCACCACTCCCCCTGCCTCGTGCTTGGCCCTCTGCCTAGAGCTGTTCCCAGTCCCTGTGTCCATGAGCCATCTCTGCCCACCTGCTCAGGGGGTCGGCTCCTCCTGGCTGGATGTGCTGTGGTGGGAGAAGGGCAGCTGCAGAGCGGCTGCAGCAACTGGGGAGAGCTGGGCACCAGGCCCACCCCGCTGGCAGGAGGTGATCAGAGACGCCCCAAGCCTGAGAGTCAGGCCAGTAGTTTTCAGCCCTGACCAAAGCTGACACTTGGACTCAGTTTCCAGCATGTTTCAGGGCTGCAAGCTCTGTTGTGCTGCTGGCCCTGCAAAGGGCCTGGCCTGAGTGTGGCAGTGCTGCCCTTGGTGATTTGCTGATACGCACCCAGCACTGGGTCACTTGGGTCCCCGCCGCCCCGCTAAGCAGGGAGGGCGGGGGCCGTGTTCTTTGAAGTCAAGGGAGAGCTGTTGGGGTTCCAAAAATTCCCCACACTGTCCCAGCCCTGTGCTGCTGCCTGGCTTCTTTGGGAGCTGGGACGTTTGGTGTTTACTTGGGACAGGCTTGACTCTGTGTCAGCTGGAGGGAGCCAGGTGACTGACACTGCTGCAAACGCACCTATCTTTCCCTGTTACCCCCCCTGCCCCTGCTACTCCCCCCCCACCTCACCCCACTCCCCATGAGATGCTCTGCACCTGATAACATCAGCCGACCTCCGAATCCCCCAGCCAGCAAGGCTACAGCAGGGCAGGACTCAGCCTGCCCACAGCAGCGGGCCTCCTGGACCTGGTGTCTCCAAGAGGACTGAGCACCAGACAGCCACTCAGGCGAGTAGGAAGTCTCCCACTGCTGCCACTGGTATGTGACCTTGTACAAGTCACTGTACCTCACGTTCTCAATCTGTTCAATGGCGATAATGAAGCTGCCCTGCTTTGCAATGTGCTTGGAGCTCTGGTGGTAAGAGCTAGGTGGTGTTATTGGCACCAAAGATGGACCTGGTGCACCAAGCTCTGATTAGGTGGAAACCCAGGAACACATGAAATTAACTACACTGTCCAGGGCTCCTAAGTCAGGCATCAAGAGGCCATCTCCCTAACGACTTCCCGATTCGATTAGCGAGTTGTCTTGGAAGAGATATAGTCTGCAAAGGAAGCCAGGCATGTCCCTGGGGACACACCCGTGAAAGGTTCATGCAGCAAAGGGGCATTTCTTTTTCTCCATGGATGTTTTAAGTTCCTGGTTTGCTTTGGAAAGCCCTGCAATGAATGCAGGGCCAGGGCCAAGGCCAGGTGCCTGATTGACACCCCCCATCCTCTACTCCCCAGAGACCGGGCCTCTCTGGGTGTCCTGGGAGGAGGGACAGGATGGACTTTCTACATGTGGCCCGCTGTGCTATGTGGCTGGAAGGCGTCTCTAAGACGAGAGCCTAGAGCCCCAACTCAGAGGCTCATTCAGTCTCTTGGTCTCTCTGCTCAGCCAGGGCCGGGGGCGGCGGGGGGGTGTGGAACGGTGACCAATGCAGCATGGCCAGTGTGAGCACACTGCTGTGCTGACATGAGTGTGACCCTCTCACTGCAACTCCCTGGGCCTCAACACACTACTGTAGTCGCACCCTCTTGGTCAGCACCAAACGGCAGGCAGGAAATACTGGTCTCCAGGGCGCTGCACCTCACGCCCACTCTGTTGCCTGCAGACAAAAACAAACCAGAGCTTGCCCAGTGAGCTATGCTGGGTTGAACCCTAACTGGAAGGTATTTCCCTGTTGGCATCAGCAACAGCCTGGCTCACGGCAGAATAGCCCTGCGCTGCTGCGTTTGCAGGGGCAATGCATCGCAAGCTCTGCAGCTGGGCAACTCCCGAGCCTGCCTGCAATCGGCTGGTGCTGAGTGACAATGGCCAAGGGGAACGGCAGCTCGCTGGGGCTAATGGGTGCAGAAGCAGGCCTGCCACTCTCCGTGCAGCAGAGAAGAGGAAGGACTGGCTGGTCAGTTGCATATATCCTCATGTGGCATCAGTGAGGAGGGAAGCAGGCGCTAGCCACAGGGGGGAGCACTGAGTACACAGGGAGGATAAACAGCTCCGAGTGCTGTCAGCTAGTTAGTAACTGGAAAGTTAGGGTCTTAGGGTGCCTCCGAGGCCCAGACAGGTGTGTATTCACCTGAGAAGCATCTGTGGGCGTGGCTCACTGAGGAAGAAGTGGTCTTGTGGTTAACGATAAAACCTATCTTCTTTCTGCCATAGACTTCAGCATCTTATGGGCTCTACGCCCATTTCACAGGTGATATGTACGTAAAATGTATATAGCACATGTGACACACAGCTACTACGCTGCTTTACAGAGAGCGTCTCATTTTACCTGTGAGGAAACAGGCATGGAAAAATTGTGAGTTGTCCAAAGCAAGGCCTGGGATTCAACAAATCTGGGTTTTATTCTGCCACTGTGTCAATTGGGTGATTAGGAACAAGTCATGGAAGGCTATAAACGGCAACATTTTGACCAACTAAGATATCTGTGTCCTGTTTTTCCTAGGTGCTGAGCTCTGACAACCCTGGGTTTAACTGGTCTAAATCCTGGTACCTTTTCCTGGTGACTGCATCTTGTGGTCCAGAATCTAAGCTTTCTGTAGTGGTCTGTGGCCATGAAACATGCCTCCAGAGTGTGGAGCAGATGTAAACACAGACTGTAATGTCAGAGAGCTAAAACCCTAAGTCTGATATCTGAAATGGAATCTATTCATTTCAATTGATGTGTTACCGCCAAAGACTGATGATACATCCATGTTGTTAACTGTTACACGTGTGGTGACCCCACCATGCGAGAAAGAGGAGGGATGAGCAGATACCACGTGATGGACAGGGTATTAAAAATGTTCAGGGCTAGTACTATGAAGGTCTGCACAACCTACAGCCTAAATTAGGGTGTGGGAGGAGTCTGGATTATGGGCAAAGGAGTTTAGAAAGTTTGACACCATCCCACGACTGCTGGGGGGGCTGGTAGCACCTCACCTCTCGGGAACTCAAGCGCTGTCTAAGATTTGTCACACAAACCAAGTGGCCACGTGAAAATTAAGGCCTTAAACTTTCTGTTGGGTTATTAATGCTCAACCCCTTTGAAAATGCACTGAGATCACAGCAATTCATCCATCTCTGAGCATCCCAGCTGGAAGCTGCCACAGGAGTACAGGGCATTTATTAGTATTTTCCACGTCAATTAGCAATGCATTTGGGTTAAAGAAGATTGTGCCAGTCCCTGGGGAATGATGATAGCGAGGCTGAAACTCTCTTGGGTGCCACTCTCTCTTCTGGCAACATCTCTCTTCCACCAGGACAATGGATAATGCTGGATCGGAGAGTGCCAGCTCTGTGGGGCATGGCAGGGAACCCCACTGGTGGCCGGCTGTGGGGACCCCCATGGGCAGGTAGCCAGGTGGGGAAGCTCTGGCTGGGGTCACGGAGCCCAGCCTCAGTTGGGAGCCCTGCCAGCACCTCACTGCCACGGGGACCCTGGCCGTTGCCAGGGGAAGCCCTGGCCGCCCCACGGAGGAGCCTTGCAGGAGTGGAGATGCCCCCTCCTGGCAGCCTGACCTCCCCTCGTTGGCAAATCCCCTTGTTTGGTCCCACTCAGGGCCTGGGGGTGCCAGAGGGTGCTGGAGGAGGGAGAGTGCCTGGGGGTGCGGGAGGAGAGAGGTCCCAGAGGGGGGAGATGCCGGAGGAGGGGGGGTGCTGCAGAAGGAAGGTGCCTGGGGGTCCCGAAGGGGGGGTGCTCCCTGCACCGGGAGGTACTCGGCGACCCCGAGTTCTGCGGGCCAAGCCGCCGGGCTGCGCGGCCACACGTCTCTTGCTGCAGGGCCGGATTTTGCTGCTCGGGCCCTACCCGGGGCCGGAATCAGGCCCGCGCTGTGCCGGGCTCCGGCAAGCGAGACGCTGCCCGCCCCCCGTCTCGGCTCCGCAGCCGGGCAAGACCCCGCTACTGTGTGACACGCCCGGCCCCCAGCGCAGGCTCCCCCAGCGAGCCCGGCAGGGGGCGGGGGCCGGAGGGTCCTACCCCGGCAGGCCGCGGGCTGGCGCTGGGAGCGGCGTGCGGGAAGGGGATTTTCCAGCCACAGCCGGAGCCGCCTCTGTCCCGCCCCGCCGCCGCCCTGCATAAGAGGGTTACACTAGCGGGGCCTTTGCTCGCTGCCCCCCAGCGCCCGACCGCCTCCTGCTGCCCTGCCTGGAGCCCAGCCCACGGCGCCTGTCGGGGTAAGGTGGGGAGGAGGAGCAGGGGGCGGGCAGGAGGGAGGCTGTAGGTCGGGGACCGGTGGCGGGATGCGGGGTACTGGGGGATCCTTGGGGCACGGTGAGCGGGGGGTGGGGTGTGGGAGTGCCAGGGGAGGTTGGGGGGCGGGGCTAGTGGAGAGATGCTGGTGGGGTGGAGGTCTGTGAGAACCGGTGGGGAGAGCTGGTGAAAACTGGGGACTAGATGTGGGGCAGGCTGGGGGAGGAGAGGGGGTACCAGAGGGAGGCTGGGGGCGATGGGGGGTCAGTGGGGACTGGGGGGGAGGCAGGGGAGGAGGTGTGGCATTGAAGCAGCGGGGGGGAGCAGGTGAAGGGGGCTCCCTGGCTTTGGTGCCACTGCATTTTAATGGGCAGGGGGTCAAACAGTCCCTCACTCCTCAGGCGGCCCTGTCCTGCTCCCTCCAGCCCTGGCGCTGGCGCCCCTGCGCCTGGCGGCTGCTCTGTTCTTTCCTCTCCCTCGCTGGCGGCGAGGGAAACAGCCACAGCGAATGAAGCAGTTGGCTCCTGTGACTTGTCTGGGGCCAGTTCAGTGCATTTAGGGCCTGGGTCTCTGCCACAGCCTGGGGCTGGGTGGGGGAGGTACTGAGCCAGGGAATGCTCTAGAGGCGAGAGGAGCGCCTTGAAACGAGACTGAAGCGGGGAGAGGCTGGCGGGTACGTGCACGTGCCCCAGAGGTGTGCAGACCCTGACAACTCCAGCCTCTACAGCATCCTCCCCCTCGGCAACGGCTTGTTGCTCTGGAAGGACATCCTTCCCAGCCCCAGCACGACTGACGCTTGTTCTGCTGATTTGCTGCTGCACCTAGGAACCCCAGTCGTGAGCCAGGGCCCCATTGTGCTCAGTATTGCACACATGCAAGTGACTGGCCATCCTTGGGACGCGGGGGGGAGTTAAGGGGCTAATCCCTCGGGTGCATTGGTAGCTCCGGTGCAGTTGGTGGAAGGTCTGCCATTCAGTTCAGTAGCAGAAGGTTTTTTCACCCCTGCGGGGAATTGCAGGGGTACTGGTGTTCGTTGGTCCGGGAAAGCCCTAGGTAATGGGTTAAACCACAACCCCAGGCCTGCCGGTGGCCGGGAAATCGGGCAGGTGCCCCAGGGTCTGACGTCTCAAAAGGTGCAGTGCTTTGGGCCCCTTTGAAGGGCTGTGACAGCACTGCTGGGGGGCATCGCCGTGGTCTGGGTGGTGCTAAGGGCTGATTGACCTTGGCCCTGACCCTTCTACCCATTGGCTCCACCCCTTCCAATTGTGGCCCCCTCTTTCTGGGGTGCACGTAGCTGGCCTTCCCTCCCACCTTGCCCCCGGGGCCCGCAGTGGCTGGTGGCCCTGCTGCACAGCCCTCATTCCTGTTGTAGACAAGGCCTTTGTTTGTACCGTGTCTTGCACGGGGGTCCTGGCCTGCGATGAGCCTGGGTAGTGATGTCCCAGCACAAATCACAGCAGCCGGTGAGGATGGTTCTTTTTAACAAAGGTATTTCCATGACCCCGTCCTTATTCTCTGTGCCAGTAGCAATTAGTCTGGCCGAGGGCTGGGCAGGCAGGTGTGTCTGGAAGGTGAGCTTCAGCCTTTCCCTTGCCTGGGGCTGGCTATTGAAATCAACAGCTTTGGACATGACCTGAGAGCCTTCTTGAGTAGCCTGGGGAGGGGTTTTCCTCTAGTGCCACAGCTTCAAGTCTTGTCTCTTTCTAGCTAAGTTTAGGCTCTCCTAAGAAATGGGGAGTGTTTCTTTTCAACATACAGCGTGTGCTTTTATGTTGAGGTTCCTGTAAGAAGGATGACTTGGGCCATAAAGAAGTGGCTATTGAGCAATAGGCAATGTTGTGAAATACTTTCCCTTAAACTGGGTTTTGCTTTCCTTTCTTCCTTTATTTAATGTCACTAACTTTATCTCCAGGAGGTGCAGTATACACCTCCCCCCTTTGTGCCAAGGCTCTGCCTTTCTTGGCACATCTTCAGGAGCACAAAGATTTGAGTCACTACCTCCTTGCAGGAACATAGGTGACCAGGCTGCATAGAGTTATCCTCTTCGCAGTTCTCTATGCCTTCCCCTCCTCCTCCATTTGGGAGAAGAGGTGCATGGAAATCACCCCTGTGATTCTTGCAGCATTTATGCAGCCTATTCATATGAGCGCCCTGGTGAGACCTAGAACTCCCTGCTTCTCCTCCCAGGGATTTATTTTGTCTTGAGGGCCAGGCTGTCAGAAGAGCTTGTAGCTTGGCTCTCAAGAGCGCTCACTCACAATAGTCTGACCTTAATTTCTCTGTCATGGTCTCCCCATCCATTGGTACTGTTATTACAAAGGGGCTTGCCTGATCCACCCTGTTTGTTCTGCAGTTCAGAGCATTGTCTGGGAGGTCACCATGGAAAAGATTGCAATTTCCCAGAGGGCTGCGTTTATTAGTCGGGAACTCACATCGAGAACAGGCTAAATTTTGAAAGAGGCACTTGAGTTGGAAGGCTCTGGCTTCTCCACATCTAGCGTGTTCTGTTGCAAAACAGTTGCTGGATAGTGAAACTGTCTCTCATAAGAGGAGCTTCAAACAAGTCAAGCATCCTGGATAGGCCACCCCTTTGAGACTGCAGGCAAACTTGTCACTAGCAGGGTCCCCTTTGCCTTTGCAGTTCCCTCCCATATATGTGCTAATCTTCTAGGCTTGGTGGTCTTTAGACTCTGATGGATCTATAAGGTGAGGTTAATGGCAGCTGGAATGGCTCAGACCCAGTTAATTGGTGATGGAGTTTTTACCCTCTAGGTTGCCAGTTTGTACACCCTCTCATCAGTATTCACTAAAAGCTCTTTCCATTGGCTGGTTCCTTTGTCTGTGACAAGGTGGGCTGGTGGAATCAGTTTAGCAGCCAGTGACTGTGAACTGAGCCAGGTATTGTCCTTTGGCTGGCAAAGCTATATGTTACACTGCTGTGCCTTCTGGTGAGGCGTGGGTAGCTCAGGTCGCTGATAATAGCCTAAATACCTCTGAGACCTCTGTGCAAATCTAGAGCAAGTACTAGAACAAGTGCAAGCGAAGGGTGTGGGGGGAATTGAGGGAGGAGGAGGGAGGAGGGGGAGGATACCCATTCTGTGGCCCACAAAAGCTTGTGCTCCAAAATATCTGTTAGAATGTCTATAAGGTGCCACAAGACTTCTTGTTCTCGAAGCTACAGACTAACACAGCTCTCTCTCTGATACTAACTTGTTGTGTTTCTTCCTTAACTTTGTTTCAGAAACTAGCATTTCAGGTGCAGGTTGGGGAGGGTATTTCCCTAACTTATGCTAAGGACAGAATGAATAGCTCTTGATTTTTGACAAATTTCTCCTCTGCTTATGCCACAGCTTACTTCTGTTACTGCAAGGTGTTACAGGATTCTTGGCATAAGAGGACAGGATTGTAGTAAAGGTAGAGGACCATTTGGGCTATGTAACTGCTGTATTTGTGTACAGGTGGTGCAGAAAATATGTCTCATAGTACAGGTTTGAGCCTCTCTAGACTGGCACCCTTGGGACCTGACCAGTGCCAAACAAAATTTGCTGTACCACATGAGGTCAATATTGTGTAGCACATTAATGACACGTCTGCTGCTTACTGGGCTCTTAGACATTCAGGGGTAAATTACAGCTAAATAACAGCACAGTTAATTGATGTCTGTAAATAAAGTTTATGGTACTGCGGGAAACTTGGTCATACCCATGATAAGTAGTTGTCTGGCTAACTAAAATGATGCCAGACCACAGATGTTGCTGGACCAGAGAGTGCTGGCTTAGAGAGGTTAAACCTGTAATGATGTCAGCCTCATAAACACCACAGCTGACGCTAATAGGCCTTTGGCTGACAATTTGAAAAGAGAAACTAAAGACTGACCAGACCACGGGGGCTAAGTGCCATCTTCATTCCGAGCATTGGTTACTCTGGGTCCCCTCTTGTGCCTGGGTCCCATCTACTAGGTCCCACCACTTTTCTGTGGATAAAGGCCAAGAACATTCTCCAGGGTACTTTAACAAGGGTCTCTCTTACAACATAGAAATATAGCCTCCATAGGGAGCAATGGGTGTCTCATAATTGATCTGGTCCATTAAGAAACAAAACAAGAAACAAAATTCTTGGCCTGGTGTAAAAGTCCTGCGCAAGCAAAAGGGACAGAAGATGCCCCCAGAATTAAATGTCTCTGAAAAGGCTCTGAAGTGCCAGCTGGTGCCTTGGATTCTTCTGAAAATTCTCCTCTCCCGCCAGCCCCAATATCCCAGCTTCCCACCTGCTCTGGGAGTGACTGGCTAATGGTGAAACCAGGAAGGCTCAAGAGAAGGGGGTTAGGGAAAGTTGAGTCATTGCTGAGCATCTGAGATGTGCTGATTACCAAATCTGCCTGTTTTCTCATTTAGAAACTGACAGCCCTGAGCCAAATTCACTGAGGGGCCTAGAGTGGCATGTAACTCTGGGTTACAGTGGAGCTCTGCTGACTTTACATCACCAGTAGCTTTGGCCCTTCGTCTCTAGGAAGAAGTGAAAGTTACTCCACGCTGGGGTTGCCAGAATGTCCACACTCTGGGCATTCCGCTAGGGCTTGGCAAGTTCCTGTTTTAACCTGAGCCCAAGGAGACACACCCTGCTCAGCCAAGTCACTGTGCTGAATCATGAACAAAACAGTTCCTGGCACTGGCTTCAGGAACTGGGGAGTGTGGGGCGGGGTTCTCGCTCATTTTTCTGTCCAAGTGCAGAATAAATTATAGGTGCACCAAGGCATGTGTGGACTGCACCATCACTAGGCTGCCAGCTGTCAGTGGCTGTGGGCCCCTGCTGATCAGCTGGGCAGCATCCAAATCACTCCTGGGTGGCACCCAAGAGCTCAGCTTACAGGGAACACTGGTGTGCATGAGCGAGTCTGCAGGTTCCCAGTGTGCCTGACCTGTTCCTTTTGAAGCCCCAAGCCTTGAAAACACACTAGTTCCCACTAAGGCAGGGCCAGGCAAGATATGACCCATGGACTGCATCCAGCCCACCAAGCCGTATAATCCAGCCCGCGGTCGCCCCTATGGCTGGAGAGGCAGAGAGGTTTGGGTGCTGTCTTATCCCCCAGCAGAAACTCAGCCCATTGGCTTATTTCAAGCATGGCCCCTGGCCCAGGCCAAATTTCTCACCTCCTATACGCCAGAAACCAGACAGTTGGAGTTGAGATTTTGCTGGGGGTGGGGCAAGCGTGTGAAACTGACCAACTGGAGCTGAGAGATTTTACTGGAAGGGGGACAGTGCAGCAGAATTTCGCCCTCGGAGCTGCACAGAGGGGAACTTCAATGGCATTTCGAAGGCGTCTGGGGTCCAGCTGCTGTTTCAGCCTCAGGAGTGGCAGCTGGGATCTCCAGGTCCCTTTGAAATGACAGGCTGGGGTGCAGCTCCCCTTTGCTTCCCCCCTGCTAACAGGCCTGCCTCCTCCCCCACCCCCCACAGTCCTCTACCTCGAGCTCCCTTCTCCCCCACCAGCAAAATCGATTGCCCTCCCTGCCCTAACACCAGCAGCCTTGGGCTGAACCTGGCCTGACTGCAGAAGGGGAATTTAACTCTATACCAGCAATGTAGGTTTGCAAGTTACAGGTCCCTTTGCAGAACCTAACAGGTTTGCCACCGGCAGGAATGTCGTTTACTGAGCATTCCCCCGGCTCTGCTGCTAGCAGACCAGGTCGGGCCAGCTTGCAGGTGTGCACTGGCTTTTGTTTCCCAGAGCATGGCCAAACCAGGGAGTGCCAGGGCAGTCGTGCTACAGAAGTCAGTCCTGGGCTCAGCTAGGCTTGACACTAGGAGGTGATTCCCAGACCCATGACACACACTTGTGCTTGCTGTCCGCCAGCTAATGTGCTAAAATCTGGGTACAGCCACAGCAGTGGGACACGCCTGGTGTCTCAGGTGGGCACCGGCTCAGGGACTAGCCTGTTCACACTGCCGTGGCTGCGTTCTGGCTCTAGTGCCTGCACTAGCTTGCTGACCGCTAGCAGCGGTGTGACTGCTTGAGCTGTAGGTCAGCCCCACTCAGAGTGTAGACATCACCTTCCTACAGCCCCCAAAGCAGCCCTTGGCTTCCCTTCCACAGTCTGGTTATCCCCGTCACCCTGAGTGCCCCTTCTGCCTGGTCAATGTGGATGTGGGGATTCCTGCCGGCTAGTTTCGTAGTTAGTCTGGGGATCACCCGGGACCTGCTAGAAGGCTTTTAGATCCAGCTTGTCCACACACAGGTCAAATGGTGGCTAAAGCTGTGCAAGTTTTCTACCTTGGAGCGTTTTCCCAGTGTAAATGAGGTCTGAGTCCCCTTGGTCTAGTTCAGTGTTTCTCAACTTTTTTTGTTAAATAAATGCTCCTTTATCAAAACAAAGTACCTCCAGTACCCAGGATTTTCAGACATATATAGATAAATGTTATTAATTTGTTTTACAGGTCTATATAATCTATCTAACATATATAGTGAGAGATGTATAAAATACATGGCTTGGTACCTTCCGCCTCCCCCAGAGCCAGGCACTCCCAGCCCTCTTCTGCTCTAACCCAATCCCCCTCTCTCCTCCAGAGCCAGTCACCCCCATTCTAACTCAATGCCTGGGACTCGCTGGAGCCATTGCGGTCACCCCGTGCTTCTCCCGCCACGTGCTGGGGCATGTACGCAGAGCGGCAGTGAGCAGTTCTGGCACGCTGTTCCAGGCAGGAGCCACATTTCATTGCTCAAAGAGCCGCCTACGGCTCGAGAGCTGCATGCCTCCCCAGACTTCTCTTGTGTACCACGCGTGGAGAAACACTGGTTAAGTCCTGGCCCTCTCGGCCCTTGCTTCAGTTTCTCTGCTCGGGGACTTTCCCTCTTAGGCGTGTGTGTGTGTGATAGAGATGGGAAGCCAATGCTCGGGAATGTCTCTGGATTCTGTTTGTTGCCACCACATGCATGCACCTCCTGCCTCGACCCCACCTCCCCCGGGCAGCATTTCACAGTTGGCTGGCTGCATGGCGTTCTGAAGGTGATTGCTGCAGGATCCCTGCTCTGTCTAGTGGTGCAGATCCCCCTGTCCTGACTGCCACCTGAAGGATCAAGACCGGGTCGGACACCTGTGCAAAATGTTTGGGTTTGCTTTGGTTGCGTCATGGCTTGGAGCAGGCAGCTGGCACACCCAGTTGTGATTAGGATTCCGTCTTAAGTTTCTCTGCCTCACGGCTTTTCCATGTGCAGCTGGATTATCTAACTCATTCCCTTACCTCTGTTTCAGAACGTTTACTGAGAGATTGAGGAAGAATTTCTGGCTGTCCGGCCAAGCACAGGTAACAGCCAAAGCTGCTTATTCCATTTTCTTGTTTCTTTCGTGGCCTCTGCTCGGTTGCCTGGCATCAGTTTTCATGCAAACTCAGTGCTTCAGTAGCATAGTGGGGACTCTCAGGGCTTGTCCACACTGGGGGATTTATTTTCAACAAAAACCCTATATTCTGAGCTCCCGCCCCACCCCCAGCAGTGACACCGCCAAGCAGGATAATTCCAAATAAGAGGGTTTTTCTCTTGAAATAATTACTGCAGCTCTGCTGACTCGCCCCTTTCAGGGTCAAAAAGGAACGTGTAAGAACAAAGCATAGCTATTATCGGCTGCCATGACGGCCCATTTTTTTGCAATGCTGTGGTTGTGAACAGTGGCTGTAAATGAGAACGCTCTGGTTCGCAATGCTGTGGCTGCAGGAATGCCATTTTCCAGTGCTGGTATTTGGATTAGAATGCCAAAAGAAGTAATAGTGGGGGGGGGAAACCCTGCAGGGTAAACATCATCTCAGTGGTCTGTCAGCCTCTGTGCTCCTCCACAGTCATCAAACTTTAATGCTTTAATCTGGCTTCGAAAAAAGCGTTGACAGAAAATTTAAGAAAACGCTGTGGATCTACGGCCCTGGGGACCCGAGGGAAACATGCACTGAGGTCAGCCCATTGTGCAGCGCCCTTGAGGCGGGCTTTCTGCACTGAAGCAGTTTGGGGTTTACTCCTATGCAGGCGAATGTGGCAGTTCATCAAAGGGAGCTGTGCTCAGTGTAAACCCCTGCCTTGTGTTGGAGCAGTGCACCTGCAGAGTGCGTTGGCCCCAGTGTGACTGTATTGGTGTGGTTGCACCAGTGTACACTGCAGAAAGGGCAGAAGTTAAAACATGGGTTGGGTAATGAATGCTGTAACTCGTGACCTCCTGAGCAGCCTCTGGCAAGATTACTATCTTAGCTGTACTGTTGCCAATCTCCTTTATTTGCACCTAAGCATCAAAGCTGCTATTTATGTGGCATGCATGAGCCAAGCTGGAGCAAAAGCTGCTTGGAAACTTGTCGGACTCTCTTACTAGCTTGTTTAAACCTGGCTTTCTGTACACACTAGTCGCTGTGGAGTTTGGAACTTGTTTTCCAGCCACAGTCAAGTAAAGATAAGGTGAAGTATTACACTGGTTTATGGTAATCATAGTGGCACCGAGACAACTGACAAGGGAAAGCCAAGTCTTTGCTCTACTGCCATGGCTGAGAGCCAGCTGGTTTTAGCTCATGTGACAGCACACACGGCATTAGCCCCTAAGGTCGAAGGTTCATTCTGGGCTGCCGATGACCCAGGGTCATCAGCCATATCTTAGCAAGCTAAGGCCAAAGGAAGCTCCAGTGTTTAAACTAGAGTGAGTGGGCACAGCATCCTGTCAAGTCCACGGCAAAATCAATCTCTCTGGGCTTGTCTGTCGATCCTGGTGCTCCGCGCTTTTGTGTGAAGTAAGGGACATCAGTGTGAGCTTGAAGAGCCCCAGTCTACACTGTAAGGAAGCCGTGCTAGTCTATACACTATCAAAGCAAAAAGCAGTCAAGTAGCACTTTAAAGACTAGCAAAATGGTTTATTAGGTGAGCTTTCATGGGACAGACCCACTTCTTCAGACCATAGCCAGACCAGAACAGGCCTGAAGAAGTGGGTCTGTCCCACGAAAGCTCACCTAATAAACCATTTTGCTAGTCTTTAAAGTGCTACTTGACTGCTTTTTGTTTTGATACACAATTCTTGCCACACCATTAGCCTAGCTAGAATCGGTGCATCAGAAATTGACTGTCTTACCTTGGGTAGATGTACCCTTAGAGGCAGAAGGCTCTGGGGAACTAAAAGATGTGTCACTTCACAGCAAAGCTGACTACATGACATACTCACCTACAAAATGGAAACTGTTCTAATTCATAGTTCTAAACACGTGGACCTAACCTCACCTTCCCGCCCTCTGATTTTACACTACATTTTAGATATTAGAAGGACAAAAGTTTCACTGGGCTCTGATAAGGTACATCTTGCAGTGAACATGTACTTCCACCCCCAGGTGGACAAATGATCTGTGTGACCACCTGTCAATACATAGATTCTTTCAGGGCACTGAGAATCTCTTCCTACATGTGACCCCAACCTCTCCAACCTGGGATCTTAACCTAGTTGTCAGGGCTTTTACTAGAGCTCCCTTTGAGTCCATGGCATCTTCCCCCTCACGTATACGAGACAAAAGCAGTTTCCTATGGCCATGGTGTGAACTCGGCACTTAGGAGAAATAGCAGCCCTGGTTGCATACCTGCCATTCATGGCTTTTTTTATTTAAAATAGACAGTCCTTGGGGGCCTGGAGGGACAGAATCATGATGAGATTTAAAAAAAGCTGTACGGCCATATCTCAAGTTTCCCACCACTGGCTGCGTTTTCCATGTAAATCAATAAATCCATCTCCCAGTTCTTCCCCCAAACCACTTTGTAACAGCAGGCAGATGATTCTGCATCTTCTGTGTGTGCGAAGAACACCAGCATTGTACTTGCTCAGGACCAAGGATGGTAGGAAACCCCCTAAACTCTTCCTTTCATCCACCGAAAGATTCCTGAATCGCACCATTAGCTCCAAAGCTGCCCTGATGGGGGCAGTGCCCTTGCTGGCCCGGATCCATGTGCGTTCCATGAGGTCAGTTTCCACCTTGTCGCACTCTTCCTTCCAGATATTCCTATCTCAGCAGTCTTAGACATCCGCCCACACACTCACAGAGCACAGTGTGATCAAGGAAGATTGTTCCAGTGCCATTGTCGACTCCCTAGTGCCCTAGGCAGTAACAGGCTCCACTCCGAATCCCAGCCTCCAGTGCTGAGCACTGCTTAGGAGTCGCCCACAGCAGAGCATCCATCGAGACACTACCCGAAGAAAAGTTACGCGCCTCGTGCAGTAATGATGGTTCTTGGAGATGGGTGGCCCTGTGGGTGCTCCGCAACCCACCCTCCTACGTTGGAGTTCTCTACAGGGCTCTGTGGTGCAGTAGGATAGGAGGGGCTTCCACCCAGGGCAGTGCTAGGCAGCCTCGAGGCAGACCACGAGGGAGGGCGAGCACATGTATGGGCTCAGTGGACACTGCTACCGAAAGCCTCCAAATGGAGGCACAGGGGTGTGCGTGCACCTACATAGGGACACCCAGCTCGAAGAGCCAGCATTACTGCACAAGGTGGTTAACGTCCTCTGTCTGTGGCTGATCCCATTGCCTCCCTTCTGGGGCAGAGAGGTGCTCTGGCTCTAAATGAGGGCTTCAGGTAGAAGAGTCTGTGTGTAGTACCCAGAGGCACTGAGACCTCATTTGGGGTGAGTGAAGTCTCTGCTCTACAGCCTCAGCTGAGAGCTGGCTGGCCTGTAGCTCATGTGGCAGAGTGCAGGGCTTTAGACTCTGCTTGTAGGTTCTGTCCCTGCGGCCAGCAACCTGGGTGTGTCAGTGTGACGCTGGTTTTTAATTAGCAGGCAAGTCCAGAGGTAGAATCGCAAGTGTGGGAGGGAGAGAGCAGCCTAGCATTCTGCACATGGAGCCAGGATGTCTGGGTTCCTAGTTTCAGTGCTGCTACTTATTGGTTGGGTTACGTGGGGGTAAGTCACCTCCCTGCTTGGTGCCTCGGTTTCCACCTGTGCAAAATGGGACTCGGATATTAAACCTCTGAGGCTACTTACAGAAAGGAGCCGGTCTGCGGGGCTGAGGCCTTGTCTGTGGCAGAGCACCTGTGGGTATGTGACTGGGTCTCCTTGCTTTCCCCAGACACGATGTCTCAATCCAAGGGCACAGTGGTGCTTGCCTACAGCGGTGGCCTGGATACCTCCTGCATTCTGGTGTGGCTGAAGGAGCAAGGCTATGATATCATCGCCTACCTGGTGAGGAGCTCTCTGCAACTCCATGTTGGGTGCTCGGCCACCTCCTGCTCCCTCTCTCCTTTCCCCCTTTCTTTTCGTCGCACTCTAGACTGGGGGCAGCAACCTCGCCGAGCAGAGTGCCGAAATTTGGTCCGAGCGCTAGTGATACTTTTAAAAGTCACTAGTAGTCCTACTTACCACAGCTTAAGACCATAACATGAGATCGGCCATACTGGGTCAGATCAAAGGTCCATCTAGCCCAGTATTCTGTCTGCCAACAGTAGCCAATGCCAGGTGCCCCAGAGGAGGTGAACCGAAGACAATGATCAAGCAATTTGTCTCCTGCCATCCATCTCCCACCTTTGACAAAAGGCTAGGCACCATACCTTACCCCTTGCTAATAGCCATCTCTGGACCTAACCTCCAAACATTTATTGAGCTCTTTCTTAACCTCTGTTACAGTGCTGGCCTTCACAGCATCCTCTGGCAAGGAGTTCCACAGGTTGACTGTGCGCTGTGTGAAGAAAAAACTTTTTTATTAGTTTTGAACCTGCTACCCATTAATCTCATTTGGTGTCCTCTAGTTCTTATATTATGGGAACAAGCAAATAACTTCACTTTCTCCACACAATTCATGATTTTACGTACCTCTATCATATCGCCCCTCAGTCTCCTCTTTTCTAGATTGAAAAGTCCCAGTCTCTCTAGCCTCTCCTCATATGGGACCCGTTCCAAACCCTTAATAATTTTAGCTGCCCCTTTCTGAACCTTTTCTAATGCCAATATATCTTTTTTGAGGTGAGGAGACCACATCTGCACACCATACTCAAGATGTGGGCGTACCATAGTTTTATATAGGGGAAGTAAGATATTTTCTATCCCTTTTGTAATTATTCCTAACATCCTATTTGCTTATCCTGGAAAGGAGCAAGGCTAAGGGAGTAAACCCTGACAGAAAATCCGGAGGGGAGTCCTAAGGCGGTTCTGTGCCAACTTCTGGCATTGACCTGGCAACTCCTGCAGCTGAGCTGGTACCAGACGTAGAGGTTGTCCTCTCCTTTGGACTATATCAGTAAAGCTGAGAGGGGAACACTGGCATCTGGGCAGCCCAGGGTCCCAATAATCGCCCAAGCTCACGCCTGGAGAGGTACTCCAGCATCGCTAACAGTGTTGAACCAACACGGAAGGCAACAGATACCGGTTATAAGCTCTTGCTTGATTAGCGTAGAAAACGAGCACCAGGGTTTGCCTCCGACGGTGGGAGAGATCATCGCATCTCACTGAACAGTCACCGCCCACCTCAAGCTGGGCAGTCCCCACTGTCCCGCCATAGTTCACCTGCCTCACTGGGTGCATGAGGCTTAAGGTTCCCAAACCTGACAAGTGACCTGAAATCTGAGCACCAGGCAAACCAATAAGAAAATCAACGAGAAAAGGAAACCATCGAAGTTTTAAGCTTTGTCGCTGGAATGTGCGGACCATGCTGACAGGTCTGACTGTAGATCCTCAGGACATCAGTGACACCCGAAAGACCTCTGTCATTGATGAGGAGCTGAAGAGGCTCCAAGTTGACATTGCTGCTCTGCAAGAGACACGTCTCACAGATTCAGGATCTCTAAAGGAAAAGGACTACGCCTTTTTCTGGCAGGGTAAAGCCCAAGAAGAACCCAGGGAGCACGGTGTTGGCTTTGCCATCAGAAACACCCTTCTACAAATGGTGGAATTAGTCAAGGGTGGATCAGAAAGACTCCTTCAGGTCATACTTCAAACTCGCGCTGGTCCGGTCCACCTGATCAGCACTTACGCCCCAACCCTGTACGCCGCACCGGAATTAAAAAAAAGTTTTATGACGTGCTTAGTGCTGCCATAGCGCAAATACTTGCTCGCGAACAACTGTACATTCTGGGTGACTTCAATGCGAGAGTTGGAGCCGATCGTCACTCATGGCCTTCCTGCTTAGGCCACTTCGGTGTGGGGGAAAAATGAATGAAAATGGTCAGCGTCTTCTCGAACTTTGCACACACCACAATCTGTGCATCACAAACACATTTTTCCAAACCAAGCCACAGCACAGAGTGTCATGGAGACACCCATGCTCAAAACACTGGCATCAGCTAGAAGTGGTCGTTGCTAGACGTGATAACCTCAAAAACGACCTTCTGACACACAGCTATCATAGTGCTGACTGCGATACAGCTCCCTCATTAGTTTGCTCCAAACTCAAGGTGATTCCCAAGAAACTGCACCGCTCTAAACCAACTGGAAGGCCCTGCATCGATGCCAGAAAGACGGCTAACTCAGAGAGAGCTGAAAAGTTTGGAGCCACCCTCGAGGAGAATCTGCGCAGCAACCCTGGGGGTGCCGATGTGACATCCAGATGGCAGCATCTGAGGGATACAATGTACAACATGGCCTTGTTGGTGTTTGGAAGAAGAGCTAGAAACACAAATGACTGGTTCGACACTAACTCCGATGAGATGATTGCAGCCATCGAAAAAAAGCGCGCTGCGCTCCTGGACTACAAACGTTCGCCGAGCCAGAGTACCCTGCAAGCGCTCAGAGCAGCCAGAAAAACAGTACAGCAGATGGTCCGGCGCTGCGCCAACAACTACTGGCTCGAGCTACGCAGCAGCCTCCAGACCAGTGCTGACTTTGGTAATCTCAGAGGAATGTACGAGGGCATCAAGAAGGCATTAGGACCCACCCAGAACAAGATGCACCTCTGAAATCCAAATCTGGTGATGTCATCACTGACAAAGCCAAACAGATGGAGCTCTGGGTCGAGCACTACTCCGAGCTGTACTCACGCGAGAACATTGTGGTCGACTCAGCCCTTGATGCCGTCGAACTCCTGTCAGTAATGGACGAACTGTATGAGGAACCAACTGTGGATGAACTGAAGAAAGCCATCGACAGCATTGCAGTAGGAAAGGCCCCGGACCAGGATGGTATACCACCAGAGGTGATCAAGTGTGCCACGGACACCCTCCTGGAACCCCTACATGAGCTACTGTGCCTGTGCTGGAGAGAGGGAGAGGTTCCACAGGACATGCACGACGCGAACATCATAACCTTGTATAAGAACAAAGGAGACAGAAGCGACTGCAACAATTACTGTGGAATCTCCCTCCTAAGCATCACTGGTAAACTGTTCGCTCACGTCATCCTCGGCAGACTCCAGAAGATTGCTGAGAGGATGTAGCTTGAATCATAGTGCAGATTCCGCGCAGAGAGATCTGACGTCGACATGGTCTTCTCTCTGAGGCAGCTTCAGGAGAAATGCAGGGAGCAGAGGAAGCCACTCTATATATTGCCTTCATTGACCTAACCAAGGCCTTCAACTTGGTCAGCAGGGATGGACTGTTTAAACTGCTCCACAAGATAGGTTGTCCGCCACGGTTACTCAGGATGATCCAGTCTTTCCACAAAGACATGAGAGGAACCGTCCAATACGATGGCACATTATCAGATGCTTTCAACATCAGGAGCGGCGTCAAACAAGGATGCATCCTTGCTCCGACATTCTTTGGGATCTTCTTCACACTCCTCCTTAAACACGCCTTTGGATCTTCAACAGAGGGCATCTTTTTGCACACAGGATCTGACAGGAAACTGTTTAATCTTGCAAGGCTGAAAGCTAAATCTAAGGTGCGGGAAGTGCTCATCGGAGAGATGCTGTTTGCAGATGACGCTGCTGTCGTGTCACACACACAAGACCAGCTTCAGAAGCTGCTGGATCGGTTCTCCAAAGCATGCAAGGACTTTGGGCTCTCCATCAGCCTAAAGAAGACAAACGTACTTGCTCAGGACGTTGCTGATTCTCTATCAATCAGCATTGACAACTATACGTTAGAGGTCGTCCACGAGTTCGTTCACCTCGGGTCCACCATCACTGACACCCTGTCCTTGGAGACTGAGCTAAATAGGAGGATCGGTAAAGCAGCCACAACTCTGTCCAGACTCAGCAAGAGGGTGTGGAATAACAACAAGCTGTACACTCACTCCAAAATGCAAGTCTACAGAGCCTACATCCTCAGCACCCTCCTTTACGGCAGCGAGACTTGGACCCTGTACGTCCGTCAGGAAAAGAGGCTGAACGTCTTCCACTTGCGCTGCCTCAGGTGCATCCTTGGAATATCGTGGAAGGACAGAGTGTCCAACACTACCATCCTTGAGCAAGCTGGAATCCCAACTATGCACACCCTCCTCAGGCAGCGTCGGCTCCGCTGGCTTGGCCACGTCCACAGGATGAATGATGGAAGGATCCCAAAAGACATCCTGTATGGCAAGCTAGCCTCTGGCAAAAGGCCTCCCGGACGCCCCCAGCTGCGCTACAAAGATGTTTGCAAGAGAGACCTCAGAGAAGTAGACATCAAGCCAGACAGCTGGGAGGAGCTGGCGGACGATCGCAGCAGACGGCGGCAGGAACTATACAAGGGCCTTCAGGAGGGTAAGCTGAGGATCAGACAGCTAGCAAAGGAGAAGCGAGCCCAGAGAAAGCACAGCAAGGACCTGCCAGACACCCATTACATATGCAACAGATGCAGCAAGGACTGTCACTCTCTCGTGTGGGTCTCCACAGTCGCAGCCGACGCTGCAAATGAGGATGCCAAATGGAACTACGGAGGGCGCGATCCATAGTCTACGTATACTGAAGGATACTACTGTACTATTTGCTTTACTGACTGCCGCTGCACACTGCGTGGATGTTTTCAGAGAACTATCCACTATAATTCCAGGATCCCTTTCCTGATCTGCTGTAGCTAAATTTGCCCCATCATATTGTATGTATAACTGGGGTTATTTTTCCCCAATGCGCATTACCGTACACTTACCCACGTTAAATTTCATTTGCCATTTTGCTGCCCAATCACTCAGTTTGCTGAGATCTTTTTGAAGTTCTTCAGTGTGCTTTGGTTTTGACTATCCTGAACAGTTTGGTGTCATCTGCAAATTTTGTCACCTCATTGCTTTCCCCTTTCTCTAGATCAATGATGAATAAGTTCATCATAAGCTCATGAAGCTGCAGAGCTTTACCATTTAGGCGGTGGTTAGGATCATGAGCTGGTCTTTTGTTAATCCCCGGGCTGCATGGCGGAGCAGGGGTGGGGCTGAGCTCCCGCCTCACATACTGGCGAAAATCGGCTCATGTGCCACTCTGTGCAGGGGTTGCTGCCCCCCTGGTCTAGTCCATTTCTGTCAGGTGGGTGAAGCAGGTTCTGTGCGACTGGCTTGAAAAGCTGCCCCCCGGGGTGGGGTTTTCTGCACTCAGCTAAACAGCAGGGGCTGTCAGAAAACTGCCATTTTGCTGTCTCTGCTTTGCAGACATGAGGCACAGCCAGGGCCCCCGGGGGGACTGTCTTCCCCACAACAGTGGGGAGATGACTCCCTTTCAAGGCCTCGGGCTCCTTGAGGGACAGAATCATGACATGGTTTTAAAAATCCCTCTTCTTTCTCTCAGAAATGTCATGGGAGCCAGTGATTTGCAGGGCTCAGCTGGTGACGCATGGAGGTGCCCGGGGGCCACATGCACTTGTTAGTGTCTCGCCCCGCCCCCCCAAACCCACATTCACTATCAGTACTGTGCTGCTTTGGGGGAGGGAGGGAGGTCCCGCTCCTTCCCTGACTCTCTTGGGCTGCACCACTCCAGTAGCGAGGGAGGGCCCCCCCCCGTACTCACCAGAAGCTCTGTCGTGCTTTCACGGGGAGAGGAGAGGGCAGGAGTGGATCACGAGGAAGGCCAATATCCCCTTGGAATCCCTGCACCAGTCACCTCTGGCTGCCCAGCCTGGGCCTGTCCAGTTTCAGGGTGAGCTGCCCAGGCTATTGTGATGCAGGGGAACTAGCTAGAACTGGCCTGAAGTGACGTTGTTTCAGTGAAACCCCATTTGTGTCCAAATGGAAACTTTAAAAGAATGATGAAATTTCGAAGCGAAGCCTTTTGGTCACTTGGGGACGGAATGTTGTGACTCTTTGGTTTTGCAGCAATTTTTCAGGCTGAAATTCCTTTTTAAAAAGAGAAATCAAAACGCTTTTAAGAGGCCGAAACGGGAATGGACAGCTTCCATTGTCCCACAATGAATGTTTTTCCCAGTTTCGGTGTTTTGTTTTGTTTTTTGCCAGGAAAAAATTGTTCTGTTTTGGAACAGAAAACATGTCAGTATTCTGAAATTTCCCCAACAGAACTGATTCCTTCCCGCCCCCGTGTAGCCTTTGCTGGGGCCTGGCAGGGTTAGTACGGGGAAGGTGGCACTGGGGTGGGCGCATGGTGCTCTTCCTTGGGTGTTTTATTTCTGCTGAGCTGAGGCTGCAGCCCTGACCCAGCTGCCAGACCTGGTTAAACATTGGCTGGCTGTTAAGATTCTGCTCAGCAGGCACATGCAGTGGCCAAAGGGGACATGGCCCATTCCTGAGCCATTGTTTTCAATGTAATAAAATGGGCCCACTGAGGAGCTGGAACATCAGCCTGGTGGTGCTGGAGTGAGAGCTGCTGGGCTGGTGCTAAGGAGTAGAGACACTGCCCAGCCGGGGGTGGATGGCTGGACTTCCAGCATCCCCAAGTGGGAAGGACTTAGCCAAGGACTATGTCACTTAGACAGCCAGAGCGAGACCCTTGTTAAAAGGAGCTGAGCCAATGGAGCAGTGACTCGAAACCAACCAATTCCTCTCATGCTCTGGGGAGGGAAAGGGCAGCAGGATGTGGGCCAGGGGAGCAGGCCTGACCTGAGCAGCTCAGGGGGTCCTGTGTCTCTCTAACGCTGGCGGGAGGGCTGCTGTTAGGTGGCTGCTGGGCGGCCGAGGGGCAGCAGGAGAGGGAGGAGCGGAGGTGTGCTGGAGATGTGATGTGGCAGCACCTGGCGGATCAATGAACGTTACTCTGAGTGGGCTTCAGTAGCGCGGCAGTCTGATCCTGCTCAGGGGACCAGTCAGCTGAGTTTGCCAGTGGTAAGGGGCACAGGAAGCCCTGTTACCGTGTGTTGGCTTTTCCCACCGTGCAGGTGACTCGCTTCAGATGGTTCCCGAGGTGAATGCCGTTCCCCGCAGGGTGTCTGGTGACCTCGGGGTCTCCCGAGCAGGGCAGCTGTCAGTGTGCAGCTTGTGGGACCCCTGGCAGGCCAGGTCCCCACTTCAGTACAGCTGTGTCGGAACGACTGGGGAAAGCACGGCTAGAAGGCCAGGTTGAGCTGCATTCCAATCTCTGTAGCCTGCTGCCCACAGGGATTCCTTCCCCCTTTTACAGCAGGAGCCCAAATGACTGGGTTCCTTCATGCCCTGACGTATTTGACACTTGCCACTAGTGCCTGGGGAGGGCAGGGGACAGGGCTGATGGCCCCTGGTGGCAGCGGTGGGGAGGAGGGTGCCAGCTGACAGCACTGGGCCTGCAGTTCAATCCCTTTCTCGTTTTTACTTCTAGGCCAACATTGGGCAAAACGAGGACTTTGAAGAGGCAAGAAGGAAGGCTCTAGCTCTGGGAGCCAGAAAGGTAATGCAAACCCTATTGCCTCTCCCAGGTATAGCTCTGTCCCTGGGCCTGTGTCCTTATGCCGCCCCTACAGCTCACGAACATGAGCAGTGTTTGCAGCAGGGCTGAGCAAACGTTTTACATGGGGCCCCACTTTTCGTCCCTGCAGTTAGCAGGGCCCTGCAACCTGCCCAGTGTCATCCAAACCGATGGAAACTTCAGCTGTGGTCATATGACAAAACCCTTTTGGCACGTGGACGAAAATAAGTCTGTAGCATGTAAGGACTTCACTAATCGGCATATGAATGTGAATTCACACACACACACACTCCAACATTTCTAATGAGCTGAATGAGCCTGAGACCCAGCAGCCAATTGTGCTGTGACCCCCCCCTTATGAATTTTCCTGCCCCCCACTTTGCACATACATCACACATACACCTGGGGAACTGGCACCTGAATTCTGGCTCCATTACATACATAAGCTCAGAGCTTTGCCTCTGGGAGCTGCTTAGCTGCCAGTTTTTCAGAATAACGTGGGCAGCTCCGGCCTATGGCCGGGTTGGCATGGTGCCTTCCCAGAGCAGAAACCTGTTCAGAGGTTTCCCTCACTAAATAACCAAACCACCAATACATCCTAGATGCAAAGACACAATTGTGCCAAGCCAGCTTCCCCGAGCCTGTGTCTTTCCCCAGCTCGCTGTGTCTCCTTTGTTTCTGCAGCTCTTCATAACCCTCCTCACAACCACGCTTTGGTATTGTTCTTTTCTGGTTCTCACTTCCCTGGTTCTTGCCCTCTTTTTTTCTTCATGTTCTTTCCCATACAAAGGAGAAGCAGTCATTGCAGGACTGGAGGTCCAAGGGTTGGTGGATCAGCTACAGAGCCTTTCTATCTGTGCCCCTGGTTTACCTCCAGGCCAGGGAGGTAGCACAGGGAAACATGCTACTGGCAGGAGGTGTCTGTCCTCGAGCTAGAAAAAAGGGCTTTGGCTTCTAGAATTGTTCTAGACCCTTTCACCAGCCCCTAGAAAAGGGGAGATGGTTGAGTCCTTGGTGACACTGGGCTGCTCTCGTCCTCAGCTGAAGTCGGCAATGCTTCTCCTTCCATAAACTTGGCTCTTTGTCTCTGGGACATTACTCAGATGCAGTTGATGGAAGACCTCAGCAGCCAGTGATTGGAGCAGGATCCTGCTCCTCCGGGATGCTTTCTCTGCTGAATAAATGTCTCTTTTGCCCTCTCAGCAACACCCTTTCCTGGCAGGAGCCCTGGACCACTTTCATGGCTTAAGACTGTCTCTTTGCGGTGCAGGTTTACATCGAAGACGTGTGCACAGAGTTCGTGGAGGAGTTTATCTGGCCAGCGGTCCAAGCTAATGCCCTGTATGAGGACAGGTATCTCCTGGGCACCTCGCTGGCTAGGCCTTGCATTGCGCGGAAGCAGGTGGAAATCGCCCAGAAGGAGGGGGCCCAGTTTGTTTCCCACGGAGCCACAGGGAAGGTAAGGGAATGGCCAGTCGCCTGGCAGCTGGGCTGGGCTTTGGGTGCCTGGGAATGTGGGTTTCCTTAAACAGCAATGACCAACTGGCTCTGAAGCTTGTCACGCTGCTCCAGCACATCCCTGAGCTTTGCAGTGTGGTAGCACCCAGTCCCTTGCTGGTTCCTTCCATGGGTCTATAAGAGTGGTGATAAACACTCAGCACCTGCCTTCTAAAGACCTCCAGGTGCTTTGCAAAGATTTAATGAATGAGCCCCCTCTGCCCCTTTGTGAGGCAGAGATAGACATTTCCTTCCACCCACCCTCCGGCCACAAACACATCTGTTTAGAGGGGGAAACTGAGGCACAAACATGCTTTGCCTGAGATCTCAGAGCAAGTCACTGCTTTCAGGCTCTTGACTGGGGGCACTTTTCCACCTTCTGTTATTAGCACTGGTTGGGGAACTTTCCTTGTAAATATCCAAACCAAAATGGAGGAGCTGTCCTGGCTTGTTGAACGCAATAGCAGTGTTTTGTGTCAGCTTGGTCTGTGGCTACCTGCAGTGCCTCGTTGCAATTTCATCCCTTTGTTGGTATTTCACTTGTTCAGCCTGATTTGGGTCGAAAGCAGCCCTGGAAGTATTGGATTTTTTTTTAAACACCCCCCCCCCCCCAAGTTAGAAACTTAAAAAACCTTGCCTTTGCACAGCAGAGGCTGAAGATGCACCCTGGACTCCCCAGGCCTTGCCAGCCTTGTAGAGCTCAGGCAGAAAATTCATGGCACAAATCCATGCGCTGGGAAGAGTTTTGTTACAAAAGGGGGTGGGGAGATGTGGGGTGGTGTGCTAGCTACAATACTGGGGCCACTGTGAGTGTGCAAGGCCAGCTGGGGAAGTCCGGAGGAATGGCAGTGTAGTGAAGGGCCTGTCCTGCCGCATGGACTGGCCCAAGTGTAGTTTGCAAAGCAGTCCCTGGTTTTGGTGCTCTGAGAGGCTGAGAGAGAGGAAGAATGGCTCACGCTCTCCCCTGCTGCTCAGGGAAACGGGTGCTGAGGTCAGTGGGAGGGATGGGGTCACAGAGATCCCCTGGGGACTGTCCAGCCATTGGCCTGAGCCTGCCTACCTGCTCTTTGGGGTGCCCTGTCATCTGTCCTGAGCTAGCCACTCTGATCTCCCCCAGAAAGGCAGAGTTGGGATCAGAGCCTGCAGCAGAGTAACACTAAGAACAGCTCTGCTCAGGAAAGGCTCAGTCACAGGGACTTGACACAACACCTGGTACACAGCTCCAGTTGGACCCAAGCCCCAAATAAATACATCTCGCCATGCACACAGTTTAGCCAGAGCGAGCTCCTAAGGTGTTTGCCCTCTTCATCAGTGAAAGACAAACATCTGCTGCCCCACCCCCACCCGCATAACAATTACACACAGCTTGGTAATAAGCCTAACTTATTTTATGAGATATAAAAGTGGTCACAAGTGATGACAGACAGATCAAAGTAAGTCACTAAGCAAAATAAAATAAAACGTGCCAGCTAAGCCTCATACACTCGGAGAAGTTGTTTCAAATCAGAATTTCTCACCCTAGTTCTTGCGTCAGGTAAATTCCTTCTCAGGCCAAAGCTGATTTTTTTTTTTTTTTCCCTGACCGAGGTCTAGCATCTTCTCTCCTGCTCTTTAGAGTTCTTTAGTTTCTGAGTGTTTTCATGTATCTTGTCTGGGTGGGGAGCCGTTAATGAAGCCAGCTGAAGACTATCAGTGTTTGCTTCCCATTCCTTACCTAGAGTGCCCCCAGGGTGGGATGCTGTGGTTCAGCTAGGCAGGCTCAGGTCCATGATCATTCCCACAGGTGACAATCCCAAGGGGATCTCTGTGATCCATCCATTCACCCCTGTGGAAAAGTACAGAGTTCAAGATGAATTCCAGCACTGGATGGTATGGGTTGCCTGTCTTGGTGGGACCAACCATAGTCCAAGTTTACAGGGCTATGTAAACAAGACTATTTATCAATCGTTATCTTGGGCACTAGGCCATTAAGTGCCTTGAGTACTGCTAATAGCCTTCATTAGCATATCTAGAGAGGGAAAGGGGTTTATACTTCAGAATTCTAACTTTCTGTAGCAGAATGATGCAGGCACACATATAGAATGTAAAGTCAGGGGATTACAAGCTCTGCAAGGATGGGTTACATGCCCCAATTTGCATAAAGGATGTTTGTTATGCTTAGTCGTAGTCAAAGACCGATTTTTTTTTTTTTTCTCCCCCCCCCATTAAAAATATGGAGGTGCAATGTAACGGTGAGGTTTAGAGATGCAGGGTTAAAGCATGCCCTGTGCTCTGCAGGGGTGAAAACAGTCACGTTGTGCAGAAACGCCAGTGGGAGATTAGTAGGGAGCCCAAAGGTTTCTTTTGATGCATGGTGTAGCCTAGTGGATAGAGCACAGGCCTGGGACTCAGAAGGCCTGTTTCTGGCTACGTCATTCGTCCGCTGTGTAACTGTGAGCAAGTGAGGCCGCTCGGGGCCTCAGTTTCCCCAACTGGCTAATCGGGTTAATGATACTGCCATCCATTGTACTGCGCTCTGAGGTTGCCTGATGAAAGGTTCTAGGTGTTGTATGTGATGCTGCCGTCCCATGGAGCTGTTGCAAAACCCCTGGCCTCAGTCTAGACTGTGGCTGGTCTTTCGCTCCCATGCAGTAGGAGGAGTCTGATCCCGGGGTGGAGGCATTTTGTTCTCTCCCTGTGCACAGGGGTGGCTGGGTGTGACCTGCTAGCTGGACAGCGGTGTTCTCTTGGCTGCATTGCTGCCTGGAGAGGGGGCAGAGATGTGAATACCAGATTGGGAAAGCTCTCTGGCCAGCATTGACCGCTAGAGGGGGCTTGAAACCTGCACTGAAAGGCAGAAGGCAGGTGCCGCTAGCGCCTGGACCCTCCCAGGGACTTTCCATGCAGAGATTGCCCAGCAGAGGCAGACAGAGACCACAGGACGGGTGCATCTCAGCAAGAGAAGCTGCCCACGTAAGCCAAGTTTGAGCTGCCCCTCTCTTGCCAATGGAGAACAAGTTGGAATTTCTCCATTCTCCTTTCGTCTAGGAGCTGCTTTCCCGCTCTTGGCCTAACAAACCCCGGTGGTGAATTGCAACAAAGGACACACCACGCAAATGGGGACACCCACCCCACCCCCTGCACCTGCTTGGTGCAATTCCTGCTCCTCTCGGCGTGTGTGCCACGGGTCAGCGGGGAGCCTCTGTGCAAAGTGTTATATGACAAGAGACTGGGTGCCAGAATGGGCTGGAGGCTGCTCCTGCCGAGCGGCCATTATAAAAATGCTTTGCTTCCAAACTGGATTCATGTTCAAATTCTGCAGGTGGTGTCCCCAGCTGGGAGAGCCCATGGGGGTATCAGGCCTTGGGGGCTTGCAGAGAAGTGAAGGGATTCTGGAAAGGATCAAAGCCACACAGGGCTGGAATAGACCTTACAGGACAAAGCAAACCTGCCTTCAGGGTTTGGTGTTACGAAAAACTTTCCAGCTTTCTAAATCTCCCTTGCTGCAGATTACTTTTGTCCTGCCTGCAATGGCCAAGGAGAAGGACTGATCCCTGTCTTCTTCCTGTCCAGCTGAGCACATTTGAAGTCTGTTTGCAGGTTCCCCCTAAATCTTCTCTTCTCACGGCCAGATATGCCTGGTGGTTTTAACCTTTCCTTAGAGGATGGCTTTGCAAACACTCTTATCATTTTTGCTGCTCTCTGTTGGAGTCTCTCCAAGCTATGTGCTTCCTTCCTCCGGAGTGGGGCCCAGAATTGGACATTGTGCTCACCTGTGCCTAGTGGAGTGTGGCAATTCCCTCCCCTTCCTTACACACAACACTCCTGTTAATGCACCCCTGCATGCTCTGAACCTTTTTCACCACTGCCCTGCCGGGTGTCAAGCTGTGAGCCACCGTGACCCCAGATCCTCGTCAGCGGTGCTACCCCCAGCCAGTACTGGGTGGGGCATAGTTAATCTGACTGAGGGGCACAGTAGCAATCGTTCACCTGGGGATCCTACTGCTGCAGGATATTTTAGAAGCAAATAAGCTGCAGAAGAGCTAGGAATGTTCCCTGTGCTTATACTGGCTCAGGTAGTGTGATAAGCAGAGCTGGTTCAGGGGGGCAGCCCCAGGCCAGGCCCTGCACTTTGGTGGGGGGCCTGCAAAGGGCAGCACAACTGTCCTGTGGAAGGGGTGGTTATTTTGAAGTGATTTAGCTTCTATAATTAGACTCTAGGATAGTTATTTCCAAATAACTGTGCTGTGTAGACCTACCCTCAGGGAAGGGAGGGCTTCAGGGAAGAGGTGCAGGGGGTGGGACGAGGTGGGAAAAGATGGTGGGGATAAGGGGTGTGTGGCTGGGGTAAGGAGGGGTTGCTGTACTCCTGAGCCTGGGGATAAAGGCTCTCAAATCACTGCTGCTCCTGTGCTGGGCACCAGTGGGGCAGAGTGACTCCTCCAGCCTTGTGCCTGCCCTAGGGAGGTGCCAGGTTCTGTGATTGAAGCCCCTGTTGCTGTGAGTGTTGGAGACAGGTCTGAAGGAGCCGTGTGCTTCTGCTGGTGGGGGGGGGGGTCTCCCTTTGCGCGCGTGTGTGTGAGAGAGAGAAGAACCAGCCGTCTCTTCCCCTCTCAGCCATTGGCCAGAGGGAGTGCTGGAGCGGCCTGGCACCTCGGGAGAAATCCCTTCCCTCTGCACGGGCGCGCCTCCCTTCCCACCATTCAGGTGTCACCTCTGTTCTTGGGCTGGGCACAGACCTCCGCCAGCAGCTGCAGACAGCAAAGAAGCTGCACCCTGAGCTGCTGCCAAGCCTCTAATGCCCCCACCCCCCCTCTGCTCCATTCAGCCAGGGAGCAGGGGCGAGGGATAGTAACTCGACCCGGGAGCATGCCAGCCCCGGCTGAGACAGCAGCAGGGCCTCCAGCATCTTTAATGTACACCATCTGCAGCACCCTGCCTTGGGACCAGATGGACTTGTTTTGGGCCTGTAAGGGAAATGAGGGCGGGGGTCTATGCATGTGCATGTAACAGCCCCCAGGGGCTCCTTAGCCCAGCAGCGAATGTAGCCAGGGTGCCCGAATTGAGGGAGGAGGGGGGTGCCCTGTTCGTCTGCAGTGTTCATGGAAATTGGCACTTTTCTCCCCTTACAAACTCTCATAGCTCCCAGAGCTGCTCCAGGCCTCCCTCTCCAGCGCACCTGGCCTTGTCGGGCTGTCCTGTCCAGGGATGTCCTGCACTGGCAAGCAGCCATTGCATCCGGGCGCCCAGATCCACCAAACCATCAGCCATCACTCCTGCCTGGGCTGCTAAGGATCACCCCATTGGCTGTATCCATGAAACCCAGGAGGAGTCCTGGAGCACTTCACAGACTGGTGGATTGATTAGGGCCTAAGCTTGTGTGGGGGGGAAAAAACCAAGGGTAGTCCTGGTTTAGAGCCAATCGACTGCAGCTGCATGTGACTGCCCATAACACCAAAGGGCCTGGTTGGCAAAGGGCTTGGGGCATGTGGGGCGCGCCGCCCATTTGGAAAAGTAACATGGAAAACTAGGCCTTTGTGTGAAATGACCCCATTGTGCTCTGGGTGCTGCTGCTGCCTAGATGCGTATAAAGGCTGTTTCCAGCCCCGGGCTGCAGCCTGGCCTACACTGATCAGAACATTTTGGTGCTCTCCAGTCATGCTGTCCAGGTAGGATGCTGGTGCTGATCGGGATGAAGCCACTGCATCGGGATAAAGTTAAGATGCATAGGCCAGGTCTACACTAGACCTGAAAGTCAATCCCAGAAAAGTGATTCCAGCTATGACAATTGCATAGCTTGAACTGATGTATCTAAGTTCAATTGATCTGGCTGTCCTCTCCGAGGGAAGTCGATGGGAGAAACTCCGCCGTCGGCCTCCCTTACTCCTCGCGGTAATGAGACGTACCAGGGTTGACTGTCAAGCCCTGATGGTTCGATTTAACGCACCCCCCACTAGGAGTGCGAAATCGAACCCCGGGAGACTGGTCCTGACCAGGTTGATCTCCCGCTATGGATAGCTCTACCCTTAGACCGTGAGTTAACGGTGGAGTCTCTGTCTCAGGGGTTGTCTACATGGGGAAATTCGCTAGCATTGCTCTGCCAGGGTAAGGATTTGGAATTGGTTCAAGCCAAACCAAACAAAGATAGTTCCTGTTCCATATAAAGACTGTGCCCACTGTGAATCGTAGCCAAATAGTAGTGCTGGTAAATTTTCCTCCTGGAGACACACCCTCTGTTTTCAATGTCTTTCACAGCTGGGATTATCTCAAGCTAGCTACCTGTGTGAAAGCCCCGAGTGGTCTAGGACATGGTTTGGTGACCAGAAGAGCCATTTTTTTCCAATTCAGTAAAAAAAATTAAAAATTCGAGAGCTGTAATGCATACAAATACAAAAGGGTCCTTAAATAACGCCAAACCTCACTTGTTGTAACCCCTCTTTTAAGACCAGCACACACACAGTGGTTTGTGATGTGATACATGTTTACTGCAGGACGGTCACAAGATTTTTACATATTCTGTCTCCTCACATTTTACGTGTGTGTTTGTACCGCTGGCTTCCTGACTTTCACTCTCGAGCCGTCTCTCTCTCTCTGGAGGATGCTGTGCGTTAGTCAGCGTTTTGAAATCACATCTCATTTGCTCTTTTGCTATGAGTTGTTCATTTCTGGGGTTTTAGATGTTCACCATTTATGGAACATAATCAGGAAGGTGGTTTGGTTTGGTTTTTTTTTTTTTTCCAACTTTGTAATTATCATGGTGGGAGCCACAAAGAAAGAGCCGCGTGGGGCTCCGGAGCTGCAGGTTGCAGATCCCTGGTCTAGGAGCAGCACGTCCTTTCAGGGCAGATTTTCAGCATTGCCCTTGCACAGGAGCACCAGTCTCAGGTGAGGGGCCCTCATCTACCTGTGCCCACCCATGGACAGCTTCAGGGCGCAATGCAAGGAAAGCCTGTGCGGCATCAGCTAACTAGCATCATGGATAAGATGCTGGTCTACTTCACTGCCCTCTAGTGGAGGAAACCAGAACTGCTCATCCCTGCTTTTGGGGTGAAGTTCTGAAGGACAGAATAGGGCTACTCGAAGGCCTGAGCAGCCACCGATTAGCTGCGAGATTGTAGCAGACCCCTAGGATTATGAAATGGAATTAGATGGCATCTTCTGTTGAGAGACTGGGTGCTATGGCAGAAGATGGACTTACACATCCATGTTCCAATGCACACAGTTGTGAGGCTGTATCTGACTTTCCCAGCTCTGCCCTGGGCTTGGCACGAGGCGGTATGGCTGTGACATGGCACTCAGCCAGTATTTGCCTCCTCCAGTCATTCTGAAACAGATGGAGAGCTCTCAGAGAGGGGACGTTAATTTGACACCGACACTGTCTGGGTTTCTCCGGCGGCTCTGACAGTGGTGTGCTTAGGGGCTACTTGTCCATTAGCCGCTGTGCCAGAAAGTATCAGGGGGTGGGGGCAGCGACTCCCTAATTCACGTTTTTTTCCCTTTCCAATAATGACTTCACATGTGCTAGGCCTGCAGGAAACATTTCCAGCTTTGTAGTTTTCCGTCATCAATCCAAACCAGCAAAGCTTTTCTCTCTGTTTCACGCCAATACGGGAGCAGACGATTCAGAGGAGTTGGGTCAGACCCTCCATTAGTTGATGCTGGTACCGCTGAGGATCTGACCCACTGAGACATTCGCAGTTCTTCCCTTCAACCCCACCCCTTGGGTCCTGCTGGGCTTTGTCCTCCATGGGCCTCTCCAAGGAAGGTGTTGGTGACTGGCCCCCTCGCTTGCTCTTGCCACGGGCTGGGAAACCCACGTGGCGTTACTGACTGTGCCAGACTCTCTCATTCTCACATCCTCGCCTGTCAAGCCGGAGCCCCTGGAGATGGTGTGTGTAACCTGGACCAGCCCCATCAGGGATACCCGGCTGGGGCAAAGACCAAACCTCAGCTCAGAGTGGGGGGCAACGGGGTAGTGCCATGCGGGCTGCCTTCTTCATACACTTCTGGTGCGGGGTAGGGGAACGGCCCAAGATCATGGCCTTTCCCACCAAGGCTGAACTGAAGGGATGAGGCTCAGCCAGGCCCCACGGCCGTCCTTAACCTCCTTCTGTTTTGTTTCAGGGAAATGACCAGGTTCGATTTGAGCTCACCTGTTACGCCCTGTGCCCTCAGATCAAGGTAAGGCGTTCAGATGGCAGCATTGCCAAGCGTGGCCATGTCAGAGGCTCCTTTTGGGATATCTGACTGGGGTGGGAGAGGGTCTCACATCCGGCTGCCTGCTTCTCCCTCTGCACAAGGGTCTGTTATGTCTCTGCAAGTCCCGCTTTGCAGAGGCTGGAAGGGCCAGAAACAGGGGTGACAGAATTGCCAGGACCCTGGGGAGCGGCCAGCTCTGTACCCCCAGAAAGAATAGTGCTGGGTCAGTCAGCCCTCAGTACTGCCCTCCTGCCACCTGGTCAGCCTGAAGTGCCGCTGGAGTGCACTGCCCACTAAAAGGCCTGGGGCCAGCGCTCCCTGTAAGCTGAGTGCTTGGGCGGCTACCCAGGAGAGATTCAAATGCCACCCGGCTGATGAGCAGAGCGTCCGCAGCCCGCAGCATGTGGTTCTACTTGTGGTGCATGTCTCACGTGCCTCAGTGCAAACAACAACAAAATTTATTCTGCCCGTAAATATAAAAAATTAGAGGGAACCCTGCTCAGGGCTCCAGCCTCCACCTTTGCCACACTAGCAGCAGCAGCTGGGAGCACCAGGCTGTTTTGAATTGCTGGAGCCTGAGAGAGTTTCTCTCTTTATGCTCTACGCCTCTGTCGGTGGCCCGGAGAACATTGTTGCCCACCCTTTCTCTGAGATGGAGCGACGCCCTTATTTTACATTGTGCTGGCCAGTGGCAAAGCTTTGAAATGAGTACCCTTCGCAAGGCTCCCTCCGCCTGCACTGCTGCCTGCATGGGTTCAATCCGGTCAAAACATTTTACTTCAGAACCACTTTTCAGTTGCAGGGGGAGAAGGGGGAATTGCCACACCCCCCACTAGAAGTGTTTGTTTGCTTCTTCTGAAATTTCCCAGTTTCAACAACAGAAATGAAAAGTATTTTGTTATTTACACCTTCAGAAAGTGGAGGGGGAGTGGGAAAAGTTGGGGGAAAAAAAAACTTTTACAAAGATTGTTTTGAAAATTAATGAAAATTCAGTTTTTTGATTTGATTCTTCAAAGCACAATGGAAAAATATAAATGCCCAACTGTCCCGCCCACCCAGTTTCAAATCTGGGTTGAAAAGCACTTACATTTGGAGTTGCTGTAGTTAGCGTATTGTGCAGAATTGCTTAGGGCAGTGTTTGGTAAACTTTTGAGACCACAGAACACCTATGAAGGTTTTCTTTGGGGAAAAAATAGTTGTCAGTCAAAAAAAGGCGGCATCATATAGAGAAAAAACAAAAGAAAGTAGTTTAATCAGGTATCATAGCAATGAAGAAGTAGCATTGTAGCTGGTTTTATGACAGAAAATATATATTTTTATTATTTTTCCAAATGTTCATGGCACACCTGCGAGTTGTTCACAGAACACCAGTGTTTTGCAGAACGTAGTTTAAGAAACACTGGCTTTGTGGGGTCTGTGAAGCCCTTATTTTATTGGTAGTGGACAGAGGGGAACACCAATTACCTCTCAGCTTTGGGGTTCTCAAGGAACCCAAGAAATCCAATAAGGGACCCAGCACTGTTTCGTCGTGCTTAGGCAGCCAGATTTGATAGAATCTAAGTCCCACTCCCATCCAGAATCCTGGACCACACCTGTGGTGTCCAGCCTTTTCTGAGTTTGAAATAAGCTGGCTTGAGTTCCTGTAACATTTCTGGTTGCCTCCATTCATGGTGCTCCTACAAGAGCCTGGTTGTAAGATTCTGCATAGAGACAGGCCAAAACTGAACCTCCATGTCTCTGTGTAGGGGGTTGGGCTCCAACTCTGCAGACTTAAGAAACCACCTGTGCTTGGGTGTTGATCAGACCCAAAGAGGTGGACTTTCAAGGGTTTCCTCATGATGCCTTTCAGTGTCCCCCCTGCCCCAAGGCAGATGTTGCTGACTACCTCAAACTCCACTGAGTCACTGCTCACAAAGCCCCTCACTCAGGGCCTCATCCTAAAACTGAGGGGAAACCCTATTGTCTTGCATGGTCAATATCTGCACTGAATGCCGCGAGCATAACGGCCTCTGAATTTGGCCTCATCACTAGGCCCTTTTATCCTACGGGTGCTTCCCAGCATGCATGTGGGATGCAGGATCTGTCCTTACATGGCACTGACAGCTTGTTCACAAGCCCCACAGAGGGAAAAGGAAAGGCACAGTGTCTCTAGGTAATCTGCAGTGGGGAGTTTTATTTCTTAACACCGACTCAGTTTCTCTTTACAAAGCCGCCAGCTGCTGGAGGTGATGTTCCGGCACGTGAGGGGGCCCGTAATGATCTTTAATTGACCTGTATTTACCCCAAACACCAAATTGCTGTGAAACAAACAGCAACAAGGCAGCTGCCTTGAGCCGCTAGTGTGATAATGGACACTTTCCCCTCCCCACGAGCGTACTCCGCTGCTTGTTAGGGTTACAGCGGCAGCTTGGAGAGGTCTCGGGTTACTCAGCCTTTGCGTGGGGGTGTGAAATCTCTGCCGACGGCCGAGGCATGCGCTTCAGTTGCTGCACCCCTTGCTTTGTGAGACTTATGCAACTAGTCCCCGGTGGTTTGTGTGCCGGTGGTGAGGCTGTTCAGTGTGATTTTTTTTTCAGTGCTGTTTGGGATTCGGACGTAGTGCTGAGGAAAAGGAGCACAGTGGCTGGTTTGAGGGAGAGTGTGGAGGGAAATCGGGCTGGTGTTTGAGGGGGAAGAATCAGAAAGGGAACAGGCTTCAGCTGAGGTACAAGCTCCAAAGATTGACTTAGTTCCGTTGTTGCTGAGCCATGAAAGCGCCCGTGATGGGTGCATGGAGACCGAGCCGTGTGGAATATTCCTGTCCCAAAAACCTGTCTGGGTGGTTGAGAAATCTCCTCTGTGAGCTGGTCTCCTCTTGGCGTTTACTGTCTCTGAGCAAAACACCTCAGTGCCCTGTCCTGCTCCCCTGCCCCCACCTGCACCCCGATCCGCTCTCCTAGCGTGAGGCAGGAGTTGTCCTGCCAGATGAGACCTGAAGCAGTGCGTCACAGATGAGGGAGGAAGGTTGGCTCCCTGGGTGCTCCCCTGGAAGTGAGGGGAGGTTCTGGTGCCTGCTCTGAATGAGGGTGCTGGCTGATTCAGGCAATGAGAAGCTGAGCCTCTGAGTGCTCGTCGCTGCTTCAGAGTGTGCATCGCTCAGCAGCAATAAAACACTGGCTTTTATCCTGGGGCCGTGTGGGGCATGGAAGATGAATATGGGGCAGACGGCGATCGCTCTGTCCCTATGCTCTGTCCACCATCCTGCCCTGCAGCCTCGGTAAGGGGACAAAGGCTGAACAGGGCGTAGAACTGGAACTCTGTCAACCCCTAGATGCAGCCTCCTCCTTGGGCTTGCAGTGCAGCACCGTCTTGGCGCTGCTGCATTGTGGGGGGAGGGGAAGGTGGCAAGTTTGCCTGCGCACCAGGCAGGCCTGGCTGTAGGATGGCGCTTTGCCCTGGGGGCGCGGAGGGTGCTCTGGCCTGGTGTTTTGCGCTCAGTTCCTGGCCAGGGCAGGTGCTCATGGGTGCCTGGACCTTGCGCTGCTGGAATTCATCAGGGTGAGCTGCCCTTCAGGCCCATCCTCCTCCAAATGTCTGGCAGCCCCAGACATGGCTGACCAGGAGACAGCCACTCTCTGCCAGGTAGGTCTGCTCCACAGCCCCATGACTGTGCTTGAGCCTGTAGGGGAGAGTCCTCTGGCTCAGAGCAGTTCTGTCTGGCTTGTCAGCTTGCCCGGGGCTCTGTGGGTCAGGATCTCTGCATAGCTGGGCCAGCCACTCTGAGTCTCGGGAACGGCCCGCTGTGGGAGAGACGCGGTGGAGTTGGCCGCTTCCCCCTGGAGAATGCCGCAGGGGCAACCTCGCTGACCCGCTGTCTGTCTCTGCCCCTTCCCTCAGATCATCGCTCCCTGGAGGATGCCGGAGTTCTACACTCGCTTCCGCGGACGCAACGACCTGATGGACTATGCCAAGGTACGATCGCTCCTCCGTGCTCTCATCTGCACCCCTCCTGCTCGGGCCGCTCACCCTTTGTACCCCCAGGGAGCCTTTGTCCTGCCTTCCCTGTCTCCCAAACCCTCTTGGGCCGGGGTCACAGTTCTAAAATATAGAGATAATCCTACCTGTCTCATACAGCGGGAAAGGACCTTCAGAGGTCATCAAGTCCAGTCCCCTGCCCTCACAGCAGGACCTATCACCATCCCTGATGGACTTTTTTTTAATTATGCATTTGCCCCAGATCTCTAAATAGCCCCCTGAAGGACTGAACTCACAACCCCCTGTTGAGCAGGGCAATGCACACACCCCTGAGCTATCCCTAGTTGCTGACTCAGGTAAGGGAAATATTAGAATCACATTGGCCAGGAGGTGACACTGTTGGGGAACACCCAGTCATTCCCCTCACACTGAGGCGCAGAGCACATTGCCTGCTAAACTTCTCCCAAGCTATCAGTTTTAATTGCATTGTGCGGGGTAGTATTAAGAGGCACCAACCCAGGTCAGAGCTCTGTTGTGCTGGGTTCTGCGTAGATGCATAGGAAGAAACAATTCCTGCCCCCTTAAAATCTCCCAGTCATTAGCAGATGGGCGGAAGGAAAGCCATTCTCCCCATTTTACAGATGGGGAGCTGAGGCCAAGCCGGTGCGGTGCACTGTTGCTCTGCGTCACATGGAGCCATTGACACCAATGACAGTGGAATCGGAGCAGTTGTGTTTTATAACCACAATACGCTGGGGTGAATGACAGCGCATGGGGCAGGCCCATGGACAGCCAGACCCAGAGAGAGGATGGGTGAAATCTTGGCCCAATGGGAGTTTTGCCACTGACTTCAGGTTTTCACCCTAAATTGATTGCACGAGGCCAGCCGGGGCTTGTGGCAGAGAAATGGACCCAGACTTTTGAGTCCCCATTCTGTGTCTTAAGCACCTGCCCATCCTTAGTCTCAGGGCTTGTCTATACCTACCAGGAGATCAACCCATTCAGGGTCGGTCGATCTTCCGGAGTTCTGTTTCATGCATCTGGTAAAAATATGCAAAATCAGTTGCTCTGGGGCCAGCAGTTGACCCCCTGCTCTCCTCCTATGGAGAGGAGTAAGGGAGTTTGATGCGAGAAACACTCCCGTCGACCTCCCTCAGTGAGGACAGACCTTATAGTCGATTCTCACTATGCATTTGCCCTGGCTCGAATTGCTTATCTGCAGTCAACTGTATGGTCTAGCGTACACCAAGCCTCGCTTTTTGTCATCGTGATGTAGTGTGGCCTAGTGGGTAGAGCACAGCTCTGGGACTTAGGAACATCTTCGTTCTGTTACTCGCTGTGCTGTTGGTCAGCTGAGTGAGCACAAGCAAGTCATTGTTCTGCCGTGCCTGTGTAAAATGCAGGTAACGACACTGCCTTCCTTTTGTAACACCCTTGGAGCTCTGCTGTTGAAAAGCACCATGAAAGAGCTGGGGGGAGGTTCACTGTTATAGTCGTACTTCCTTCTTCTTTCCCAATTTAAGGGTGCTCTCAGTTGAGAGGAGCACCATCTCTTATGTCCCTGGTGGGAATTAAGGCTGGCTCTGCTTGAGATTTTTCTCCTGTTGTGCCTGGATGCAAGGGGGTGTGTTGTTTTAATGGCCGTAATTACCTGGATGTTAATTGTAATCCATTTGCCAAGGAGACTGGTCCTGGCTCAACGGCTTGCGTACTAGACAAAGCAAATACATTTTCCCTTTGTCATCCCTTCCTTTTTGAAGTACAAGTTGCAATAAAACATATTAGAAGTTTTTCATCAGGCTCTTTAAGTGCCCTCCAGGGTACCTTTTCTTTTTTAGCGACTGCGTGGAAATGCTTGACAACTGGGCTCAATCAATCAAAAGAGAAAAAGCAGCTCTGTGCATAAACCAGAAAATTGCTTCAGTTTTTAAATAGCTGCCGTCGAGTGCGGCTGGGTAATATCTGCTCAGCCAAGGTGCTGAGCTGGAGGGGTCACGCCGCATGGAGCGCTAACAGCAGAGACCTGAAGCTTCAGCATCCCATTAAACCCCTGAGTGCTGCATGTTGAGGATTGTGTTTGCCATCTGTTGTTTCATTATGAAGGCGGCAGTTTACAAGAGCTTCCCATATGTTGCCAAACAAATTGTCAAATAGCAAAGTGAGGGAGAGCACTGTGTGTTTATTATATAGAAAATAGTGTGTCTCTTTAAAAAAGCAACACTCCCCCCTGCCCCAAACAACCTGACACAATTGGGGGCCCCCTTTAACAGAGAGGCGTGCAAATGCAGCTCAAGTATCTCCGAAAGCAATTAGCCTCTCTTTAATGTAAACACAAGTGGTTTTTCGTTCCCTTTCAGGAGCTGAAGAAATCAGCTGTTCTGTAGTTCTTGCAGGGCCCGATGCTGCCCAAGCTTAACTTTACTCACTTGGGTTTCAGTGGGGTCTCCGTGAGATTAAAAATTGGGCCCAAAATGCCTTTCATCATTTTTACTGCAGTAGTCCGCTGACTTTCGCGTAGGCTGCGTTCCTGGGCCACCACGCGTGAGTCAAATTTCGCACAAGTCAGGAACGGGTGCGGGAGTGGCCCTGCTGCCTTTGGTTCCCCTGGTCCTGGGCTGCACCTGGCTCCCTGCTCCTGTGAGTGGCGGAGAGCCAGGAACTAGGCAGCCGCAGCCTGCCTTCATTTGCTTGCTACCACAAGCAGAGGGGAGGCAGTCTGCTGCCTGGTTCCCAGCTCCCAGGAGGGAGCTAGGAAACTGACCAGTGCAGCAGTGCTGGTCAGTGCAAGCAGAGGGAAGCCAGGAGCCAGTCTGCTGCCTGGTTCCTGGCTCCCCTCCGCTTGTGATTTCGACTTGCGTTATTGCAAGAAACACGTAATTTAAAATCGGAGAGATAGCCGTGTTAGGCTGTATTCCATCAACACAAGAAAGCCGTCATGTAGCACTTTAAAGACCAACAAAATAATGTATTAGGTGATGAGCTTTCGTGGGATGGACCCACTTCTTCAGATCACAGCCATACCAGAACAGACTTTTTGGACCTCTATGCTTTATATATTGAGTGTTCTGGTGTGGCTATGATCTGAAGAAGTGGGTCCATCCCATGAAAGCTCATCACCTAATAAATTATTTTGTTGGTCTTTAAAGTGCTACATGACTGCTCTTTTGTAAGTTAAAATCGTGTAAGTTGGGGGTCTACTGTACTCATGTGAGTCAATTGTAGTACAGGGGTCAGCAGCCTTTCCAAGGCAGAGTGCTGAAATTTGACCACTTGACCTCCGTGTATGGTCCAAGTGCCGGTGATACTTTTTAAAGTCACTAATAGTCCTACTTACAATGGCTTCATTAACAAATAAATTAAGATGCAGAGCTTTATCATGTAGATGATGGGTGGTAGCATTAGCTGGTCTTTTATTCATCCAAATGCCACACAGGTTTGAGCAAGCTCCTGACTGTGGGGGGGAGGAAGGGTGGGGCTGAGCTCCTGCCTCCTGTGCTGTCGAAAATCAGCTCTCATGGCGCTCTTGGTCCCTGTGCCAGGGGTTGGCTGATTCCTGGTGTAGCACGTGGGTAAAGAGTTACAGGATCAGGGCCTTGCACGCTTATGTCATTTTCCGCCCATGAGCATTGACATCACGGAGATGTTTGCCGGATCAGGCCCTGGAAATTTTTCTTATTTTAATTTTTCTTTTAATCTGAAGCCATCAGTGTAGGATGGTTCTGAAAGGTGGTGGTGAAACAGATGCTTTAGAATATCTAATGCAAACAGAGACTGTGTCAATTCTGTCTTAAATTTCACTGAACACTGGTGAGGGTTTGTTTTTGTTTTTGTATTTTTTAAATCTGTGCTTGAACATTGCTTTACAATACTGGGAATCCAAATACAGAAACATGAGGCTAGTGCCAAAGAAAGATTAAGTGCGCCAGATGATAAACAGAAGTAAAACAGACCAGTCTAGTTAATAGGAGAGGGATGCAAATGCAACTCAAGTATCTCCGAAAGCAGTTAGCCTCTCTTTAATGTAAAAACAAGTGGTTTTTCGTTCCCTTTCGGGAGCTGAAGAAATCAGCTGTTGTGTACTTCTTGCAGGGCCCAATGCTGACCCAATAGGAAGAATATTATCCATTTGATGAGTAATAACGGTTTTCATCAAATAATATACTTGGATAATGTTCACTTAGCTCTAGCTTTCAGTGCCTGAGCTGAGTGAAATGCAAAAAGTAAACAACGGGCAGCCGTGCCCATTTTCCTAACTTTGTTGTGACTCTCAAATTATTTGGGTGGTTTGTTCAAGCCTCAACTCCTGGAGCAATATGACGTGAGAAGCTTTCTCTTCAAGCGTCTAAAGAAGTGAGTTGTGTCTCATGAAAGCTTATGCCCCCAAATAAATTGATTGTCTTTAGGGTGCCACTGGCCTTCTTGTTGTTCTGACCCCTAGAGGCTTAAAAAGCCCAACGCAAATTAAAGTAACTTACACTGCAGTATTTTTAAAAAACTCAGAATTTTTTGAATGTCTGCAGGCTCGCAAGACAGACAGGGCAGAAATGGCAAAAAGTCTATTGCATCATTTCTCTGTCAATTATCTAAGACTTAGTAACCCGTAAAAGAATATTTTTAAAACATGCAGGGGCTAATCTTTTGCTAGTATAAATCAATGCCGTCAATGCAGCTAGACTGATCTACACCAGGTGAGCATCTGGCCCAAAGAGCCTCCCGCTCCTGCCTGTTGTAACATCAGTTTTAGACTTGAGCAGGAGTATTTCAGCAGGCTTAGCTCCAAACTGGGAGTAACTTGGTTGACACCAGGTTAAACCTGGCTTGAGATCAGAATCAAATTGATCATGGTCTCTGGCACACCAGGCTAAGTGGCCCAAGGCAAATGCAACTTCCAAGTGACAACTGTTATTACAGTTTATGAAAAAAACAAATATTGAACTAGGGAATTGGAAACTGGTGTGGATTTCAGAGCTGAATGTTGTTTTTTAAACCCTACTGAGAAACCCAGCAAGTCCCATTAACCTGTGAAAACTCAGGGTCTGAAGCAGGGCTCCCTCTAATTTTTTCCTTCCACGGGTGGAATAAATTTTGCCATGTGCACCACAGGTAGAAACATATGCTATGGATGTGCTGCTAAACAGCTGGGTGGCATTTGAAACTCTCCTGGGGGGTCACCCAAGCCTGGGGGCTTACTGAGAGCACTCTGAAGGAAAAGGATGTGAAGCTGGTGGATGACTGGAGGGAGGCAGGCGCGTGTGTGTGAATGTTGGTGCTCTCCTGTGTGTGTGCTGTAGGTGTGCACTGGAGCAAGGGAGCTGCTAGCAGAGAGTCTCACTGCAGGACTCTCCTGTGCTGTTGATTGTAGCCCATTCAGAATAAACAAAGCGCGTCAATTGACTGACAAGCTCTTGAAAGCTCTTGGAGCAATCAGCAGGCCGTGGGGCTGCTGGAGTGTGAGCAGGGTCCCCTCTGCCAGGCTCTGGAGCGTGGCCGTGCTTCAGGGGCCCTCTCTGAGGGTGGGGGAGAAGGCTTTGTGGTCTCTAGGTTTCCCCTGGAGCAGAGAGGAGAGAGATGGCGCCAGGTGAGGAGCCACCGGGCTCCTCCTTCATCCATCAAAGCCCCATGTGGACATGCTGGGGTTTCTCAAAACACCTGGCAGTGGTGCGCAGCCATTTGTTTGGCTGGGGCTTTGCACAGCATGAGGTCATGAAGGGAAGGCATCGGTGGGTCCAGCCCGTGAGGTGTGCCATGCTCTGGCTGCTGGGGGAGCCAATGCTTTGTGGGTCGCTGGTGGAACCAGGGTCTGTTTGGGTTTTGTTTCCCGCTGGGGTGTTCTGGATGCAGGGGGCTTTTATCACAGAGGGTTTTGCAGCCTGATTGGCCCTGTTGTGTCCAGCTGCCTTCCAGGCATGTACTGAACGCCATGAGTATCCGCTGTAAAGCAGGCCTGCCAAGGGGGTCAGGGGGAGGAACAAGGCAGCTGTATAGGGGCCCAGTGTATCAAAGGGCTCTGGAGTTCCCACCCACTGCTGCTGTGCGACACCAGTGGTGGCTGGAGCTCTGCGTCTCTTTGGAATGCTGTGGGAGCATCACTCTGCCTGGCTTCCGAGGGCTGGGTGGGGGTAGGCCCAGCAGTGTGCTCCAGATGGCGCAAAGAGCTGGCTGCCCTTGGCCCCGCCCCATTGACCTGAGGCCCCGCCCCTTCCAGGAGCGTGGAACTGCCCCTTTCTTGCTCCCAAGCCTGTGATGGCTGTCAGGCCAGCTGCTGTAAAGTGACTCACGTTTGCTTTTCCCCGGGACCGGGAGGGCAGTACAGGAGGAATCTTTTGGTAGGGGCTTGGTTTGGTGATTTCAGTGTGCCCAGAGGTGGGTGGGTGGGTTGTGTGTGTGTGTGTGTGCGTGTGTGTGTGAAACGAGTTAGGTCAAGATGTGCCTGGCCCTGCGAGCAGAAGGTGGGAGGTCTGCAAAGGGCCTTCATACTCGAGGGGTTTGTTCCAGAGTTGGATTCGGCCTTTCTCCTCTGAGCCATGTGGCCAGGAAATGGGTTTGCCACTTGCATGAGGGATTCTGGATCTTTCAGGAGCCTGGGTGTGCTTCCTCCCAAGAGGAGGTATATGGGGCTTCTGGAGACAGGTTGGGGAATGCAGTTTCTCTGGTCTTGTCTGCACACTGAGATGCTCCAGAGCAACTCCCTGTGTACGTTGGAGCATGGAGTTGTTTAGGAATAGCCACTGAGCTTTCAATTCACACCCCACTTGATCCAAATTAACTTTCACATGTAGACAAATGTGGATAACTCTGACTTCATGATCTCCCCTCCCCTTTAACATCTTACATGCCCGCTTAAAGAGGGGAAGAGGCGGGTGATTGGAGGACTAGGATATGGTTTCTGCTTGCAGGGATGCAACTGCAGCAGCGTTCTCCTACTGTTACTTGCTCCTGGCAGAGGGCAACTCACAGGAGGAGAAAGGGGCTGTTCATTTAAACTCTGTATCAACTTTAAAATGCAAGTGGCAGCTATGTGGGATGCTGGAGAAATAAGGTGGGTGGGAGGGAGAATTCAATACTAAGTACTCGAGAGTCTGCTCCCAGTGAATTCCCAAGCAAAGGTGCCATTGACTAGCATGGGAGTTGGGCTGGGCCCAGCAATGCAATCACACGTGGTGAGCCCTCTGAGGGATGAGTGTGACTCTCTGGGCTCTCACTGTAACCGACACGGCCACGATTTCACCCCTAATGTGCCTCCCTTCTGTTGCCAGTCGTCCCTCAGCTGAGCCCCCCTGCGAATCCCAGCTTCCCCTTCCTTTCTTTCATGTTTCTTCTCTGACTTCCAGAAGCCAGACACACTCTGACAGCCCAGCATTTGGAAGTGGAATTTCCCCTCCGCTCCATCCTGAGCCCTGCAGCCTCACACTGGCAAGATCCACCCTGTAGCGCCGGGATTCATTTCTGGCAGTATTCTAAAGCCACCAAACCCAGGACATGCACAAAAAGTACAGTCCCAGTCCTGGCTCCAGCAGCCTGCCCAGCTCCTCTGTAATCCAAGCTGCGCCTCTTCTGTGGTTTCTTGCAACCGCATCTCTGCTGCGGTTTCAGAGGGGTAGCTGGGTTAGTCTGCAGCTTCATAATAAACAAGCAGTCCTGTAGCACCTTAAAGAATAACAAATTTATTGATTAGGTAATAAGGGCCTTACCCACAAAAGCTCATTGCCTAATCAATACATCTGTTAGTCTTTAAGGTGCTACAGGACTGCTTGGTTTTTGCTCATTTAGTGGTCGCGGCAGTGTCACCAAGTGTGTTGTCCTCTGATAACTGAGCTAGCTGGAGAGCTTGTTAGGGAGCTCACTGTTCTGCCTGGAGGAGGTGAGCAGTTGAGTCCGCTGGGTGAGGGGCACCGTATGCCCATGCAGCTCCGTATGTCCATATGCCGGTGAAACGCAGAGGCAGGTGGGGCACGTGGATGTGTGTGAGCTATGCGGAGCTTGCGGTGACGTGTCCAGGTGGGGAAGGCTGTTTGTCTCTCTCTCTCTCTGGTGGTGCAATACAGCTGTGGCCATTCCCCCATGGACCCCTCGCTGCACTGTTAGCTGCAGCTGAGCTCAGCGGAGAATTTTCAGGGTTACTTCCCCAGCAGCCTAGAGAGAGGCCTGGGTCAGCTGTGCTGCTTCTCGTGGGGGAGCCTGGACTGGAGGTGCTGGAATCATTTGCGTAGTGGGGGTGTTGAGAGCTGTTGAACCAAACTGAAAACCCTGCCTGTATGTAATAGAAACCATTCCCCGCCAGGGGTGCTGCTGCACACACCCGCACCCCTAGATCCAGCACCTGTGGGTTGGACCGGGACCTCAGTAAGGCCAGTCAGTGTAGTTCCTGGGGTAAAGCACAGTAAACCCTTGAGTTATGCGGAGGTTGTCCTTCGCCAACCCCCGTGTAACTCAAATTTTCACGCAAATTAGGTTTGGAGGAAGATGGGAGCCAGGCTACAGCCTGGTTCCTGTCTTCCCCTGGGCTTGCAGGAGCCGGGAAACTGAACCACCCACCAGGGCTGGTTAGTTTCCTGGCTTTCAGAGTGGCAGGGAGCCAGAAACCAGGAGGCAGCTGGTTCCCTTCTCCCCAGAGCTGGTCAATTTCCCAGGTCCTGCAACCAGGCAACAGCCCAGCTCTCAGCTCCCCTCCCCTTGCAGGGCTGGAAAAACTGATTAGGGTAGCAGGCTTGGTCAGTTTCCTGGCTCCATGTAGTGGAGGGGAGCAGGAAACCAGGGGCAGCCTGGCTCTGGTTTCCCCTCCACTCCTTGGAGCCAGGAAACTGACCAAGGCTGCGGCCCTGGTCAGCTTCCTGGCTCTGCAAGCAGGGAGGAGCTAGGCTGCCGCTTTGTTCCCAGCTCCCCACCACTTGCAGGACCTGGGAAACTGAACAGCCCACAGTAGCTGGTCAGTTTCCTGGCTACTTCTCCCTGCCTTCCCCCAGCAGCACCGCTGTCAGGTTGATGGCTGCATGTCCGGGGGAAGACAGGGAGAAGGGGGTCTTAGCTGTGGGCAGCTGGGCAGGCTGACAGCTGCAGAGCACCTTCAAGTTGTGCTTAACTCACGTTTAAGTGAGTTACATGCAAGTTAAAGCCACGTATTGCGAGGATTTTCTGTAGGTGGCATTGTTGATTGCCGCCTGTTCCTCCCCTCAGTGCCTGAGGCCAATGCTGAGGCTGGAGAGGGGACTGCTTACAGGCAACATCCTTCTCTCACTCCGTTGCTGCTGGCCCTTTCGGAGTGTAAAGGCTGAGCCGTGCTCATTCCAGCGATCAAGTCAGCTGACTGGTGCTGCCCATGACTTAGCAGCGGTGTAGTTCGGGCCACGCGGCCTGGCAAACTGCATCCTGAGTCTGGATTAGGGTTTGACCCAGTGGCGCAGCCTGTGGATGGATGAAGCACATTCCCTCTGGCCCTACCCTGTGCCCCACACAGTCCTTTCTGGGCGTGGCTGGGGCTAACCAAGGGGTTTGCAACCCCCCAGTGTGAAAGCACAGTCCCCCTGCAAGAATCCTGCCGCTGTAATTTCAGAGCATGGGGTCGGGGGCTAGAGTGGGGGAGGCCGGTGGGATGGGACAGCAGCTGGCGTTGCAGGAAGGCTGGGATGGGGGTGATGCTTTAATCTAGCCAGCACCACTCAAACTAGGAGCAGAGATGCAGCAGTGCCTGCTTCAGTGTGGGCTGTGTGAGCTGCCCAGGAACCTGGGCTCACACATGTATTTATCTGGCACTGGTGAGATCATGTCTGGAGTATTTCGCCCAGTTCTGGGCCCACCAGTGTAGAAGGGATGCGGGTGCATTGGCGAGGGTCCAGCGGAGGGCAACCAGAATGATTAGGGGGCTGGAACATGTGACCTATGAGGAGAGGCTGAGGGATCTGAGCTTGTTTAGTTTACAGAAGAGAAGACTGAGGGGCAATTTGATAGCAGCCTTCAACTTCCTGAAGGGAGGCTCTGAAGAGGGTGGAGAGAGGCTGCTCTCAGTAGTGAGGGATGGCAGAACAAGGAGCAATGGTCTGAAGCTACAGTAAGGGAGGTATAGGCTGGATGATGGGAAAAACTATTTCCTCAGGAGTGGGGTGCAGCACTGGAATGCGTTACCTAGAGAGGTGGTGGAATTTACTTGGGGTTGGTCCTGCTTTGGGCAGAGACTGGACTCTGGACTCCTGAGGTCCCGTCCAGCCTTAGCTTTCTCTGATTCTATGTGCATTCTTGGCCTGTGCCAGTACTGCATTGTTATTGCCATGCTTGGCCAGGCTGGATGGGTTGTGGTAAGCATCGGAGTGTCTAGCTGTGCTGAAGGCCCACTGCGGAAAGGTGATGAGAGCGGAGGAGCTGGCTGGGGGTGGGGCATGGGTAGGTGAACCGATGTGACTGGAGGACCACGTGGGAGAAGTAGGGAGAGTGAATGGCGTCGGGGTCCTGTGGGGGTGGGAGGCAGGGCTCTGGCAGGCTGAGGTCAGCACCAGGGTCAGGATTCTGGGCGAGGGTCAGAACCAAAGGAGAGCTGCAGGATGTGGGGCACTGAGGAGCAGGGAAGCACCCCGAGTCCCGGTGGCTCACAGGGAATCTCTCTTGTTGCCTGGATGCTTCCTGCTAAACCTTGAGGGCACATTCTGCTCAGGAGCCTCCAAGGTAGCTGCCGATAGGATCTGTAAGGTGGGATGTCCTTTGGAATACGTCTGCTGCATTGCATGGGGGATGCCCAGGTGACGGCTGCTGCCAAGCAGCCGTGTGATGATGTCCATTGCCTGGTGGTTCTGCTGACCTGGGTGTGAGTTGTGCCCATCCATACCAGCGAGAGGGCAGCTGGGGTTTCTGTGTGTCTGCACCTGGGTGGGTGAGCTGTTTTGGAGGTGACGAGCTGCCTCATTGACTCTAGAGCAAAGGAGGAGCGTCCCCCTGTGCTCGGTGACCTTTCAGTTTGCTCGGCTTCCTCCTGTGGGTAAAAGATGTCTCAGGAGTGAGATGCTGCACAGCCTGCTGGCTAACCATTTCTCAGCAGTCTTTGCTGGGTCGCGGGAGGGCTTCTGGGCAAGAAGTCAGGCTCTCTATGGATAGTGGTGACAACACTGCTCTGCAAGATCTACCAGCTCATTGGCGTGTGACTTAACACACAACTCCCTCGGCTGTACGTGCCACTGTGCTATTACCTGCCCTCTCAGACGTGGCCCCAAGAAAGCAGAGTTTGTGCTCGCTTTGTGCTGCCTTTCCAGCTGTGCAGTAGCTGGGGTCTCCTGGAGCCTGCTCTGGCGGGAGATGGATCTCAGCTGGTGCGGCTGTGCCCAAGTCCCTTGGGATGGCCCCGTGAGATCATTAATTGGGATTGCTGCCAGAGCCCCTGTTAACTCGGTCGCTGTGGCTCTGGGATGTGGAGCGCTTTCAGACCTACGCCCTGGGCTGTAATGAGCTGGGCTCCCTTCTCACCCAGCTGGAGTTCTGAGCGTGTTTTCTCTTCTCTCTTGCAGAAGAACGGCATCCCAGTTCCCGTCACTCCCAAGAGCCCCTGGAGCATGGATGAAAACCTCATGCACATCAGGTGAGCCTGGGCGGATGAAGGAGCTTCCCAAGGATGAGGTGACTCCATGCACTGGCCTGATTCTGTCCTGCGTCTTGTGCAGTCATTTCCAAGCAGGGCAATGGAGGGCTGGGGGCTGGGTGCTGACTTGAAGCTGGTGCCATAAAATTTGTTTCCAGCCACCAGTCCTGGCTGTCAGTGTTCTGTGCTCTTATGTAGCTGTGATTTACCCCTCAATGTCGTTTAGGAGTCCAGTAAGCAAGGGCAGTTGTGGTAATGTTGTAGACCATATTGAGCTCTCGTGGTCTGGCAGGTTCTCTGGTTTGGCTCTGATCAGGTCCCACGGATGCTGGTAGAGAAGTTCTACCTGTATTACTTCCACCCGGGGCATGCCATCACCAGCTGGTCAGCGATAAGAGCCCACTGATGAAGAATGCCCTTGACATGTACTGCCCTCCACGTGCCTCCTTTCTCTGCATCTCTCCCTCCCTCTTCCTCACGGACACACACACCTCAACAGCCCTGTTTCTGTGCAGAAGGGTTAGTAATAGGAGGGAGAGAGACTCTGCCACTGCCCAGCCCATCGGCAGAAAAGCTGTTTCTCTTTCTAGTTTCTGTTGGTGCTCAGTGCCAGTCTTTGAGCAGCTCTCTCTGTGGCTGATCCTTGTGACCTCCTCTCTATCCCCTAGTCACTGCCTTTAGCAGTACTCCCATAAGAGAGACATGCTCCTTGCAGTCCCTGAAGGAGCTTGTCTTGTTCTCAGCCAGTTCTAGCTGGAGAGGGTCGGGGGACATAGTAAGAAACCTGCTAGTTTCCTCTGTGGTTACCCACTGTGGGGATCCTTGCAGCTTCCCCTAAAGCAGGTGGTGCTGGCCACAAGAACAGCCATACCGGGTCAGACCAAAGGTCCACGTAAACTAGTATCCTCTCTCCTGGCAGCAGCCACTGCCAGGTGCCCCAGAGGGAATGGACAGAAGAGGTGGCCATCAAGTGAGCCATCCCCGGTCACCCATTCCCAGCTTCTGGCAAGCAGAGGCTAGGGACGTACTTCTGGAGGCAGGATACTAGACTCGATGGACCCAGTTCTGATCCAGTCTGACTGCTCTTATGCTAAGCCATGTGGGCCCAGCTCTGAGAGCTTCTCGTCCTTGCTGGGTTTGCATGAGCGGAACTTGGCCCTGTCTGTAGATTTTGTTAATTTCTCTCTCTCTCTCTGTCTCTCCCCTGAAGCTACGAGTCCGGGATCCTGGAGAACCCCAAGGTAATCGATCATCGCCTTTTGCGTCTCTGGTTTTACATGGCAGCAACGAGGGCCGAGGGCGTGTGATGTATTTGCAGCCTAATTTGAAATTTCACGGCAGGCCGTGTGTAGCAGGGAGGCCAAGCCCTGCCATTCTTTCCCCCACCCGCCCTCCGCCTTCCCCTTCTGGTACATTAATTGCTACCGGGATGAATGGGGGAAGGAGCCATTTCAGGGTGACGCTGAAGGAGAAAATGTCATTGGGGAAACAATGAAGAAGCAATTAGCCAGATGAGGCACTTGACCGAGGGGAGAGGAAGCTGAGAGGGCTGCTGACTGCACCCCAGCTTCCAGAGTGCTGCTCCTGTCCCCATCTGGCACTGGAGCAGGGCGGTGGGAGTAGTGGGGGGTGGTCTTGGACTGTCAGAGCATTTGAGGTCTTTTGCCTGTTCTTGTGCCACTTAGGAGCCGTGTCCCTTCCACCAAGGTCCGGTTCTGTAGCTGGGGTGTGCCTCTTGCTCGCTTGTCTGTGTTGTGAAGTGAAGGGTTAAGCGCCTGCTGGAGGGATTCCTCTCTGGGGAGGAGGGGGAACTCTGGAGTGGGAATATAAAATCCCTTTGTCTGGGAGGTGGTGTTGGCACCTCCCTGGTTCGGATTGCCTTGGGGAGAGGCTGCTGTGATGCTGGCTGGCCGGGAATGCCAGGCCCGGGCAAAGGGGCTCTCTGCTGTGTGTGAACCTGGTTTTGCATGCCAGGTTTGTGGGTGAAGCAGCCAGGCACGGGGCCACAGAGGGAGATGTGAGACACAGCCAGTGCGGTGTGCCCTTGCCAGAACTGAGCGCGAGGGAGTCGAGGAGGAGGTCTGCAGACCAGTACTGCTGTATGTGGCCAGAGTGGAGCTGGGCTGTCGGGAGGGATGAGGGAATGGGCTCATGGAGGCTGTAAGATTTCAGGTGCAAACTCCCAACCAGGATGGAAAGTTCTCCTGCAGCTCTTCCATCTGCAGACACCTGGAGCCCAGGCTCCTCACTCCCGTGCTGCCATGCAGACCTGAAGGCTGGGCTTTGCTGGGAGCCAGCTGGGGACAGGCTGGGTGTAGCGGGGAGAAATGGGGTGGAGAATGTTCCCTGCACACTCCTGGCTGCAGGTTCTTCTGACACTTGAGGGGCTTGGTCCTGTCGAGCGTTAGCTCCCGGGTGAGGGAGGGGCCTCCGGACACCAAGCCCACGTGCAGGGCAGGGCGAGTGTTTCCCTGATATGACATTTATGGGCCTTAGTGGCCCGGGCAGTTGCTAAACCCCCCCATCCCCTAGTGGTGGCTTCCCCAGTCAGAAAGGGACGCCAGTCGTTCCCTCCCTTAGGCAGCAACCTCGTGACATCTGCCCAGAATGCTGACTTCCCCTCTAAAGAACCGATCCCAGGCCCCTCCTCCTCTTGGGGGGCCTCACCCCACTTTCCAGCCACCCGCTCCTGTGTTAACTGACATCCCCTGAGGCCTCGTGCAGCGTTCCCTGTAAGTTGAGTGCTTGGGCAGCCGCCCACGAGAGCTTCAGGCACCCACCACCACCACCACCACGTGGCCAATTAGCAGAGCGCTCACAGCTGGCAGCATGTGTCTCTATTTGTGGTGCACAGCCTCACCTGCCTGTGTGCACATAAAATTTATTCTGCCCCTGGATGGAACAAACCAGAGGGGCCTCGGGCCTTGTGCCCTGGGGAGAGCTGACAGCCTCCCCTCCCAGCCGCCGGGCTGTCCTTGCCCAGTGCCGTGCGTGTCACTCAGATGAGCATCGTGTCTGCTCTGACTGTGTTCTAACAGGGCTGGCAGGGCTCGCTGCCTGCCGGCTGGTGTGTTTCCACTTCACGCTCCGCCGGCCTTGTCGCTCTCAAGCTATCCATCAGCACCAATTAGACAAGCGGCAGGGGGAGGGGCAGGACGAGGAGAGAGGAAGAGGGAATCCTCCACCCACCCTGGGGCTCTGATGGGCCACGTGGCTGCGGCCAGGCTGGTGCATCCACTCTGGAGGCAGTGGCAGTCAGAGGGGCCGGCTCTGGGGCAGAGGGGGTCTCCGGTGTTGATCCCACCCCATGGACAACGAAGCCGGCAGGGAGACAGCGATAGCTGCGCAGGCTCAGGGACTTGGTGCTACTTGGAGTCGGAGCTGGAAATTGTCACCACGAGGTTGTGGGCTTCCACGTAGCCCAGGCCAGCTGTGGTGGCTCCCGTGAGTGGCGGCTCTCCAGGAGCCTGTGAGAAACGAGCTTGCAGGTCTCACTCTAGCTTCCAGCGGGCCAGTGGGCACCTGGCACAACCGCCGGCCTCTGGCGGCCCCAAGGAGCCAGGCCGGAATGGGCATCTGGCGGCCTTTGAGGGTGAGGCTCTGCGGCACTCCCGCGACGCTTGTCCTGCTCCTGCCTGTTCTCAGGGGCCTGGCTCTGCTCAGCCCCTCCTCGCTGATTTGCTCCCTGTGGTGAGCAGGCCCCAGTGGGCCTCGCTGGTATGCAGACATTTTTAATGCCTTTAGTCAGAGAGCAAAGGAGTGAGGCCTCTGGCCATGGAGCGTGTGTGGGCTAGGAGCAGGCTCCCTCTGCTCCCCCCATACACTCCTAAGTCCTGCTGTTCCAGTCTCTGGGCCCTTCCCTCCCAGGTCTGCCAGTGTACCTGGCTCCTGGCCCTTTGTGACTGTCACGGTCCCTCTGTCCCAGGCCATTCCAGCACTGGGCTGCTCCGGCCTGGAGGCTGAGACCACATCAAACCCCACTCCTGCACTGGGCCCAGCTGTCCACACAGGACCAGCCTGAGGCCACTCCACTCAAGTCACTTGTGACTGAAGCCAGATGAGAGAACTCCATTTTCTAGGTTTGCACAGTCAGGGAGTACAGACACTTGATGTTCTGCCTTAACCCTTTCCCAGCTCCCCTTTTAGCTTCTGGGGTGCCAGCCATTTCTAGTAATGGAATTCACAAGGAGACCCTTGCAAGGGATTCAGCTCTAATGCTCTCTTTTTAAATGGCTAGTGACTTCGCTGGTCTCCCCTGCTGCCCCAACCCATGTCCTGAGCCTGGGCAGCAAACCTAAGGTGAGGCTCTAATCACTGTGGAGAAGGCCTTTGCAGAAAAGAGGGGTACCAAACCACTGTGAGCCCCCCCGACCCCAAACCTCTCAGACCTGCCAAACAGAGGGATTTGAAAGCAGATGGTTGAGCTATTTTCTGCCTCTGTGAGGCCCGATTGAAGGGCAATGAGGCAGCTAATGCGGAGAAAGATAGAAATTTACTTGCTTTAACTTCATATGGCACTCTGAAAGAGTTCATTCAGTCCCGGGCGCAACAATATCAGCCGGATGAATAAACCATTTGCGGCATCGATAGCTCTACATCATGGGTTAGTTCATGGACCATTTGCTTCCAATTTCTTCTCTTCTTGCCCCGTTTTTCCTGCTTCTTTCTTCTCTCCCCCCCTTCATATACACACTCTTCCTTTCTCTCTCTCTCTCCCTTTCTCCCACTCCCCCCACCCCCGCCTTCTTTCCTTTAAAGATGACATTGCAGGACTAGCCCCCCTGTGGGGATGGATAAATAGAAGGCATTGATACACTGCAACAAACTATTTGTCATTTGAACTGTGCTTTTAGGAGAGAGAATAAAAAGAAGGCAGACGCACAGGGTAATGATGGAATGCAAGCCAAATGTCACTTTTATTTCTATTTAGTTATTTTATTTAATAGGGGTTTTTGTAGTTGGCTCAGAAAATTGGAAACTATCTGACTTTGACTCCCAATGTTTAGTAAAGAGATTTTAATCCTTTTCTTTCTCCCTCCCTCTCCTGTCTTTGCTTTTGAAGTCAAAGTTTTTCATCATCTCTGACGGGTTTGTCTCGTTAATAAGTATGATCAGGGTGAGAAAAGGCCAGGCGGTGTAAAATTGAAATCTACAGCCCATGTAATCTGCATGTATGCAGGTAACCGCACATGCATGGGCATCTATGTTGTTTAAATAAAGAAAAAGAGGCATGAACATTCCAGATAGATTTTGGTATTATATATATATAACACACACATATAATATATTTCAAAAGTAATCATCTTGCTCTTTGTCTTGTTTTAAAGAGAATGTGCAACATCTGTTCTCTTTGAGGATTGCTAATACGTCTGCGTATAATGCAGGGGTCAGATTTCAACTGCAGGTTGCACCTCTCTAATACGTTACTCTCTCATCCAGCAACATCCGTAATCTGGCCTGATTTTAGCTAGCCAGGTGACCCCTTATCCTGGGTGTGGCCAAGTTTCCCATGGCCCCATAAAGTTTGTTTCCAGCCACCAGTCCTGGCTCTCAGCATTCTGTGCTGTTGTTTAGCTGTAATTTACCCCTAAAATTCTCTTAAGAGCCCAGTAAGCAGGAGAAGTGTTAGTCATATGTTAGATAATATTGACCTCCTGTGGTCTGACAAATTGTCTTGTTCGGCACCGGTCAGGTCCCACGAGCGCCTAACGAGAGAGGTTCAACCTGTAGTGTAAGTCAGCAAAGAGCGGCTGACTTTGATGCCTTTACATAGTTGCTGGCATAAATAGGCACAGCACCTTCGAAGAGGAAGAAGTTTCGCCCATTTACACCAGCAGAGAATTTGTCTGTTGTTGAGTGGCAGAGCCAAAATGTTGTGATGTATCGAGCGCCCTGAGTGGAAAAGACTCCATGCTGCTCAGCACTGGGGTTCCCACAGCACTCAGCAAATCACAAGCAATTTGGACAATTTTCTTCATTCCCCACATGCCCCCCGGCCTGTGCTCCTTCTGGTGCAGCCACCCTGGTTCTTTGGCCCTGCACTCCTAAGATTTCCATTTAGCCAGGTCTGTTGCCTGGGATAATGAATTATATAGGGCCTGAGCCAGACTGTTTAGTTGGGTGTGGCTTCTGGTGTGGGTGAATCAAGCTAGTGACTGGTGGCTCATTGGCTGTCCCCTTGAGACAGGTTTGTGGGATAGAGCTGGGAGCTGTGTAGAGGTCTCCTTATGGGTAAAGTTACCAACCTAGTTCTACCATGTTGTGTTGAGGAAATCCTGCATGTCTTTGTCCCTGCTTCTAGTGGCCTGATGGAGTAGCCCCAGTGCAGGTTGATTGTGGAGTAGGGTAAAGAAGCCAAGATTGTGATGCAGGGAAAAAATGCAGCTCAACAGTCAAACTGAGGCATGTGAGATGAGTGGGTTTGAATCTAATCCCCTTAATAAGGCTGGCTCAACATGTCATCTGAACAGACTTCCAGCCACACATATTGAACGAATGACAGTGAGTAGTAGGAGAAAAGCTTCCAGCAGAACTTGAAAGGGAAGGATCATACTAGTCTATGTCTGTATATCTCTGAAATTTCTGCTTTTTCTTGGGACGTTAGAGAGACTTGCAGGGGAGAAAAAGATATGCAGGGAGCTGAAGGGAATTGAGAATGCTCAGTGGGCGCTGGCTGCAATCTTTTCTGATTTGTGAGAAATGGGGGCAGGTAGAATTAGATGAAGAACTTTCAAGGGGAAAACTCGAAACAAAACTTTCATTTCCCAGCAACATGTTTCATTCTCCCAACAAAGATTTGGATTCATTTGTAGATGGTTGGTTGGTCTGGTTTTTTTTCCAACGCCTCCTTTTTTTAACTTTCTTTTTTTGGTTCAACACCCAACCCTCCTTTTTCCTCCCAGTGGAAGGGGACAGTGAAGTGAAAAGAAAGAGATGTTTATTTTTAAGTCAGTTCCCCCAATCTTCCCCATCCCCAAGTCAAAGCATAAAACAGCCTTTAAGGGTCTGATCCTGCAATGTACTGAGCATCCTCAAATCCTATTGAAATGGTGCTCAGTTCCTGGCTGGACAGAGGACTATTTGGGTTTAAAGTAATGGGCAGGAGTTTGGGAGCAAAACCAGAGTCTCCCATCTTTGCCTCTGATTTGCCACGTGCCCTTTGGCAATTGCTTGTCTCGCTGTGCCTTGTTCCCCCATTTGTGAAATAATAATACTGCCCTACGCCACTAGGGCTTAATTAGTGGAACATTGTAAACCACGTGGAGACTCTCAGAGGGATGGCAGTGGGTGAGCTATAAGGGGTGATACGTACCTGTCAGGCTTGCTGGGGATTAATAGTATGACTGCAGCTTACACACCTAAATTAGGGGGCAGGGGAGAATGAACAACAAAACATCAAAAACAGAGCATAAGAACGGCCACACTGGCTCAGACCTAAGGTCCATCTAGCCCAGTACCCTGTGCTCTCACAGCTGCCAATGCCAGGTGCCCCAGAGGGAGTGGACAGAACAGGTAATCAGCAAGTGATCCATCCCCTGTAGCCCATTCCCAGCCTCTGAAAAACCGAGACCAAGGGGATATCTTCACTACATGGAAGATCAGTCCGCTCGGGTCGATCATCTGGAGTTTAATTCCACCCACAGAGTGGGGACGTGCAAAATCAAACTGTCGGGGTCAGCAGTTGACCCTGATACTCCTCAATATCGCAAGGATTAAAGGAAGTCTGTGGGAGGACATCCAGGTTAAGTCAATTCTCGCCACGCAATTGCCATAGCTAGAGCTGCGTATCTACAATTAACTGTAACTGCCTCGTGTAGACCTGGCTTCAGTGTTAAGAAATGTCCAGACAGCCCTGGCCATTTCTCCCGTGTAAGGGGTTGCATGCAGAGAGCTGGCTGCTTTGAGAGACTCTGTCCACTGTGACGAGCAGAGGGCGTCATTCGATGGCAGTTAATTAGCAAATATAACCCTGCAGGGTTGCAGGGAAATGTAGGTGGAATGAGTCTCAGTGTAACTTCACACACAAGATGAGCCCAGCTCCCCAGAGGTAAAACACTAGAAGATCAAGTTGCATTAGTCAGGAGAAGACACCAAGAGCTGTCTCTGAAGTAGGAAAACCTCCCTGGGTGTATAACAGGAAAAGGGGGATTTGGAAGTTCACAGGCCTGCATGTAGAAGGATTCAAGGCCAACGTTTAGCATCTAAATCTAGAGTTGGGAAACGAAATAAGTAGCTTGAGTTGATAATAGGAACTGCTGGGTGCTCAGCACCTTGGAAAATCCAGGCTCATTTTAGTGGCGTGTCTGCTGCTAGGCACGTGAGTTTGCAAATAGTGTGAAAGCATTTCAGGGCCATTGCATCCAGTTGTATATGGTGGTGGGGAGTGAGAGGGGAGGAGGGAAGCACTATATTGCAAAGCTACATTCACGTTCCAGCGGGGAGAGAGGATGCCCCCCGCCCCCGCTTTCTGGGGTACGTGCTTCCAAATGTGGCAATTCGTTGGAGTCACCCGAGCCCTGAGCCATGAACTAATTGTGAGAGCCATTTCCACTGGGCCAGCTTTAAAAGAGCTCAGACGCCTCTTTCCTATAAATCTGGGGGAAAATATACATAAAGGTTGATGTGTTTTGAAATGGGTTTTTGCTTTGTTCCTCTATTTTCCCTCTGGGCATATTAACCTCAGGGACACTGTAAAAAAGCACATGCGGCAGGAGCACCTGCTGGGGTCAGGGCTAGTCATTAGTTTTTTCGGTCAGTGCAGAATAAACCCCAATTCTCCGCATCCGTGTCGCTCTCTGGAAGTATGCGCCCTGCCTCTCGTGCTCTGCCGAAGTCCCACTTTTTCCTGCCTGACTTGTTCCTCCACAGCTATTCCATCTCCAGCTGTGGGGGCGTCAGACAAGAAGATGAGATCAAGTTGAGGGGAAAAATTGTCTGATTTCTCTAGCCCTTTGTTCCCAGGCCCCTAGCAAGCACCAGCGCGCTCCTTCGTGATGACATCAAAACTCTCGGGGAGGCAGGATTTGCTGCCCGTACAAACACAGACTTCTTTTGAGGTGGTGGTGGTGAGCCCACCTGAACTTGCATACAAAGAAGCACCAAGAGGTGGTGGGGAGGGGAGTGGGATCCAGAGGTCCCATCCAAGCTCCCTCATCTTCCTTGTAACCCACCCTCCAAGGATGGGCTGGCTGTTGCTTGACGGTAGGTTGTGGTCCCAGTGAGAGGTCGGTATTTTAATGGGAGCTGAAAGATGGCTGTGAAAGCAAGTCAGAAGCTGGGAATGGGTGACTTGATGATGACCTGTTCTGTTTGTTGCCTCTGGGGCCCCTGATATCAGCCACTGTCAGAAGACAGAATAAAGGGCTAGATGGACTTTTGGTCTGATTCTGTATGGTGGTTGTTATGGCTGCCCAGGCTGAGAACACCGAGAGAGGCATGAAACCCTGAGTGAGTCTTCTGCTAAGCAGGGGTGTGCAAAGTGGGGGGGCAGGGCCTTAAGGTGGGGGTCATGAAATTTCATAAGGCGGGGTTGCAGCCTGATTGGCTGCTGAGTCTCAGGCTCCTGGATCGCATTAAAAATGTTGAAATATGTTAATGGCTTTTTGTACATGTATTCACATGTATGTACTGATTAATAAAGTTTATACATTCCGCTGACTTATTTTCTTACACCTGCTGAAAGGGCTATTTTCTTTTTTTTTTTTTTCATATGAACATAACTAAAATTTCCGTTGCTTTGGATGACATTAGACAGGTTGTGGGGGTAGGCTGCTAACCGCAGGGATGAAAAGTGAGGCCCGACATAAGAAGTTTGCTCTCCTTCTGTGCTAAAGGGACCAAGCCAGGATGACTTAGTGGGGGTTGATCCTGCTTGAAGCAGAGGGCTGGACTAGATGACCTCCTGAGGTCTCTTCCAGCCGTTTGATTCTATGAAACCTGGCATTGCTGGATCTTACAGATTCTCTGCCAGAGCAAAGGGCCCTAGCTCTGTTGGCTGTGCCTTTAGGCGGTTCCCAAGCCCCTCTGTAGTTCAGCTGTACTGATGCTGGGCAGAGTGCTAACACTACCCAGACTGGGTGTGAGTTGCACACGAGAGGAGTGAAATGGTGGAACTAGAGAGAGGGAGGAAGTTGGGGTGTCTGTGAAATCTGAGTGAGGTTAAAACCTGAGTACAAAGCAGGAGGAGTTTCCGGAGCACGGTACATTGGTTGTGTCCTCTCGGCCGGAGGTGTGGGAGCAGGTAACGCTGCCTTCGTGCCTGCAGAGTCAGAGCTGGCAGCAGCTCTAAGCCTTTCTCTCTCTTCACCCCAGAATCAGGCGCCTCCAGGCCTCTACACCAAGACCAAAGACCCTGCCACTGCTCCGGATACTCCAGACATCCTAGAGATTGAATTCCGGAAGGGTAAGTGCTTTGGGGCCCTGGTTTTATTATCCTGATTGCCTCTTTTGGGCCAGAGCCTGTTTTCCCCCTACTCCCAAAGTCGGGGGCGGGAGGGTTTAGTCATGGACTTGAACAAGACCAGGATTTTGGCCTTTTGTCATTCATTGGATGTGGAATCTTTTGAACAAGGAAGTGTAGGAGAATTTGGATCCAGGCTGTTTTTAGCTAGAGGGGGCATTAGTTCCCAGGCTATAGAGCTGAACTTTTCCCTTATCTCTGCTCAGGCTCCTTTCTGGACAGTGAGAAGAGCCAGTGATCCGTCCCCCACGACCCCGATTGCTTTGGGACAGAGGATATCTCTTCTGACTTCCCATCTTAGCTGGGGAGAGCTGGCTTGGTGCAGCTCTCAATGTTAATGGTCATTTACTTGCTGGAATGCCTCATGCCAGCCTGTAAGAGCTGCCTACGTGCAGAGAGGGATCTGCTTGCTCTGCTATGGGCTGGGGCAGCATGTAGGTGTGAGGTCGGGGGTTGTCCCCCGGAGGGCGTTTGCTGAGCCTTGCAAGACACAGTTCGCACATGTGCTCCTCCACCCTCGGCAAAGAGCCTGGCTGAGGCAGCCATTGGTTCCAACACATGGAGCACAGATGCCAAGCGCGGTTTGAAGTGAGAGGAGGAAACCCAGATGCTACATCACTCTGTGCTCTTATCTTCAGTAACATCCATTCAGCTCCCGTTGGGATCTTGGCTGGGCACTGAGGGCAGAAGGTGCCCTGGGAGGTTTCACCTCAAACTCCCCTGGAGTCACCCCTGACAGAAGTACAAGTGGAGTGTGCGCTGCTGACAAAGGTGGTGGGTGCAGGCTGGGTACCCTGACTTCCAGAGCCTGGTTGCTCCTGAGACCACAGAGCGTGCATGAGTCCGAGAAAGGAGGGTATTGTCCAGGGGTGAGAAGCAGGACCTGAGAACAGCAGAGCTGCAGGCCCCTGAGCAATGTGGGGCCGGGGGTGGCACTAGACTCCCAGGCGGGGTGGAGCCAAGGGCAGAAGGAGAAGGGCAGAGGGCTGCCAGCCCTCAGCACTGCCCGGCACTGGGTGCCTCCCTGCACTTAGCATTGCTTGGTGCATGAGGTCCAGCAGCCATTTGGAGAGCCCAGAGCTTTGACTGCTGCTGCTACTGTGGCAGCAGCAGCTGGAGCATTTGAATCGCTGGACCTCAGGGCATCTCCCTCCTACGACCACCACCACCCCCTGGGTCAGCGGGCCTGGCTGAGAGTCGGAACACCTGGGTTCTCCTCCTGCTCCTACCATTGCTTCACCGTGCAGATTTTGGACTAGTGACTTCGCCTCTCCTTGATTCAAAAGAGGGGTGAGACCGTGGGGGCGAGTGTGTCACAGCCCTTGCTTGGAGAGCCCCAACACAGGCAGCTGGAAAAGGTGTAGAGACTTACCCGGGGTGATAGTAACTTAACATTTCTTACCGGTACTGACCTATTGCAACCCAGGTCCCTGCCAGCTCTTAAATAGCTCCCTGCTGGCTTTTGCCGCAGCTGAGCCAGCTCTCGGCAGAGCTGTGCACCAGGGCGCACCCACTGACTTTCACCTCTGGTCTCCTCACCCAACAAGGAGAGCACTTGCCGTGGGGAACATCTGACGTCCCTTTTGCCACAGGCTCTTGGATGATGATGGGGGATGCCTCTTGGGCCCATATGTCTGCGTGCACTCCCCTGCAGACCATCCAGAGAGCCCTGCTCCATTTTAATGATCTTCCCCGAGCCTTAAGAATCCCTTCCTGGCAGTCGCTCCCAGCTCCCCTTTCAGCCGCTAGTTAATTTATTTGAAGTTTTAATCTAATTATTAACTATTTTAAAGGCTAAGCAGCTTTCCCCAACAACAGGCTTGACAATGGTGGCTCTCCGTTTGGGTGGACCGCATCCAATACCCTGGTGCGGGATGATAATAGAAAAATAGAGGGCAAGGGAAGGGTGTGGGCCGGGGGGGAGGAGGGGGCTTGGTGAGAAGGGGCTTAAGGTTCATTATTGCTGCGACTTACATTTAATAGCAATTTACAACTGAGTTTATAAACCCTGAAAAATAGGGGGTTTAGAATGGGGAAAGCTGACAGGGCCCTTCACTCTACCGGGGCTCTCGTGGGCGCCTCCATAATAAAGACTAGAAAGGGAGCCATTGAGACCTGATTGGCAACTGATAGTGCGCTAAATGGTAATGAGAAGGGCAGATGGAGGGGAGATTAAGCCACCGACTCTCAACAGCTTTTCTTTGTGGGCCCCGCAGTCCCCTTGTCAGCTTCCTAATACATTTATTGCTCATTTCACACTGCTAAAGAAAATTCCTTTTTCTATTCAGAGCTGCCCCCCCCTCCCACCCTGCGCCTTTAAAAGGGGAAAAAAAAGGGGGGTAATAATTAATTCATGGAGTGCTCAGCCCTCACCACAGCCTGCCAGGGACTGGTCTGCTGTGGGCTCCCATTCACTCCTGTCAGGCGGATCACTGGAAGCATGTGTTGGGTTTGTCTGCAGACCAGACGCAGCAGAGGCTGTGTGTGTGTGTGTGTGTGTGTGTGTACACATGTACATACCCGCACTTCCATCTCTCCCCCCACAACCCCCTCCCTGACACACATACACAACCCCCTTCTTTGGCTGCTGGGTCGTTTGTCAGGCCCTGCCTCAGCGGCTGGTGGGACAGAAGGTGCTGTGACATAAGACAATAGCAGAGCGTGAAATTCAATTAGTTAAGGGCCTGGTTGCAATTTCACAGCCCTAAAAAAGAGGGAGGACAGAAGGAGGGGGGGCATTTTTATGGCCTTTTTTATTTATTTCTCCTTTCTCCTGAGGGCTTTTCCCCCTCGGTGCGGCAGCTTGGACATGCCTTTTTAAGAAGTTATTTAGAGTTCATATCTGTCACATCTATTTAACGTACTCAGGGTGATGTTAAGAGGTGTGCTTGAGGCTAAAAAGATGATATTTCTCTCTCCCACCCCTGGCCCCTCTCTGTGTCTCTCTCGTGCTCTGCAGGTGTCCCGGTGAAGGTCACAAACCTCAAAGATGGGGCAACTCGCCAGTCCTCTCTGGAGCTGTTTGTTTACCTGAATGAAATTGCGTAAGTGTTGTGCGCTCGTGCCCTATCTTGCACTCGCGCCTTCAGGGGAAGGGTCCCTGTAGAGGTGCGTGCACGCTCTCGTACTCTCGGACCTGGGCAAGTCCTCCGAAGCAGCATGGGTCCCCCTGTGAGGGGCGCTAAAGCTCGACTGTGGGAACTGTAGTGGAGCAGACTCACAAATAACAGATGGTGCCGGTGGCCTGGGGGCCAGTTATGGGCTATTTTAGGTTACAACTATTGCTAGGAAAAAACAGAGTTTGTACAGGGTCACTGGGAAGGGAGCCTGAAATAATGTAGTGGTGCCCAGATTTTCAGAAGTCTTGGCCCCCTCTTACTCCTATCTTCACCTCACCCCCGGAGCTGGGGCCAGATGAGGGACCACAACTCGGGAGGCGGGGGGGTGGGATGTGGGTGAGGTAAGGGGGCCAACTCTGGGGGTGCTGGGAGCAGGGATAGGGCTGGGAATGAAACCATGACCTGGGTGTGGGGCTGGAGCTGGGTGCAAAGCAGCTGCTGGGATGTGGTTGGGGTCCATGAGTGAGGGTGGGGCTAGGAGCTTGGGTTACAATGGTGGAGTGAGGCGGGGGCCTGAGCAGAGCTGGGAGAGGAGTAGGGCGGGGCTGGGCCCTGCTAGACCCTCCGAAACCATCTTCCATGCCATTCTAGTGGGTCGTGTCCCACAGTTTGGGCACCTCTGGCCCAATGGTTAGGGAACACAACCAGCATTCTAGCCCTGCCCCAGCTCTGCTCCTGACCCCTGGTTCCCCAGGGTCCCAGCTGTACATAGAACCCAGAATCCATCCTTCCACGGTAACGCTCCATACCGCTGTCCCAAATACCTGCCATCCAGCTGGACAGCCTCATCACCTGCACCGCACCCTGTATCTATCATTTAAAGTTCTCCCCCATCCCATTTTCCAGCTCAGCCCCTTCTCTTCAGTCCATCCCTGTCCTTCTGTCTTACTGCGAGGGATGATTCTGCCTTCACATGGCTACTAGAAGCAGATTTGGTCCCTCGGATGCCTTCCTCGTCTCTTTTCTGGCTCCCTCCCTGCGTCGGGAAGTGGGTGCTTAGGGCTCTCTGATCTGACAGACACCTGTGGTGGTGGGTGGTCAGTTTTGTTCTCTGTGCCCGGTGAAGGAGCAATGGGCTTAGTCTGCCACCAGCCAAGTGCCTGAGAGAGACCATTCTTCCAGTCCTAGAGAGCAGGACAACATTCCACATTAAGGAGGCTTCCGGTGCCATTGATTTCTTAGCTGAGTGACCAGGGCACAGTGCAACACTGTCCGGGTCTGATTCTTTCTTCACTTATTCCACTGGCACCAGCAAAGCTGCTTCTGATTTGCCCCCCTGCAGGTGTTAGTGGAGAATCGATCCTTCAGGGTCCAATGCAGCCGCAGGGTCAGGAATTCAGAGCCTTGCAGCTGGACACGGAGGTTTCATGGACCCCTTGATAATGTGAAATGTTCCCATGTCCTTTCCTTCTGGTCTCTTCCACGTGGCTCTATGTTCTACGGCTGCTCCCAGGACTGTGGTCTCATCTTTGGCTCCGAAGTAGGAAGGCCCCGGGGGAACCTTTCATCCCTCCTTTTGCCAAGTGCCACACAGGCACCCCATCCCGCTCCTCCTTTGTGCCCCTGCCTTTCTCCCCCTCCCCCCACCCTCAGATGAATGCGAATGAACTTTTCCATGTAGTTCCCTTTTTAAATGTTAATTAAGTGGTTTTGAAATGACTTCACCAAGGGCGAATGCAGCTGCGAGAGCAACAGCTTCCCCGCCTTGCTCCTTCGCTCACCAGTGTGTTTGTCTCGTGGCCTGCTGTGCCACGTTGACTCGGGGATCTCCTGGCCCAAGGGGTAAGCGAGAAGATGAAAGGAGGATTTGCATCGGCAATGAGGTTCAGTTTTGGGGAGGGACGGTTCACATTCCCCTTTCTGGCCAGGCTGCAGAGGGATTTTTTTTTTTGGTGCGTCTGGGGGAGCATTCCCGATAAGGGGTTGTATTTCAGCTGTCCCCAGTGGACTGTGAGGCAACGTGGCTGCTGACAGAGCCTGTTGTATGACTTCAGCACACACACGCCACAGCCAGACAGGCTGGACTTGAACTTCAAGGGTTTTGAGCAACTGCCTGCAACCACCATGTGCCATTAACCAGGGCATTTGAGGCTCTGGGCGAGTGTGGGTCTGTCGTGGCACTGGGCTCCACTCTCATCCTGCCCTCTGGGCCAGGGACGGGAGAGAAACACCATCAGCCACTCACCTCACCTCTGCTTCAGGCTTGCGGTGCCAGGCCTGGTGCTCCCCTGAGGTAAGTCGCTGTGCAACAAAGTCCAAGCGCAGCTTCTGGCTCTAGATGTACCTTGTGAGCCATGTGCTCAGGGCCTGGGGGGAGGCTGTGGAAAATGGGACCATCCCCTGAATTTAAAAATGGGAAGTGTGATTGCCCTGTGGTGGCAGAGAGAAACCAGGGCTGAAATGTTTGCACAGGGACGTTTTGTAGAGGCTGCTGGGCAGACAGGAAGAGTATGGTGGTTCTCTAGGGCTGACTACCACAGTGTGTGCTGTCCCCTGTCTCCACACTGGGTCTGCCTAAGCCCTGGCCTGGGCTAGGCAGTGCGGCTACAGGCTGTCGACTGTGGTCCACGGGCTGACCCTAACGATTGGCATGCCCTGGTTAATGACACAGGGTGGTTGCGGCCGTTGAATTCTCAGCCCTGAGGAAGCAGTGGGGAGTGCTAGGCTACGGATAGAGGGGGGCACTGATCTATTGCAGGCCCCCTCAGGGGTTATTCTGGAAACTCTCCCTTGAAATCATAGCCACGTAAGGCTGGAGGGGAACCCATGAGGTCCTCCTGCCAGTCCAGCCCCCTGTGCTGAGGGAGGGCCAAGTAAACGTAAACCATCCCTGGGAGACACATCCCCAACTTGTGCTTACGCTCCAGTGAAGGGGACTGATTCCACAGCCTCCCTTGGAAGCCTGTTCCAGAGCATAGCCAGCCTTAGCATTGGCAAGTTCCTCCCGATAGCTCACCTAAATCGCTCTTATGGCAGACCACACCCATTGCTGCTTCCGTGGGCGTGGAGAACAAAACTGATCACCGTTCTCCGTCTAACAGCCCCTCACATATTTGAGGACCATTATTAGCTTCCCCCTCAGGCTTCTTTTCTCAAGACTAAACGTGCCCAGGTTTTGTTTTCATCTTTCCTCATAAGTAGAGGCAACCGGTGTGGGGATTACATGGGGGGCACCAGCCAAGAGCCCCTGCCCCCTCCTCCCGTCACCCTGCTCTGCCCCCCCGCCACTTCTAGTGGGTATAGGGGCAGCCCCCCATATCTCCCGGACCCCTCCTATCTTGGTATCCTCTGAAAATAATATAAACACACTCCCCACTTCATTTTACATGTGGTCAGTGTAAATATTGAATAGTATTAGACTCAGGACTGAGCCCTGCAGGAGACAAATATATACAGCCAGTGTTCCCTCTAAGTTGAGCACTTGGGCAGTCACCCAGGAGAGATTTGGGTGCCGCCCAGCTGATTAGTAGACGCACCCAAAGCCAGCAGTGTGTATTTCTACTAGTGGTGCACATCCACACATAAAAAATGTATTCTGCACATGGATGCTAAAAATTAGAGGAAGCATTGTAAATAGCCTCCCACTTTGACAGACAACCACTGATAACTACTCTTTGAGCATCGTCTTTCAACCTGTCGGGCACCCACGTTTACAGTAACTTCACCTAGACCATGTTTTCCTACTTTGCCTATGAGAATCTCAAGTGGGACTGTATCAAAAGCTGTCTTAGAAGGAAGGGCAATGAAAACGATTAGGGGGCTGGAGCACATGACCTATGAGAAGAGGTTGAGGAATCTGGGCTTATTTCGTTTTCAGAAGAGAAGAGCGAGGGGCGACTTGATAGCAGCCTTCAACTTCCTGAAGGGGGGGGGGCTCTAAAGAGGATGGAGAGAGGCTGTTCTCAGTCATGACAGACAGCAGAGCAAGGGGCAATGGTCTCGCATTACAGAAGGAGAGGTGCAGAATGACTGTTAGGGAAAACTATTTCACCAGGCAGGTGGTGAAGCACTGGAATGCGTTACTGAGCTTGGTGGTGGAATCTCCATCCCTAGAGGTTTTTAAGTCCCAGTTTGACAAAGCCCTGGCTGGGAGGATTTAGTTGAGGTTGATCCTGCTTTGGGCAGGGGGCTGGACGCGATGACCTCGTGAGGTCCCTTCCAGCCCTAGGACTCTATGATTCTCTATATCCCATCCAGTGTTCCTTGTACACTGAGCGCTTGGGTAGCTACCCAGGGGTGATTCAAATGCCACCCAGCTGATGAGCAGAGCCCCCAGAGCCAGCAGCGTGTGTTTCTATTGGTGGTGCACGTCTGCAATGTCTCAGTGCACACAACACATTTTATTCTGCACATGGATGAAAACAATAGAGGGATCTTGGATCCCATGTACTGCATCGTTCCATCTGCAAAGCCAGTAGCCCTGTCTTCGGGGCCAGATCGAAGGAGCTGGGGTATCGTACTGCTGGCCGCAGCATAAAACTTTAGCTAGAATCTCCCGCAAAGCCAGTGACGTCAGTGGGAGTCAGACTGAGCCTTCTTGCTGCAAAGCACCATTAGGAGCTGACTCCAGACAGCTGACGTTCCACCAGCAACTTTCACCAAGCAGCTCAGCTGTCCCCCAGTGGCTTGTGCACCTCCTGGCAGCTTGTGACCTGTCCCCCACCTCTCCTCTTCTCTCCTCTCTCTCCCCAGAGGCCAGCATGGCGTGGGGCGCATTGACATTGTGGAGAATCGGTTCATCGGCATGAAGTCCAGAGGTGAGAGCCCCTGCCCTGTGCAACTCCCTACCACTCCCCAGACCCAGGCAGCTCCACACACACACCCCTCTACTCAGCAGCGCTTGGGCAAGAGAACAACAAGAAGTCTTGTGGCACCTTATAGACTAACAGATATTTTGGAGCATAAGCTTTTGTGGGCTCAGATGCATGAGCAAGTTACAGGATGTGGGCCCATGAACCCCTGTGGGTGAAATCTTGGCCCCACTGGTTGATGTGAAGGGGAGTTTAGACATTGGTTCAACAGAACTAGAATTCCACCCTGTGAGGGAGGGTAGATAAGCTCACTCCTTGTGAGTGAGTGTCTGGTCATCAGCAATTGCCTTTGGTAGCTGACCAGCAGCCCTCTTCATAGTAATCAAAGCTCATTGGATCACAGGGCCCTGTTCCTTTCCTCATCTAACCAGATGCACCTCCACCCATCCAAATAAGTACTCCTCTTCCACAGTCTCCCTTTCTTTTCCTGTGAACTTCAGAGTCTGGAATCAATTTTTCATTTTTAAGGATTCTTAACATTCCACTGCCTTAAAGAATGTTGCAACATCAAGAAACTTTTTTGTAATATCTTGTGCCAAATGAACCAAACAGGGAAGTGGCAAATATCTAAGCCCTTATCTGTTACCAGTGGACAAAGGTCAAGCTTTTGTTGGGGAGGGGGATTCACTGTTGCCAACTCTTCTGATTTTGTTGAAGTTCTCACAATATTCTGTATTTTCCAAGCCCCTGCTGCTGGAGTCAGGGAATTGTGTTAGCATGTTAACTTGCATTGAAACGTGTGTGTTTCTAGCTCTGAAAATTGCAGGAAACATGATTGCTAAATGTTAGTAACTCAGCAGGCAACTAAAAAGAATCCAAAATGGTTTTAAAATCTCGTGATTTATAAGGCAGCTCTTGCTATTTTTATTTATTTATTTTGGAAGGTCTGACTCTTAAAACTCTTGCGGCTGTCACTTCTTGGTGAGAAACAGCTTAACTGAAAATCTCATGCTATCTCCTTCCAAGCTGCATAACAAGACGGCTATTTAAAGTCTCTATTTCATCCTTTCCCCTTTGTGTTTTAACTCTTTTTAATATTTATTTATGAGCTCCCTTTATTTAAACCTGCCCCGTTTGATAAGGCAGGTGCTAATACTATGTTACCATTTCACAGCAAAATACAACCCACCTACCTCAGTCTTCCTTAATATCAAGATAGGAGAGAATTATTTGCAAGTCCAGTAGCAAATGGTTGTGCGCAAGCGCGCACACACACACACAAGTTTGGTGTTAGCCCAATTGAATTTTTTAAAAAAATCAGTCCCCTAAATCTTTTTGTATGTGATTCTCGGGACACTGAGTCATTTATCAAAGACTTTCCTTCTTTTTTTTTCCTTTAAAGAATCACTGATGTGCTCTAGTGACCTTTGTAGCATTCAGTAATTCCCCTAACCCCATTTAATCACCATATACGTTTTCTGCTTGTGATTGCTGAGTGATCAGCAGTGTGTTTGGGTATAAACACGAGCATTCTCCTTTACAGTCAGCTTCCAGCACACTAGGGCAACAATCCAAGTTTGACAACATCAAACATTGCAGTGATGCTGCAAGGTCCTGCACTGTGGCATTGCTGGCCACAGAAAACATTTATGTGCTTATTACACTTCACTGTGTTGTTATAGTGCTTCCGAGCCATGTTGATTGACCAAGACTCCATTCTATGTCCATATTTATTTAGCAAAGCATTTAAGTGAATACTTCACTTTTAAGGAACCTCCACGTCATCAAGTCCAGCCCCCTGAGCAAAGGCAGGAGCACATGCTCATCTCTTGGTATCAGCAAAGGTCTGAAAAATGCCACAAAATATATTTACGTTTGTTAAACTTTACAGACTGTGTAGTGGAGTGTGCTGGAGAAATTCTCCTGGAGATCGTCTGCATGCGTAAATTGTGCAGTTTTAATTCTAGAAGTCTAGAAAAAAACATACAACTAGAGTGAGGCAAAATTTATGAATGAATAATGTGTGTGCTGGAAAATGCATTTTTGGGTCATCCTAAATGATTCATGAGCTTGGGCCGAATTTTTGGCAAATACTTTTGGGCAGTTCTTTTTTTTTTTTCCCAAAGTTTTTAGAAGTTTAACAAATTTTCTTTTGTTTTTAAAGGGGAAAATGGGGTGGTGAGACAAGATTCTTAGTCATAGAACTGGAAGAAACCTCAAGAGGTCAAAGAGTCCAATCCCCTGCCTTCATGACAGGACCAAGCACCAGACCATCCCTCAGAGATGTTTATCTAGCCTGCTCTTAAAAATCTCCAATGACGGAGATTCCACCTCCTCCCTACACAATTTATTCCAGTGCTTAACCACTCTGACAGGTAGGAAGTATTTCCTAAAATCCATTCTAAAGCTCCCTTGCTGCAATTTAAGCCCCGTGCTTCTTGTCCTATCATCATGGGTTAAGAAGAATAATTTTTCTTCCTCCTCCTTATAACACAACCTCTTTAGCACTTGAAAGCTGTTGCCATGCCCCCCCAAGTCTTCTCTTTACCAGACTAAACAAACCCAATTATTTCAGTCTTCCCTCACAGATCATGTTTTCTAGACCTTTAATCATTATCTAATCATTCTTGTTGCTCTTCTCTGGACTGTCTCCAATTTGTCCAGATCTTTCCTGAAATGAGGCACCTAGAACTGGATGCAATACTACTGTTGAGGCCCTATCTGCCTCCAGATGAGACCCAGTCCATAGAGTAGAAGAATCCCTTCTTGTGTCGTGGTTACAACGTTCCTGTTAATCCATGTCAGAATCATGATTGCTTTTCTTGCATCAGTGTCACACTGTTAACTCATATTTCGCTTGTGGTCCATCCTTTCTGCAGTACTCCTTCGTAGACCGTTATTTCCCATGTTGTATGTGCGAAACTGGTTGTTCCTTCCTAAGTGAAGTACTTTGTACTTGTCCATGTGGAATTTCATCCTCTTTACCTCAGACTGTTTCTCCAATTTGTCCAGATTATTTTGAATTATAATCATGCCACTACCTAAATTGTGGATGAAGATGTTGAACAGAAGAGGTCCTAAAACTGATTCTTGTGGAATCCCACTCTCTATGCCCTTTCCACATGACTGTGAGCCATTGATAGCCATTCCCAAAGAGTAGTTATCTGACTATTTATTCACCCACCTTATGGTAACTCCATCAAGGTTGTATTTCCTTAGTTTATTAATGAGAGAGTCAGGCAAGACTGTACCACATGCTTTACTAAAGTGGAGGTATACCACATCTACCACTTTCCCTTCATCTACGAGACTTGTTATCCTATCAAAGAAAGCTATCGGGTCAGCCTGACATGATTTGCTCCAGAGAAATCTATGCTGGTGGTTACTTATCTTATTTTCATTCCATGTTGTGTTGGTTTGAATGAAACAGTTCGTTCTACTCAGGTTTTTTCTTTTTTTCAAATAATCACTCATCTACTTACTCTTTGTGGACATAGTTGTGTTGGTATAGCTATTCCCAGAAAGGCTAGGCAATAAGAGTTACTGCTAAAGACAACTTTATGCTGATTATAATTAAGTCACACTGTGGATCGTATGGTGAAATTCTTTTTAATAGAAAAATCACATATGGGCTGTGTCTACACTAGCCCAAAACTTTGAAATGGCCATCTGCTGTTGCCAGGATCCTTTCGAAAAGGAGCCCTGTCTGGGAGCCGCGCAACGGCCGAGCCACATCAATTTCAAAGTTCCACGGCTACTGGCATTCTAATGAGGCGCTGAATATGTATTTCAGTGCTTCATTAGTAAATTTCAAAATGGCCATTTGCATGGCCATTTCGAAGTTTTGGGCTAGTGTAGACATAGCCATAATCACAGACTAATGACTACAAACCCAGTGTGTAACTCAAATGTCAGAGAGCTGGGTTGCAGTCTCTGGGACTCGCTCCCAAGAATTCTCCTCTGGGACAACGGCAGGGAGAAAATTAGTGAGACTTGTTGAAACCTTGATGGGGAAAAGCCAAGGAAAGTCCCAGTGAACTCCCCCTGTCCCATTTGTGTCAAATTCTTGAGAGCGGGCTGGAATTTTGAAAAGTTAATTTTAAGTTTCGATGGGGGGTAAATTAATTGCCAGTTTCCGGTTCTTTTTCATGCTGCTGTTCATTACTAATTAGAAAGCAGTTATTAGGTGATTACTGTAGTATTTGTGGTGGGATTGCTGCTTTCCAGTCTCTCCAAGGAATGGTTCCTGTTCCAAAGAGTTTCTGGCCTCAGGACAGTCAGACATAGTGGGTAGGGAAGGGATTAAAAAATGGGGGATTTGTTTTTCATACAAGTCAGCAGGGGAAGAAGGAGGACAAGTTTTGGAGGAAGTGGGTGCCAGGAACCTGTGAACCTCAGCCAGAGGGGTGGCTGTTCCATAGCTAAGCTCAGGGCCCATTAATGGAATAGCAGAGTGGGGGGAACCTTGCCATGGAAATTCTAACTTCCATCCCGACGAGCAAAGTGGGGCAGCAGGAGGAGTATTGACTTTTACAAAGCCACTCACTGAAATGCGTTAAGGACTGCTGGGAGGAGGGCGAGTGGGTGCCAGCCCCATGAGCCCGATTCTCCCGCTTTGGCTGTATTTTTGTTAGTGGGGAGGATGGCGGCGGGTTCGCCGTGCTCCCAGCCCACACGTATAGCACTGCTCCCGCCTGCTGGCGACAATGGGTCCGCGCCAGCTAAGCGCTGTCACTGCTCCAGAGGGGAGGCTGCAAATGGGAGTCGTTTTCCTGCCTCGTGCAGCTTTTCACGGCCTCATTATCAAATTATCTTTTTAACTCTGAAGGGGGGCTAATTAGGGAGCTAAATGCAGTCAGTGGGGAGGAAGCGGGAAGGGAGGGGACAGTCGGGCTTCTGCCTCTGCCAAAAGAGCCAGGCATTTTGTTTCCTCCTTGTCTGAAAACAGGCCTGACCAAGCCCCCAGCTCCGCAGGCAGGCAGGCTAGCCCGTCCTGCCGCTTGGGCCGCCACTGCTGTTCTTAGCCTGCTGGCTCGGACCAATGGAGCATGCATGGGACCTAGGCTGGGAATTGCACGCCCAGCTGCAGTGCAACAGTATCTTCTGGCTGCTTCGTCTGCTGGCCTGGCCCCAGGGGCATGGCCACAGTTGGCACAGCAGCACCAGAGAGTCCTTTACCCCAGGATGATAAAGGTGCTTTGGGAATAGAGCCAGGTGTGCCCCATCCCCCACCCCATATTGTAATGCCCAAGAGCTCTGGGGGGATCGCACAGTGAGGGGTTCACTTAGTAGCTCGTCCCCCAAACCTACTTGGGAAGTGTGGTCAGCAACAGCCCCCAGTAGTCGTCCAAATCGCTTTTCCTTGTTCCTCCACCACCAACCCTGGTATCCTCCCTACTGTGTCGGGCACAGCACAGCAGTGTTCCCTGGAAGCTGAGAGCTCGGGCAGCCTGCCCAGGTGAGAGTCAGGTGCCACCCAGCTGATTAGCAGAGCTCCCACAGCCGGTAGAGGGTGTTTCTATTGGTGGTGCACAGCCGCACATGCCTTGGCGAACATCGCAAAATTTTTTCTGCCCATGGATGGCAAAAATTAAAGAGAACTCTGCTGCACAGACCCCTAACAAATGGCATTCCCTGCCCCAAAGAGCTTACTGGCAAACCTCCAGGGCCCTTTAGGTCTGCCGTTCGTGTGAGCTTGTGCGTCACCCAGAGGCTGGGGTGAGGAGATTCTGACTTTCAGTATTGTCTCCTCCTCATTTTCCTTTTTCCGTTCGAGCCCCATTTGGCAGGAGCTGGCATGGCATGTCAGCACATTGATCCCCATTGAAATTGACAGATCACAGTCAATACGGCTAAACGGTTCAGTTCACGGTAAACTGACAGTAGAGGTTACAAATTAGCAAATTTTAAGCAGCAGCTGTCTCCATTCCTTCCCCCTTCCTCCCGTCCACTTCCCCTCCCTCCCCCATCCCTTTTCTCAGCAGTAATTATGGTGTGATTGAAGCCCTGCCAGGCTGCATCGCTGACACCTCTGTCTTTTCCCTGTAAACACCGGGAGATGAAAATAGACACTTGGAGATGCTGAGAGTGTCACTTTGAAGGTGTCTCTTGTCTCCTCCATTGCAATGCCGGGAGCTCGGCTGTCACTTCCCTCTCTTCCCTGCGCAGTGGTTCATACGCCGACTGTCAAAGGCACCCAGAGCCGCAGTCTTTTAGCATCAGGTTTCTGTCACAAATCAAATAAAAATAATAAACAGACAGAGCTTATCTGCTCTGCATCTCCTGCCATGAGTGGAGGGGGAATGTGGGTGGGGGAGGGAAAGAGACACAAAAAACAAGCTTTTGATCAGTCCAAATTAACTTTAACACCTTCTAAGGGAAGGCGCAGGATTATGAAGTGTTATTGGCGTTACGTGTTGCCTTTAAATGTTCTGTTTGGAACAGCTGCTTTGCTGCCGCAGCCTCACTGAGGCCCATTTTCCAGAGGCTCTAACACGCCAGTAAGTTCCCCCGCTACATTGTTTTTACTGTGTGCGTTGCACTAGAGTCCCTGTGGTTCTAGGCACTGTCTGCTTGTCTAGTGACAAGACAGTCTCTGAACTGAAGGGCTCGTTATCTAAATAGGTAAGACGGACCAATCCTGGGAGGAGGGGAGTAGCGCAGGTGGAGAAACTGCATCAGTGAGACTTGCCTGAAGGCAGCAATTGAGTCCCCTGGTTGGGTCACCTGCAGGGAGGTGGGAATGAATGACACCTTCCCACACCATTGAGGGTGACTGCAACTCCCGTCTGGTCTTGTTGATAGTGGTGGCTGTTCCATGGGTTTTCTTCCTTTCTTCCCTCTGACAGGCAGGGCTGGATAATTCAATGTCTGGTCGCTCGGTGAGCTAGGATCTAGGCAATCCCCTCTCAGGAGTCAAGTTCTCTCCTGATTGTAAGGCCGACACTCTTTCTGGTTGGGCAGCAGGGGGCTTGACTCCGGGATCTTTGGTTCTTGGCGCTTGAGCAGCTATGGCCTGAGCTAAAAGGCCTATCTAAGGCTTCGTCTGCACAAGGCAGGTAAGTCGACTGAAAATACACAATTCTATCTTTGGCAATTGTGTAGCTAGAATCAATTTATCTGCAATTGACTTATCTGGCCATCTTCACAGAGAGAGGTGGAAGGGAGAAACTCTCCTGTCCACTTCACTTCCCTTACTCCTTGCGATATTGAGGAATACAGGGGTCAATTGCCAAGCCCAGACAGCTCAATTTCAAGTGTCTCTACTAGGCATGCAAATCTAGGCATACTAAGTCTGTAGCAGGTTCATCAGTTGCTATGGGCTGCGGCTACACTATGTTTCCCCTTTTGGAAGGGGAATGCAAATACGGCCAATCGAAAATGCGAACAAGTGGCTGATTTACATATTGCACACATTATTTCCATAATGGCAGCCACTCACTGTTCCGGAAGTGCTGTTTTCGGAAGGAAGCAGAGTAGACGAGGTTCCTTCAAAAGGAAACCCGGCTTTCGAAAGCACCCTTCTTCCTCAAAAATACGTGGAAGGAGGATGCCTTTGAAAGTGGGGTTTCCTTTCAAAGGAACCCCATCTACACTGCTTGATTTTTTTTCCCCCCGAAAACAGCACTTCCAGAACAGCAAGTAGCCACTGTTATGCAGATGAGGCACACGAGATGTAAATCAGTATTTGATTTGCATTTCCAATCAGCCGCATTTGCATTCCCCATCCGAAAGGGGAATGTAGTGTAGCCACAGTCGTGGTGTCCTAGTTACCATTGGAAGGAAACAGGGTCCCCACTAAGTAGGCAGAGCCAGGCCTGCTGACAGGGTGGGGAGGCGAAGGGGACCTTGTAATTCAGATGGGCCTAGGTCTCCTAATCGCAGTAGGCAGAGTCCTGGGCCCTTCAAATCAACACCAGAACACTGCACTGCATGCTTTGGGTGGCTCTCAGGGCTGCCTCCAGCCCCACCCCTTCCACCTGAGGCCCCACCCCTTCCACCTGAGGTCCCGCCCCTTCAGGGAGCGCAGAGCCAGCCCCATAGCTTGCCTAAAGGTCTGGCAAGTCTGTTGGCCCCCTGAGCAGAGCATACATCATCTCCATGGGGGTCAGAAAGGAAATCTCCTCTCCTCTCCTCCCCTCTCCCATCAGTCAAGCACATGGTGGAGGTGGTTGTTCTTAACGCTGAAGCCTCAAATATTGTCCGCTGCTGGAAGGAGGGTATTTATTTATTTATTTAATTTTGTGCTACCAATGCACGTAGAACCTGGCTCCATTGTGCGGGGCATGGTACAAAAGTAAAAACAAGACGATAATCGCAGTCTGGCATGATATATCCATTGTGTCAATAATTGTTTCTTGACCCCTTAGCCCTGGTGGATCTATTGAGCAGCAAATGTTCTCAAGTGCCCAAAGTTGGATAAACGTATTTTCCTCCTTTCGTCATTCATGTTTATGTGCCCCTTTTGCCAGGGATTAAAGTCTCCCATTAGTTCATGCTGAATTTTCCAGTTAGATGAATACTTTGCCACATTTTTCTGCACTGAAACTCAAAGCAGCCCTGTGCAGTATGGGATTGACCCATAAAGCCATGTAAGCCCGTAGCAGGCCCACTTGATTCTAAATACCTCTCTAGTTCACAGTATTAATCAGAGGTGCTCCTTGAGAGGTCTTGTGTGCTAAAGAAGAAAGTATATTTTGGAGCCACAACAGTTTGACATTGTTGCTTTTTTTTTCCCTTGCTTTAAGGCATTCATTTTTGTAATGTTATACAACAAAACACAATGTGTGAGCTCCTCCTGCTGGTTGTGCAGCAGTATTTAGCTCATCGCTGATCCCAGGGCTGTGTTGCCAAGATCAGAAATGTTAACGTGTGTGCAAGGCAGCTGTTGTCACTGGTGTATTTGGAATATGGGGAAGGAAGGGAGAGCGGGCAGGTGATATTCTTTGGGTGTGCATGTACAGTCCTGCTATATGGGTTTGTACGCACATGGTACAGATTTAACCTCTCTAGTCCAGCGCCTCCAGACCTGACTGGTGCTGGAACAGAGAATTTGCCAGACCACGGGAGGTTGATATTGTCTAGCAGCATTACCAACACTTCCACTGCTTACTGGGCTCTTAGAAGACACTGAAGGTTAAATTACAATTACATAACCGCATAGAACACTGAGAGCCAGGACTCATGGCTGTAAACAAATGTTATGGGACCACAGGAAACTTCACCACATATTGTGCGCGTGGCCGTCCAGCTAACTGAAATCATGCTGGATTATAGATGTTGCCAGACAAGAGAGGGCCGGATGAGAGAGGTTCAACTTGCAGATGTGTGTTGACGTTATGCATACTGCATGTACGTGCTTTGTAACTAAGCCGACTGTGCGTGCATTCTTCATGTTTATTGAGCATGTGTGGATGGGTGCACATCTTGAATGGGTGTGCTTCGAGTGACCAGTAGGCATCCTTCAGTCTGCATAGACTATGGATCGCGCCCTTTAAAGTTTCAATTGAGGAGGAGTGACCATTTGTCCCATTTTGGCTGGGACAGTCAGGCCTATTTCAGGCACTGTGAAGGCATCATCCCCTCTCCATCCCCTAGGTGTCCTCTATTTAGCCGACGGAAATATGGTCACTCTAGGTATGCTGCATGTGCCCCACAGGCTGTGAGCGTGTGCATTGCATATACTTCCCAACACTCCTGGATTTTGTGGGACTGTCCTGCTTTGACCCTCCCCGCAACCCTTGTCCCACAAAAGGGCCCACAGTGTGAACAAGCCCTGAATCTGAGTAGTCTTGCAATGGGGTGGGGGTCAGAGCACGACTTGGGATTTGGCCTAACGCGCGCACACCCTCCATCTGTGGAGAGCTGTTGGGCCCAAACATGAACAGCACTGCAGCCCTGGACTGCAGTTAGCCTTACCTGTCCGAGCTGAGCCGCTTTAACACTGAGGGGCATGCACGTGTCACTTGCCCCGTCAGGCACAGGCATCTGCAGGGTACGCCTGCCTGCCTGGGTTGGACTGGCTGTCTCTGGCACATGGCGATGTACGTGTGCTTCATCCGCACACATTGTGTGTCCCCGATGCGGAGGTGAATGAGGGCAACGGTATGGTTCACGTTTAACCCAAAATAAATCAATGTAAACCGAGCCAAGGGAAGCTGCAAGAAAGAGAGCTGGCTTTTCCCCCTTGGTCTCTGGAAGAACCCAGCCCGCTTGGCCCCACAGTATTCCGTCCTCAAAATAATTAAAGTTCTCTAGTGGCGGCTGTTTCCGAAGCTCTGCCGCCATGGGGGGGGCAGGAGAGAAGCGCAGAAGAGGGGGGGTCAGCAGCCCCAAATGAGGTTGCGCTCCCGACCCCCAGGTAGCTTCATTACTTCACAGCTGACGTGTAGTTCTCCTTGGGGGTTTTTTATTTTGCCTCCGGAGGGGAGTGGAGGGTATTTCAGGCCCCCATCTCCCCGTGCCAATGCCCCGCATTGCTCGTTTAATTACAGGTTTTCAGACGCAGACCGGTGGGCCTGCAACGGTAGGGAGATCGGCTCCTAAACCCTGTCATTTCGCCTCGTCAGAATGCCTCTTCAAAGAGGGGAATCTAGACATTTTCTCCGCAAGGCGCGGAGTGGACTGTCTCGGCCCCAGCGTGAATATAATGACAGATGCATTTTACGGCAAGCTGGGACTGAATGGGCTCAAGCACAGCTCCTTCTGTCAGCCAAGTCATTATTTTTTGTCATTTGCTGACAGTTTTGGTCTCATTCGTTTTTCTCTTTTTTTTTTTCCTGTTGTTTTTTTTTTTTCTTTTCCCCCTGCCTGGAAAAATGGCTAGGTATCTACGAGACTCCAGCAGGGACGATCCTGTACCACGCTCATTTAGATATTGAGGCCTTCACCATGGACCGGGAGGTGCGGAAAATCAAGCAGGCGCTGGCCTTGAAATTCTCAGAAATGGTGTACAACGGTATGTACTCCCTCGGCCGGATTCTTCCCCCCGCGTTCCCCCATACTAGTGTGAACCCCATTGCTCCTAGGGGCAGTGGGCACTGCCTGTTGGTGCCATGGCTCTGGCTTTAATAGAGATGGGAGTTCAGGTCTGGATTTGAGGAGCCTCGTAGAGAAGGGGGTGGGGATACCTGGTCTGTCACCCTTTCCATGCCCCTGCCTAGCGCTGATCCCTAGGACCCAGCATTCTGCCCAGTTTAACATCTGCAGAGCGGCCACAACTGCCCTTGGGAGACTCTCCTGGCTTCAGTGGCACTCGTGATTAGGAGAGTATCTCTGTTCAGCTGTTCCTACCATGTGGCCCATCCCCAGTAGTTCCCCTGAGTGCTCAGACACTTCAGATAGGTATAGACTGTTGTCTCCTCCTCTTCCTTTAGTCCTCACTCAATCGCGCTCTCCAGATCAGCCCCTGAAATATTCCTCCTTAAATCGGTCCCTCCAGCCAGCTGATCGCTTCAGCTGCTTCTCTCTGACCTCTGCCCAGTTGGCTGATGTTGCAGCAGTAGGGCACCCAGATGGGGAAAGTGCTGCTCCAGCTGCAGTTGCACCAAGGTCAGCTGAGGATCTGCATAGACTTGATTCCTCTGCCTGCGAGGCAGTTTTCAGATTTGGAGGTTTTGGTCCAGCTTGCCGTAAGGCCGGGGGATCTGGTGCCATCCTCAGTTCCGCCAAAGTGAATCTGGGGTGACTCCGTTGAACTCTAGGGTGGGAATGGTTTTCTAGTCTTCTGACCGCAGCATTTGCCGCCCCCAAGTGGTATCCCACAGGATACCACGGAGCGCAGTGACCCCCAGGGTTATGTGTGCCCATCGAGGCATTCCCCCTGGGATTGGGCCGCCAGCAAACTGCACAGCTGCACACCTCCAAATTTTTAGGAAGCTGAAACCCAGCACTGAATCTTGCAGCTCGGGTCATTTCTAATTCTTCTAACTTCTCCCTGGGTGCTCTGGGCTCCATCGCTGCTGTGGGAGGCCACCAAGTGGCTGAGCGTTTAAAAGGGTTGATTCGTTTTATGACCGGTAGTTCCCCCTACTGGTGAGGATAATAAGGGAGATCAGAACTCATGCCTCAGGGTGTACTTCGATCTCCCCACGGAGAGATTCACCATTCACCCCCTTCCTTGCCACATTCCTCATATGCAGCCGTTGAGCAGATGTAGTGTGGGAGTTTTGTACCCTCCTCTAAAGCCTCAGGTGTTGATCACTGCTGGAGGCAGGATCTGGACCTCATGGCACCCAACGAGCTGATCCAGCAGTGCCTCCATGGTTAATCATGATGTGCTTTTGCAGGGGGTGTTTCCACTATTCAAGTGTCATCTTTCGGCGGGGTGATTGCTGGAATTGGGCCCAAGGCAAAAGCAGCTGCAGTCCTGAACAACCCCCAGCCTCTGGGATGTTTGCAATCCAGGGCAGACTGCAGCGTTTCTGCTCGAGCAGACATTTTAAGAAGGAAAACGTGTAAAACCTTCTCCCAAACTTTCCACATTTTGCTGTTGCTTCTTGCTATGCCGTGTGTAGCCCACACTGGGGCACTGTGCATTTTTATGTGATCTAGGATTTAGTTTGGGAGAAGCAACACTGCCAAACAGGAGACTCAAGCTTCGGCTTTAAGGCAGTGGTGATTGCAAAATCTGAAATAACTCAGCTGCTGGGTCAGGCCGCCAGTCCTGCTGATGGCTGAAGTTCATGACTGATGCTGTTGATCAGAACATGCAAAAGAGCAGCGGGAGTGAGGGGGATAGAACACAAAATCCCCCACTTATAAGTCACTGGGTCATCTCCAGCCCAGGTTAGCAATGATGGAAACTTGCTACCATCTGAGGTCTGCTCTGCACCCTGCATGAAATGATGGGTCTCTGCTTAGTTCTGAGTAGACATCACAAAACCACCAGCCCTGTGGGCCCTAAGTGGAACAGACATCAGATGGTCGCAAGCTTCCATCTTGACCAATGGGGGCTGCAGGTGATAAGGCCAATGGGTGGACCATATCCTTGCCTCTCATATTATGGAGGAGAATGGAGTGGCCTGGATAATGCTGCCACTCATGCTTTGCTTATTATGTGGATAAATTTAGAGCCGTTTGCTGCCATTTAGTTAGGAAGTCCAAGTTTGATTTTTAAATCACGTACAACTGATGTTGATTTGGTTTTTTCAGCTTTTTGTATGCTTGAAAAATCCACATTTGGCTGTTATCAGCTGAGAGCTGGGACATGCACCTTCGTGTGAAGCCCCAGCTGTAGGACTCTGTCGCACACCTATGGGATATATCTTCTTAGGAAAAGAAAAAAAGACATGATACTTTTTGTCTGCTTCGTTTCATACTTTCCTGACACGTCCAACCTCCAGCTAAGGATTCTGGGTAGCGAAGGCAAACTTTTAGTTTCTGTTACTGTGTCTGACACAGCCACTAGTCGGCGCACTCCAAACACCATGAACAAACCACTGTTTTCCAGTAGCAGTGAGTTTAGCCCATCTTGATATGTAACACTCACAAACAGTGTGTTAATTCGCTGCAGAAAATCCTGAAGCAGTCCTGACTAGACCCATTTTTTGTTCCTAGGCCCATCCTTGGGGGTGGGGACTGACTCTCTCTTCCCCCGGAGGCCATCCCCAATGTTCAAACCAGAACTCAGGCCGCAAAAAAATCATGTGATTTTATTTTTAAATATATGTTGGTAGTGTTGCCAGTTTATGTTGGACATCTTCCTGGAGGTTTCATCATGACCATAATCACTAATGGAAGATTTTAATGCTTGGAAACTCAGGGGCAATCTTGGCGCGTTGACAGCCCTACATGTTGGATTCCTTTTATTTGTCTTGTTTCTGAGCCTTTAGGTCATACATTTCAAGCTTTTCTCTATAATTGTAAAATTCCCATGAAAGAACATGATTCCAGGAGCTGGAGCTTTAAGAAAACAAATTGGCAAGGCTGGTTTCCCTCCATCCTCTATCCAAAGAGAGATGCCCAAACCTGACTTGTTCTCCTGCTCTCTCATCCACTTTCTCTGCCCTCCATCCTCCTCCTTCAGACCCAATTTCCTTCCTCATTTCCAGAAACACATACAACCATGGGGTGGAAGTCGCCCTTGGCTAAGGCCTACATGCTGCTATAACCCCTGTTTTGAAGGCCTTAGTGGTTCATAGGCCCTCTGCAGGTGTGAATTTCACCCACAGAGAAGATGTTTTCCTGGCTCACCCTTTTTGTGGCCTGGAGGGGACTAAGCAGAGAATTGCAGCAGCTGTGGGAGAGTTGGAGGGGATGCAGTGATCTCCATGTACCATTCAGAAAGAAGGAAACTCCTGAAGTCTTCCCTGACTCCATTCTTTAACATTTTCTTTCTGCTGCAGCATCTGTTCCTGGTTAGTTGGATGTCACTTTTGTTATTTTTGAAAGAAGAAAGGAGCGGAAGTGTTGTTTATTTCTAATGATGCTAATTATTCTGAAGCCACAGGAATAGAAACCTGCTTGGAGAATTCTGGGGTGTTTTTTTTTCCTCTCTAAGTAGAAGGGGCTTTTATGTAGCTCATCAGAAATGCTGTCAGGCCTGTGGTTCTTGTCAGTTTAGAACCTGTTGGCTTTTCTGCAGAAATGAAAGTTCAGTTTCCTTACTGTGCATCCGACAATCAGGCTTTCTCCAAACCAGCTGTTAGAAAAGAAAATTGAAACTAATAATTACCTTTTTAGCTAGTAACCTTTCCATAACGGTTGAGATATTCACCAAGCTGCTTTATCCAGAAGCAGCAACCTATTCAGGCATGGAGTGCTCTTGGCATGAGCACTGACTGGTGGGTTTGTTAGTTGCCTCTGCACATATGCTAGCATCAGCCAGACGGGTCTCGCCATGGTTTCCCTGACCACAGCTGGAAAGGGATCAGACTCTCCACCGGTGTCAGTCCCTTGATCCTACACTAGTTTACACCAGCCGATGATCTGTTCAAACCCTTTTTTCTGAAAACCATGCTAGCTGAATTGTGCTGGAAACAAATAGTGGGATTTTAGGTTTATGCTAATGAAGGGGTCGGAGCAGCAAAGTTGATGGCATGTTTGTGGAGAGTCTGAATGATAAGAATAAAGTTATGGGGATTCTCTTTTGCGTGTAATGGAAGGAACGAACAAGGGAAGGTTTTTGGCTGGTGTTGCTCTTGGGGCAGAGTTAAGGTTATGGGCAAGTTGCATTGTTACGTGAATGTGACAATAATTGCTCATGTGTTGAAGGGAGAGCTGGCTGTTAATCCGTGTGGCTTATGTTGAAAATGTGACTTGCCGTTCCCTCTTTCTCCCACCTCCGGCTGGAGCCACATGAATTGAGTTAGCGGTGCTCACCTCCAGGCTCCACCCCCACTGCTCCCATTGGCTGGGAATTGTGGCCAGTGGGAGCAGTGGAGGCAGTGCCTGCAAGCGTGGAGCTATGTGGAGCCGTGCATTCCCCTCCTTCCCAGGGAGCTGCACCAGGTAAGTGTCCCACTCTTCTGTCTCCGTTTGCCCAGACCCTGTGCCCTCACCCACCCAGCCTGCCTCTGCTCCCTACCTCCTGCCCAGACCTTGCGCCTCCCCACTCCCCAGCCACCCCCTTTCATACACTGAACCCCTTATTTTGGCCTCACCCCAGAGCCTAGAGTGCCCCACAAAAATTTACTAGCCCTGGACTCCTGGAAGAGTTAATCTGGCCATGGTGGTCAGGGATAAATCTCAGTTTCCATGACAACCTCTGCTGTCCTCTAACTCCTACACCAAGCCAAAATACTTGGATCCAGATCCAAACCTCCATGACATTCAGGGGTTTTCTCCCCAGGTTTTGTTGCAGCCTTTTCTCTGGCGAACCCCACTTGTCCACCATTCACTGCACAACACACCCCTGGTGGAGCACTAAGAGATGTGTATACACAAGACTTCCCACCCGGGGTCTGTGCAGCACTGCAGTATAACACTGAGCACTTGCCGAGCATGGCGAGAATCCAGTGTCCACTATATCCGAGTTGGTTTGCTAGCAACCTTCAGGTACGTCTGCACAGCAACGTTACTCCACGATAGCTTATTCTGGAGTTGGTATCCCAAAATAAAACGTTCCAGAACAGTGCATCTGTGCTACAGGAAAGCCCTGGAACAAACAAGCCCTGTTCCGAAATAGTGTCTACATACAACTGAGCCTATTTTTTTGAAACAGAACCGTTGGATGCACTGGGGCTTATTTTGAAATTTGGCTCTACTCTTTGTCTACACAGCCCCTCCTTTGGAGGAGAGTCACTAGCCTCCCTGTAGGTTATTTTGAAACAGGCACTATTCCTCGTGCAACAAGGTTTGCCTATTTAGAAATAAGGCATCCGCTATTTCAATATTATTTTGAAATAACGATTGCGCTGCCTAGAGGCTAGCAAAGTTATTCCGAAATAATGTTGCTATGTAGGTGTACCCTTTGAGACCTGTACAGCTGATTTGTGGTTTGGGTTAAGTCAAGCCTATGTGAACTCAGACCAACCAGGCCAGAATCAGGGAGGCCAAGCCTAGACTAGCAGAGCATGAATGTGGTAAATAATTCAGCCTGGAATACAGGGCACAAAAGCAGCATTACCATATTGCACGGCTGCGCTTACTCCCCAGCTGAGGGAGGCTGTTGGAGGCCTGGCTTTCCCGCCACCCTGTCTTTCTTTAACGCCTAATTATTGCAACCAGGCTCTGAATTTAAGAGAATTAGTGTTTCTCTCCCCTCTGCCCCATTGATTCCATTGTGGGAAGGTGAATTTGCAACAGCCTTCTCCAACCTCTCTGCCTGCCAGGTAGGGCCAGGTGTTTAAATGCCATTGTCTCCCACAGACCTTGTTTGCTCCATCAGATTGAAATGATTAGTGCTGGCTTGCAGTTACAAAGTGAGAAGGCTATTAAGACGGATCACTTCCACTGGGGAATTTGTTTACAGTGGGGGGTGGGGGAGGGGGAGCATCTCACACCTGGAGATGTCAGATCCAGTATTTAAGTAGCTGGTTATTATTTTAATGTGTCTTGGGTTTATTTATTTTTCTCCTTTACTGGGGAAGAACAAACACCCTGAATTGTCCTTAAATTTCAGGAGCTTTACCTGTATGTGTCAAGAGAACCGTTTATTTTCTTGCAGCTGCATTTCTAGCCAGGTTTTGTCGCTTGCTGTCCCTGCACTGGCACCTTTCATTGAAGGATCACAAAGCGGGTGAGCACCCTGTCAAGTTGATGCATCGTGTCAGGCTGGGACAGTAGCAGCTGGTTAATGGCTCACAGCAAGCCTGTGGAACTGTCTGAGACAAGCGACAATGAAGAAGCCTGCCCCTTGTTGAAACGCAAGGGGAACTTCAGGAGGCAGAAGGGAATTCCCCAAGTTGGAAAAATTTGGCCCAAGCACCAAGATTTATCCCCTCTCTAAGGAAGGCCATACGGCGTCGTTAACGAAGCTTGCTCAGAACCTTGCTCTCAGAGCTCGTCTCAGAGATGGCACCTTCAGAAGCACGGCCATCTGGATAATGGTTCAGCACAGACCTGAGAGAAGAGAGCACTTGGGATGTCTGCATTTTATCCGAGTGCTTAGGCCTGCTTAGCTTGTGAGATCTGACCAATTCCAAACATAGCGGGGTGGTGTCCGGTCTGTTCTCCATGATTTGAGCAGGAAAAATCATCTGAAATGCTGTCACACAAGCAAACTGGGTGGAGGAACAAAACTGTTCCTGTAAGACTTGTCGCTGGTGTGCAGCAAGGGGAGCTGGTGCGGTACATACTATCAGTCAGTTAGGAAGCCGAAGGGCCAAGCTGTATTGGTGGGCCACAGCAATGCCACAAAGACTTGGGGTTCCCGCTCCCTGGGGCCACATGTGACTGGCAGGAAAAGGGGCAACACATGTCCCCACTGCAGGAATACTCCTGGAGATGTATTAACATCAGCCTGTCCTAGAAACCACATGCTCCAGCCTAGTGCTGGCGCCCCGATAACCGAACAAGAGGAATATCTCCATCTCCCAGCCTTTCCCTAAATCCAGATCACTGTGGGAACCTACCAGATGCTGCCAGGAGACAAACATCTGAGTGGTGTCCGTGGAGGCTTGGTGCAGGTGGAGTGGACAGTACCCTGACTCTTGGAGTTTATAGAAAGGCCAGTGCTCCGGCTGCATTGAGCCAACCCAATTCTGAGGCCAAGAAGGAAGGGGAAAAAATACTTTTTTGTTTCCTGAATGGCTTCCACCCAAGTTCCCAAAGACCAGCTGGGAAAGGAAAGCTGAGAGGGCACCTGTGCGGGAGCAGAGAGATTAAAGAGATAAAACTTCTGGATCAGTGCAGATGCTTAAATAGAACCTTTCTTTCTGCCACTATCTCTTTCCCCATCTCCCCGTCTTTATTCTAGGGCTGAGGGGGCTTAATGGGCTCATTAGCTCACTTAGTGACAGGACAGTGCACAGGAATGACAGGCAGGACTTGTGCACCCCCAGCAGCAGGAGAGAGGAGTGCAGAGGCACCCAGGTGCCAGGCTGTCAGCTGGGGGCACTGTCTCCATTTGGGGAGCCCCTGTACCCATGTGCCAGGCAGCTACAGGCCAGTCTAGCAGCTGGGAAAGGAGACTGGCAGGAGCACATGTTCATTCTCCAGCGAGAGTTGGCCCGGGGAGGAGCAGGCAGATCAGAGTACTCTTGTCTGCGGTATTTGGATTTCATCCATGCAGCCCTGCTGAGTCTCACTGTGCCATGCCAAGCTGCACTGTGTTGTGCCGTGCCGTGCTGTACCAAAGCCTGCCGTGCTAAGCTACCGGCACCATATTCACTGGGCCACTTGAGGTTCCCAAGCCAGGCCATGTAAAGCCCATCCTGGCCAGGCGTTTTCGTCCTGGGCCGTGCCCAGTGAAGCACGCCGCCTGGCGGCGTCTCATTCCCAGCTCACCGTATTGCACTGTGCTGTGCAGAACACCCAGACAAGCGGTGGTTTGGGGCATGAGGAGACTCCAAGCAGTGGCTTCTTCCTGCTGCTGTCTCCTTCCCAAACTGCCCACACGTTCTGCCCGCCAAGGCTCCTCTCCTGGTCGCCAGGCTGTGATCACCAGCCACCCAGAAATCAAGGGTTGGTTAAGACCCAGGCTTAAAGTCCTGCCACTTGCTGGATGCTGCCTTGCCCTGCGGCCTTGGTAATGAGGATTTCCGAGTGAAAACTGCTTTGTTAGCCAGCCGAGAACTGATCGTCTCCCACATACCAGGGTTCAGGACTGAAAGCGCCTGTAACCCATTGCCTGCCATCCCTGGCCATCCAATCCCTGAGAACAACCGTCTGGGGAGGAGCTGGCAGTGTTTTACTTCTGTTCTCTCTGAGTTGGAGTCAAGGCCCCAGGATGTGGCGATGGACATTCCCTCCAGTTAAGCAGGCTGTGGTGAGACATCCTTCTGAGCTCCTGCTTGGGCCTGTGTGCTTCGAACCCTCTTCTTTGCCCCCAAGCGCCTGAATACTTCGTTCATTCTCCCTCGGGACAGAACCCTGGGGCCCACCCATCAAACCTCAGGCTCCCTCATGAGAACAGAGCTGACTGAAGATATTATCCTAGGAGCTGGTGGCCAGTGTGGTGGGTAGTGAAGAGACCTACTGAGACTTCTCTCTTCAGGTGGCCAGTGCAAATCTCGCCCGGGTCAGTTATGGCCAAACCTGTTCCCCTCTGACCGCTGGCAGCACCTGGAAATGAGTTCAATGGGTCTGAGTCCAGTTTATAGCGGAGTCCTGTTCGAACCCATGATGCAGCCCCAATAAAGGCCCAGAATGGAATGGCCCCTGGAGACCAACTCTCCGACTTAGTCCTGGAGGCATCCCCCTGGATCAGAATTGAGGGAGGATGACCAGACAGGACAGGGGAGTTCATGCTACAGCCGACAATATAGAGAATGGGTTTCACCGGCGTCAATGGCACGGGGAGAAAGAAGAGGATGGAACCTTTTTCCATTCCTTCCTGGGGTATCTGCGAGGCAGAGAGAAGAACAGTTCTCTGGCAGCTTTCAAGGGATTGCACAGAATGATGCGAGGATCAGGGCTAGGGTGCTGGTGACAGTCATGTCTCAGACAGATGTTCCTGTCCTCTCGCCCCACAGACAGCAGAGAAAAGCAGAGCTGCCGGCGCCCTGCTAGTGACAGACAGCAGTGTCGCTCTAGAAAGGGCCGGAGGAGCTGGGCCTACCCGTAAGTGGGTGCAGGACATATGGGCCCTGATCCTCCTTCCTGATAAAGCCCTGAGGTCAGGCACTGCCTGTGTTCTCTTACTGGAGCTGTCTGGCCTGCAGCATACCTGCTGGGTTCTGCGATGAAGGGCATGGGAGCTGGCCCAGCCGTTGGTGTGGCAAGCTCTGAAATAACCCTTCCTCCTGCTCATTGCTGAGGGGTGTCTGTTCCAGAGCAGAAAGGTTATAAGTAGGGCTGGTCAGCTGTCCAGGTCAGGGGTCCAAGGGGTAGAGTTACTGCCAGAAACAGCTGTAGGTTTCTCTCTGTGCCCAGGGATATGTTATGCCCCTTCTCAGATTAACCCACTTCCACCATCCCCCACATCACCTCTTCTCCCCCTACTCCGAGAAACTCACCTGCCTTCCCACAACCCTCTTCCAAAGTGCCCCCACAGGCTGCCCCATTCCAGTTCCCCTCCCACTCGCCATGTCTGTCCCATCTGCTGGTTCCCACCAAATCGGGGTGAACCTTTACAGCGGCTCCTTCCCGTCATGGGGAGGTGAGACTTCCTGCTGCTCCCCTCCCACCAGGCCGCAAGGGAACTGTGGGTCTATTAGCCCATCACAGGGCAGCGTTTCCCATCTGGTGCAAGAATGTCTGTCTCTGGGTGACCCTCCCCCGTCGCTCCTTTTTGGGTGCATTTAATAAGAATATTTTACCATGCTGGGCACCTTGCGGGCGAGGACCTGGTGCATTTTAGAGGCATTAATAACGAATCTTCATAGCCCCCTTTACGACCTAGATTTTATTAGCCTCGTTGGACAGAGGGGGGAAACTGAGGCACCGAGCACTGATGCGACATGCTCATGGCCTCGTGTTGAGTCAGTGCTTCCTGCCATCAAACACCGAACCAGAGGTCCTGACCTTGCTAACTGGCTGCTTTTGCTCCACAGAACAGTGATCCAGTGACTCGCGTAATATTCTTCTGCCTGGATGTACGGGGTCGGAGCCTCTGCGGCAGCCCCGTCGTCTTGGCCTTGCCACTCAGACTAGCTGTCTGCGTTCTCCCTGTGCGTTGCTGAGGAAGGAAAGTGAGCGCTGGCTGAGCCCGTTCTCTCTCCTTTCCGCAGGGTTCTGGTACAGCCCCGAGTGCGACTACATCCGCCACTGCATCAGCAAATCCCAGGAGCTGGTGGAAGGGAAGGTGCGCGTGTCGGCCTTCAAGGGCCAGGTCTACGTCCTGGGCAGAGAGTCCCCACGGTCTCTGTACAATGAGGAGCTCGTGAGGTAAGCAGCCAGCGGGGGAACCTCTCCCTCCGTGCACACGCAGCAGCTGGGGGTAAACCATTCTGCCAAAGTCTGGGGCTCTCTCCCATCTCCTTTCCGGGCCTGCTGGCTCTCCTCTTGCCTGACTGCCGGAGACAGCCCTGGCTGTTAGAGGAGATGGGCCTAGCTCAGGAGAGAGTCTGGTGCCACCGAGCTGATTAGCAGAGCACCCCCAGCTGACGGCAAGTGTGGCTGTGGGTGGTACACAGCCGTACATGTCTTGGTGCACATAACAAAAATTATTCTGCATGGATGGAAAAAATTAGTGGGAACCCTGCTTGAGACCCAGGTTCTGAGCTCCCCAGAGTTTAGGGACAGTTGGGTCCTGGTCCTGGTACTGTCTCTGAGATAACAATGACTGTTGGGTTTGGGGTGTGGGAGGAGAGGGAAGGGAAGACGCACGCCACGGTAGTGGGAGCTGCAGCCACACAGAGTTGGTGCCTTGGTATCGGGGCTCCTCTCTTCCAGCCCTGCTCTGGCTGATAGCCAGTGTGGTCGCCAAAGCAGGCTAGGCTCCTGCCCCACAGCAGCCCCCCTCCCAGTTCAGGGCTGCAGTCTGGATCTCCTGGCAGGCTCCCTGTGCCGCTCGGGTGGCTGCCACTTTCGTCATGACAGAGCCAGCGTCTTCCCGCAGCTGCAGTTCTGAGCTGTCCGATGAACCGGAAACCCCCGGCTGCAGGGGATCTCGGGGACAGGAGTTATTCGTGCCCGTCTCTGAGGGGGCACCAGGCGAGCAGGACAGTTCTGATGCCAGGCTCTGAGGGGGCGCAGGGCACGGCCAGGCTGGGAAGGGGCACACAGGGTTTGGATGGGGCACTATTGGCTACGGGACACTGCAGCGATGGGCGTGTTGGAAACCAGTGGCAGATGGGGAGCACTGAGGAAGTCGCCTTCTTTGTCCCCTTTGGTAACAAACCTGTCTGGGCCAGGCCACTACCTTACAGATCCCTTTAGTTAATGGGCCTGGCACAGCCCCATGGAGCACAGAGGCCCGGAGCAAAGCTAGGGGAGGGGGCTTGCTTTGTGCCCCAGTCACATCCACTGTTCCCGATGCCCAAGCGCTGCCCAGCCAGCCAGGCCATGAGCAAACAAAAGCTCGGCTGGAGAGCTCTCGCCTGCCACCAGGGCTGCCTCGAGGACAGACAGATGTGGCAAAGGCAGTGGGAACAGGATCAGGGAGTTTGGGTGGTGCCTGTGGGGTCCCATTGCCCCCCCAGGATGCCACCTGAGCTGGCGCTAACATGCACAGCTGCGAGGCTCCCGGCTTTAACACCCCAGCAGTCGTTTCCTCCACGCCGAGCATAAAATTAAAGCACGAGTTTTGTTTTGAAGTCGATCTTTTTTTTTTTTTTACACTTTTCCTTTTCTTTATGTTGTCATCTCTCCCCCTCCCCCCTGCCCAGCTCCTTTCAATCTCTCTAAACACTTTATAAGCCATAAATACACCCGCATCAGTTTAGAACAGTCGGAGTAAATGTCAAATTATCTTCTCTCTTTCTCTTCTCTGGCATTTTTCCTTCCCTCCCCCTTGAAATCAACAGCTCCTAATAATCCATCCCAACCCTTCATTATGCCTCGCGTTCTCACTCGTGGAGATTAAATGAATAAAGTACTAAAAAAAAAAAAAAAAAAAAAAAATAAGGAAGAAAAAATAGTGGATGGAGGGGGGTGGGACTGAGAAACAGAGAGGGAGAGAAAAGCAGGACCACTTATTCTCACTGCGTCGTCAAGCGTTTTCCTTTTCTTTTTGATTTCTACATCGCTGGTTTGAAAGCCTTTGAGTGACGGCGTCACAGGAACCCGAGAGAAAGCTGTGAGAGGTAGAACTGCGTGGAAATGCCTCCGCACAGTAGGTAGAAAGTAACGTAATTATAGAGCAGGTCAGAACCACTCGAATGAGCAAAAATAAAAGCACAGAGGTTTTTCTGTAGCCCGTCAGGGGAGGTAAAATCATTGTAAACTCTTTTTTCATTTTTTTAAGGTTTGCCGTTTCTCAGAAATGAGCCATGGTTTTTTGGGGATGGCAGCAAACGGGAAGCTTAGCTGAGTTTTGTTTTCATGGCTGTTGCGATTGGAGATGGGGGGGGTGCGCGGGGGGGTGTTACATATCATATTGTGGTCCTGAAGGGCAAAGATGAAAAAAGTGGACCAGATCCCAAGCTGCAGTAAATCAGCTGCAACCCTGTTGTGGCCAATGGGCCACATTCCCATCTGGGTGCCGTGGGCTTGGTACCATTGCCTTCAGCAGGGGTTTCCCGCTTTGCACCAGGGGAGCGTACAGCTGTGTGTGTCTCCCAGGCCTGGTGTTTGGCCCTCGGTTGGTCAGCACTTGTGTGGAAATCAGCTGGCATTCTGGCCACGTTCGGGTATGGGGCTCACGCCCCTGCGCTACCTTGGCGTTAGTAGGTTCTGACTGATACACCGTTCATGCTGGCACCAGCACAGCTGTGCCAGTGAATGCACTAGGCTGGTGTTTCTTAAACTGTGTTCTGTGAAACACTCCTGTTCCGTGAACAACTCACAGGTGTTCCACGAGCCTTTGGAAGAATTCGCTGGTGGGCTGTGTTTTCTGTTCTTAAACCAGGTACAGTGTTACTTCTTCACTGCTGCGCTACCTGGTTCAGTTATTTCGTTTTGGTTTTGCTCGCTACGCTGCTGTTGTGGGGTGTTTGGGGGTTTACAACAATTTTTTTTTTCTTTTGGAAGAAAATTTTCCTAGCTGTTCCGCATAAAAATATTAGTGTTTGGTGCTCTGTGGTCTCAAAAAGTTTGAGACACACTGCGCTCGTGTACGTGGGCTCAAGCATCTTCCCCGCTGTTCACGAGCCCTGCTCAGGGCAGTCTAGGTGAGCATGATGGAACTCCCTCCTACATTTCCTCTGGCACCAGTACAAGCTTGGCTCATTTCCCAGGGATCCCTGCTGCAGACAAGGCCTTGGTGTGTGCCCAGGGGACAAATCTCGGGTTTTGCGCGTTGCTGGGGTGCTGGCCCACCTCCAGGCCTTGAGAGCCACCTAGTGAGGGCGGCATGAGGACATGCTATGCAAGCTGCCTGTTCCTTCAGTGTGAAACCTCCCTGGGAAGCAGCTAGACGGGAATGCTAAGGGCTGGGTGAGGAGGCTGAAATCTGCCAGGACTGGCTTTGGTCAGAAAGGAAAATGGAGGCACAGCTCAGGGAGAGGGAGAGAGACTAGACAGGAGAGAAGGGGAGAGGGCTGGAAGAAATCTAGACGGACGGGCAGTGGTGGGAGAGAGATCTACACAGGGCAGCAGCAGAGAGGAGGGACAGGAGGGATCTAGACAAGATGAGGAAGAGGGACAGGAGGGATCTGGACAGACAGAGCGAGGTGGAAGGACAAAGGAGACCTAGACTGACGGGGCGGCAGGGGATAGGGGTGATGGGAACTGAAGCTGGAGCGAGGGAACTACCGACGGAAGCTGAGGGGGATGCAGGCTGAGGAGAGGGGAGGAGCGGTTAGCCCTCAAGGCCATGTTGGTAGGACGTGAGGATGCCGTCTCTCTCTGGCAGAGGAGGACAGGGATCATGCCCAGAGTGTGGCTGGAGGAGACTTCAGAGGAGCAGAAGCCATCTGCTGTGCCCCTCTCCCCCGCCCCATTTGGTTAAAACGGCCCCATCTGAAGTGCTTGACTCAAGTTAAAGGGTCACATGGCGGAGTAAATTGTGCCCGTCCTTCCAGAGCCAGGGAAGAAAGTTACTGCAGAGGGGCAAGGGGCCCTTGTGGCTGCATCCGCTGTGGGGCCTTTTCCCCTTCCCTTATCTCTGTAATGAAGTGAAATGTTCTCAGCCCAGCAAAGGCCATTTTCTGAGTGCCACAAGGGCAGGTGCTTTCCAGGCAGCGCCCATCAGAGGGGCGGCAGCAGGCTGAGCTCTGCACTTGGTTTGGATTTGAATTCCCCTGTCGCTGAAGCCGTGCTGGACGGTGACGTGCACGGCGGTAGCGCCGGTAAATGGCGGGGAGGTGCTGCCTCCGGCTCAGGGCTGGCTTGCTTGTCCCTGGGCGGCTGGGAAGGAGCCAGGGATTACCTGCAGCTCCGTTTTACTAACGCCAAAAGGCTCAAGAGCATTTCCCTCCCTCCGGGCCATCCAGTAGCTCTGGCCAGTGCAGGAGAAGTGAGTGTCGGGGGCGGGGGGAGAGCTTCCACAAGGCAACTTACAGACAACAGGGTGTCTCTGTGACCTGCTGTATTCTACTGGGTGAGGCCCAGCGTTTGAGCGGGGCTGTGCAGTCATACACGTGCAGATTGCATGGGGACCGACCCAGGGGAGTGGCCAGTAGCTGCACGCTTGCATTTACTGCATCTGTGTGTGTATCTGCCCCCAGCAAACCGACCCGAGAGCTTGTCTGAAGCCCACGTACCAAGCCTTGCGGTGGAGGTGGGGCACCAGTAGGCGTGACACTTCCCTTCTTTCTTATCTTTTGAGACTTGCTCACGTGACCTCCTGCACCAGGGATGGGCAATGTGTGGCCCTGGGGCTGGATCCGTCCCACCAAACCACCAGATCCTGCCCCGGGTGCAGCAGGCGATTCAGGTCATCTCCCTGCCTGCCCCGCCCCTGCACACCCCTCCAAGCGGCCGGCTGGGGGGTCCATGTTCTCTGAGCACCATGTGCTTCATGGGGAGGGTTTCACATCCTGCCCTGGCACAATCTCGACACTCCCATTGGCCAGAGCCCAGCCAATGGGAGACCCCGCTCCAGGAGCCTGTGGCACGCAGAGCACATAGGTCTCACAGCTGGCTGCTCTGAGTGGCATGTGGGTGCAGCAAGCTGGGAGCCTGCTCTAGGGTCCTGCTGGGCTGCTGGCTGGGAGCCACCTCAGGTAAGCACCTCCCAGCCAGAGGCTGCACCTGCCAGCCCACCCACTCCCTCCCCTCTACACGCTGTCCTCCCCCTGCAGCCCTGCCCTGGGTCACAACCCAAACCCTCTGCACCCTTACTCCTGCGCCCTCCCAGACGCTGCAACCCAATCCCCTGCCCCCCAGCTCCAGGTCACAACCCTGCTCAGATCCTGCACCCCCTCCTATACCCCCTCCTTGTCAGAATCCTCCCCTGCACCCAGACCCCCTCCTGGAGCCTGGACCCCTCCTCACCCCAGTCCCCTGCCCCAGGTCACAACTCCCTCCTTCACCCAGACTCCATGTCCCTCCTGCATCCCAGTCACCTACCCTGAGCTCCCTTCTGCACCCAACCTCCATCCCAGACCCCACCCCTCTTCCATTAATATCACAGAAAGCTGCCGCCCTTGCCCACTTGCTGTATGCTTGGAGTGGCCCACCCCTGTGCTAAACGATCACATTCCAGGGTGCAGGCCAAGCCAGGGAGGGTTTGTCTCCCTGCCCCCAAACCTGGGTTCCTGGCAATACTTTGCTGTTGCAGCTTCCAACCTGGGCTGCTGCCAACAGCTCCCCGCAGGGGGGTCGCACCCAGAGGGTTTGTGTGCAGCAGTAGCCCCGACCCTGTAGCTCTGACTCCACCCCACCCCACCCCATGTGTTTTCAGCCAGGCCCACCCACTGTGGGTGGCAGGTAACAGAAACAAGGGAAACCTCTGCCATCCCAAAACAATTGGGGTGACGCCGCCCACAATTCTCCTGCCAGCTGGGAAGGTCGCGGCACCAGATGCACTGCGGCTGCCCTGCCAGCCAGTGTCATGGCCACCTGGGAAGGCTGAGGCCATGCAGCTGCCTAGCTGATTCTGGGCCCATCTGGCTGCTCCCAGGGTCGGGGCCATAGGAAGCAAGGGATGCCCAGCTCTGGGAGCTGCGGGGGTGCTAGGGCCAGGGGCCAGAGGCCCCAGTGGGGCTGGTGGGCATGGAGGAGATGGGGTGGGGCTGGGGTTTGCCTCCCCGCACCTGTCCTTCACCCACCACCCAGGCCCACCACGGAGGGGGCAAACAGGGCAGTTGCCCCAGGGTCCAGCATTTCAAAAGTGCCTGGGACTCTGGGTAGCACTGAAGGGCTGTCAGGGGGAGGCTAGCCTCCAGCCCCGCCCCTTTCATCTGAGGCCACACCCCTTCCAGGAGCGCAGAGCCAGGCCACCCATACCCCCCACCCAGGGAATTATCAGTTCTGCCAGCCACACTGTTGTCAGCAAATGGCTGCTCAAATCCTCAGGTCAGGAGCTCTCCCCAAAGTGGAAGGGCTGGCTCCTTTGTGTTAGAGAGGTGTGTGTGTGTGAGAGAGCTTGAGGCTTTCTGCCCCTTTCTCTTAGCGCCAGTTACCTCTGAAGTGGATTCTCTGGAGGGTCACCCCTCGAAGTAACGAAGGCATCCTGGAGTCTGGTAGCGAGGGAGGCTCCAGGTTCTTTCTTCTCACCCATTTGCTCAGATGCGAATTGGTTTTGTCTCCTGCCACGTCTTCACCTGCTGTCTCAAGCAACCCGTTTGCTGCTTCTCCATACATCCAGGGAAACAGCTGTTTCTTTGTTCAGGTGTCTTCTGCCTCAGTTTCCGCATCTGTCAAGCCCAGGCATCACCTTCCCACCAAGCCGTTGGCATGAGGTGATGTGGCGCTTGGGCCCTGCGCACAGCTCAGTCTGAAGGCAAATTGTTCCTAGGGCCCTTCCTCCAAAGGGGTTCAGTGTTCACCAGGTGGAAGGTGTGTGAAGTCGGGCACAGAAATCTCAAGGACGGCCCTGGAGTCAGCGACCTGGTTGTCTTGCCCAGTGCTGCGTACTCACCACTCCCTTTGGCACTGCTAGCAAGCAGGGGCGCCCAGCACAGAGGGACGAGGACAGGGGTTAAGGCAGCAATGGGCCGCCCAGGCGAGTGAGCGGACGGCAGCAGCTCACGAGGGCTGCGAGATTGTCGTACGCCAGCCGGGCTCCCGGGGTAGGGTAGCTTTGCTAACTGCACTGGTGCGCCTAGAATTTTCAGGGTGTGCCAACTGGCCCGTGGCAGCGCTCGGACTGGCTGCCAACGGAGCGCGTGGCTCTCCCAGGCGATGTCGTGGGCCGTCAGCACGCATGTCACGTCACGTGCCCCGGCTTTACACGTGTGTCACTTTAGTAATACAGCCAAAGCTTTATTTCAAGGCATCCCTGAAGACCTGGGGATGCCAGACAATACAATGTGCTGGTTAGCAGAGCTGAGACCAGCAGCCAGCCCTGCTCTGTCCCGCAGCCCACGCCGGGCAGTTGGCCTCATGGCAGCAGGACGCTGGCCCCAGCCAGGACACGGCCCGTGGACGGCAGCCCCAGCTGGCCATACCGGTTAACTAAATGTGCCGGTTATCCAAATGCCAAGTGCCTGGGCATTTATCGTACTGGTGCGCAGGGTTCCCTCTAATTTTTTCCATGGTGTGCAGAATAAATGTTATTCTGTGCACCAAGGCATGTGCAGATGGGCACCACCAATAGAGACACATGCTGTCGGCTGTGGGCGATGTGCTAATCAGCTGGGCAGCACCTGAATCCCTGCTGGGTGGCTGCCCAAGCACTCAGCTTACAGGGAACATGACTGGCGGGAAGAACCCTGCGTGGCTGAAAAGACTGGAGTACGGCAACCCAGCACACGGGCAACAGTAAACAAACTGTCTCGCAGGTCACATAGAGATCCCCGATGGGCCACATGCAGCCCAGGGTGCCCCCACGGGGTGAGGGTATTAGCCGAAGATCTGAGTTCACTATAATCTTCCTCTGTGAGGCCGCTTGGGGGTCTGCCCGGCGGGGAGGCTAGTGCAGCCCTGCGCGCAGGGCAGCAGGGAGGGGAGCTGCACTGCCAGTTGCGGGGCAGTCCCCATGTTTAACCATCTGTTTTTTCTCGCCTCCCCACCCCCCGGCTCCTTTTGCAGTATGAACGTACAAGGGGACTATGAACCCGCCGATGCTACTGGATTCATCAACATCAACTCCCTTAGGTTGGTACAGCCCCAGCGTGAGCATCCCACTTCCAGGCGGGCCCCGTGTGTGGGAGCTGCTGGAACAAGGTGCTAGAGACCCTGGCAGACCTTGGTCCATGGAGAGCTTGTCTCCCCTCGTCCCAGCCAAGAACCCTTCTGAGGAGGCAGGAGGCATTAGGCACAGAGGTCAGATCAGATCAGAGAGGGTTTCCCTGGAGGTGGGGGACAGGCAGACATGGCTGGTTCCAGGAAGGACTGTGATCACCCTCCCTGCATGATGGGCCCTTGATAGATCCTCCCCGACCCCCAGCTATCCCCTGAGATCCCTAGAACAGCCCTTCCAAAGCTTTAGCCCCATGGCACTGGTCAGTTCTCTGCGCACTGGAATGAAAGCTGGACAGTTTGCTTCTTAATGAGGTGCTGGAAAGAGAGCAGCAGCCTGGCTGTGTCACTCCCTGGGCTGCGCTGGAGCCTGCAGTCCTGCTCATCCTTCCTACAAGCTGCCACAGATGGCTCCAGTGCCAGAGGCCACCATGGGGCTTGCATGTCCTGAGGCTTGTCCCTGGTTCCTCGCTCACAGCCTGCGGATTAGCTGTCCCCATGGAAACCCCTCCTGCAGGTACTGTGCACCTGAGTACAAGACATGGCTCTGCACAGGCGAAGCCTGGTTTGCCATGGCTTGTAACCAGGGTCAGACCCCCATTGGCTCAACTGGTGCCAGCCCTGGTACACCCTTGTCTACACACAAGGGCTAGTCCTGAGACAGATCCACGGACCAGTGACTTCACACACCTCTAGCCAGCTGGGAATGAGGCTGTGTCAACTCTGCCATCGGAGGTGTGACTGCAGCTCAGGTGGGCCCGCCGGCTACCTGCACTAGCTTCCGTCTAGCTTGCACCGATTACATTAGGAGGGAAGATGTGGTTGCTCCAGCCTGCCTGCTCCCTGGCTTTGCACTCGGGCTGCTCGGCAGGCTGGGGTCTAGGCCGCCTCATCATCACTGCTAGCAACAGCAGAGCTAGGGCAAGGAAGCTGCCCCGCACTGCAGACACAACCGCTGCTCCTGCCTGCTAGAGAGGAGTGCAGCAGTCCGATTGCAGCCTACACATGCTGAGTGGCCTGACTTCCGTGGAAGCTGGGCTGCCCTTGCAGCCTGTCCCAAGGAAGTAGGGGAGACCATAGGCAGGAAGAAAACCACCTGTTTATTGCTACCCCTTCAGAGGTCACTCAGTTGCCTCCAGCCCAGCCTGAACTGCCTGGCCTGCTCCAGCCATTACAGAGCATCTCAGGAAGAGAAGCCTGGGCTAATTACAGCCTCCTACAGAACCTCCAGCCGCTGTATTTTACGTATCTCCCAGGCCCTGTGAACCCCCCTGTATGATGTGAAACACACCATATTTACATAATGGGCTCTTTCTTTTCCCACTGCCTGTTAACTGCTTTGTTCTGCACAATAATGCACGATGTCTCTTTCCCCTCCCCCCAGCCTCCGATCAATTAATTACAGTAGCGGGCAGGGAAAAAAAAAATCAAACTGTATGGGCCTTAACAAATGCCTGCCCCGACACCCCCTCATTCCGCTGAAATTAATTGACTCGAAATGCATGTTATTCCTGTTAATTTACAATTAATTTTTTTTTTAAATCTGGTTTACAGGCTAAAGGAATATCATCGTCTTCAGAGCAAGGTCACTGCAAAACAGAATGAATAGCAATCAATAGCGCATGGAGCTCTCACTCCCCTTTTTAATTTTTCTAAGCGCAAGCACTAATTGTGTCGGTAATTTATAATTGTAACTCGTCTCCCAGAGTCGGTGTGGAGGTGATGGCTTTGTTACAGGCTTCCGCAGCAAGTGAAATGGAATAAATCAAAAGGGGTCAGCCAGGAGAGGAGGCAGAAAAGAAATTAAAACAACCCAGCTTTTTGTTTCTTTACGCTGAGTAGGGGTTTATTATTTTATTGATGCTGTTTGTTCCTCCTGCACTTAGATGGCCAAACTGTTCCTCAAGCCAGTCTTTGTGAGGCTTGCAGTGGATTAAGTGCCTCTGAAGGACACGCGGTTTTGTCCCAATATGTACCTTTTTATTGGAGTGAGAAGGAAGAGAGGAAAATTTACCTAAACAATCCACTTACCTGCTTCTTCCTCGGCTGAATGCTAAAAGGCCACAGACGATGGGGAAGCAGAGCTACCCCCCTTGCAGGCATGGGGTTTTTCAGTCATTAAGGGGATTTCATTGTTTCTCTCTTATCCTCTTGAGGGCCAAAGGGTCAGAATTGGGATTTGTTTAATTAAAAAAAAAGCTTTTACTAAATTTGAGACCACCAGAAACATTTGGTTCTTTCCTGGGGTGATTTTTTTTCAGCCCAATTTAAAAGGGAAGTTTTATCTTTTTTGGCGGAAGGGGGTGGTTCTGATACAGTCATGCCCATTTGCAGCCTTGGCATGGTAGCATTGTGCCAGTTCGTCCACGCCAGTCTCCGGCCTGGGCTGGGGCACGGGAGAGGAACCGACCAAGCCCGCTCTGCAGAGTGAGATAGAAACGGAGGTCCTCAAGGGGATGAGAAAAGGAAAGAAAATGCTTTACAAATCCTCTCCCTTGTAAAAGCCTGGGCTGCGCTCCTGCTCAGCACGGCTGGGGCGAGAGGCAGAGGTGCTTCCCGCACACCTTTACACGGCTTCTCAGTCTGGGACTGTGAACAGCTGAATCGGCCCAAACCACAATTTCAGGCAGCCACAGGGCTGCTCTAGCACACTGGTTGGAATGGGCGGGACCATCCTGCCAGCTAAGCCAAGTCCCTCTTTGGCCCCTTCCCACCCTGGAGTGCTCTGCCTCCCCCCTTGCCTCTTGTCTGTAACTTCCATAACAGGAAGGAGCCTAGGGGTAGAGCAGCATCCCAGTAACTACGTACTAACTATAACCCACCTGCAATGCGCACTCTGCCGCTCGGGCGGTGCTCTGGTGGCTTCTGGAATAGACAGCTGCGAGGACGGCTCTTGGGCTCACAGCCTCTCTATCCAAGATACATCACTGAGCCAGACCTGACCGTTTCCTTCACAGGTGCGGCCAGAGGCACTTTCCCTAACCAGCTTTCCCATCAGCCCAGATTTTGTCCCTTATACAGCACCTTCACCTCCGATGGGTGTCAGGATGTTGTCCTGCTGCCTTCCCCAGACTCAGCTCCCTCAGGGCTTGCTAGAGATGTGCGAGGGAGGGAGCACGGTTCCTGGGGATCAAACACAGGCTTGGGCTGCAGGACACCGGAGTTCCATGCCTGTGACTTTCTGGGTGCCTCAGCTCCCACCTGTGAAAAGCAGGTAGTGTTGGTGTGAGGGTAACTACGCTCTAGTCTACCCAGTGCTCAGCTATTTACTGCCTTGGGGCTCGGAAGAACTGAAGGTCGATCTGAAGGTCCATGTGTGTCTGCGTCAGGCCAGGCAGCATGTCTGCCTGGTCCCAGAGCAGGATTGCACAGCTTGCAGCAATGCTGAACGGGAACTAGCCTGATGGGAATTGGCATTTCTTCCTGCCCAGTGATCTCGGATCAAAACCTGTTCAGTAAATGAGGCCGAAGCTGCCTTCTCTGTCAGCCAGCCCAGCAGGGAGCTGACAAGAGCCCTGCATTCTCGCTGCCTCTTCGTGTCCGTCCCGGCAATAAGCAACTGTCCAGCATGTGGGATTAGCTGGCAATTCTGGAAAGGATCCCCCCCCCGCCCCCCCGTGTCCCCAACCAGCCTTCAGCTCCCATGCGGGCTGGAGCACAGTGCCTGGCTGTGTCCATGAAAGCGGCTGATGCGACTCAGCCATGCAGCGAGTTGTGCGTAGTCCTCACACAGTCTGTCTTCAGGGTTATTGGCCTCCCGCTGAGCCGCTACAAGGCGCTCAGCCTCCCTCGCTTTTCCCTCCAGCGTGAGCCCAACAAGCCTCCCGCACCCTCCTACAGCACTTTCCCTGCTGGTACCAGCAGCTGCCACCTGCTGAGAAAAGTCAGCAGAGCGCTGGCACTCCAGCTAATGGCAACAGGTCTCTTGGCTGAGATGGCAGCTACCCAATGGGCTGGGGCAGGAGGAGAAATAGTGTCACTGTGCTGCTGGATGGCATGCGCACTGCCGCCATCTACTGCCTGAAATCAGAACTGCTCAGCTGTGTGTCAGGCTCTATACTGCTCGCGGCTGATGGAGATTCTCCTCTAACAGCATTTGCCAGACTGGACCAGATCCAAGGTCCAGCTCATCCGTCATCCAGTCTCTGACCGTGGCTGGGACCAAATCTTTCAGAGGAAGGTGTAAGAACCCCACCATAGCGAATGCTGGATAATTGGCTCCACCCCCCCCGCCCATGGGGCACCTCTTTGGCTCTCATGGGTAGAGCCTGGCTTAAGCGCTGCTGTGGGAGATTTATGACCCTTGCTAGGATTCTTTCATTCATTCTGGCTGTTCTTGGGCCCTATGTAAATGTCCCGTCTTGGGCTGAATCTTGCTAAATTCTCGGTGGCCAGTGGGACAGTGCTGTGTGTTTGGAGCAGGACAAATCTGGCTCCAGCCCAACTCACCCCAGGAAATGTAGAATGGCTGGGGCGAGGGAAGGGGGTAGGCAGCTATGGACAGGTTACAGTATTGCTGATCTCCACCCAGCTGGCATGACTTCACTTGGATTCTGCGCCTCTAGCCCCTGCCCTGCCTACGGCTCCCTCCCTCCCTCCACATATCATGCTACACGCCTCCACGTCACCTCCCTGAACGCCCCCCCCCCCCACCACATCTGCCCCAGTCGGGGATAAAAACCTACCACATCCAGGGCTACAGGAACACACCCGCTCCAAAAGCCCTCCTGGGAGACCTTTCTTTTTGGGGGGGTGGGTCCCTTCAGAGATTTCCATGGCTCCTATTCTCAGCCGCATTACCTCCTGCTGTGCTGAGTGGGCCTCTGTGTGTGTGTGCAAGGGCTTGATCCTGCCAGACGCCATGCACCCTCTGCTCCCAGTGGCCTGGGCTTGGAGGCCATGGACGCCTACTGATTCCTCCTCATCCGCCCACATTAGCGAAAACTGCCATGCATTGTGGGAAAGCTAGAGCTACTAGCTAGCCAATGTGGTATAACAATATTTACTCCGGTGACTGAGTCTTGGCCAGTTTCTTTCTTGAACTGGTCATTGCTTCATTAAGCAGTTTAGCCAGACAGAGTTCGGAGGCCGTGAGTGGCCAAAGCCCTACAAGACAGTCTAACCCTGCTACTCTGAGTTGTAGCCATAAACCAGAACACCACCTCTACCACGGTGCCCTCTAATTTTTGACATCCATTGGGGTGGAATAAATTTTGTTATGTGCACCAAGGTGTGTGCAGATGTGTACCACCAAGAGACACGTGCTGCCCACTGTGGGTGTTCTGCCAATCAGCTGGGCTGCCTGAAATTTCCTGGGCAACTTCCCAAGCGCTCAGCTTACAGGGAACGCTGGTCAGCCAGTCAGAACACAACTTGAGTTGGTTGTGGGACCAATCTACAGATCCAACTTTTGCAGTCCAGGACCATCATCCACATCCATCTGAAAAAGCTCAGAGGAATGCAGCAGCGTGGTCTTGCACCGATGGGGATGTGACCTCATGTTAGAACACGTTTCACCACCATAAAGCTGAACAGGGCAGGCCTTGTCAACCCAGCTTGCTACGTCCCGTCTAACTACCACCACGTGTGCTAGTCTTCAGAATACTCTGCCCATAAGCAGTGCGATGCAGCCATGGGCGACTGAGAGCTTTGGCTAGCCTGACCCATAGTGACTTCCAGGCTTGGTTAGAGCAGAGCTCTAGAGCACTGCCTACTTTTCATGGGTGAAAACGGTCCATGGCTATGGCTACACTAGCCCCCTCCTTTCAGAAGGGGCATGGTAATGAACGAGTTGTGAAGATGCTAATGAGGCACTTCTGTGAATATGCAGTGCCTCATTAGCATAATAGTGGCCATACATGATTTGAAAGCGCTGCTTTTGAATTGCATGCCACCCATGTAGATGGGAGCTTTGCTAAAGGAGCCCCCCCCAGACTTCAAAAGCCCCTTCTTCCAAAAGCCAAACAGGAAGAAGGAGCTTTGGAAGTCCGGGGCAGGGGTCCTTTTGAAAGGCCCCCATCTACATCATTCGGAAAGTGGCACTTTGGAATCACACATGGCAGCCATTATGCTAATGAGGCACTGCATATTCATGTCAGTGCCTCCTTAGCATCTTCCCAACTCACTCATTTCTATGCTCCTTCTGAAAGGAGGACCTAGTGTAGACACAGAGTTGGTGGGGACTGAGATGCCAGCTACGAAATAGTAACAATAATGATCCCCGGTGCTTCTCTAGCACTTTTCATCACTAGCTCTCCAAGCGCTTCACCGGGTGGTCAGGCTTATTATTCCCATGAGCCCATTGCAAATCCTGCAGGGGAAAAGCTTTCTCATCCATGGAGAATTTTCTTACAGCCGTAGAACTAGAGGTGGAAGGGAGCCTTGTTTCACACTAACCATTATGCTCCACACAAGATGTCCTCTAGTGCTTTGGTTACATGAGGTTTACATGGCCCAAGCAAAGAAGCCTCCACTGCTGCCCTTTGGCAACTGTTTCGCACTATCTCCATCATCTCCCTGTTCGGCGGTGTTCTGCCTGACAAGCCCATGACACTGCGGACCACTCTGCCTTTGCATCCTTCTGCACATTGCTTGGCTGTCTGTGGGCATCATGTCACAGCAGCTTAGCCAGGTTCTGCAGGCTGCCTTGCACCTTTCCTCTTCCAAAAAATCCAACCTCTGGGGTCATTAGTACTTGCCTCTGCAGCACTCCCTGCAGTTTGCCAATACTTCTCCCATTTCAGCCAGCCAAGAACTGAGTCCGGTGTCTCCCCTGGCCTACAGAGAGGAAACTTGATCTCTTTGCTCAGTGACTTGATACCTGTGTGTACAGAGCCCCAACATTTGCACTGGCCGCTTTTAAAGTTCCTTGAGCTATGTAGGTGGGTTGAGAATTTTGGATGAACTGAGGGACTGCGTCTCTTTCTTTGATATTCTGCTATCACAAATGACCTTTGCTTTACTCACGGACAGTGTTCCCTGTAAGATGTGTGCTTGGGCAGCTGCCCAGGAGAGATTCAGTTGCTGCCCAGCTGATTATCAGAGCAACCCCAGCCACCCACTGTGGGCAGCATGGGTTTCTATTGGTGGTGTACAGCTGCACATGCCTTGGGGCACGTAACAAAACTTATTCTGCCCATATTGGGGAAAAAATTAGAGGGAACACAGCTGACGAACCCAGGGTGGGAGCACCTGTTGAACTGGGGACCACATGGCCCTTTAATGGAGGCTGTTGAATGTGGTTCAGGCATGAACATTTACAGTGGTCCCCTGCCCAGAACATCTAGTAGCTGTGTCCATCCCTCCCTGCAGCACCCATAGCTAAAGGAAATCCACAGTGCAGGCAGTGGGCCAAATGCAGCTCATCAGGCTACCTAGTGCAGTGGTGTGGCAGGGGAGACTCCATTGCTCAGCCTGCAGTGCTGCAGATATTCAATCCTGGTGACCTGGCCCGGGCAGATCTGCAAGCTCCAGGGGTGGCCATGCTGCGTTACAGACAACAGCAGTGGAAAGCTGCTCCTTTTGTCTCCCTGCTGCTTTGCTAGCGCTGTCCTCAGCTGGAGGAGACTTGGAGGCCCTTTGCCATCACCTCGCTCTTTTCAACACCCTGCTCCTGGAGGGAACCGGTTAACTCACCCATCGCTCTGCCCGCCGCCTGGGAAGCGTCAGTAGTGGCTAGTTTCGAACTCCAGGGAGCAGGTTCCTCTTCTCCACAAGGCTGGGGTTTGTTCCCAATGGCTCCTCCAGCCCATTCCCTCCTGTGACAGCGGCACATGCAGGAAAGCTTTGGCAGACAGCCCTGCACATGGAAGCCCAAAGAGCGGTGGGGAATTGGCAGCTGACCGTCCGCCTTGTTGGCTTTAACCTCAGGCTGGCTCGGCTGATCTGCACACGACTCAGGCTCTAAGGGAAGGGCTCATCCGGGGTCACCTCAATCGATATCTCATCTGCAGGCTCTCCTAGCGGAAGTGATAGTCTATTGGAACATGGTAATGGGTCTTGTCTAGTGGAAAAGGCTAATCTTCCCCAGCTGTACCGGATCTCTGCAGGTGTCCTGCATTCTCCCTCCCGGCTGCCCACAGCTCACAGCAGAACAGACCTTTTTTTTTTTAAAGTTGCAGCGGCCCAATTAATGGCCCGTTCCTTCCAGGCATTACAGAAAGAACATGCATCCCACCAACCTGGTGAGATATGCTGGGCCCGCTCCAACTCATGGCCTGCCTAACAAGAGCCACAACATGGGAACATTTGTGATATGGGGTGCTGCCCCTCCAAACGGCATCCGTGTGAACACAAGCAGCCTGGGGGCCATGCCCAGCCAGTAATGCTCCATGCCGAGGTGGAAGATTCACACAGGTGCAGCTGATCCCATGCCCTAGGCCAGTGTTTCTCAACCTTTTCTTATAAAATACCCCCTTTTGCAAAAAATATGTACCCTCAGACTTCTCTGACTTACCCCCAAGGGTTCACCAGTTGAGAAACATGGTCCTAAGGTGATCTGAGGTCTTGAAACTAGTGCCTTCAACCTGTCCAGGTTACTCTCCCCTTTTCAGGAGTCAGATTTGCTTTGCAACCCACCAAATCACAGCTCACTTAAAACCGACTTACTCACAAAACTATGCAAAAATATCACAGCAAACAACTACTGAAAATGTGCTGACTTTCTACTTTCTTATTATCAAATACGTGAACTGGAACTGAACTGTCATACTTACGTTTCAGCGCGAGGCCCATGAAGCAGTAGACACAAGTAACTGAATGAACTTCTAGATCGTACTGACTTTCCTTGTATTTTGTAAGGAGCCTGTTGTCAAACTAGGCAAATAGTGCACTGAGTAGAGGTACTCCCCGGAAGACCTCAGTGTACCCACAAGGGTACATGTATCCCTGGTGCAGAAACACTGCACTAGAGCAGTAAGGTGCAGCCTCGATAGCAGCAATGGGGCTTTGTGGAACAACCCACCAGAGAACTAAGCATCTCTATCAGCCAAAGCCTTGGGTAATGAGGAAAGTGGTGGGAGCTCACCTATGTTCTAGGACCAGCATTGGCCAAGGATCAGCCAAGCAGCTGCTGTTGCCACTCACCATCGGTTACAGGTTCACTCACATGCAGAGCTAAGGCATGAGGGTGCTTTTTTTTATCTGGCCAGTCTAGGTGCACCTTGTTCAGGGGCACAGACTAGGATAACCTCTCCAAGTTAACTGCTGCCCTCAGGGCTACCCTGCTCCTTGCTGGGATTCCCTCTCTGCCCCTGAGCTGCAGCAACTTTTCAGCATCCTCCTCCCTTAGCAGATGACTGCCCTGGAGCCTGTCATCGGCAGAAGGCCCTGCTGGACTATGACTGGTGAGCAGAAGCATGGTGGTACCTGTGCAATGGCTGGCCTACTTTACATTTAGTGATTAAACAAGTGACACTAACACAGGGCCACGAGAGCCTTCTAATAGGGTCTTGTGTCCTGGCAAATTGCTCAACAGGACAGAGTTTTGCTGGAGAAACATTTTGGCCAAGCTAGAGCTGTGTGGCCTAGTGATAAGAGCACAGGACTGGGAGTCAGGAGGGTCGGGCTCTGCTTATGACCCCTTGCGTAACCCTAGCCACATCACTTTCCTTGCCTTATGCCTCAGTTTTCCCCACTGTAAAAGGGGGACAGTGATTCTCATGGGATGAAAAAGCCTGCCTTAGTGCTGTTCTGTAGGACAAGCAACTGCTGGGTAATTTTAACTAGTTTGTAAGCCAGTTTTTCAGGGCAGGGCCAATCAGCACAAGGTGTTCCCTCTCCTAGGGCCTAGTGCAGTGAGCTCTCACCCTAGGACAGGGGTTAGCCTAATACAGATAATAACAGCCAATTGCTTCTTGGCACGCATATCAAAAGTACCTAAGGGGCTTAGGGGGCCAAGTCCCATTTGCAGACGTGACTTAGAACATAGCAGCTGGAATCCCATCGGCTTTCGGGAGTCAGTTCTGAAAATGGGGCTGAGGCCCCTACATGACTCTCATGCTTTTGAACTGTTAGCCGCCGTCTAAGGCCCCTGGGATGGGTCTGCATTGGGCAACGTGGCCCTGGCTGGGTAACAGGATGCCCCAGTCTTGCACAGGTCCCGGGCCTGAAGCCTGGTGTGGTGTTTCACGTTGCCACCAGAGCAAAATTCCCAGGTGGAGCTGGTTGCATTTGGCCAAAGGCTTTGCAGGAGAGCGGGGCGAGGGGCATCTTTGCGAACCCCTTAACAAGGTGGCTTTGTCTGAACATTTAACAAGGATCCCTCTTGCTGCTCCTGGGATTTTCCCAAAGCTGGGCCGGGGAGGCCTGAAAGAGACCATTATGCTCCGGCCTGGGACATGCTGCCATGGGCGGTGGAGGGAGAGGCTGGCTAGGATCAGAAAGCCACAAGGGCAGATATGCACACCCCTTACAAAAGACTGCCCCGAGGGGACAGGCAGTCAAAGCTCAGCGGCAGCACAGAAGGAGACAAGAGGCCTACACAGGAGGCTAGAAATGCAGAGAGGGAAAGTCCATCTGGTCACTCAATAGCAGTGGTGAGTGACCTACTGGTGTTTTGTCCTGCTCCTCCCCCCACACCGCAGCAGGGTGAAGGAGAGACGTGGTTATTTGCAGGAGGCCGCCGAAGGGACAGGTATCTTTTGCTGGCGGCTGGTAACCGGAGATCCCAGCTGGTAACCGAGCCTCCACCCTCTCAGCGTCCTTACTGCCTGCTTCTCGGATTCTCAGGGCAAATAGGCGCTGGAGGAGATTGTCGTGGTGACCTTTGCAGTCACATGAGCTGTCTCCATGGAGTTGCTCTCACCTGGCCCTCTCCCCTCTCCCAGCCTCTCCGCGCTTCTGGCTCCAACCGACATGATTAGGGGCAAATCTTTACTCCAAGGAGGTGGTTTCTTTATGGGGTACATCAGTGGGGTCAGGAAGCGGGGGCTGCCTCAGTTTCCCAGCTATGCAGTGGGGATAACAGCACTGCCCTGCCGCCCAGGGACGTTCAGAGGACAAACAGAGTCAAGGCCGCACAGTGCTTTGAGAGGGACTGATGAAAAGTGCCCCAGAAGAGCTAGGTGTCATGTTGTTATAACTGCCCTCGGGGCAGCTAGGTGCCTGCGTCTCTGCCCTCACCATTCACAGGCCTGAGGCTTCTGAGTCATTTGGCTCTTTTGAGACATGGCCTCGTTGTCAGACAATGAATGAGTGCAGGCGAACGAACCCCCACCCTGCCTGCTGCATCACCCACCCCAGGCCCCTGTAGCTGCAGACCCATCCCTCTGCTTCACCAGTGTCACTCACTGTGGGTTACCTGGTGGACTTGGAGCCCGTGTGCTTGCTCTGCCCCACATAAGTGGTGCAAAGAGTGAAAGTAACAGCAGGAGCAAAAGTTCTTGGTGTTTGTTTGTTTGTTTGTTGTGGGGGTGGGAATTGTGTGTTCTTGCAGCCTAACCCAGTCCAGCGAGATTTGCCAGCTAGGCCAGAATCAGTCTGAGTGAAGAAACTGGGTGTGGGAGGTAGGCTCATTAGCTGGTGGAAGTTATCTGGGTGACCTCCATCGCACGCAAACCACCTGGTGGGACACACCCAGAGTTACTCCTCAGGTGTGCAGCCAATGGGGACTCCCGGGAAGGAGGTGGAGTAGAACCCGCCCAGCTGTGGGCTGGAGTAATGCCAGGCGGAGAAGGGTTTACTGTAGACAGTGTTCCAGCGGCTTTGCCAGTCGTGGTGGCTTGGAACAGCAGACTCCCCTCCACGCTGGAGGAGATGAGGCCTGGATTTGCTGCTGGTTGAGCACGCTGCAGACTGTTACTGCAAAGACTTACGGAATGTTTGAAGGCCGTTGGGGGACTGCGACTTGCTTGTCCAATATGAAGGCGCTGACGTGCTCTGCGGAGAGTTTAGGCACCGTTGACAGACGGGAAGGGCAAATTCTGCCCTCCCCAGAGGAGCCTCCTAGGGGAAGGTAGGTAGGTGCAGATGCCTAATTTCTACATGTTGCCATTGGGTTCCCTGCCGCCCTGTGAAATTCTCCTGCAGCACAAAGGGGATGGGGTAGCAGTCCAAGAGCTGCAGCTGTAAGTTCCTAGAGCACAGGCCCTGCACAGTCAGTGGCAGCTCACTGCAAGAGAGCTCCACTTCCTGTGGGCACTAAGCTGGATTCATGTAGCCACAAATGTGTGGGTACTAGTGCCCCAGGGCTGAGCTACAGGGGGTATCCCTGTGTCCAATTGTGCGCGTTCCACCTCATCACCCAGCAACTGCTCACCCTTGCTCAGGGGTTCGGATCTCCTTGCAGCTGCCCTGGTGGAGAGAGGCTGGAACTCAGAGAAGGATGAGCCCTTCTCCAAGCAGTCACGCTGGAGAGTCCCTCAGTTGAAGGCTCATACCTGCTGACGTTAGCCAAGGCAGTGGCAGTAACCAGGCTTCACTGTGCAGTAGGGCGCTCCCACTGAGCAGGCAGCCGCGTAGGCCAGGTCGTTCCCCGACTCCAATGTTCTTATGAGAAAACTGTCTACGCCAGTGATGTCGTTAGCCAGCAGGCCATCCCTCCACCCAGGAGCTGGGAGCCCTCTGGCCTCGCCCCAGTCCCCGAGCTAGGCTTGCTGCTGACCATGTTTAGTGAAGAGCGTTTATTTTTTGATCAATCAAGCTGAAATGTCCGGGGCCCAGGCCTCTGCCCGGCCCCGATGTCAGCTGCCTCTCCACCCTGTGCTAACACAGCTTCCTCCGCTCTCCCCGAGGCTGCCCCCTCTCTCACAGAGGGACCACAACACAGATTTACTGTCACGCATTAAAACGGTGTTTTAGCAGCAGGGTCAGAGTGTCATGGTAGCCCCTCATCGATTTGTTTTGAGCTCCCCTTGGCAAAAGCACTCTGGCCCCAGCCCCTAGGAGCTGCAGCAAGCTTCACAAGCCCTCTCTGCTGTTTGTTCCCCAACCTGAGCTCTCCAGGGGCCGTGGGGAGACGACAAAGGGAAAAACTCCACCACAGAGAACTTCTGCTGGTCAGCACCGAGGAGGGCTAAATCGTGGCCACAGGGCACGTTGCCAGATGTGCTGCTGAACTCCTGACCCCGGCAGGAGATGTAATGCAGCTCCCTGGTTTATCTGGATCGATAGTTCCATAAAAATAAGTGGCAAGAGGGGAGGCTGGGGGGGGGACGCCTCTCAGAAATCCCACCCTGACCTCTGCTTGGTTGCAAGATGGAACCATAAAGCTCCCAGCTGTTTTTTTGTTTGTTTGTTTGTTTTTTGGGGGGAGGGCTTGGTATAGACCTCTTTTCTCCGCAGGGCACTGGGACGGGAAGGTCAGCAGGCAAGGGTGGGGCAGGGTGGCCCAGACAAGGCCTGCAGACTTTTGTAGGTGTCTAGAACCTTCAGGTTCTGGACTCAGAACTCCCTCAGGCTCTGTGGGCTTCACAGCTTGACTGGCTGCTCTAGCCAAAGGCACAGAACCTACAGAAAAGACACCGTGTCCTATTAAGTTCTAGAAGAAGGTCGCCGCCAATGCTGTGTGTAGGCTACATCCCCCCTCGCTGACTGTCTAATTCTTTCATGGCGCTTATTTGCCACCTGGGACTGATTTACATGGCTCTTTCTAGTCAGAATCAATGGACTGATATCTGCCTCTGGTGTGGAGCCCCAACATGGGCATCTGAGATGTTTCCCCATCACAAAACCCGCAAGGCCTTGTTCCTTTGGAAAATATCATCTCAAATTTACTAGAACACAGTTCTCTTTCTAATAGGTTCTTCAGACCACCCCCACAGAATTTAATAGAGGCTTCTATCTGGGGCTTAAATTTGCTCAAGGGGGTGGTGGTGTTTGAAAATATTTACCAGAGCAGCTCCACTTCTGGCGTACGCCCCACTTCTGGCATTGTTGCCTACCAAAATTTTCAAAAGCCTAGACAGGGAGAATCCAAACATCTCAGTCAAGTTCCTTAAGATTTTAGAGCAGTTTTTATATGACCTGATGATGATGGCAACTATTATGTCCATTTTGTCCCGTGTCCAGCACAATAGGGCTCTGGCCAAGCACCAGGCCTCCTAGACACCACTCCAATGAATAACAATAGCCATTATTTGTGATATGATTGTATAGCAAGGCAAAATGCGCCTTATAGGCACCAAGATCTAATAGAGCAGCAACTTTATAACCCCTTCAGGCATACTCCTCTGTGCCTCCTGCTGCACACAGTGGACAGCCAAGCCAGGCTGCTGGGCTCAAATGGCCTGATGTGGTCCAGCAAAATCAGAGGAGCCTGCCTCTCACTGTTGTGCCATTTGGCCCCTATGTCCCCAGCTCTGTAAGGACAAGGAGGAGGCCAGATCCTTAAACAGAGCCCAGTGAACCTGTCAGCAGTGGGAAAACCCTGAGGTAGGCTCTGCAAAGCTGAGCTTCCTTCCTGGGTAGGAGATGGGGTCCTGGAAGGGTTAACATGCTGGCATTCCTGTTTTAAAAATCTGCTTCCCCCCGCTTGAAGTCCTTCCCTGCCCCATGTCCCCGGCACCAATATGGGGAGCCTTGCACGGGCCCAATCCTGGGAGCCCACGCACACAGGCTATTACCCTCTGTAACTGACTTGACCAGGATCCTGTGTGTGTAATGTTAGGTATGTTGGTGTGACTAGGCAGTGGGGGGTGTTGCAGTCCCTAACGCCCCCTCCCCACTGGCTGAGCCGCAAGGGGAGCTGGAGAAGGGCGGGGGGGGCAATTCAGCTGGCTCGCGTTCGCTGCACAGCATGTGGTGGTGAGAAGACCCTACCTTAGTTTCCTCTGTGGCGCTTGGCCATAAGAAGGCTGCGTGATTTGGGCCCTGCGCCGCAGGAAGCGGGGAAAAGCCCTTTCCTCACTGTGTTAACCGTGGCTTTACGGACGTCGCCGTTCCTCTGCGGTGGGTGTTAAATCGAGAGGGAGGTGTAATAGCCTCCGTCGGGGCCAGCCAGGTCATTTTAGTGCTTGCAGAGCAGGAAATCAATAGGCCAAAGGCCCTACATGCGGCTTCAGGCACATCATTTTAGGCCAGGATCGAAGGGCCGGGTGGGTCAGGGACTGAGGAGACGCGGGCGAAAGCGTTCCCTTGGTGCTGGGGTAGGGCTGCTGGAGGGCACTGAACGACTTCACTTCCCTCTCCTTCACTGGGGCCCGCTGTGCCTCTCGCCATCTCCTGGACGCAGCTGTGGGGGTGGGGGCATTAAGTACCCCCATGTTTTGACTCCCACTTTATTTTGTGAAGTGTTAATGCCACAGAGGGTGTCCTCCACCGACGTCACGCACGTGAGTCTTGTTTTACTCGTATGGTGGTGTTGCCCAGGGCCCCTGCTGAGACTGGGGCCATCTTGTGCTGGACACCAGGCAATCACAGGCCAGGCCAGGGGTCAGTAACCCACCGGCACAGGTGCCGAGAGCAGCACAGGTGCCAGCCATGGCACAGCAGCCGATTTTCATCAGCACATGAGGCAGGAGCTCAGCCCTGGCCCTCTTCCTCCATGTAGCCAGGAGCTTGCTCAAAGCCGTGTCACCTGGGGATTAACAAAAGACCAGGTAATGCTACCAACCACCACCGGCACAGTAACGCTCTGCGCCTTCATCTATTTCTTAATGAAGCTGTTGTAAGTAGGGCTATTAGTCACTTTAAAAAGGATAACCAGCTCTTGGATTGTACATAGAGGGTAACAGGTCAAATTTCAGCACCGTACCTCTGAAGGGGAGCTGGGCAATTAAATGTACTGGTCTGACCCACCCAGTCCCTTATGAGAGGGGTGGGACTTTTCAGCTTGGAAAAGAAACAACTAAGGGGGGATATGACCGAGGTGTATAAAATCATGACTGGTGTGGAAAGAGTGAATGAAGAAGAGTTGTTCGCTGCTTCCCATAACACAAGAACTAGGGCTCAGCAATGAAGAGGCAGTAGGTCTGAAACAAACAAAGGGAAGTATTTCTTCACACAACACACTGCCAACCTGTGGAACTCCTGGCCAGAGCCTGTTGTAAAGGCCAAGTTTATAGCAGGGTTCAAAAAAGAGCTAGATAAATTCATGGAGGACAGGTCCACCAATGGCTTTTAGCCAGGACAGGCAGGGATCTTGTCCCTAGCCTTGGTTTGACAGAAGCTGGGAATGGTGACAAGGGCAGGACCATCTGTTCCGTTCACCTGCCATTGGCCACTCACAGAACACAGAATACTGGGCTAGCCAGACCTTCAGTCCACCCCAGTCTGGCTGTTCTTATGTCATGCCAGGCTTTCAGGCTGCAATAATAAAGGGCAACTGACTTCCTGTGAGAGCTGTGGGTCAGTGGGAAAGAGCCTTGAGCTTAAAAGCCTCGAGAGTGGTGAAGCACTGGAATGTGTTACCTGGCGAGGTGGTGGAATCTCCATCTCTAGAGGTTTATAAGTCCCCGCTTGACAAAGCCCTGGCTGGGATGATTTAGTGGAGGTTGATCCTGCTTTGGCAGTGGACTGGACTCAATGACCTCCTGAGGTCCCTTCCAGCCCTAGGAGTCTACAATACTTACTAATACCGAGCACCACAGAGGCAAGCTACAAAGCCCACTACTGGGGAGACCTGCAGGACTGCCAAGCAGGGGCTGATGAGAAGCTGCCCATAACATGATGCAGAGCAATGGTAATGGTGGCAAAATCCAAACCGTGCAATGGAATGGAGCCGGCCAAATATAACCCTGGCTCCTGCCTAGCAGGTCCTGGTCAGTGTTCTGTGTAAGATGAGCTCTTGGGGGTCTGCCCAGGAGAGATTCAGGTGCTGCCCAGCTGATTAGCAGAGCACCTACAGCCAGCAGCAAGTGTTGCTATTGGCGGTGCACATATTAAAACTTAATCCACCCATGGATGGAAAAAATTAAAAGGAACTCTGCAGCTGGTTGCCTGTTCTCTTGCATCCCAGACTTCTGGATTTCTCCTCTCTCACCATAGGGCCTTCTCCCTGTTCCTCTTTCTGTGGGGTTCCAAGATTTCACCAGTCATAAATTGCTTTGTGTCCACAGGTCAGAGAGGCATCAGGGAAGGGAAGAGGCGATCAGTGGCTTTGGCAATATGGCTGGGCAGAAATACTGGCTCTTCACCATCACCAGACTGGATCAGCAAAGCTCTCTGTCTGCAGACCTCTCGCCCGTCACCTCGCTGATTGTGTTCCCCTCACCTGGCTACAAAAAACCTGGGTGAGGTGTGCCTCAGGGAAGAGGGTGATTGAATTGTTGGCTTGCCAGGCTGTCAGCTGTAGGGTGTCCCCCTGTCCCATTTTTCCTGGGCTAGTCCTTTCTTTCAGTTCTCTCAAAGGCATCCTGACTTTTTTAAGAAAATGAGTAGATTGTCCCCTATTTTGAGGGGCTCCTGTTTCCTGGCACATGGTGTCTCAAGGTGACAGCCTCCAATGACAGGGTGCTCCTCCACTGAGCAGCTGCCCCATTCCCTGGCACCCCACGGCGGCAGTGCCCGCTGCTGGTGAGTTCCACCATGGGGTGGCTGCCTCGTTCCCTGGCATCCCCCTTCTGGGAGGCTGCAAAGCCCCTATGCCTGGTACCTCACTGTGGGACAGCAGCCCCCCTTGACAAGGAGCCCCGACATGGGATAGCAGCCCCCCATCCCTGGAGGCTGGTCTTTGCCATAGGCCAATGTGGTCACCCCAGATTGATGGGAAAAGAAAGTAGAAATCAGCCTTAATTCCAGTGCTGCCCCCAACCTCCAGCCATATGTCTATCCTGGCCGGTGATGTTAGGTCTGGAAATGTGGGGCCCTGCCTCAGCAAATGAGGAAGTCTGTGCCAACCTTTCCATTGACTTCAGCATGCACTGTACTGGTCCCTAAGTAGCACTCTGCCAGCCCTGTTTCTTGCCCCCAAAGCCCAGCAGCCTGTGCTGAAATCCTTCCCAGCTACTCTGATACCGTATGGGCCCAGAGAAGGCCAGAGGTTTTGGGATGCCTCAGACTTGTTAAAATATCTGACCAAGGCAGCCAAGTGGGTAGCTGTGGACAGGGCAACAGGCACAACTGTCCCTGACTAATATCAGCTGAGACAGGTGGGTACTGGGGGGTCAGGCACAGGGATCTATGGAGGTCTAGCTTGGGAGTTTTGTGAGCCAACATGCGACTAGCTAGCTGGAGGCTCTACCAGCAACTTCCTTCTGCTTTTCAGTCTTTCTCACTATTTGCCAGTGATTTTTGTCCTTGGCCAGTTTACTGACTGAAAGCAATTGTATTATATCACATATAGGCAGCTATTAAAGGGAGAGTGGCGCGCATTCTGCTGGGAACAATGCATGAGTTTGCTAATTCTGTTATATTTTATTGGCACTCGGGTCCCATCTGGTTGCCACAGTTTGCTCCAATGTCTCCTGCCATTATGCTACCACTTGCCTGTCTGAATTATTCTCTCTCTTTCCCCCCACCGCCTCTTCTAGTTGTGTGTGTTTTTCATTCCCCAAAAGCCGAGCAGAACTTGCTCAATAGCGTGATGTCAGATGTGTTCAAAACAGACCAATAAAACCTAATGCATTTCCCCCTTTTGTCTGTCAGGCTCTCTAGTGCCTAACATTTTCTTCTCAGAAAGCCACTTAACACACATCAGCAACAATCCTACACAAAACAGCCACTTGTTGGCTAATTGTGCTGTGTACCTACCCACTCTAGCGCTCTATTTCCTGGTCTGCTTTTGGGAGGCCTGATCCTGCAGGGAGCTGGCAGGTTCCAAGAGCCCTCTGCTCCTAGCGGAAGTAAATGGGAGCTGAGGGTGCTCAGCACCTTGCAGAATTGGACTCTTTATTTCAGTCCATGTCAAGGCTGAGATGGAAGGACATGCTGCAGAGATGTAGGTACTAATCCTAACTATGTGGCGGACTTGCTCTGTGATCTTGTGTTTAGCTTCATGCCCCGAGCTTTTGCTTCTGTGTGACCTGAAAGTGTATATGTGTTTGTATAGGTCAAACCTCTCTAATCCAGAACTCGCTCATCTGGCAACCTCAGTAATCTGGCATTATTTTAGTTAGCCAGATGGCCACTTATGGTTGTGGCCAAGTTTCCTGTGATCCCATAAAGTTTGTTTCCAGCCACCAGTCCTGGCTCTCAGTATTCTGGGCTGTTATTTAGCTCTAATTTATCCCTAACTGTCTTCTAAGAGCCCAGTAAGCAGTGGAACTGTTGGTAATGCTGCTAGACAATATTGACCTCCTATTGTCCAGCAAATTTTCTTATCTGGCACCAGTCAGGTCCCAAGGATGCTAGATTAGAGTGGGTCAACCTGTAACACCTTCTTTGCTTGCTTCTTGTTCAGGTCTGGCTTACCCTGCTTTCTAGGCGGACTTTGTGGACAATAGGAGATCCAGGAGGCTTGTGACATCACAACCATTAAGGCAGTGGAGCCTAGGGATTAGTGCAGGGTGCAGGTTTTTATCCAGAGTGCTTCTATAATGTTTGTGGCTTTTGTACTAAACCACACAATAGACAGTTGGGAAACAAGACCTTTAAACCTGAAGGGCCCCAACCCTCCGCAGACATGCACTGTCCCTCTTCAAGGCTGAAATCCTGGTTCCATGGACATCAACTGGGACTTTGCCATTGAGGTCACTGAATGCAGGACTTCATCCTCGGTCTCCAGCAAAATAAGATACGAGACTTGATATTGGTAAGAAAATGTTTCTGTGTGCTTCTGTCCTTGCGTAAGGCATGTGGCAGATCACAGGCAACATGTTGCAAGAACCCAGTGGAAGGCAAATATACTGGGAGTTGGGTCAGTGCCTTTTTGTTCCCTACCTGTGCTCACAGACTGCAGCCCAGGAGCCAGGGCAGGCAGCTGGGGCTCGTTAAGAATCAGTCTACAGCAAAGAAGGCTAGTCAGACACCTGCTGCCAGATGAGGCCTCCTGGCTTGCTATGAAAAGTTTCCCCCAGGCAGCGAGGGGGAAGGAGATGAGGAGCAGACCAGGAAGAGAGGCAGGGGAACTGAGGTTTTGGAAGAAAGAAGCAGCTCAGTCAGGTACAGGGGAAGGTGACAGAGAGAAGTGGTGGGAGAAGTGGCCCAGGGAAAGGCTGCTGCGTTTTGGGCAGGGAAAAAGCCCCCTCAGCTGCCTCCCATCTAGGGTCCCTGGGCTGGAGTCCTGAGTAGTGTGCAGGCTTTGGCTCCCCCGACCCTTGCCCTGGAGAGCTGCACTAGTGAAAGGACGAGGAAATCTGACCCTTCTGAAGGTGGCTTGCTCTTCCGCTTGTGGCTTGCCTATGATGCAAATGGTGTGGTAAACAGAGACCCTTGCATCTGGAAAGATCCAAGACAGGGGAAGGGCCACCGTGAGTCTCTACGGCACCCAATAAAATCATCCAAGAAGCTCAGAACTCCTAAGGGAGTTCTCACAAGCACCTGAAAATTTTGGGGCACCACTGGGCCTCATAGTGTCCACCCATCTGCCTGTCCTGTCCCTGTTCTGTGGCTCTGCTTCTGCTGGAGAGGCTCTAGTTAACTTACAAGTGAAAAAGCCTGCCAGAGCTATTAGCAGAACCTGTGAAGGAGCCATTGACGCCTATCAGCTGGGAGAAGGTCTGAGCGCTTGCTGCTGCTCATGTACAACCTGTTTTGTGGCCAAAGAAAGGATTTCGGCTTCCAAGGATGCTAATCTGGCAGTGAGTCAAATGGCTGGGTTCATTGTAAGCTGAAAAATGTGCCTGTGGGATGCATTGATTACTCTGTTCCCAGGAGAGAATTTTTGTCCCCTCACTGGGATTTATTGTAGTTGAGGGAGCCTCTCTAGACCATGACAAAAACCCTCAGCTGAGCACTGGAACTGTTTTCCAATCACAAATGCTGCCACTAGGGGGTCTGAGACCGGAGACACTCGCTGTCAAGGCAGTCCTGCTCTTTGGGGAAGGAACAAACCCAGGGACTCTTTCCAAAGGAGAACTGCTAACGTTCCAACCTGACTTGTTACTGTCAGAGCAAAGCATGCGACGGCTCTGCAAAGGCAACTACAAAAGCTGGTAGAGCCAGTGTGAGAGCCACTGAGCTCAGCTTCCAGGCAACTACCAGGCACCTCAGCCAACTGGCTACCACTCAGAAGCTGGGAAAGCAGTCCAGAAATCCCCCAGGGGGAGCATCTCTGCTGGTGGTGTACATACCTGGCTTACAGCTCACCTGTCGCAGGAAGAGAGTTTAATGTTGCACAAACGTGGCACGGAGAGGCTTTTAAATGCGCGCGCGCGCACACATGCACACACCCCTTTATGGTATTCTCCTACGGAAGCAGTGAAGCAGTTGGATTTGTAATTCTGGCATGGGTCTGCTGCTGCGGCCTAGCTCAGAGCCAAGGATGCCATTTCAGGCAGCCAGCAGCCATGCCTACCTGGAAACTGCTTGCTCTTCTTCCCAGTCCCCTGCCTAAAGGGAAGGAGGAGAAAGTACACAACTTGCGTGCACATCTCTCTGTCCTGGCTGGTCAAGGAAGGAGACAAAGGAATATTGACTCAATCTGTGTACTTTCCCCTCACTCCCTGACAGTCAGAGGATGGGGAAGAAGAGGTAGCAGTGTCCCAGTATGCATGGCTGCTGCCCTCCCACCCGTGTGCAATGGTGTCCTTGCTTGGAGCCCTGTTACAGTCAGTGGCATGGAGCCCTCTCACACCTCTTCCCCAAGTGAATGTGGTGAGCATAGGAGACGCAAAATCAGGTCCAAATCCTACTTTCGACAGGGACTGAAAGGTGGGCCAGTCACTTCAAGACAAATCAGCTAGCAACATTAGCTTCCTCCTTTACAGAGGGCCCAGCATGAAACCCCTAGAGCCCAATTTCTCCCCCAATGTGCTGAGCTTGTCTGAAAAGCTAGCTGCTTCCCTGGGTGCCTGATTGGAAGCCCTGCTCTTTCAGAAATGTGGGCCTCAGGACCTAGTGAGCCTTGGCACTGGACACCAGCAGTTCTTCCTGACTGCATTTGGGGTGTGGCGTGACCAGCACCAGAGAAAATCAGCTTCAGCCTAGGCAACTGAAACCTGACTTGACTTTAACCCTTGTCATCCAGGTGGACCATAGGTCATCTACAAGTCTCCTCCACTCCACTCTGTCTTGGGATAAAACTTCTAGCTGATTCCAGGAGTACCCCAGTTGTTGTCCTTCAGTCTCAGAAGATCTTCTCCATGTTGTCTGAGGTCTTCCTCTTCTGCGTTTTCCTGGAGGGTTCCATGTGAGAGCTTAGTGGACTGTGCTGGATGGTGGTTTTCTGAGAGTGTGGCCTCGCCAATCCCAATTTCTTCTCTTGATTTGAACGTCAAGTGGTTCTTGTCCTGCTCTGTTCCAAAGCTCCTCATTTGTGACAAAGTCTTGTCATTTGAAGTGAAGGATGTACCTCAGGCGTCCGTCTGTGAATGTCTGTAGCTTGTGATTTGAAGACTTTTTCGTACACCATGTCTCGCATCCATGGAAGAGCGCACTCTGCACATTTGTGTGGAAGATCTGCAGTTTCGTCTTTGCAGATATTATTTGTGAACTCCATATGGGACAAAGTGTCTTGAATGCAGCTGTTTTTTCCCCTGTCCTGGCACTGATATCCTTGTCTGCTCCTCCGTCTCTACCCCTAATAATCCTCAAGTAGGTGAACTGCTCCACATCTTTCAGGTCATCCCCTCCCAGTGTGATGGTGATGTTGTTGGATTGGTTGATCCTCATTGTCTTGTCTTTCCCTTGTTAATGCTCAGTCGAGTCATTGAGGCAGTTTTATCTCTCATTGCGACCTTTTCTTCCATGCTTTCATGTTGATGTGAAAGGAGGGCAGCAATGAAACCTGGGTGCTGTTTAAAAATGCTGGCCTTCAGCTTGGTCTACACTAGGGAGTTAAGTTGTGAATTTAAAGTGGTATAGTTCAGCAGGTGAACCAGATGAGTTTACACTGTCAGTGCTGTGGGGCAGGGCTTGTCTTTTTGTCCTGTAGCTGGACCGTGCCTTCTACCACGGGGTACTACCCAGAAGAGGTGGATTATGCTTTTGATGTGCCCTGAGCCACAGGCAAGGCGCCCTAGCAAACACCAAGTAGTTTAACAGGAGAACATCACCCAAGGCCAGCAGGAACGGAGCAGGCCTGCTGGCGGGGGAGGAGGCAGCAAAGCAGGGAAGGAGCGCGCTGTAGCTTTAAAGCCTGAACGCGAGCAGCAGCCCCCACAGGAGAAGGATGCCAAATTGGCCCAGTAGGTAGAACTGCTATTTAAGTGCTGTGGAGACGCGAGCACAAGGAATTATAATGTTGACGATAGAGCCTGACAGATGCCATTTGCTGCTGCAGCGAGTCTCACTCCTAATGGAGTTCTAATGTAGTGGGCTCTTCTGTGACAGGCGAGGCCAGAGATATGGGGGTGCGTCTCTGAGAGCGTGACAGATGGGACCATCCCCGCAACCCACCTGTAATCCTTTGACTCCTGCTGGGGCTGGCTGCACTTAACCCCTTCCTCTTCCATGCGGGTGGCAGCCAGCTTCCTGCACGTCAGGCAGTTGCAAAGCAGGAGGAGGCCCACCCAGAAGATGACCGTAGTGGCTTTGCCAGGCCCTCTCACCGGAGCAGAGATGTTACCCACCAGAAGCATGGACCTGGCCCGCCCGAGCTGGGCCCGGTTGCATGCTCTGCAGAGGCTGTGCTGGGAACACCCCGAGTGAGGCGGGAGTGCCAAGGGTGTGAGGTGGGGGATTGTCACCAAGCCGGCTGTGGCTGGCACCAAGGTGTGCCAGGCAAACCAGAAGGCAAAGCAGGACTGTGTGAGTTCCTCAGTGGCCCTGTGCCCCCTCCTCCACTCCCGTTGTGCACTCTCTACTCCTGTTATGGTTCCTCTTAGTGCTTCTCCCTCCAATTCACGCCCAACTTCCTTCCACCCCCGGCCCACTCCCCCCGGGTGCGTCCTTCCCATGTCCTCTCCCTCCATGGGTTCCTCCCTCCTTGCCGCTCACTGCATCCCCGCCCTCCATCTGTGCCCCACATCCTCCTGTTCTTCCCACTCTCCATTCCCTTTCTCCATTTCCCACCACCCTGCTAAACCCTGGCCCCACCGCTCACTACTACTCATGCGGCAGGGGTTGTTTTCGGCCAATCAAAGCTCAGCCAGATGATCCAAAATCATCAAACTCTTTCGGGAAGCAATGGTCCGGTATCTGGACAACGTGACCAGGCCAGTAGAGTTCTTGACAGATGATCATTGCCTTGATACTGGTGGTCTTTGCCTCTCCCAGAAGTCAAATGTTGGGACATCTGTCTTCCTATCTGATCTTCAAGATCTCGCAGAGAGAGGCTAGCGGCATAAGTGGTAGCGCTATGGGCATGGGGAGGGCTGGAAGTGGTTTACATCATATATACAGGGTTCACAGTTTGGTTCAGTGCCTCTCAGCACCCCAGGTATATAAATTGTCCTCCCCCATCTCCCCCCAGGTAGCAGCTGTATGGACTGCTCTGTGTCTGAGCTTCCCTGCAGTGGACTCCCGCTTGATGGTGGCCCTTCTTGGAAGAGAATGGCAGCAGATGGGATGGTGAGAACGGGCCACCCCTACAAAGACTGGCAGACCCCAGGTACAAAGGACTTGTGAGCTCTCCTGTAACCACTGCTCCTGAGTTGTTTCTCACCTTCAGGGCAAGAAGTGAAGCTAAGGAAGCTGTCCTAGCCAGTGTTCCTGGCAAGGGAGGCTAGGCCGGGGCACTCCCCACATGCCACAACAGGAGTTTCTAGGCTTTTGCCTCTGCTGCCTCCTGCTGGGGTTCGTTCGCCCACCACCAACCACCTCACCACGGCCCTCATGGTGCCTCCCGCCGAGAGAAGCCGGGGTGGACTGGCCATGAGATGGCTGCCGCCTGCACTTCCACAGCCTCGCCCACAGAGGCTCCTCTGTCGCCAGGTAATCGAAACAAACACTTGTGCGGGTGAGTGCCTAGCTCTGGCGCTGGAAATAAATAACTCATTTCTCCCCCCATGATCTCACGGAGCAGGAGCGGCGTGAATAGTGGGGCCCGGTGGCGCTCTGACTGGACTCCCTGGGGTGGTAATTCTGAGGATGACAAACACAAGCCAAAGAAAAAGGTTGAAAAATAAGCACTTCCCACAGCCCTGAGCAAAGGAGCTATTGCGGGGTTTGGAAATAACCAAGGCGAAAGGAGGGAAAGGGAGGGGTATTTTCTCATTAAGAGCAAGTGAAGTGCCAAACAAGCTGCTATTAGGGTGTCTTGAAGAGGTACGGGGAGGGGTGTGCGGGAGGCGGGAGGCTGGAGAGAGGCAGGAGGGGTGGGGAAAGGGGCCGAAGGAAAGTGGATTAGTGCTAGGTGGTTAAGGAAGTGAGTGTGAACAGAAAGGGGAGCGAGTCTGGGCTGGGCACACGGGAGAGAAGACAGAAGGCGAGCGAGCAGAAAGCAAGAACTGGTGTGAAACTGCTGCTGCCCCCCCACCAGGCCCTGCTTTCTCCCCGAGCCGAGCTTTCCTTTCAAAAGGGCCACTTGCCCCTGCTTTCCCCTCTTCTCTCCCCACCTTCCCCTCCTCCCCCCTCAGGGGGAGAAAGAAAGAAGGAAAACAAAATATCTACAGTTGTCGAGAAAAATAGAGGCAAACATCCATAATTTTCTCTGTGGGGCTTTGCAGTAATTGAGCCATTTGGATAAAAATAAAGGCAGCAGGCCCTTTAGGTAAGAGGAGCTTTTGCAATCCAAGAAGGCTGAATTATGTGTCTTGTATCACTTTAAATCCCCCGCCCCCTTGCCCCCACCTCCTCCCTCCTCCTCCAAGCGCCAGACCACTTTTCCTTTTCTTCTTGTTTTTAAGTAGCCTGTCAAATGTCCTCCCATGAGCTGAGAATTTCAGCTGTCACAACTAATTCTGTGTGTGTGTCTGTGTGCGCTTGTGTTGGGGAAGGGGTGTGTGCTGGGGGTGGGTGGCTGGAGGGAGAGGGAGGAAGGAGTGAGCCGCATCCTCAAATCATTCATGTCTGGCTTCTGTGGTTTTTTTGGACTATTACAAAAGGAAGATTTACATCAGAAATTTGTTCTGGAAGTGGTTAAGGGCTGTAATTTCCTCCTTTTCAATTGCTGCCTGAGGGTTTCTTAGTGCCGAACCTGGCTTTCTCCCTCCAGCGCCAAGCTGGTGGCCTCCTGTGGGATCTGTTCCCACAGCAGACCCTGGGGCTATCACCCCCTGCAGTGATCCTGACCTGTGCTGCTGGGCTGGCACGTGGCCCCAGGGCCTGGGCCGGTTCTCCTCTCAATGGAAGCTGCTGGATGGTAATGGGGGGTGTAAACTAGCAAAGAATTTGGCTCACTCTCACAACAGTGTCTGCCCATTGTTTTCTTCTGCTCCTTCTACTCCCTTTGTCTCTCCTTTTCCCGGGCATCCCTCCCCCACTTAAAAACACATGGTGGGAGACAACCAGTCCTGGCATGCCATAGCTGTGGAGGTGCGGCTGCATCTTTCTGCATTTGTTGTGTGTACAGCACGTAGCACGATGGACACCTCGTCCGTGGTTGCAATTCCTCTTCGTCCTCCGTCCTTGTCCCCAAACGGCCACATGCAGCACTGAGTCCCTGCACGAGGCCACACACAAAAACAGCCTCAGCAATGCACCAGAGGTACAACCTCCACCCTGCCGCTCTCCAGCGGGGCTAAGACGGGCCTGGGGAGGGTGAGGTAGTCCACGCTGCTTCCAACTGTGTCCACCAGAGCTCCCTCTAATTTTTTCCATCCAGAGGTGAAATAAATGTTATGTGCACCAAGGCATGTGCGGGTGTCCACTGCCAATAGGAACACATGCTTGTGGCTGTGGGTGCTCTGCTGATCAGCTGGGCAGCACCTGAATCTCTGCTGGGTGGCTGCCCAAGTACTCAGCTTCCAGGGAACACTGCTGTCCGTCTCTCCCCGCTGACCCCCTGTGGAATTTCTTCTGTGGCACTGGGCTGCTGCTTAGAGAGAGGGACTTTCCCTGGCCATCCCCATCTGCCTTGTGAGCTGTGAGAAGAGTGGTGGCTCCATTGTGGTGGTATGTGAGAGCCACCTCCTACCCTCTGGGCCGCTGCGTCTTTGCTCCCCTTGGCACCAGATGAAGTAGGTGTGAGGAGCTTTTTATTCAGGAAGGCAGAACAAGAAACAAAGCCTAGAAGCTCATGGCAGAGAAATTCAAATGTGAAAAACGAAGCCCAAATTTTCAGCCGTACAGAGTGATTCACCACTGGAACCAACGGCCAAGGGGAGTGAGGGATTCTCTGGAAGTCGTCAGATCCACACCGGCTGCGTTTTTGGGAGACGTACCTCAGCCAAACGCAAGTTATTGGGCTCAGGGCACAGGTCACTGGGTGACACTCGGTAGCCTGTGTTCTACAGGAGGTCAGATCTGCTGCCACTGAGCTCTGTGAATGCCAGCAAAGACCAGAGCAGAGGAACTGTTGATTCCCGCGTATTCTCCTGCCGCCTGGTTTACATTGAGCCGCTCACCATGTCGTTGTAATTTAGCTTTTCGAAGGTGGGGTTTCCCTTCTCCACTGGGTCGTGTTCTTTAAATGCAGCCCCCACTACCATCCTGGCAGGGTGGGGTTGGGCCTAGAGTGTTGTGGAGCCCAGGGCAACACCCCTGCTGCAGGCCCCACCCCTGCCCCTGCCCCGCCTCTGCTCCACCATTTCCCCAAGTCCCACCCCTGCTCTGCCCCCTTGCCCCAACTTCCCTTCCCTGAAGAACGTAAGTAGGGGATTACGGGGGGGAGGGGGGTTACTCCCCACCCGTCCATGCACCGCGGCAGCAGGAGTTGGGTGACCCAGCTGTCTGCTCAACCCCCTCCCTCCCCCTCGGCCCACTGCACTCGCTATGGTGGCAGGATGTGGAGTGCCCAGGGTGCTGGAGCAGAGCAGGCTGCCGTGTTGCTGTGGCTCCCAACGCCATGGTGAGTACAAGGGGGGAGGTTCCTTGCAAGCTGAGCCCTTGGGGGGCTGCCCACGAGAGATTTAGGTGCCTCATCCAGCTGATTCGCAGAACTCCCCCAGCCAGCAGCACGTGCTTCTGTTGGTGGTGCACATCCACCCCACCTCGGTGCACGTAATGAAATTTATTTTCCATAGGTGGAAAAAAATTAGAGGGAACCCTGGAGGTGACTCCCACTCGGCCGCATGCCAGGCCTCCTGGTAACCCCCCAGCCCGTGTTCTTCAGGGAAGGGGACTTGAGTCCCATCCTGAGGACAGTTGAGGCAGCTGCTGCGGGGGGCCTTCAAAGCACAGGACTTGCAGCCGCTGCCCTGAACCATCCTGCGGACAGGACCGCTCTGCATCCTGTAGAACGTACACCAGGGCCCACACGTAAGAACTAGACTCAGAATAGTGAAAATCAAGTCTCCCCAGGGCTGGATGCACCACATCAGGAGAAGCAACTCCCAGGCTGGCTCCTGGCACGCACCATTTTGCAGCATTGTTGAACCTGAGCACTCAGAAAACAGGAGGCAGACTCCCATAATTCAGGCGATGGGCTTAAAAATAATGAGAAATTCAACAATAAACAATTTCAGAGGGGGAGCTGCGTTAGTCTGCATCCACAAAAACAAGAAGTTCTGCGCCACCTTATAGACTAACAGAGTTTTTGGAGCATAAGCATTCGTGGGCAAAGACCCACTTCATCAGATGCATGCACGAAAGCTTATGCTCCAAAAAATCTGTTAGTTTGGAAGGTGCCACAGGACTTCTCGTTGAATAAGCAATATGAGGCTTCTTTTCATTTGTCTTCGGGTGCTAAAAACTTTTGTTCGCACTTTCAAGCTAAGAAAGAAAAAAGAGAGCTGAAATTCTCACGTAATAACATGATTTCAGCAGTTGGGGGATTTGAGAGACCTCAAATCACTGTCCTTGCGGTAAAATGATGATCGTTGGCAGCACTGATTTTATTAGCGTACAAGTCTAGGCTCCTGTGGATACAACGGTATGGTGGGCTTAAGGGGAACAACACTGCAGCTCCATTCTGCCTTTATGTCAGAGGAAAGATATCCCGAGGCACTTTCTGAAGAGAGCAGAGAATCGGCCAATAGCTTGTTCAACGTCTCTTTCTTCTAACAGAATAAGCTCTAAGCCAAGTCTGGGGAACTGTGCAGCAGCATGGATAGCGAATGATGAGCAAGACCGCGTGGGAGTTGAGCAGCTGTCCGGGAGGCTGCAGGGGAGGCGAGTGACAAGAGGTCGTGTGAGGCTCTATGGGTGGCGTGCGACTGTAATTGGCGTGCGGCTGTAGCAGAGGCACGTGACTGGCGTTAGTGTGTGGCAGTATTGGAGGCAGGCGACTGAGCTGGTATTTGGCTCTGCAGGTTGCGTGAGGTGGCGTAGGAGGTGGGAGACTGTTCTGTGAGGAAGTGTAGCTGGAGAGTGACTCCATCTCATTGCACTGAGGAGGGTAATTGCTAAAGAACCAAGGACAGGGTTAAACCAGTACCCATCTTGGGGAAACTTCCAGACCCATGATTCTATGATGAGACAAGATGTGATGGGAAGAGGTGACATATGGGGAGGGATGATGCCATGAGAACAATTCCCAAAGGCCACCCTGGGAGCAGAGTGCCTCTACCTTGGCTCAGGTGATGGGTCACTCCCTATAAATGAGGAGTACTTGTCACAGGTCAAGCCCTGGGGGGTTATTCTCCATGGGAGACTGCCTTTCAGCTTCAGACCTAGGCCATTAACTCCATGTCTGTGACTCAGGAGTCCTGCTCCCTGCCTGCCCCTTTCTTCCCGCGGCACAGAGGGCTTTTGTTCCAGCCTGTTATGTTAATTAAAGGTGGGCTCAGTTAAATGTCCGTTGCACCAGAGAATAGCGGAGACCAAAGAAGAGCTGCCACACTACACAGTAAAATCTGACAGTGGTTGCCCCTCCCAGGGTCAGAATTCGCACACGATAATGAGGGCCGGGCTCCGACCAAAACCAAAGATCCAAACACCCACGAACATGGCTGTAATTTGGCTCCAGATGTGAAATGTGGGCCCCCTTTTTATGTATTAGTATTTAAAGTGTATTAATTACTGTACGTATTAATTAGTTTCCCATTGCTAACATTTATACTGCCTAGCCTCAGAGAGGCAACTGTATTAGCCTGTATCTTCGCACAAGTGAAAAAGCAGTCCTGCAGTACCTTCAAGACAAACAATCTTCTTCATTAGGTGATGAGATTTTTGTGACAAAGCCCCACTTCTTCAGCTCTGGAGAATTACTGAGAGAAAAAGAACTGTGAGAGGGGAAAAAAAAAAACTATAGAAAAACCATTCATACTGCAGTTTGTTCCCATTGTACTAGGCAGCATACAAACATACTAAATGAAATACCTGCCCCGAAGATCTTAGAACTTAAAAGGTATTTATTGGAATGGGGCGAAAAGTAAAGAACCAGATGCAAGGCTGGGTCTTTGCATTTGTGAGTGCTGTAAGCTGGTTTGTTAACAGGGTGTTTTCTGCACAGACAGGGATCTTTCCAGACAGGGCTTTTTTCCTGCCGGAATGCCATGGAACAGCGTGCTGGCACCCTTTCTCCTGGTGCAACTGTTTTTAAAAGACAGCTGAGCAGCTCCAAGCGACATGCGGCTCTTTAAAGAGCCATTTGTGGCTGCTGCTGCTGAGGCTCTCTTCTGGCTTCCCACTTCCTGCTGGCTGAAAGGGGACTCAAGTTAATTGGTTTATGCAATCCAGTTAAATTGAGTCTTATTACCAGCACAGCAGGGTGCTGGGAGCTGCCCTGCCACACTGCATGTGGGGGAGCCAGAGGAAGCTGCTGCAGCTGTCCAGAGAAGGTAAGTGATCCTGGATTCGGAGGGGCATGAAGCCTGGAGACAGAGTCAGTGGTTTGGGCCCTGCGTGGGGGGCGGTTAAGCCCCTGAGGGGGCAGCTCAGGCTCTGTGTGGGGGCAGCTAAGCTGCTAGGGGGCAGTTAAGACCCAGAGGGCAGCTTAGACCATGCATGGAGGGGCAGTTTGAGCTCCACATGTGGGTGTGGCTTGGGCCCCGCACGGGGCAGCTAAGTTGCCAGGGGGCGGTTTGGGCCACCTCGGGGAGCAGTTAAGCTGCTAGGGGGCAGCTCAGGCCCCACGCGGGCTGGTTAAGCTGTTGGGGGAGCAGCTTGGAACCCTCCAGAGGGGGGCAGATTGGGCTCTGCACTGGGGGCGTTAAGCTGCTGGGGGGATTGGGCTTGGGGGCGGGGGGAAAGGTGATTTGGGGCTTGAGTTCTGCCGCCTTAGCCCCATGTGTGGCACAGCAGCAGGAAGAACACGAGTGGCTGGAGCCAGCCACCTCTCAGCAACCGCTGAAAGTACAGGGACAGCGGCAGAGGCCTGGGTGATTTACCCCTTCTCCAGCCAGCCTAGGCTGGAGTGGCTCTAGCTCTTTTGCTGGTTGGAATGGGAAACGTTTTTGCCCCCCACCAGTGTCCCAGGCCCCACCCCGACTCTGCCCATTTATACCCTCCCTGACCAGCTGGGCCAGAGATTGCCTGCAGCGGGACATGACGGCAGTGGCCCCCTGCCCCACATGACACGCGGTAGTCTGCTCCCCTCCGCCGCACCTTCCCGGGTGCTGGCCCCGGCTTCTCTGGGGAGAGTGGAGGCCTCTTCCCACTGCTGTGGAGAAGGGGGGCTCAGCAAGCCGGGAGGGTGCGGCGCAGTGGAGCAGAGCAGGTAGCCACTGGTGCTGGCCCCAGGGTGAGGTGGTGAGGGGGGCTGTGAGGCCCCCGCTGCTGCCCGCCACCCACTGCCACTGCCACACGCTGCTCCAGGTAACCCTCCCAACTCCCATCCCTAGGGCAATTCCCCCCCCGAAAGCCAGCATTAGTGCCCCTGCCCCCCCAAAAAAAGCACAGGGAATTTGGTGCCCCACTTGACTGCTCCTAACCTGGCCCTGGCCATACAGAATTGCTCTGGCCTGGCAGAGGGAGAGGCTGAGGAACTCAGAAGAGCAGCGGGTTAAAGAGAGACTCTCCCAAGCAGCCCACCGAGGGGAGGGGGGCGAGCAAAGGGGCAGTGACTCTGACGCTCGTTTGGCAGCAGTGGAGGCTGGGGGCTCGGGTCCCCTTTGAACTGCCGTGGCAGCGCAGCTCTGCCGCTCCCTGTGGCTTGTGGGGGTGGGGGTGGGGGGTAGCACCATGATCGGGTGCCTGACCCCTTCCACCCTGGGCCCTGCCCCTTCCAGGGCACAGAGCTGGGCCCTGCCCCACCCCCCAGTTTGTCCTGGGACCCACAGTGGGTGATGACTGCACTGCTCCCAAGAGAGATGGAGGAGGTGAGTTGGGGAACAATGAGACCAGCTCTGGCAAGAGCTGTTGCAGGCCCTGGGGGAGGGGGGTGACTCCGCGGTGCAGAAGGGTTGAGACCAAGGGCATTTGGCCCTCAGCACTGCTGGGGTTGTGGTGCTGTCCCCCCACTCCCTCCCTCCCTCCCAGCCACGTACAGTGCTGCTGCAGCGATTCAAAGGGGCTGGGAGCCAACAGCCCTCTTTCCCTCCAAAGTCCCCATGGGCAGCCCTGAACAAGGCACAGGTGCCTGCTGGGATGCGTGCCCAGGGCTGCTGATGGGGGAGGGAGGTGGCAAAAGGGGCAGCTGCTCCAGTCCCCAGTGATTTTAAAAGGCCCAGGGCTCCCAACTGCTGCTACTGTGGCAGTGGCAGGAGTCCCAGGCAGCTCAGGCTCTGCCACATTGAACGGCTGGCTGGGAGAGGCTAGTCTTCAGTCCCGGCCCTTCAACCTTAGGCCCCACCACTTCCAGGGACCTGACCCACCCACCTTGCACCTTGCCCCTGGGCCTGGCAATTCTGTCGGCAGCCCTGTGCATGCAGACCTGGTTTGCAATCCTTTCCCATGCCTACCACTGGTTGTATGCAGGCGGAGGGAAGAATCACAGGTGCCTGTATCCAGTCCATGTCTAAAGCTCAGAAGGTCTTACACAGAGCCCAGTGCATGCTCAGACAGGAACTTAAGGAGCCTGTTACTCCAGAGGATGCACCTCACATAGTTATTTGCAGCTGTGCAAAATGGAATGAAAAGCTACCCAGGTCAGAAAAATAGCGCTTTGCACTCACTATGTACTGCTGTAAATAAACAGAGAAGGTGCAAGGCACTACAACCTCAGACCCTAGGAATATAAGGAAAGGTTTCCACTAACTTCATGATCATTGGATCAGGACAGGCCCTGTGAGTATGGTGCAGAGTATTCATGCAATGCAGAGGAAATCAATAAAGTTCATAGTTTATGCACCTCTGTTCTGAATGTCAGTGCCTCGATGTAGTCATTGCCTGACCCTGCAAACACTTATGCATGTTCTTAACTTTCTTATTGTGAGTAGTCAAGGATCAAGGCCATGACAAGTTCCCCAGACCCTGGGGGTATCTCTGGAATCTTAGACATCTTTATAATAATAATTAACAATTAATCAGTCTTAAAGCTCCAGAGTGAACCTGAAGTAAACGTACCCTTGGAAATCTGGGAAATCAAAATTAAAATAAGTCACTGAGCACTTACAGGGGCCTTCATAGCATCTAGGCCAGGGGTCAGAAACCCCTGCCATGGCACACTAGGCGGGAGCTTTGTCCCACCCCTCCTCTCCCACACAGACGGGAGCTTGCTCAAAGCCATGCCATCTGTGGATTAACAAAAGGCCAGCTAATGCTACCAACTGCTTTCTGAACTGTAAAGCTCTGCATCTTAGTTTATTGATTAATGAACCTGTTGTAAGTAGAAAGCAGTCAAGTAGCACTTTAAAGACTAGCAAAATAGTTTATTAGGTGAGCTTTCGTGGGACAGACCCACTTCTTCAGACCATAGCCAGACCAGAACAGACTCAAGTCTGGCTATGGTCTGAAGAAGTGGGTCTGTCCCACGAAAGCTCACCTAATAAACTATTTTGCTAGTCTTTAAAGTGCTACTTGACTGCTTTTTGTTTTGATAGTGTATAGACTAGCACGGCTTGCTCTCTGTTACTGTTGTAAGTAAGTTTATTAGTGACTTTAAAAAGCATCACCAGCACTTGGACCCTACATCATGATCAAAAGGTAAAATTCCAGCACTTCATCTCGGAAAGGTTGCTGAACCCTGCTCTAGGCATTTAGAAACCTTTGTGAAGTGACAACAGGTGAGACACAGAAGAAGACATGATCTCTGCTCCAACAAACATACACCCTAGGTTACTAACTCTGCATAAAACTCATTGCAAGGTTAGAGCGAGAAGAGACGTTAGTGCTGGTCAAAATGGAAGACTCATTCATGCATGGTGTAATGACTGTGTGTGGAACATGCTCAAATGTCCTAATCTAGGAATGAGCATTGGATGTTCAGCTCATAATGGGCCACATCCTCCATGACTGAACTGACCTTGTCAACTCTGGCCCTTCTCTTGACTGGGACTCCCTCCTTTTCATGAGCCTATAAATTTAGACCCTCCTCTGGAACCTCCAGACTGCTGCAGCCCTTTCAGGAGTCTGATTTTTCTTACATACCCCCAACTTTCTACTCACGTAAAAAGTACTTGTTTACAAAATTGGACATAAAGATACAAAAGTGTCACAACACGCTGTTACTACAACATTGTATACTGTCTCATTTTTACCATATAGTCATAAAATAAATCATTTGGAATGTAAATATTGTATTTCTATCACTGTATAAAGCAGTATTAGTGGGCTATTATGTGTAGGAAATTTTAATTTATAGTGATGTCACTAGTGCTTTCTTCGTATAGCTTGTTGTAGAACTAGGCAAATTATCTGGTTGAGTTGTTGTACCCACTGGAAGACCTGTGTACCCCCAGGGGTACCTGTTCCCCCATTAAACACTGGTCTCGGGTTATTTTTTTAAACAGAACTGCAATATTAATCACATTGCATCATCACCTCACATGATACCCTGGGGAGCCAGACATGATTTTGGTGTGGGGGTCTGGTGTGTGGGAAATTGTAGCAAGCTGGGAAATTTCTAGCAACAAATACTGCAGAAAAGGTTCTAGGGGTCATAGTGGACCACAAGCTTAATATGAGTCAGTAGCATGAGGCCGTTCTCAGGTACATTAACAGGAGTGTTGTGAGTAACACATGAAAGGTCATTCTCCCACTCTACTCCATGCTGATTAGGCCTCAATTGCAGTAGTGTGTCCAGTTCTGGGCACCACATTTCAAGAAAGATGTGGACAAATTGAAGAAGGTCCAGAGAAGAGCAACAAGAATGATTAAAGGACTAGGGGAACATGAGCTATGAAGAAAGGCTGAAAGAATTGGCCTTATCTAGTTTCCAGACTGAGGGGACGTGATAGCTGTTTTCAAGGAAGGAGAAAAATTGTGAGGGCAGGACAAGAAGCAATGAGCTGAAACTGCAGCAAGGGAGCTTTAGCTTGGACACTACGAAAAACTTCCTGTCAAGGTGGTTAAACACTGGAATAAATTGCCTAGGCAGGTTGTGGAATCTCCAGAACTGGACATATTTAAGAGCAGGTTAGGTAGGCATCTATCAGTGATGCTCTAGGTGGTGCTTGGTCCTGCCATGAGGGCAGGGGACGGGACTCAGTGACCTCTCGAGGTCCCTTCCAGTTCTAGTGTTCTGTGATGTATGGGAGACCAACCCTGCTGGCTTGGTGTAAGTAGCTGTGTCTACACGTGCACGCTACTTCGAAGTAGCGGCACTAACTTCGAAATAGCGCCCGTCGTGGCTACACGTGTCGGGCGCTATTTCGAAATTAACTTTGACGTTAGGCGGCGAGACGTCGAAGTCGCTAACCCTATGAGGGGATCGGAATAGCGCCCTACTTCGACGTTCAATGTCGAAGTAGGGACCGTGTAGACGATCCGCGTCCCGCAATGTCGAAATTGCCGGGTCCTCCATGGCGGCCATCAGCTGGGGGGTTGAGAGATGCTCTCTCTCCAGCCCCTGCGGGGCTCTATGGTCACCGTGGGCAGCAGCCCTTAGCCCAGGGCTTCTGGCTGCTGCTGCGGCAGCTGGGGATCCATGCTGCAGGCTCAGGGTCTGCAAACAGTTGTCGGCTCTGTGTATCTTGTGTTGTTTAGTGCAACTGTGTCTGGGAGGGGCCCTTTAAGGGAGCGGCTTGCTGTTGAGTCCGCCCTGTGACCCTGTCTGCAGCTGTGCCTGGCACCCTTATTTCGATGTGTGCTACTTTGGCGTGTAGACGTACCCTCGCAGCGCCTATTTCGATGTGGTGCCGCGCAACGTCGAAGTTGAACATCGACGTTGCCAGCCCTGGAGGACGTGTAGACGTTATTCATCGAAATAATCTATTTCGATGTTGGCTTCACGTGTAGACGTAGCCAGTGTGTGTCACATCGATTATTCATCAAGATGCTATTGAGTGATGGTCTAGATATAGGCAATAAACCGAGGGGGTCTCCCTCTGATGGGATGAGTGCTGAGGTAGGGCTAGGTGCACGTTTCCTCCCCTCCCCATTAGGAGCCTACAAGCCAGCAGCGTAGGAGAAACCCCATCCCAAAGCCACGACTGCATGCGCCGGAAGCAGCCTCATTCTGGCGGGGTGCTGACGTCATTATGAAAGCTCCCTATCTGCTAGGCTTGCTGTCCCCTCTCTTTCTGTTTCCGGCGGAAGTCTAGGTCCTTTCCTTTTCCGGGTACGGGTGCCCAGGCGGCGGTTAGAGGCAGGCAGGACGGAGCGGTGGCGGCGGTAGCGGTGGGGGTGGCTGGCGCGTGTAATGGCGGAGCTGGCGCAGGGGCAGAGCGCGGCTCCGGTGGGGATTAAACCCGAGGGCTTCGTCGACGCTTTGCACCGGGTCCGCCAGGTAACGGAGCCCGGGCTCGTGGGGAGGCCTCGGAGCAGCCGCTAGGCCTCGGGGCGGGAGAGGGAGCGGGGCGACCTGACTCGGCGGCTACCGGGGCAGAGGATGGAGCAGCCTCGCGCGTGGGGGGTAGGGCCGGTGCCTCTTTCAGGGGCAGCCCCTGGGGGCTGGAGCGGGGCACGTCCCGGCCTGGGAGCGTGGGAGAGCGGGGATAACATGGACGGGCACCGTAGGGAGGGATCCTAGGTGAGCGGGGGAAGCTGGGGCTGAGGTGCTGGGGAGCTGGGGAGGCGAGTCCCGTGGGTCTCCCAGGCCTTGTCCACCACCTGCCCAACTTTTCTTGGAGAAAATAAGGCCCCGACTTTGTGTCTGTGCAGCGCATTTCATCACCCTCCAGACCAAAATGCTTCTGAAAACAGCTCTGCTCCCTAACATATCGGAAGGGTTGGGGGTGGGAGTGGGGAATAGATCCTTTTCAGGTTTGTAAACTGGCAAGGTTGAGGGAGGTCAGATCACTGGTGCATGCAGGTTCTATGGGCTGTTTGGAGATCATTGTTGTCTTTTAGTTCAGTGATTCGGCTTATGGTACAGAACAAGTGGCTATTTTAAAAAAAAGTACTAATTGACATCATAAGCGAGCTCCCTGTATTAAAAATGTCTTTTGCATTTGTCTTGTTAAAGTAAATAGAAATAAGCATTCACCAGTTTTTTTTGTTGTTTTTTTTTTTTGAAAAAAAGATGCTTAAGGCTAGTGTAGACAAATCAGTCTAAACTGTGATGGAGAGGAAATATTGGATTTATCATTCGGGGCTAGCGTCCATCCCAAAAGCAGTGGAAAAGGGTAACACCTGCAATTCTAAAACAGATAATTGAAAATGTCTGGAGAGGATTACAGAAACCCAGATGCCTTTTCTGCAAAAAATCTAGGCTGACTAAAAAACTTATAGTTTTCCTTAGCAGTGTGCAAGTTTGTGAAAAGTGATTTCAGAAACAAGAGACCGTTGCTTGGTGGGTTTTGCTAGTTGTGCCAAATTAATTGCTGTGTATTCACATTCCATATTTATTATGGGTGTTAAATGCAGCTTGTTCATTGTACTTATTATTTACATCCCAACAGGACATAACATGGCTAACTAATAAAAGCAAGTCTTGAAGATTCTGTATGGTCTTACTGTCACTTTCCAGTCTTGCTGGGTGGTGGTGGGAAAGATCTCCTTTTGCCCGGATAGTTGTATTTTTCCTTTAATTGAGATGTTCCTGGAGAAATGAGTTCTACCAGAAAACTTTTTGAGCTATTGCTCTCATGAAATGAAAGGGCTGATCACTTTGCACACCTCAATTATAACCCAATCACATAGAAATTATTGATTTTTTAAAAAATCTAGTCTTCAGAGAATTGTATAAAGATGCTGGCTGTTCTAGATAACATGTCTGCTTTTTTCAGGAAGACAAAAATTATTTGCCACTGTACTGCTTTTCAGACGTTGATCCAAAGCATCACATCTTAGTCCTGTTTTACAGTTTGCAATAGATTGATTGCTCAAGCCTCCAGTTACCCAGATGAGGCTGCAAATCAGATTTTTCAATGACTTTGACAGCTGTGTCAACTCAAGCGTATGCTGAAGGCTGAGTCTTTGTTAACATCAGCTACTTAATCTTTAGAGGCTGTTGTATTGGGATATATTGTAGATATGTGTCATAATTTGGACTTCCTACTGAAGGCCTCAAGCTGCAAAAATTCATTCTGAGTACTTGACAATATTTTTTGCCTCTTCTGGAGTAATGGATGGACTTTATCTTGGACAGCCTGCTCAGGGAGAAGAAAAGTTTCATTATTTGCTTACCATTCGTGGCTTTTTGAAGGGAAACTTAGTACTGCATTGGAAACATACTGAACTCGCACTAAAATGCACCATTTGCTGAATCAGTAATAAGTTAAATGGGAAGAGGTAATTTCTGTGACTGTACTGGCTCGTATATTAGTGAAAGTTGATTACTTATCTATCCTGCTTAGCTGACCTGTCAGATTTGAGAGTTATGCTAGACTCATTCCACCCGCTTACATGCAGAGAAAAAGGAGTATAAAACATTTGGGTCCTTGTTAATTGTGAATATGCATTTCTTGGTATCCCTTGGCCCAGAATGTACAAAGTTACCGTAGTTTTAGCTTTTAAACTTTTCAAAGTTATCTGCTTCAAATGAGATGTCCTAGGAACAGTACACGTCACAGGTCTTTATCAATGAAAATAGATTTTTCTGATAACTGGGCTCCCTCGAATTTTGATAGTTGAGTCACTGATTTGCTACTCTGCAGGATGATTGTATCCTTTCTGGCTTGACCATTTTATTCAGCATGGTGAGGGGAGTTGCTGATTCTGAGCAAAAAATAATGGGCTCGAGCGTAAGTTCTAGTTAAAGTCTGTGAAAAGAGTTTCTGTACAAGTAGGCTTGGCTTGTGTGCAGGTGTGATGGCACTAAGCAGTTGTCACTGGGGTCTCTCTATGACCATTATGAAATTAGGAGACCTTTGTTCACTTCTTAGTGGGCAGTTGTGTGCCTCAGAAATCCAACTATCTCAGTGCACATCTTAGGCACTCTTGGAATAGGGCAAGAATTGAAAGGGTTGTGAGGACAAATTCTGCTGTCTTGTCCCTACGGGTTGTGACCAAGAGCGGATCTGAACTAGGGGACAGAGTTGAACTAAGTTATGTAACTCCAGCTACATGAATAGCATGAGTGGAGCTGACGTAGCTCAGTTTGACTTACTGCAGCATTCCCACTGGTGGGGTCGGTGCGGGACTTTCTCTTACTCCTCGTGACCCCATGAAGTATCGATGTATACTGTAGCGCAAGCAGTAGTCAAGTTAGGGTGTCCCTACTAGACCTGCTAAATTGACACTCTGGAGATCAGTCTCCTAGGGCTTGATCTGCTGGTAAGTGTAGACAAACCCCAAGACCTTGAATGAATTAGGGGGTTTGCACTGCTCTTGTCCATGCCATAACTTGTTCCGTTGGTAGAAGTCATGGGCGGTGGGGGGGATTTCGGCAATATTGTACCTATTAGTGAACTCCAGGTTCGCCTTAATAAAAAAAAAAAATCATGCAAACTCTGGAACTGCTACAGCTCTGCTTTGTTCCCTGGGTTACAGCTTTTGAATCAATTTTGAGCTAAAGCCGCAATAGGACTGTTGGGGCTTGTCTACAATTAATGGCAGACTGACACTCCAGAGAGAGATTTCCTGGGGCCGATTTAGTGTGTCTAGTAAGGAAGCACTAAATCAACTGCTCGTTACTCTCCTATTGACCCTGATACTCAGCAGGGTCACAAGCAGTAAGGGATATTGATGGGAGAATTATGTATCTTAAGTCAACTTTTTCCCCTAAGTGAAGACCTGCCCTTAATTTAAAAGTACTGGAGGTCTGCTTCCACTTCTCAAATGGGTCATAATATTTTAAATCTGGGGTGTGAGTGAGTAGTATTCAGGTCAGTAGCCATAGAGGGTGTTCAGCTACAGTAGGTGCATGCTTAGACATTGTTTTTTATATTGTATCAAATTTCTGATACAAATCAAAACAAAAAAATCCTCGCAAATGCATGCTGAGGCTTTGAGATACCTGTGCTACCTGCCCTCCATAGGGAGTCTTAGACTAGTGGATTAGATAACCTCTACGCAGCAGGTAGCCTTCACAGCGAGGCTGCTGATCTTTTAATTTGGAATCATGCTACTTTTGTAGTTTAGAACATTTGTATTACTTCTTTAAGTAATGCAACTTGTATTAAATTTTCATGGTGATTCATGCCCCCCACCACACCTTGACAGTCGCACTTTGTAATAAATCATTTCTGTTTGTATGCTCGTCCCCTCACCACATGCACACAACCCTTTTGCCGTGAAGTAATTTGCATTATAAGATTTCATCATAAAAACCTAAATTTGAGACATTTGCCATATACTTAATATCCAGATGCTTAAATATATTGTGTAGGGGAAGATGCGAAAGGTTTGGCAGCCCGATCGGTGATGTGTATGGGTAATGGCCTGGGAAGCCCATGTTCTGCCAACTTTAGCTACCAGGACTTTTATTAAGGGCTCTGTGTTTAAACTTCATCTTTCATATATGGCTCTGCCTTGCTATCCTTTTTAGTAAGAGGAGGGCAAGAGAAACACTTGCACCACTCGTTTGGAAGGGACATACTGCCTGCCCGTCCCTTTTCTGGACTTCTAGGTAAGGGGAGGGAAGGGGTCAGCTGCTCTTCATCCTCGCCCTGACCTTTTTTATTTATTCTCTGTGCATGAGTAAATAGCTGATCTTTGCTGCTAGGGCTGGCTTTCCCACTTAACACAACACAAAATGTACATGGTTCTCGACTGTTTCACCACTCCTCAGAGAGTTTTGGATAGCAGCTGAGAAACTGACACAACCACATTGTCATTGATATTCTACCTGATAAATATGAGTAGCAGAAAAGGGACTGGAATTGTGTGAGGACTTGGGCAATAATGCTTCACTGACTTCTGATAACATCTAAAATATCTGTTTGTCGCCATAAGCTACAATCTGTAGAAGTTGATGGTTTAGGTTCCATGACACTTGCAGTCGAAGCTTTTATTTTCCATATTCAACTGGACTTTAAATCCTTAAGCAATATTGTAAAAGTAAGAAACACCAAAGCATACCTGGATAGAAGCCTAAAAGGTACCAGGTCACATAATTCACTGATGAAGAATTCTTGAATTTAAAAATTAGCTTTGTGGTGTATCTTCATTAGTAAAGCATATACCACTATCACTTTTTCCCCACGACTGTACGTCTGCAAATGTGTAGTTCAGGTTTTGGCTGGCCAGACAAATCTCAAAAGTAATTTCAGTCGCAGAAATACTTTCTGCTTTGTTTCTACAGTTCATTTTAGAGTTGAACTGAATAAAGGCTTTTATATAGGGGGAATGGAGAATGACGTCTAAAGGGGTGAAAGCAGTAGCTAGCAGTACACTACTCAAGGTCATCCCTAGCCCTTATCTGACTGACTGCTTGCTTTTGTCAATTTCCTAGCCTCAGCAAGGCTCATTTGTTTTCCTGCAGAACCTGTAGTAATATAAGAGGCTACTTTTGTAACTTAAACAAGACAAATTAAAACATATGGTAACTGCTGCATCCATTTCTAAACATTTTAGTCTCATGTACACTAGCAAGCTCTTTTGGAAAATCAGGCCCTTTTCGAAAGAACATGCGGAACATCTACACACACACACACTGCAGTCATTTGGAAGCAAATTGAAAGACACGGCACTTCTTTCAGAGGCAGCGTTCTGCTCCCACACCAGACAGGGCTCCTTCTTTCAGAAAAGGCATGTAGATGCTTCCTGGGCCACTCTTTAAAAACAGGAGTACTCCGTGGTGCTGGCCAGCACCAGGGGAGCTCTGTGCTCCCTGTGTCCGCCTGCATTTAAAGATGCAGGGACCCAGAAACCCCATGGCAGGAAGCTGAAAGCTTGCTGGCAGCAAAGGCATTAGCCACCTCTCTCACGGCCACCCCCTGCAGCCACGAGCAGAGCCATGGCCACCAGCCAGCCCCGCAAGAGCCCCCCAGCCCTCAGAAGAGTTACAGAAGCCTGCCCAGCCCACCAAAAAACAGGCCCCATCCTGGACTGAGCCAGAGGTTCGAGACCTCCTCAGCCTATGGTGGGATGAGGAGGTCTTCTGGGAAACAGCTTGGAAGCAATGAAACACAGCTGCCTTCACCTGGCTGGCCGCCGGCGTGGACACCTGTGGACACCCTGCATGGAGCCAGGAGCGAGTGCCCTCTAAAGTTAAGGAGCTCAGGCGGGTACTCTTGGGCCTGGGGCGCAGCTGGCTGGTCAGGGGCAGGACCTGCTACCTGCCCCTTCTGTCAGGAGCTCCCAAGCTGCCTCGGGCTGTGGGATACCTCCCCACCACCTTTGGTCCTGGACACTGCAGTGGGCAAGTTACACCATGGGATGGAGGCAGAGATGGGACCCCATGGCTGAACCACCACCAAGCAGGAGCCACACTCTGACTACTACAGCTATAGAGAGCTCATAATCGAGGTGCATTCACAGTCGTCCAGCCAGGCCACTGCCAGAACGGCGTTGCTGGACCTAGGTGAGGGACCTTCTGGTAAGTACCTGGGGAGTTGGCGCCCACCTCCGCCAGAGGCGGTAGAGGGTCAGCCACATGGCCGTCGGCCCCAGGTCAGACGCACCCTGGATGGCCGCACTCACGGCACACCACGCCATGATGGCCGCTGGAGACATTCCACACCTGCTCCCGCAGGCAGCACTGCGAGTCGCGCGTGTGGGGAGGGGGTGGGCTGGGCCAGACCATGCCTGGTGCTTGCCTCACTTATGTGAAGATCCCCTCAGTGCCCGGGATCCCCCATGGCCACCGTGCTGTTGGACAGGAAGGCAAGGGGCTGCTGCCCACGGGGGGATGGGGGTACGGCCCTTGGGGCAGTGAGACAGGACTGACTTGCCTTCCATCTCTTCCCTCCCATCCATACAGCTGTGTTGTCTGAGGGCCAGGCGAACCCTGTTCCATCCCTGGGGCCAGAGACCCCACCAGAGGCGGTGGAGAGGGCTGGGCATACTGCGCCCCTCCAGCCCCACCACCAGCACCACAGTGGGTCTGTGTCCGGAGGACCCAGAGGCGCACAGTAGATAACACCTTTTATGCAATTGCCATCCGCCACCAGGTGGAGGTGGCAGAGTGGAGGCTCAGTGGAGGAGGTGGATCTTGCCTGGCCATGGGAGGCTTCGGCAGAACTGATGAGGAACTTGCGAGAGCACCTGGCCTGGCTTACCCCGCCTGTTGCCCTGTCTCCCCCGCTGCACCCTGGACTAATGCCCACCCCCTCCTTCCGCAGCCTCCCAATGTGTATAGTTACCCCCTGTTCCCCACTGCATGTAGTTGGTTGCACATATTGCAGTTTCAGCATGTTCACTGATTGCTAAACAGTTTTTATTGTTCCACCATCCCTGTGTCTTGTGTTCATGGTGGGGTCGTGGTGGGGGGTGGATGTGCGGGATGGTCTGCATGGGGTGCCTGGGGCAGGGTCACTGGGGCCCACAAGTAAAGGTCTTGCAGAGGGCCTCCCTGATGCGTACCCCTCCCCGTGGCAGGTGAGCATGCCTTACCTCCATGAGGATGGTCCCAAAGGTGGCCTTGCCCACCCCAAACTGGTGCCCCATGGACTGGTAGCTGTCTGAGGTGGCCAGCTCCACGCCGTGGTGGCGACCCGCTTCTTGAGGGGGAAAGTGGGCTGCTTACGTGTGTCCTGGTGTCTGAGGGCAGGGGGCGAGCCAGTTGCACACCTGCAGGAACATAAGAACATAAGAATGGCCATACTGGGTCAGACCAAAGGTCCATCCAGCCCAGTATCCCGTCTGCCAACAGTGGCCAATGCCAGGTGCCCCAGAGAGGAAGAACAGAAGACAATGATCAAGTGATTTATCTCCTGCCATCCATCTCCTGCCCTTGTACTGAAGGCTAGGGCACCATACTTTACCCCTGGCTAATAGCCATTTATGGACCTAACCTGCAAAAATTTATTGAGCTCTTTTTTTAAACCCTAATAGAGTCCTGGCCTTCACAGCCTCCTCCGGCAAGGAGTTCCACAGGTTGACTGTGCACTGTGTGAAGAAAAATTTCCTTTTATTAGTTTTGAACCTACCACCCATCAATTTCATTTGGTGTCCCCTAGTTCTTGTATTATGGAAAAAGGTAAATAATTTTTCTATATTCACTTTCTCCACACCATTCATGATTTTATATACCTCTGTCATATCACCCCTCAATCGCCTCTTTTCCAGACTGAAAATTCCCAATCTCTCTAGCCTCTCCCCATATGGGACCCGTTCCAAACCCCTAATCATCTTAGTCGCCCTTTTCTGAACCTTTTCTAATGCCAATATATCTTTTTTGAGGTGAGGAGACCACATCTGCACACACTACTCAAGATGTGGGCGTACCATAGTTTTATATGTATTCCTAATGCCATATTCATATTAGAGGAATGAATTGTTATCCATAATGATTCTGTGGAACATTTTGATTCCTTTAGGATTTTTGTTTCATTTGATTCTATATTATCCTTCACATATAGTACCACTCCGCCACCCGCACGACCTGTTCTGTCTTTCCGATATAATTTATATCCCGGTATGATAGTGTCCCACTGATTGTCCTCATTCCAAGGTCAGCTTGCTCATCCAAAAGTTCTGGAGCCATCAGGTGTCATCCCATTCCCCCATCGTGAGCCGGTCCCACCAGTACAAGCTGCTGGGAAGGCTTCAGAGGTGGCGGGGTCCCAGGGAGAAGAGCTCCACAGCCCCGGCAGGGAGGCTTGCCCACCAGAAGAGGTGGAGGGCAGCCACGACCACTGTGGCCAGCAGGCCGACCGTGGCGTTAATGCCAGGTCTGGGTGCTTCTGGGGATCCGTGAGGCTGGGGAATAGCTGTCTGGACCCTGCACTGGCTCAGCTCGACTGTGAACAGCTTGGCAGGCTTTAGCAGTGTGTACAGGGAGGGGCTCTTTAAGGGAGCGGCTGGTTGAGCCCCCAGAAGAGCTTGACGGCCATGGAATGCCTGTCCACGGTGTTTCCTGCTCTGCTCTTTCAAAAGGGCAGTGTGTGGCCACTCTTGAAAGACTGATCCCTTTTTGTGTGTGGCCACACTCTTTCGAAAGAGCTCTTCTGGAGGATGTCCTTTGGAAGAGTGTCTTTCCAAAAGGTACTGCAGTGTAGATGTAGCTCTTCTAGCTTTGTCATTTTTGATGTTTTTCTTTCTCTTTATAAACCTTGACCAGCTTGACGTAGTTGTGCACAGTGGGGGAAAAAAGCTAAACAAAATAACTGTTAAAATGGGAGACTGTTCTTAATAAACCTGTTATAACAGCTAGTGGTCAATACCCTACCTGCTAAGCCTCCTGACCCAGCCCATGGCCCAGCAGGGGCCTCAGACAGGCTTCCTGCACGCTGCTGCCTGGGAAGGGAGGGATAGCTCAGTGGTTTGATCATTGACTTGCTAAACCCAGAGTTGTGAGTTCAATCCTTGAGTGGGCTATTTAGGGATCTGAGGCAAATAGAGCCCGGGGGGGGGAAGATCAGGGATAGGATGGTGCTTGGTCCTATCAATAGGTCCGGGGACTGGACTCAGTGAGCTCCCAAAGTCCCTTCCAGCTCTCTGAGATGTGTGTGCTCTGCCCAGATCCACTCCCAAACTCCTGCCCCAGGTTACAACCCCCAACCAGACCCTGCATGCCCTCCACCACCCTCCCTCAAGGTCAGAATCCTCTCCTCACCCATACCCACTCCTGGACCCTGCACCTCAAGCCCTGCCCCAGATCACAACCAGGGATACAAAATCCCCTCTTAGTTAATGGCTTAAATGTTAAGCTTAGCCGGTTAATTGAGTAAATGGGTTGGTGCCAAGAGGGAGCAGTGCTACCCCTCCTCTGCCATGGATGGGGGCTGCTGTGGCCAGGTTGGAGTTCCTCTGCCGCCAGGGTTCTGGGGCCAGGCCCATTGCTGACAAGGGCTGCTCTGGCTGAGCTGGAGGCTCCCCACCCAGGGGAGCAGCCTCTTGTCCGCTGCAGGCCAGGGGCTTCAGCCTCCACTGGTTAACAGTACCTGGTAAGCCTCATCCATTTAGAGAGAGGCTTACTGGTAACCATTAACATCCATATTTATGATTACCTCCTTTACCCAAACTCTCTCCCAGACCCCACACCCACTCCTGCATCCCAGGGCCCTGTCCCAGGCTCCCTTCTGCACCCAGCCTCCATCCCAGAGCCTGCATCTCTTCCATTTATATCACAGAAGCTGTTGACCACTTTCCAAATTAGTAGCATGCCCCCCATCAAATTATTGCTCACACCTGTGTTGAAGCATGGTCTCAATAACGTGTCAGTACGTTAGGGCTCACAGAACCAGTCTGCTGCATATGTGTAGATTATAAATTACTACCTACAAGCTGTTAGTGAAGTCCAAAAACTAATGTTAATCTTTAGGTATTGTAGTTTAGTTTGAAATGTAAATAGCTTTAATAAAGCAACCAAGTGAAGGATAGCAGATGGGAGAAGGGCCAGAAATATGGCCTGGTATGGCAAAGAGTAAGTCACATGAGAAGCCACCTGATACCCTGCATGTGTGAGGTGGTGAACAGTACATATTAATTGTATTTAGCTGAAGCTGCACATAGACAAACCACACCTGATTAGTCGGGTGTCCGTCTCAGTGTAATTGTGGAATTCTACGGAGCTATGTCATTCCACATATTAGAAATAAACTACAGTGGTCTCTTCCTCTTCATTGGGTTCTAGAGAAGCTGTGATTTGGGTTTCAGCAGCCTGTGTTAATTTCCACTTGTATGGCCAGGAGTACCCACCCCAACAAGATCACAGAAATCTCATGGGGAGGAAAAAGAAGGGAATCGAGAACTTCTTTACACACATTCTTTTATCTGAGCAAGTGGATTTTTCCTCACAAAAGCTCATGATCTAATAAATTTTGTTCATCTCTAAAGGAGCCACAGGACTGCTAGTAATTGTGAAGACACAGACTAAAAGGGCTCTGAGACTATTGATATCATTAATATTTTTATAAAAAGGGGGGAGTGGAATGAAGACTACTGAAGGCCATTTTCATTCACTATAAGTAACAATGTTTTTTATTCATTTCTTAAAGAGTGAGCTGAAGAAGTGTCACAGTGTAATATAAATCCATGTTAAAAGAACTTTCCACTTGACTTACTGCAGGTTCTGAATATTGAATGGCCAACTTTTCCTCTGCAGCAGTTGTTAGTGTCAGCAGCTTGAACCCTGATAGATGTAGTAACAGAGAGGTTAGCCGTGTTAGTCTGTACTCCAACAAAACAAAGCAGCAGAAATGTAGCACTTGAAAGACTAACAAAACGATTTATTTGGTGAAGGGCTTTCGTGGGACAGATCTGAAGAAGTAGGTCTGTCCCACAAAAGCTCATCACGGAATAAATCATTTTGTTAGTTTTTAAAGTGCTGTGTTCCTGGTAGGTGTGTCAGTTGTTGCAAGGAAAGCTATGTTTTAGAAACTGTGGTTAAATTTTTCCATCTTTCTTCTCTTCATTGTAGAGAGCATCTGTGTAAAAAGTTGCTTTTGTTTCCATTGCTTATTATCTACTGAAATCCTAATTAGTAATATTCTGATATCAGAACTGATTGTGTGGAAGTGATTGTTTCTGCTGCATATTCTCCATCTGAGCCAAATCCTCCAACAAACCCCTAATGCAGAGCCTGTTAAAATATTTTTCCTTGGAAAAGAATGAGGGGAACTTTATAGAATAAGGCATTTCTCTGAGGATGTGTCTGGTTTTGCGTGAAGCATCATTTCATCATTTGTGCTGCTGCTATTAACAAAAACTCCTTTAAAAAAACCTAGTGTAGTCTCATATTCGGTGTCCCCACAATTTATTTCAGTTACTTGTCCGCTGCCTCTCACCCCACACCAGTGTGGTTTCTGCACACTTCAGTCTTTAATGTAGTTATCCTTGCAACACCCCTGTGATTTAAGAAGTGCTAAGATCCCCATTTTACAGATGAGATGAGGAGATACAGAGAGGCGAGTGACTTTCTCAACATCACAGAGGAAGTCTGTCACAGGGCAGAGAATTGGGCTCCTGCGTCCCGGCCTAGCACCCTACCTATTGGACCATCTTCCCTCTATTCATAGCATATGAGATTTCAGGGCCTGGATGTTAGGTAAATGCTATGCCATGGTACAAGAAAGAAAGCTGGGCAAAGGAGAACTTTCTAAACAGAGATCTCAAAAGTGAGCAAAAAAAACTTGTGGAGCAAATTGTAGGCTGTTTTTGTTTTGTTTTGTTTTGTTTTCTTTGCGCAGTGGAAGCCCTGGTCTTAGATGCCAGAGAGACAAAATATTAACAGGAGAAACTGATCTAGTGGACAATAAGGACCAAAGAATTTGCTTGCTAGGGCTGATACTTCAGGTATGCTAAAGTTTAAAAAAAAAATCTGCTTCAACAGATTGCTGCTAAAATTGGAGATATTCCTCACTTGAATAATTCCACGCCGCTGGTGGACCCCTCTGTCTATGGTTATGGAGTACAAAAAAGGCCACTGGATGATGGAGGTAAGCTTTTTTTTAAAAAAAAAATGTTATTCGTGATATAGCTTTTACAAATGGTCGTTTGTAGTCATAGAAATAGAGGGTCAGTTTTGTGTCATGAAAATAGTCAAAATTAGTGTGCAATTATGTGTTGAGATTATTCATAAGACTTCCTGTGCTGTTTAGTAGTTATGACTGTGCTAGTAAATGGATACTTTCTAGAAGAAATATTATCTATGTAATACGTGTTACAGAAAATTCTATTACATAGCCAAGTATTGAACAGTTGTATTCTAAATGAGGCAGCATTTTCGTTCAGGTTTGTGTACAAGTAACAAAAAGGCAGTTCCTGCCTGAAATTGTTTACAGCCTACATATAAAACACTATGCCACAGGTAGATGATAGACAGCACATAGTAGCTATGAGATGATTATGACAGGTGTACTGAGCAGCTGTCACAGCACAACAGCTGGTTACATGTGCACAGGTGAGTTTTAAAGAGAAACTTGAGAGAAAAGTGATGCGGATGTTTCTTCGAAATGGGGGCAGGTTTTCCATATGTTTCCATTACATTATTTTGTATACCGTTCTGTGATGCAAGTTGTGATGGCCATGGTTTGAGTCAAACTACAAGACTAAGTAGACCACTTTGACTGATTATTATATTGTATTAATATTCCATTGTTTAAAATATCCTTGTGAATTACTGAAAATGGAGAAACTCCAAAACATGGAACGGTATTTCTGGAAATGGAGGCTCAAACCAAACCTTGGAAAAACAGTAGTAAGCACACGTCGTTCTGATAAGTGCCAAAACTGCCCTGAAAGTAGCTCTCTGTGGTAAAACTATGTAACACAGTCACGCTCCAACATATCTCGCAGTGAGGCATGACCACAGCTTCTCCTTCCATGACCTTCTTGAGAAGGTAGCTGTGAAGACAAAAATGAGAGCAACATAATCCAGAAACGAGCAGGTGCAACCTGAGGTGCATCAGCATTGAGAACATGTGCAATGACAGTTGTATAGTTGGTAACTAAATATTGTGCACTGGTATGCAGGGCCGACCTGAGTGGGAGGCAGAGCACGGGGCCCATGGCAACCCCCATCCCCCACACACACCTCGGGGCGCTGACCCTGCCCCTCCCCATCCTCCACACTGCCCCTCCTCTTACCCTCTCCCCGAGCAGCTGGACCAGGGATTACCTGGGGCAGGGCATGGTGGTAATGGGCAGGAGCAACAAGGGGTTGCCTCCTCCCCCTGCCATACTTATTGCGCAGCGTGGGCAGCAGCCTACTCTGCTTTACCATGCCTTCCTAGCCCACTGAGCCCTGCTTCTCCACAAGTGGCGAGGAGTGAAGGCTGCTTCCTGCCACGTCTGAGAAGTGGGACTCAGCAGGCTAGGAGAGCGCAATGTGAAGCGGGCTGCCACTGCCACCACCCATGTGATGGGTGAGAGGGAGGCAATCCCTCTGCTGTAGCTGCTGCGGCCACCCACCACTGTTGCACCCTGTCCCAGGTAATCCTCTTCTGTCCTGTGCATAGGATGGTTGGGGTGGCTGATGTGGGGCCCCCAAAAGCTCAGGGTCTAGGGTGGCTGCCACACTTCACCCTATGGACAGGACGGCTTTGCTGGTATGGAGCAGATGCAGCCGGAAACAATTTGTGGATACCTAGCTGAGTACAGTGATACCAAACTTCATGGGAACCTTTGTCACCTCCAGCACTGTGGCTAACTTCCCTAACATCACTCGCACAATGATATGCCGAACTGGTGCAAAATTACACAAAGCTCATCAAATCCAGGAAACTGGATGTTTTTCTATTCACCAAGGCCTTGAAAATACCCTCACCCTGCCCTTCGGCTCCCCCGACAACGTCAGTTCCCACAAGCCCTTCTGGGAGCATTGGTTTAGCCTCATGCGATTAGGCTGTGACCAGAAGGAGTCCTGGAAATCAGACTGAGCTAAACAAAACTTTAAAAAGCACCACCTGCCAGATCACGCACAGAAGACTTCTAGGTTTGACCTTACGCAGCGATCTTGGTCAACTCTGAACCAAGTTTGAACTGACTGTGGCAGATGTAGGACCTCTAATGTACAAATGTAAAATTGGGAATTCCTTGTAGTGCCAAAGTGGCTCCCCATGACAGACTATCAAACATATCACTATTTCTTGCCCAGTTTATAAACATGAAGGAAGCATCATGGCAGTAAACTGTGCTGCTCCTGCTGTAGCCTTTTGGCTTGATGAGCTTCAGGCAAAAGTGTGTTTGCTGTTCTATACCAGCCCTACAGAAGAAGGATTAAAAATGCTTTCCTGGCTGGAAGTTTGGCATTTTTGTGAATGATGGCTGTGTTCCAGTGCTACAGAAATCAGGAAGATGTGTGTCCCCACATGGATGTGTGTCATCAGATGTGCACTGCTCTTGGAACACTGTGTTTTTTTACCTGTTGCATTACAGAACAAGAAAGCAAGAAGGCTCTGATTTCCTTGTTGCAGCTGTTGTATCAAAGGGACTGCGGTCTCCTTTTCCTCACCACATGAGAACATACTACTTCAAGCTTAGGGTTTTTTGTTTTTTTGTTTTTTGTTTTTTTTTTTAAAAAAAAGTCTGGTTGATTCTTTTCCACAGACATACTGTTCACACTCTGAACTTCAGCATATAAAAATCCTTAACTTTTCTCTCTTTAAACATAGATTAATTTGTCACTGCATTTTGGGGGGATTTGGAGTAATGCTCTGATGTGGAACAACACTCAGAGCAGTAGTGGCCGGGGAGATAGGCAAACAGAAACTCAGCTTAGGATTTCACCTGTGGAAGAAAAACATCCCCTCACCTCTGAGTTATTAATTGCCTTGGAGAATGGAGGTGCAAGGTCCTGATCAGATGGGTGTACTGTCTTGGCCTTCTGAGGAATCATTCTAGGGCCTGGAAGAGAAGCTTACTTCATTTGAAGTTCCTGGCCTGCTGACATCTCAGCTGTCAGATTTCCCTTAACCCATTCTTTTCTCCAATATTAACCATGTGTGTCCAGAAGGAGAGCTGCCACTTGCTTCCTATTCAGTTCTGTATTGTATTTCCTCTGGCATGTGTCTACACGCACACATGTATGGTTATTAAAGAAGGAGTGTGCTCCTGTAAGACCAACCACATTCCACCTGGGCTGAAACATCGTTTTTTTCAGTGTTTTCAATGTGCTCTTACGAGAGTGAGAAGCTTCATATCCTGATCTTATGTATGGCAACTTTACTGGGTTGTAAATTCATCCAGTGAACTGTTCAAATCTGTTGCTCTCTTATAACAAAAGTAGACCTCTTTAGAGCGTTACTAGTTGCCCTGTTAAACTAACTAGAGCTTTGATTGACTGCACCATAAATGCTGAGCCCATGCACTTTGACCCAGTTACAATGGAGATGTACGTATCTAAGAAACTCTTCCAGACTGAGGTGGTTTTGGAACACATGAATAAATTGAACAGCAGTGAGTCCCTAGGACCCTTCCCAGAATGTGGGTATCAGGCTTTGTTCCTCCCGCCCAAGGCAATAGAGTTTGGGTGAACTCAAGATTCTACCTCCTTTCCTGAGGTGTTTGTGTTGCCAGCAGAGGGTCATGGTGCAATGAAGTCTGAGCACCCCTGCAATAGTTAAAGAACAGCCGACACAGAAAATAATCACATTGTCACTATATGAATCCGTGTTATGCCACACCTTAAATTCTGCATACAGTGCTGGTTGCCCTTTTTCAAAAAAGTTTAGCATTGGAAAAGGTGCAGAGAAGGGCAACAAAAATGGCATGGAACAACTTCCATGAGGACATATTAAAAGGACTGGGACTGCTTGGCTTAGAAGAGGCTATGGGGCAATATGTTGCAGGTCTCTAAAATTGTGAATGCTGTGGAGAAAGTGAATATGAAGCATTATTTATCCCTTTACATAATCCCTTCATTTATCCCTTTACATAATGCTAGAACCAAATAAAAGAAAATACTTCTTCACACAACACAGACATCCAGGTGATTCTTTGAGGGGCCAAAGTATAACTGGATTCAAAAAATAAATATATTGTTTAATTGAGGATAACTCCATCAGTAGCTATTTGCACCCCTGACCATCTCATAGCCATCTCTAAGCCTCTGACAGGATAATATGGGATGAACCATTGCCTATATTACATCCTCTGCAATGAAGACAAATGTGCTTAATTCATTTAGCCTCTGTACAGTAGCCTTGCCCACCTTTTATTTAACGTCTCTGAAATGAAAATGGCAATGAATGGTCAAGCTTACTGCGCTTAAGCGTGAGGAGGGGTGATTGTATGAAGAAGTTTGTGAAACCAAATCTGACTTTAATTTTCTTACCCTTAAGTAAATATCAGTCATGTAATAACAATAAATTCTGTGTGTTGACTTGCTTCACTAATCTACTAAAATAAGATTGTGGCAAGTATTTATGCCCTTAAAATGAAGAAATTAACACATTAGTTGTATTGGAGAAGAGAAGGGAGACACCATGGAGCTAACAGTTTCTCAGTCTCTGTACTAGAAAATGCGGCATGGTGCACAATCACCTAGTCTGTATTTGGCAAGTAAGAAATTTCCCTTTGGCACATTTTTTTGCCATACGTTGTATTAAAGTATCCTACTTTATAATTTTAATTGGTTGTTGCATGCATTGTTAAATAATGGGGTATTATGCAAAACTCAGCTTAACTGAGCTCAGTTTAAAATGCAGTATTTTTAATTTACACTTTTCATGTATCGAAACCAAAGCTGATAGTCACTCCTGTAATTATGAAGTAGGAACAGTTCCCAGAAAATATGGCTGCATCTATTTGAGAGAGGATATTTCTGATGTGCTTTTTAAAATAGACTTCAAGCATGTAGAAAAAGCCTGCAGCCTCTTCATAATTCAAGCAAAGCAATACTTGCCATTTAACGTGTTGTAAGTATAGCAGTAATTGAATGTTTTATGATGGTAGCTTGGGCGGCTGGCTGTTTCAGCATTTGGTGATAGTCTTTGTTGAAGCTATTGTTCATTAGTGGTGGGCACTTCAAAAGCAGGAAAGATGTAGGCCTCTTGCGAGTGTGGAGGTAAAGCCTCAGATATTCTTCCATCATTTCTTAAGATCCCAGTACTCGAGATTGTGATGGAGGTGAGATCCACGGGAGTGCTCTATCTTAGAAAGAAAGCAAACCAGATTGCAGTTGGGTAGGGGTGAGAGAGCTCTTCACTAGAACGTACTGTCCCCAAACTATAAAGTCATGAGCATATTGGAAAAAGTGACCATACTTGAAGTGTTCTGCCAATATGTAATGCATTGCAATAATTTTAATTATTTGTACATCTGACTGGGTTCTAAATCAACTGAGGAAAAGATGGACATCTTTGACAGTTCAGTGAAGACCTCTGCTTAGTGTGTAGCAGTGATCAAAACAGAAAAGTGTTGAGATGGAGGATAATACTAAACATTACCCTACTATAAACCAATAGCGTGGCTTTCCTTGCAATACTGTATTCATAGAATTGTAGAAGAGTAGGACTGGAAGGGACCTCGAGAGGCCATCGAGTCCAGCCCCCTGCCCTCATGGCAGGACCAAGCACTTTCTAGACCATCCCTGAAAGCCATCTATCTAACCTCTTCTTAAATATCTCCAGTGATGGAGATTCTACCACTTTCCTTGGCAATTCGTTCCAATGTTTGATCACCCTGACAGTTAGGAACTTTTTCCTAATGTCCAACCTGAACCTCCCCTGCTGCAATTTAAGTCCATTGCTTCTTGTTCTATCCTCAGAGACAAGGAAGAACAAGTTCCCTCCCTCTGCCTTATGACACCCTTTTAGATACCTGAAAACTGCTGTCATGTCCCCCCTCAATCTTCTCTTTTCCAAACTAAACAAGCCTAATTTTTTCAGCCTTTCTTCATAAGTTGTGTTCTCTAGACCTTTGATCATTCTCGTTGCTCTCCTCTGGACCCTCTCCAATTTCTCCACATCCTTCCTGAACTGCAGTGCCCAGAACTGGACACAATACTCCAGCTGAGGCCTAACCAGTGCAGAGTAGAGCGGGAGAATGACTTCTCGTGTTTTGTTCACAACACACCTGTTAATGCATCCCAGAATCATGTTTGCTTTTTTTGCAGCAGCATCACACTGTTGACTCATATTTAGCTTGTGGTCCACTATAACCCCTAGATCCCTTTCTGCTGTACTCATTCCTAGGCAGTCCTTTCCCATTCTGTATGTGTGACACTGATTGTTCCTTCCTAAGTGGAGCACTTTGCATTTGTCCTTATTGAACTTCATCCTGTTTGCCTCAGCCCATTTCTCCAGTTTATCCAGATCCTTTTGAATTATGACCCTATCCTCCAAAGAAGTTGCAACCCCTCCCAGCTTGGTACCTTCTGCAAACTTAATAAGTGTCAATATATAATGAACCTGTGGAATTCATTGTTACAAAATATTGTCAATGCCAAAAGCTCATTAGATTTCAGTTCAAGACTTACGTATTGAATGGATAGCAAGAAAATCCAATTCTAATAATGTTAAAGAAAATGTTAGGTGTACCTTTACTCTTCAGGATCTAAGCTGACCTCTGACTACTGAAGGTTAAAAAGAAACTTTTCTTGAGATAGGTGGTTCAATAACTGCCTACTATGGCTATTATGTATTTGTGTGAACATAGCACCTAGGATCCTCACTCATGGACCAGGATTCTGTTGTCTTTGTTGCTGTACAAATAGAGAACAAAAGCAATCCCTGCCCCAAAGAGCTTGTAGTCTAATATAGAACGAAAAAGAGCAGATAGATACAGACAAGGGAATAAAATGAGCCATCATAGGTCTGATAGGCTGTGGTCTCTTCACACCAGTGAGCTAAGCATTACTAAGTCTTCGTTGGGGTTCTTGGGTCTTGTTTCAGTGACTCAAAGTGGCTGCTGTCAGACAGGATACTGGATGGCTCACTGATCTGGTCCAGTATGGCAGTTCTTGCCTTTATTAACATCTCAATCAGAATTAAAATGCGCAAAACAGCACCTGAAACCAATGTATTTGGTGCTGTATGAACTCTTAATATGTAAATAACCAAATTTTTATCTCGTCGGACTTTGTATTTGTAACTTTAAGCCCATAAGATGTTTTACTGGCAAATCATAAAACGCTGCCAATTGTGGTTAAGTGCTGTTAAATAACCTCAGCAACACAAATTCAACTTTTGTAGTGAGCTTGCTGATTCCTTGCAGTTGTATTTAAAATGCAATTGAAAGGCTCATTAAAACAGAAGTTTCCCTATAGCAGGCATTGTTTGATTTCCATACAAAGTTTTAGAGGCACCGCACTCTGGATCTTGTACATACAGGCTTGTTCTGTCCACTGTGTGTAGATATTACAGATATTACTCTAATTTAATGATATGCTGTGCCTGAAACCTGGTCTCTAGCTTTACTAAAGTTGCATATTCTGTACTTTTCTTTGCACCCCTTGTATATCTTTGTGGTTTTACCGTCAAATTGTCATTTAAAATACTCTGCTGTATAAAAACCCACACAAACAGAAGGCAAATTGACTCAAAGTGCCAGGATAAAATAGAAGAGTGACCATGTTCAAAAGCTGTGAAATTCCCTAAGTCATCAAAGTGTAGGGGAGGGAGAGGAAATACATTTCTTTTTTGTGTTAATAATCTTAGATTTTATTTGTAGTAGTAGTAGTAGTAGTAGTAAGTAATACGTAGAAATATGATTATCCCAGTGAGTGCTTTCTTTTAAAGTGTGGGATGAGAAAATTGTGCTACTGTAGCAAACTAACAGCCCATTCTAGTAAGCCTATGCTCAGAACTCCCACTGTTTCTAAATAAAGACATCTAAGGCAGAGGTTCTCAAATTTTTGGTATTCCATGTTTTACAGATGCTTATAAACCATCAGCTGTATCCCAACTATGACAGCGTACAACATCCCTTCCTTACCCTGTTATGTCGCTGCATAATATCTGGGGGATATCTTCATTGATCATGTTGATGGAAAAGTTATATTTTAATGTTCAGTAGTAACGGAGAGAGAGCCATGTTAGTCTGTAGCCTAACAAAACAAGAAAGCAATCGTGTAGCAGTTTAAAGACTAACAAAATAATTTATTAGGCTATGAGCATTCATGGGGCGAATCCACTTCTTCAGATCTGGTCTGCCCCACTAGTACTCATCACCTAATAAATTATTTTGTTAGTCTTTAAAGTGCTACATGACTGCTTTCTTTGTTCTAATGTTCCGTAGCTGGAAACAAGGACAGCCAATATTATTTGATCAGCCAGTTTCTACACAGCATCAGTGGTCTGTGGACCATTGTTTGGAAATAGAACCACAAAGGGGTTTTCAGATCACTTTCGTAAACGTGTTGGATTTTCGGAGGGTTGATTAAACCTCTCTAAGTGTAAAAACAAATCCAGTAGAAAAAATATCCGCCTCCGGTATTGTTCTCTTTATGCTTGATGATCATGTCTGCATGCAGTTCTCTTCACTACAGCTCCACATAACTCGTGCTTTTTGCAAAATTACTTCTTTGTTTAAAACTAGTGACTATTCTCTGGCACCAATAGTCCAATAGCTGAATGTGGGAATGTGCCTAGGAAGTCTTAACCTACAGCTGTGCAGTACTTTAAATGGCCGTCAGCACTGCTGATTGATATAAGATTATGCAATTGCCTCTGAAACAAATGATGGTCCATAAGTTCTGTTGCTTTTCAAGCCTTTCCAGGGAGGAGAGATTCATCATAGTACAGGAAAATATGGTATGCTAAACCCTTCACCCAATTCCTCCCTCCACCCCCCATTTTAAAATAACTGTAATCTACAACAAAATTAGCTGTGCTGACATAGGATGTTGTTTGGAAAGAAAGCCTGAAACAGATGATCTTGAAACAGTTACATAATTTTCTTTTCCTGGGGAGTTTGCTGAAATGTATGTGCTTCTCTCCACACAGAGGACTTGGACAGGGTATGGTCTAACAGAGAACTGTGGTAGCAAAGCTGGGCAAATTGGCTTTTCTTTTTACACCAACCCACTGTAACTTACTTAATTTTATTTGGCACTTACGTAGCATCTCTGAGTAGATCTTGAATGCTTTGCAAAAATGAGTTATCACCATTCTAGTGATGAGAAACGCGCACAGGAGAGTTGTCAGTCTTAAGGCCTGTGGGCTGGATGCAGACTCTGGCTTGTCTTGATCTGGTCCACTAGGCTTGTGACCCCTCTCTCCAGGGGAGGAGCATGAGGGGAAAGACTAGTGTCTTTTTTTTTTTTCTCCCCTCCCCCCCGGTTCTCAGTTGGGGGCCACATCAGTGAAGTGTTTGGTTTTTGTTTGTTTGTTTGTTTTTTGCTTCTCAATGTGTATGTGGTCCCTGACTTTTCTGTGGGTCAGTGACCTTGGACTCAAAAATGATTCCCCACTCCTGCTCCAAAGTGTAGACACTGTGAAAGTGACGTGCTAAAATACAGTGCTGTATCAAGCAGGACTACTTCAGCATGCGCTAGGTGCCTTTTGGAGCACATCAGCCAGGCCTCTACAAGGTACTGTAGTTAAGAGTTCAACACTTCAAAGTGCTGTGTAATATACACCCCTCTGTTCATTGCCATGCTGTGTAGACAGGGCCTGAGTTGCATAGGTAGTGTTTTGTTTTTTGCATACAGTTGAAAATAGACTCCAGCTTTCATGACTCAGTCCCATATTCTGTTGGCTGTTACTGTTGGACTGTCAGAATATTTCTAACAAGTGGCTAATTTAAACGTTTCACAGCACCCAAGTATTTCTGAAAAATAAGTTTTCCTTTTTCAGGGGAATGGGGAAGCTTATTTAGTAGCACCATATTGAGCCTGAGAAATTGAAAAGCAGACCCTCAACTGTCATGTGCATTTTAAGTCTAGTCAGGCCTTGGAGAGATTGTCTTGTGTTCTGTAGCGATTATAGATCCAGCTCTCAGCCTTCAGATAGAGGAGTGCTCTCATTCTCTGGGCAAAAAGGATTGGTAGGAAAAGATGGAAGGATTCTAAAGATGTCTTCCCTCTCCCAAAAGGTTAGGGTGACTTCAAGTAGCAAAGCAAATGTGGTGGTTCACTTTATTTGTATTAGAACAATGCCTAGGGGTCCCAATGAAGATCATGGCCCTATTGTGCTAAGAGCTGTACAGGCTTATAACAGGACATGATTCTTGTCTCAGAACTTCCAGTCAAAATAGACAAGGGCTAATGATGAAAGAAAGGTGATACTATCCCTGTCTGGCAGGTGAGGGAACTGAAACGGAGGCAGAAGGCTCTGGCAGAGTCAGAACACAAACCCAGTTTCCTCTCGTTTCAGTGGTTCCTCAAAGATTCAAATGTTTTATTTGTGATAACAAGCACTTTAATTGTAATAACACTTAACAAGGGTTTAAAAAGGCAGACTTCCCCTCTGGTTGAAGTTCTTCATTAGGGAGAAAACTAGTGATAGAGAAGGGAGAATTATTTGAGGAAAAATACACCATTACCACCACCAGCTTTACCCATTCCTGACTTTTTTCAATAAAAGTGTGCTCTCAAAATCTTAAAGTATAGTTTGCAACTTTATGATCCCCAGATTCTGCATGCGATGCATTGCTTTCGGGTTTGTTTGGGGTTGTTTTGTTTTGGGTTTTTTTTTTTTAAGTGATATTATCTTCCATGGGATTTTATATTTTATATTCTTACCGTGCACATTAATTTTGTGGGAGGCACTGCACTGTTTTATGAGATGGGGGAAAATCTGCATTTGTTTTGAGTGGTTCTTTTAGACAGAATTCAGTTAAGGTGAAGCTTAAAGCAGGATGTACAGTTATCAACCAGTAGGTGCCATTAACAGGAAATTGGGCTGGTTTTATTCAGTCTTTTTCCTTATTTGCTGGAAAATGACTGTAGTTACAGTCAAATTGTACTCCAAGAGATTTAAGGGGGGGAGGTGACACGTATGTGGCCTGTCAGTATTCAACCCCCTCCTGGCCATTAAGCAGAAGATGGTGCCTTGTGAGTGGAATGTATCGTCAATTTTTATTTCAATGCATGCATTCTGCCACAGACTTGCTTGTGTATTAGTCTCTGTCAGAGTAAAAGGGGCATATTTGAGAGAATGAAACTTCAGATTGTTGAAACCATGGCCTAATCATTTTCTTAAAGTGGGTAATTTTTTTTTGAGGGGAGGAGAACTAGTGTTTCTCAACATTTCATCATCTTAGGTAGGGGATAGGGAGATGCAGGGAAGTCTCATGCTTATGCCATGTTGAACTGGGGTGCTTTCTTTTACAGACTTTGTGCTGCTGCCTTGATCTGTTTGTGCCCCCAATTCCCTTATGCACATGGAGAATATCTACTTTACCTGGATGTTGAAGGGGTCAATTTGTTTGTGCTCAAAATCGTTGGCTGGGAGGCTCTACGGATGTGTAATGTATTATTTTCATGACTTAAATGAGCTCCTCAGCTTGTTAACAAAACAGTACTTCACCAACCAGTACTTTCTTCCATGTGCATTGTCTATTATTAATCATCAGTGTAAAGTTTAGGACAAGTGGAAGCACATGTGGGATATGACTATGTTTCTTAACCTGTGGTGATTTTAAGAGTCAAGTCCAGTTTGCTAAGAGAGATTAAAAAATGGTTGTGTTTGGGGAAAATGCCAAAAAGAAACGTGAAACCTCAGCTTGGGTAGTACTGCGACTGCTCTTTCTGTGAACTAGATAGAATAATGTGGAATTGTGATCTATGTCTAAAACTAGTGCTGTGATAATACAAATAATGTCTCTTGTTGCAAGAGTATTTTAAAGGAGCTTGGAACAAGATGGTATGTTTCCAGATTTACTGAAAAAGCACATATCTTATTTGCTGAGCCGTTTTGTGTAACAGTACCTTTATCAGCAAGAGCAAATATTCCCCATTACATCATTTCTACTGCTGTATTGATAACTATTACATTAGGACATTTATATTCAGAGTGAGCATATGCAAAAGCAAATCTAAAGGAGTCAATAACACAGCAGTTGTCTTCCCTCTGAGCTGAAGAGTATAATAATATGTATTCTGTCAATATTTGGTCCATGACCAATATCAAGATATTGACACAACAGAAATATGGTATTGACTCTTTGCCCATTTTATTTCTCTAAAGAGTGTGTGGTCGCAGATTTCATGCATTTTTCTATTGGAGAGACGAGGTGGAGGAGTAATATCTCTTATTGGATCAGCTTCTGTGGGCGAAAGACAAGCTTTCGACATAACACAGAGCTCATGTTCCAGTCTGGGAATGGTACGCAGGATGTCACAGCTAAATGCAAGGAGGAATGCAGCTCAGCATCAGTGTTCCTCATAAGCTGAGTACTTGGGTGGCCACTCTGGAAAGATTCAGGTGTTGCCCAGCTGATTAGCACAGTGCCCAGAGCTGGTAACATGTGTTTCTGTGCTAGTGCACATCCACACATGCCTCGGCGCACATAATAAAATGCGTTATGCCCAGGGATGGAAATAAGTTAGAGCGAACACTGCTCAGCATTAAGAGTTAATACTCATCTCAAGAGATGAGCAGTTAACGCCTCTGCAATCAGGATGAAGGAGGGTTAGCAGGTCGGGGATTGTTGTAATGAGCTATGAATCTGGGGCCTTTTATCAAGTCCATGACCATTACTTGTTGAGTCTAGCAAAGTTTTGAATTTCAGCTCCCAAGCTAATCTGGAGATTTCCTTTTGAGGGTGAAGAGGTTAGATACAGAATGATCATTCTGTGGAACTGTTGTCTGCTGGTATGGCGGTTTTGTCTTTTTTTTTTTTTTTTCCCCTGAGCATTCGTTTGGGGTCATAGCGACAGTCTAATTTCACCCATGTATTTGCTATTAGTGTATTTCTTCCAGTTCAGTAAATATCCTATGTGGCATGTATAGGTCCTATGGATCTTGAAATGTTATGTTACAGGTGCAGTGATCATTGTGGGAGTGGAGTGCATCTGCAACTTTTGTATCCATTATGACAGGTGGTCTGTTGCTTCAAACAACTCTTCAACCTTGCTGTACTCCTCGGAAGCAAGGTCCTTGCATCCCAAGACAAGGCAACTCAAAAGTGGCACCCAGAGCCAATCAGAAGGGAGGACATGAGGGCCTTGGCCTCAAATTTAGACCCTTGTTAATTTTTTGGCATTTGACAAGCTTTGCGGCTTGTTTTTATGTGCATCCCCGTCGGACCAAAATGTGCCAAATGTTCTCAGCTGAGAGCTGCAAATTTTAAGCAAATAAGAGATGAGATTTGGTATAAGACATATTTTTAACTGTTATAGATTTTGTCATATAAAAGAGCTAAAAATGTTGATAATTATTAATAAAAATATATTGGTTCTGATGGCACAAGATTAGACCGTGATGAACTGTCCTCTCAGATCAGTTGATTATATAAACAGTTACTAATGGATTGTACCTGGATCAAGTGCACGTTAAAAGACAGAAGATATTCAAATTGTCTCACTCTCTTTTTGGTGCCTTATTTTGTCTTCATATGTTATTCTTCTTAATCTTTAAAGTGCTGCTGGACTGCTTTTTTGTTTTGATATTCTTCTTCGAGTGATTGCTCATGTCCATGACAAGTTGGGTGTGTGCAGGTGCACGCCCAGTTACGGGAAGCTTTTTGTCCTAGCCAGTAGCCATAGGGTCGGTGCAGCGCCCCCTGAAGTGGCGTTGATATGGCAGCCAATATATGCGTTCCCCCTCCACCCCCAGTTCCTTCTGGACGTGCTGCCCGTCCTTGGAGTCTTGCTTTCTCTGCTCAATTCTTTAGCTAGTAGCCTATTGTAGTGTAAATAGTTCTTGAAGTGTAAATAGTTTTAGTACTTGATAGTTAGTGTTTTAACTAATAGCCAAGGTGGGGTTTCTCTGCCCCCCTCGGTGCTGGGGAATGCGTGGCTCCCCAGGCTTTAAGATTTGTTCAAAATGCAGCAAACACCTGCCCAAAAGTGAGCCCTGTTCAGCCTATTTGATTTGCCTGCGGGAAGGACACTGATGTGATCGCAAGGCCTTTAAGGTCAGAACTTCGAAAGATAGGGCCCAGCGCCTTAAAGTCCTCTTAATGGAGATGGCTCTAAAGCCTTGAGAGTCTCCAGCAGGAGTGGAGAGTGGAGTCGCCTCTGTGCAAAGTGCACTGGTGCCATCAACCATGGTGCCACCTAACGACTCCCAGCACCGAGAGCCTTCTCGGCACCATAGGAGCTGATCTCCGGTGCCGATGAAGAGGAGGAGGCGGCACAAGAGGCATCGCTTGCCAAAGTGGGGTGGCCTCAAGTCCAAGGCTGCAGCGCGCGCTGCTGAAGGGTAGGGGGTGCAACCATTGGAGCTAGAGTGGAGCGGGAGCCCGCAGGTGCTGCTCAACTCCGGAGGTGTTTTAAGCGGCACAAGGATTTCTGCAGGTGCTGGTGTCAGGTCCTTCTCTGTCTATGGAGGACAGGCGCCGTAGCACTGAAACGGAGTGATTGGGGCCCATGGCCATGACACCGGCACCAGCACCTGTGCTCACATCAACACTGGCACCAACAACGTATTTAGTGCTGCCCCAGCAGATTGTGGGCCAGTTTCCGATGCCCTATACTCCAGCACCGGCCTCGGCATGCATGATATCAGCACTGACTCTGATGGCCCTGCCATGGTCACCTGCATGTGAATTGGCATCATAGTCTGACTCCTTTTACTTGAGTTCTGGATGGAGCAGGAGCTCAAGAAGGTCACACCCTAGCCATCGCAGGCATCGTAGTCGTTGCTCAGACGATACAAGTGGGCCACCGGCTTCGCAGGTGACTCAGCAGTGGCCCTTCTGGACCCCGGGGGCATTTTATGAAACACAGGGTCAAGCCATTGAAGTGCCTTTAACGGTGCTGGGGGCCCCGATGATCCTGCACTTGGTGCCGTCGGTGTCACTGGGTGCCCCACCACCAGAGCAAAGACAGGAAGCAGAGGTCATCGTGGAGCTGCTTGCGTCTATTTAGTCTGCGTTGACCTCAGCACCATCATCAGCGCCGTCACAGTGGGACTGGACCCCTTCGGTGCCAGCGCCATCTGCAATTGTACCTCCAGTGCTGATGGAGCAGGCACCTGCCAAGGCACCGTCGCCAGCTCAAGTGCAAGGAGTGGTAACACCGCTATGTATGCCACCTGTGGTGGGGTTTTCTGGCCGGCTGGTGCCTTTGCCAGCTCGGCCTATGATACTCTCCCTATTTGCATGGGGGGCCAAGTGCCTGAACAGGTTATTACTGCCTTTCCCCTCCAAATGGAGGCGCAAGGGCTATCATTTTCTTCCTCTGGATGAGATGGTGGTGGGCTCATTGGCCTCACCTGTATTGGAGGATGGCAGGGCTTTTCAACAGCTCCTCATGAGAGTGGCCCAAAACTGGGGGGTGCAAGTGGAGGAGGTCTGGGCTGAAGCGGACCCTGTCATGGACATTTTGTCCTCCACAGGCCACACCATGGTGGCTCTGCTCATAATCAAAACAATTGTCACTACGTTTAAAATGGTTTGGCAGACCCCTGCTTCTGCCCTTCCTGCGACTTGTAGGAATGAGAGAAGGTACTTTGTCCCATCCCAGTGCAATGAATACTTGTTCACGCACCCCCAGCCTGACTTCCTGGTAGTGGACGCTGCTAACTGCAGAGAGAGCCAAGGGTTCCAGGGTCCATCCCCCAAAAATAGAGAAGCTAAATGCTTGGACCTCTATGGGAGGAAGATCTAATCAACAGGAGGGTTGCAATTAAGAATTGCTAACCAGCAGGCTCTGGTTAGCAGGTATGCTTATAATACAGTCAGTGCCCTGTCTAGGTTCTCTGAGATGATTCCACCCAAAGCCAAGCAGGACTTCACAGCCATGGTGGAGGAGAACAAATTGATTTCACAGGCAGCCCTGCAAGCAGGATTGGATGCTGTGAATGCTGCCACAGGGTTCTGGCCTCTGGAGTGGCAACGCGCAGGGGGGCTTGGTTGCAGGCTTCTGGCCTGCCTCATGAGGTCCAGCAGACGATACAAGATCTCTCCTTTGATGGCCCTACCCTATTTTCAGATAAGACAGATGAAAGACTGCATAGTCTGAAAGACTCAAGGGCCACCCTCTGCTCCTTGGGCATGCGTACACCTGCCAGCCAAGGCGGGCATTTTAACCCCCTTCCTCAGCAAAGACAGTTTCCACAGGCAGAAGGGGATGGCAGTAGGAGGCAGAACCGGAAGGGCAGGCACTGTTAAGGCCACCAAAAGGGCCCACAGGGACCCAAGCCTCAGTTTGAATGGCACAGTCAGGAGCGTTGAGTTGATCTCATGCACTCCAGCATCCCCACTTTTTTTTTTATTCTGCCTATCCACCTTCTATCATACGTGGTGCAGCATCACCACAGCCCGGTGGGTCCAGCATACCCTTGAGAGGGGACATGCTGTTCAGTTCTCTTCATACCCGCCTTCCCAACCACCTTCCCTGTCCCTCTTCAGGGACTCCTTTTTCGAGGTCCTGTTACAGCAGGAATTGCAATCCCTCCTCGGTTCTGGACCGTAGAAGAAGTTCCTTCCAGGTTCAGGGGACGGGTTTTATTCCTGGTATTTCCTAATTCTGAAACCAAAGGGGTGCTTGAGACCCATCCTGGACCCAAGAGGTTTTAACAAGTTCATGGACAAAGATAAAATTTCCTATATCATCCCTGGGTTTCATACTCCTGATGCTGGAGCAGGGGGTTTGGTTCACTGCTCTCAACTTACAGGACGCATATTTCCATATTTCAATCTACCCTCCTCATGGGAGGTTTCTTAGTTTCATGGCAGATGAAAGGCAGAACTGTGAAATGAGAATGGTTCCCACCTGTCTGAGGCCCTGAGGGTCTTCACCAAATGAGTGGCGGTAGTAGCAGTGCACCTACGCAGGCAAGAGGTGCACCTGCTCCTGTACCTGGACGACTGGCTCGTCAAGGGTTGTTCCAGGGAGCAGTTGATTCAGCATGTATAGTTGATCTGTCAAACCTTTGTAAGCCTCGGCCTCTTGATCAACAAGACAAAGTCAGTGGTGGTCCCGTCTCAGTCAAGTTTGTAGGGGCACAACTGGACGCCGGGTGTGCCAGGGCCTTCCTGCCAGATGACAGGTTCACGTCCATGGGAGCCATTGTCTGAGGCATCCTGGCAGTTCCCACCATGACGGCCAGGTGCTGCCTGCATTTGTTGGGTCACATGGCAATATGCACCTGTGTGGTACATCATGCCAGGTTACAGATGTGCCCTCTACAGCTATGGCTGTCATTGCTGTATTGGCCTGTAAGGGACAGTTTAGAATTGGTGGTTATGGTGCCAACACGGACTTTGTCGACCCTGCACTGGTGGTTGGATGAGGGGATCATCCTCCCAGGAGTCCCCTTGACCCCTCAGCAGTCCTCACTTTTCCTAGCAATGGACGCTTTGGACTGGGGGTGGAAAACGCACCTGGGTCAGCTATAAACCCAGGCTCTTTGGAGCATGTTGGGCCTTCGGCTCCGCATAAATGAGAGGGAGCTCAGGGCCATCAGACGAGCATGTGTGACTTTCAAGGCCAATGTGATGGGACATTGCTGTCATGTTGTCTGTGCTGACTGACACACAATGTACTATATCAACAAATGGGGGTGCTCTCTCCTCTCCCATGTCACAAGGCCATGATGCTCTGGGAGTTCTGCATATAGCACAACATCATGCTGCAGGACCTTTAGCTTCCAGGTGTGCCCACTTCACTGGCGGACCAGCTCAGCAGGTCCTTTATGAATCACAAGTAGTCTTTCCACCCAGAGGTCATTCATTCTATTTTCCAGAAGTGGGGGTATCCCCAGGTGAACCTGTTCACCTCCCACCTCAATGCAAAATGCAGGACATTTTGCTCCTACCACAATCAGAGCCCTGGGACCTGGGCAGACACCTTCAGTGTCCCCTGGTCGGGCAGGCTGATGTACGCGTTCCACCGATTCTGCTAGTTCACAGGGTCCTCCTCAAGAGTTGCTCAGAAGGGGCATTGTTCATCTTGGTGGCACCAGCATGGGCCTGTCAGCACTGGTACTCGACCCTCCTGCACCTGTCGATCCACAAGCTGATGACATTGCAGATCTGGCCGGACCTGCTGATGCAGCAAGAGGGGAGACTGCAACATCCCAGTCTCCAGTCACTGCACTTCACAGTGTGGATGCCCCTTGTCTGAGAGACCAGGAGCTGGCCTGTTTGGCTCCCATAAAGGAAGTATCATTAAATAGTAGAAAACCCCCCTTGAGGGTGACTTATTTGGCTAAGTGGAAAGGGTTTTCAGTGTTGGTGTCTCACAGAGGGCTGCCTCCCTCACCAGCCCTGGTCTCGTTGATTTTTAGATGACCTTTGGGGTCTGGTACAGGAGGACTTGTCTCTCTGCTCAGTTATGGTGCACTTAGCTGCTATCTCAGCCTTTCACCTGGGTCAGGGAACGTCTTCTGTGTTCTCAGATCCCGTAGTCAAAAGGGTTCTGAAAGATTTAGAAAGAATCAAGCCCCAGGTTCGGGCACCACTGCCCCCGTGGGATCTCAGTTTGGTGTTAGCCAAGCTCATGGGGGCCCCTTTGAACTTCTGGCTGCCTGCTGTTTCTGAGTTACAAACAGCTTTTTTGGTGGTATTCAACTGAGCCAGGAGGGTATCTGAGTTGAGGGCACTTTCAGTGGACCCCTTGTACACAGTGTTTCACAAGGGTAAGGTTAGGCTGAGACCCCACCCTGCATTTTTACGTAAGGTGGTCTCCACATATCATGTTAACCAAGACATTTCCTTAACAGTGTTTTGCCCAAAGTCCCATGCGTCCCCAAGGGAGCAATGTTTGCAGACCCGTGGACGTTAGAAGGGTGCTGGCCTTCTATATGGATAGGGCTAGGTCTTTCAGAAGAATGCAGCAACTCTTTGTGGCAGTTGCTGAAGGGCCTTCCGGTCTCCGCCCTGCAGATTTCCTCCTGGATAGTGACGTGCATCAAGGAGTGTTACAAGATCGTGGGGATTCCTCCCCTGCCGGTTCAGGCGCACTCCATGAGACTGCAGGTATCATCTGCCGCATATTTGGAGCAGGTACTTATCCAGGACATCTGTAGGGCGGCCACCTGGTCCTCAATTCATATATTTACAGACCATTACTCTTTAATGCAGCATGCATGGGAAGACACTGTGGTGGGCAGGCCTGTCCTGCAGTCTGTTTGGGACTCCAACCCCACCTCCTAGGCATTGGCTTGTATTCACTCAACTTGGAATGGACATGAGCAATCACTCGAAGAAGAAAAGACAGTTACCTGTTCTGTAGCTGGTGCTCTTCGAGACATGTTCTTCATGTCCATTCCAAAACCCTCCTGCCTTCCCCACTGTCAGAGTAGCCAGCAAGAAGAAACTGAGCGGGTACATATATTGGTTGCCATGTTGGCATCACTGCAGGGGGGACCATACCAACCGTGTGGCTACTGGCTAGGGCAAAAAGCTCCCAGCAACTGGGTGTGCACCTCCATACACCCAACTTGGAATGGACATGAGCAACACATCTCGAAGGACACCAGTTACAAAACAAGTAACTGTCTATTATTATTATTATTATTATTTATTATTACTATTATGGAGAGGGCCTCAAAAACTGGAAGTGGCCTGAGCCTTTCCATACCTCTGAGATGATCTGGTGGCATCACATCCTGCCATAAACAGATGCAAAACCTGCACCCTTCTTCACTTTTGTTGATGAAGAACAATACCCCTCACAATCAACGTAAACAAAACTGTCTTCTAGTTGCTGGGAGCTAGTGGCCCGTTCCTTAGTGTGGTTAACGCCGGTACAGTACTGTAAGTAGATTGGCAGGATGTCATTCCTACTTTGCATGGCCCCAGTCACAACCTCCCACTGAAATAACTGCCACCTTTTGTGGAGGCGGAGTTATGCCGATGGGAGCATTCTCTCCCTTTGGTTTAGTGCACCATCACCAGATGCATTATAGCAGTGCCCCTGTGCCAATGTAAATCTGTGGTGTGGGTCTGCCATGAGTATCTTTTCCGGAACTGAAGAGCCTCATGTAAGCTCAAAAGCTAGTAGTCCCTTTTCACTAACAAACTAGTCCAGAAAAAAATCACCTTCCCCACCTTTTCCCTTTAATATCCTGGGAGAGTCGTGGCTAAAGCACTGCAAACAATACTCTTTTCTAGTATATTTAAAAGGTTTATTTGTGAGGCGCACCAGTTTTCTTATTCTTATCTGCTGAGTGGCAACTTATTTCAAATCAATGAATGTGCAAGGTATTGCTAAGAAGTTTGGAACAAAATATCACAGTTCAAATGGTATCTGGTTGTTTCATGTTTTCATCTTCTATGTCTCCCAAGCACACAACATAATCAAAATTGTTTTCTGTTGGTTAGGTGCAAATGACTTAAGTTCATAACTTTATTTGACACAGGTGAAATCCAAGTAGGAGGCTTTGCATTAGGCCCCTGTCCACAGAGGCAGCCGGTGTGGGGATTGTAAGTGGGGGCACCAAACACATGCCCTGCCCATTCCCTACCCCTCTTCTGCCCATGCTCCTGTCCTGGAGTGGTGCCGTGTAGGAGTGCAGCTTTTGAGCTGCGCCACTCCAGGGTAGGGGCAGGTCCTCCCCCATTGCTCACCGGAGGTGCATGTGGCGCCCTGAACACCCCCATGTGTTGCCTAAGCCTTTCTGTTATTGCACCATACTTTTATTGCAACTTCTGAGGAAAAATTAATGTTCGGGGTGGGGTGAAACAAGCAGCCTTCTCTTCCTCAACTAACCTCTGTAGACCAAACATTCTTGCTAATCGTAGATGAGCCACCAGCTGCCTACATATGTGTGGTTTGAAATGTGGGTATTCAGTAGAAATGTAATAAAAGGATGCAATGTGGGTGCCACAAGGTTACTTAACAGACCTATTCCTTTAACAGGTCTCCGTTTAAGTGGGCTCCATGGAGCACAGATAAGAGATACAGAGAGAAGTATGTGCAAGTGATCTCTAATGCTTCTGATTAAACTAAATCGCAAAATCTGATTTGATTTTTGATTTTTATTATTTAATATGGACCAATCTGCTTGATCTTTACATTGGGTTTAATTTGGGAAGCGGGGGATGTAAATCTCAGGGTTTCGGCTGGCAGGATTTTCTCCCATGACTCTCAGCATGGGGAAATGCAGATCAATTTCCTATCCTGTGTTCAGCTGGCCACTGGGTTGTAGACTACGTTGATCAAGAAGTCCCCTCCTGTTTGTTACCACATAACACATTCATTTCAGCCACTGAACCTAAATTACTGTTTTGCTTTTCTTTGTGTGTTTTTTTTCTTTTTTTCCTTTGGATGAAATTGTAAGAACTCTTTCTATAGGGATGAAGTTAGTTTATCCGTGCTAATGCTTTGATTCTTTTTCTTTTTCCTCTCTTTGCCACAGTAGGTAACCAGTTAGGGGCCCTGGTACATCAAAGGTAAGCAGTGGGTTATGTTTTATTATTTATTGATCAGTTCTAATTGTTTATTGATCCACCATCTGTACTAGAGTGCTAGGAAGTCATAGGTTGAGAATGTGGAAAACTATAGTCCCTGTTTTTCTCCCGACTGCAGTTTTTGCCTACTCTGTCTGAGACACAGCACACTTGAAAGGAGAGCTCACATTTTTGTAAGGAAGGCTTAGATTTGGGTTCATCTAACTCTGTAGGCTGGGAATAAGAAAATTATGTGATTTTTTTTTAGCAGTGGAAGAGGAGTCAGGAGTTTTTCTGGTTTTGCTGATGAAATATGACTCTTGAGATGGTTCCTTACCAGCCCTGGCATAGCATGGATCTGAAGAACACAGTGTCTTAAGTCTATGCCTAGTTTTTAAAATCTGTAGAAGATAGTGATGTTTTCACTTCAGAGGTTGCCTCTTGCTCAGAACTCTTAAATTTCAAATACGTTGGTGGCATCATACTGTCAGCATAGCAGCCTCCCCTGTTTAAGGTCTCAGCAGCAAGGGCAAAGGATGGATATGGAGACTTTCAACCTTGCAGCACCAGAAGTGGCACTTCTACACCAAGGTTGAAGTGTGATATTAGAACAGTGGGCAGACCCTTGCTGTGCCTGTTCCCTCTCTAGAGAGCCTCATTCTTTAAGCTGTGAACTAGCACTCTCTCACCACTAGGTCACTTGGACACAAGATCTAACTATTGCACCAGAGTGTATGAGAGTAAAGGTGACCCTATTCATACTATTGCAGTAAGCAGTTGTATTACAGAGAAGGTCACTTACCTGTGGCACTGCTAGGGAAATGTTTAGGAATTAATAATCTTCTTCTTCCCATGGCTGGTCTAAAGAAAATTGTATTGTAAAATGTCATAAGAGGCCTTGTTAGAAATCCATGTTGAACTTCCTCCAAAGATATTTACTTGGTCTCAGGAGTGTCAAATTAGATATTGTGCATGTTTCGATATATGAAGAATTGAGACGTTTCTATCAAGATTCATTTGAATCAAGTGCTAGTAAAAAAGGCAAATGCCATATTAACCAGGCTGTATTTAACAGGAGTATCATGGAAAACAAGTGAGGTAAATATTCTCCTCTACTCAAGTCTTGATTGGGCCTCAGAAAGAAAATTTAAGATTTTGGGATCACATTTTAAGATAGGCAAATGGAGTGTGCAAATAGCAATAAAAATTGTAAAGTTTTGTAAAAATAAGACTCATGAGGAAGAGCTGAGAACTGTTTGTTAATTCCAGAGAAAATATAGTCAAGGGGAGACCAGGGGCCAATTAATCTCAGCCCACAAAAATCTTTGCCCATGAAAGCTTATGCACCAAAATACCTATTAGTCTATAAGGTGCCACAGGACTTATGTATCTTGAAGATACAGGCTAGCTCGGCTACCCTCTATGATAGCAGTAAGAAGTAAAAGGAAGTAAAAGTCTTAAACATCATCTTGTAAAAATTGACGTTAAATTTTAGAGACAAACTTAGCTACTTGCATAGCTGTTTGGAGCAAGAACAGCCAATGGGAGGTACAGACTCTGTCAGCTTTGGTGGAGGTAATCACGGCTAGATTTGAAATATTTCAGAGTTTAGGAATAACTAAAGCAATTCTTCCACAAAGAGGCGGGTAGACTAGCTGACCCACTAGGGGTCAGCTTCCAATCCAAATCATTGTAATTATTGCTGACGTGTTTATTTTTATAAAAAGAACTATGTATGCTGTGCATGACATTTGTGGGAGAGCAAAGGTAGTCTTTGAAACTGTTCTTTGCAGTGACTATTCGAATCTCCATTTTTAGGACAGTAATAACAGAAGAATTCAAAGTGCCTGATAAAATGGTTGGATTTAGTAAGTATCCTGGGTTTTGTTTCTCTTTTCTAAATTCAGTTTCTAAACGTAATTTCTGCTCGGGAACAGTACCTATTTTGGCAGATGAGGGCTTGGGTGCACAAGTTAAATCAGAGTTGTTTTGAATTTATGAGCTGTGAAAATCTTGCCTATTAACATCCTCTACTAAGGGCAACTTCAACTATTCCTGTCACACTGTCCTGCACTTAAGCTACCTGTTTGCTGCTAAAGGTTTTACAATGTAATTATAGGATGGGGGAGGCAGGAAACACAGATTTCTGAAGATCTGACATTTTGCTAACTTTGGCAGTAACTACAAATTGCTCAGACCAAATTGCATAACAGTTTGCTAAGAATGAATCTATTTGCCTGTAACCAGAATCAGTTATTGCATTTAAGGGGATGGGGGCAGGGAGGGAGTGCTTAAAATGCTTAAACTGAAAGTTGAATTTTTACATTTAAAGTATGTCACACTTCTTTAGATCCCTTGTACACGCCGTGCAGGGAGAAATAACGGGGGTGCACTCTCCTGCACTGGTGGATTTCTCGCTCTCTTCTTTCTAATTGTTTCCTCTTTTCACTTCACTCTTGCATCCCAGTGATCTCTCTCACTTCACCTTGACTCCTGTTTTTTCTTCCAGCAGTTCACTGTTTCTTTTTTCAAGGGAATCCTCTTGCTGTCATAACTCTTTTTAGCTATCACCTTTACTGTTCAGATGTTGGATTGCATGTGTCACTTCCTGTTGCCGTAACGTGTTCCCTGACCTTTGGATTCAAACATGCCGTCTCTTCTGGCAAAGGAGCATCACCCAAATGCCCTGCTTAGTGTGAAGACTGAAACAGGAACTCCATGTTTACTGCATTACACATGGACTGACCAGGAGGACCATGGATAAGCTGAAATCAACATTTCTCTTCCTGGCTCAGTTCTGCAAACAAGTTCACCAAGAGTAAAAATTAACCATTTTAGAGGCTCGCTACTCCATTAATTTCTTCCTCCTGCCTATTTCAGCTAGCTGCTACACATGTTATCTTCTAAACCAGTGGCGGCCAATAGTTCAAGGACCGCCACGCTTGTGGTTGTTGTCTTTTCGTGTTTACCATGCCCTCCCATTCCCCCAGAGCCAGGCACTCGCAGCTCCTTGCCCCCCACGACTGAATGCTGTCCCCCAGGGCTGGGCACACGCACACACCCCGCACACAGTGACGCACCAGAAGCGCAGCAGGGCCCTTGCCATGGCTGCAGGAGGCCCAAGCTGCCACCTGCTTGTCCCACCAAGCAGTGGGGCTCGTACATGGACTAGGCAGAGGGCACTCACATGTGCGGCTCCAGAACCGCATTCAAAGGCTCCAAGAGCTGCATGTGTCTGCAGAGCCCAGAATCGCCACACTACAGTGTCCCAATTCACCGTGTGTGGCCAGTGGCAAACATATTGGATGCCACAGTTCTAGGCATATGTTACATAACTGTTTTTTTTAAAGGTACATGTCCAAGATGCCCAGAGCATTGGATGGACACACTCTGAGTAGAGTTTGTGCAGAATCTACGTAATGCTAATTATTTTTGTTATTCATTTATCACTTTCTTATAAATGAAGCAGTATTCTTACCCATTCGGTGCCCTCCAGCCCTAATCTCTTTTTGAGGGCCAAGTGCTGGCCATGCATAGGACAGTTTTATAGTTCCATGGGAAGTCGTCCTGGGCAAAATGTGGCTTCATGTCTCACATTGAAAAGAGTGATAAAGATTCAAGCTCAGACGGGTGGTAGCAGAAACAAGTTGCACAGTTGAGAGACCTACTGAGAGAATCATTCTTTTTAGACTTGGCTGACCTGCAGCTGTGCTGTGTTCCTCTTTGGGAAAGGTTTTAGATGGCTGGCTGTGTATGTTCTTCCCTTGCTTTACAACGTGGAACACGATCATTCAGTGATGCAGAGGATTGAAGGGAAGCCAGTTTTGACTTTCATATTGAGTTCTGGCATGGCATGTCAATACCAGCAACATGCCCTCGTGGGGTTACGATGGGGTGGGCAGTGAATTCTTTAAGATAGATAAATAAAAGCAACAACTAAAATACTTGTGCTTTGGCTGCTAAGATATCAGAACAGCAATGTTTTCTTGTGAGATTTGAGATTCAGGTTGTCATAGGACAATAATCTTAAAACACCATTCCTGGGCTGGCTCTGTTAGTGACTATTTTTATCTACTGTATATTCCCACTTCGGTGTAAGTCGTATTTACAAGGAAATGCAATCACTAGAATTCAGTAAAAACTTTACCGTTTCTACCCGAAGACTGGCTTTCTGTATACCAGCATATGGAAGCCTGTTTTACAGTTCTGGAATACAGTCTTCTCTTACTGCCATTTGCAATGGAATAAAGATAACAGATACTCTGCTCTTGGCAGGAACAACAGTAAATTGACAATTGTGAACTTGTTTCAGTAATCGGCAGGGGCGGTGAACAGATCTCACGGATCCAGGCAGAGTCTGGCTGCAAAATTCAGATTGCTCCAGGTAAGAGCTTTGTGTGTGAAGTGGACAAGTAGCAGGGTATGGCTTGAAATATGGCCTGTCTAATAGACATGGAAACCTGGCTATGCATCACGCTTGTACGTGTTATTGCTGGTCACCAAATAATGCACAAAAAATTGTGTTCTGGGACTGACCAGTACAGAAAAGAGACCTGTTAATTACTTGTGGGAGCAAAATGAGGTGATCACCTCTAATCAAGAGGCAGATGCAACTAAAATGTTAAAGGGTGTCCATGTTGTTCCCTACACAGGGGGGAAATGCTTCCGTTTAGGGCTGTCATACAATAGCACTTCTTTTGGGGAGATCATATATGGATTCCATTTTAATTGAATAGTCTTCTCAGTTCCAGGATCCATGTCAAACTAAAAAATCCATACCAATCTGGTGTCGTATGCTTTGTATTCTAGCTTTGTATTATTTGCTGTGAAAATAGTTCTGGGTTAGTTTGTTTTTGTTTTCCCTACTGATGGGAAATCTCAGATGTGGTATTACATTGAAAGATTTAAGATACTGCAAAATATCGTCTTCTGGGTTCTTAATCTTTATGGGCAGGAAGAGATTTAAAAATAAAGGAAACATCCATTTTGTCTGTGAAATATGTTGATCCTGGATTTCTCTGGATTCTCATGTTTCATGTGCAAAAATGGATCATTTTAGAGCCAGTTTATGGTCACTGAAGCAGCTTTCCAATATTTTTAAAATCCAGTTGAATTGTATGTAGCAACTTTTTAGCTGGGAGTATGACACTTAAAAGAAAGCTACCATGGAATATACAGTTGTTCTAAGTGTAGGAAAATACCACAATCATATCAGTCCAAGATGCCACAAGAGCAAGACTGAATACTCAAGCAGGAGTGAGCATGAAGGGTGATTGAAAGATAATTAAGATGCTTAGCAAGTATTTGTTTTATTTTTCAGATACATAATTTTAATGAATTGCAGCCAAGTGTTCGAATCAAGTACAGAGCCTGATTGCATCACATGAGAAGTGTGTGTGCTTTGAGGCTGCACTTTGTTCGAGACCAACTGACTCTAACCACTCTCTTGCAATGTCCAAGCTATGAAGGATAATGTAGATTTTACTGCCCCTTCTAATTACTAGAAGAGCTAGTGCTGTAGGCTACGCCTCGGCTGCTTGTGTCTGCCTGCTTGGCTGGCTACCGTCAGCCATTTGTGAGATGTGAAATAGCCAGTCCCTGTCATGTTGTTGTTCCCTTCACAGACAGTGGCGGGATGCCTGAGAGGCCCTGTGTGCTCACCGGAACACCAGAGAGCATTGAGTGAGTCTTGTTTTGGGTTTTTTTCTATATCTTTTCTTTGTTCTTCCTTATCACTTTGTTCTATCGGTGCTGCTATTTGGTTAGCCACAGTCAGCGACTCATGGCCTGTAGAAGCTTTGGGGTCACCAGACCCTAGAGCAACTTGGTCTAACGACTGAGAAGTTGACTTAATCAAAGGCTTTTCCAGTTGCAATCTGCTGAACCCTCTGCAGACATTCCTATGGAATTCCACTTCACAGGGTTGATCTTAGGGCAGTTTGGATGCAGTTGACTAACTGCGAGTTTCCAGGATACTAAATAAAGCCACTAAAGGTCACTCTTTTCCCTTTTACCTTGCTACTCAGATGGGCATCCTTCCAGCTGAAGAAGGGCTGCATGAGGCCCCCAGAGCCTGTCATTTGCACTCCTGAATAAACTGGAGGTGTTACTGTAGAGCAGCTTGAGGTCCATCCTTGTGCCTCCTCCATGTTGCTGCCAGCCGGAAGCAAAGGACTGAACTCATTTCTTGAACTCTGGTCCCTGCATGGTAGAGACCCATTTGGCAATCCAGCAGGGCTTTCTATTCTTTAGGCCTATAGAAACTTTAGGGACAGTCTTTCCTCCCTCCACCTTCCCAGGAGCTGAGTTTGAGACTCTCACAAGCCAGTTGAGGACCTCCTGCTGGGACTGGATCCAGGATCCTCAGGCTTACAGGAACACACTTAACATATGGAGCTGCTCTTTCTCTCCCCAGCCTTTGGGTAGGTGGGTTTTTTAAAATCCATCTAAAAATCTTTAAGGGTTGCATTTGACTAATAAAAATACATAGGCACAAAGACTCTCTCTCTCTCTCTCTCAAGAGAAGACTTTCAGTATTCTTGTATTTCTAAAAGATCTAAGAATGCTTAAATCCCCTCACTCTGCCATAATTCTGCAAGCATTGAACCAGAATAAGTGTAATTGGCAATCATACATTACAGGGCAAACAATATAGTTTTGCTGGTATTGAGGCATTTTCAGAACAAGAGCAAAATACTAAAAAGCTGTAATGCCTGATGAGACACTTGGGGGGAAAATGGATGAGAGCAGATCTTCTTAACACCGGGAAGTTCTGAAATATGCAGCTAAGCACATACTTGTATCCAAGGCTATCTCAAATGATTTCACTTCTTTAAACTTGTGAAGCTGAATGAGGAAGGAGACAATAAACAGGGCAGTATTCCTAGCAGTGGGATGGGGTCTTTTAAAATGTTTTAGATTGTCATAAAGCCCTTAATTTTAAGTAACATTAGTTTTGATGGAAACAGTAAGGAAGACTGATAGTAACTGACTTTTGTTGAGAGGGCAGGTGATGCTCGGTTTGAGTCTGCTCTCTGTTTTAATCTGTCTTCCTTACCGTTTCCATCAAAAAATTAAGTCTGCCAAGTTAAGGGCTATGTGAATACTTACGATTAAAAAGGAATGTTACTTTGAAATCTGAAATCTGCTTCTGGAAATTCAGATTCCTGCCTCACTTCCTGATTGAGACCTGAGGTTGGAGGGGGTGCTGTGTTGTTTGATGCAGGCCATCCGGCCCCCACCCCCTGAGTTGACACTCCCAGGTGAATGCTTCAGAATGGGGCGATTCCCTCTACAGCGTGAGCTGCAGAGCCTTGATTTACATGGGATGATTGGATGCTAAGTTGAAAAGGGAAGAAAAATACCACCTAAGTGCAAATGGAAGACTGCTGACGTGGCTCCAGCCTCTTCAGTGAAGGGGCGCATACATGGCAGCGATTAACATGAAGATGGAAAGCCCCTGTCAGTCAGCTCACTCATTGTAAAGCTGCCATAGAGCAATCTCCTGGCCCTGTCATCCGTCTGCTCTCACAAGCAGCACTTAGTCTCTTGGCCTAGTTGCTACACAAGGCACCTGCCTCGTTTTCTGTACAGCCTTAGCAGCTCCAGCCAGGATGGGAGGCTGCAAGCAAACCCTGTCAATGTTGCTGGAGGAGAGCAGGCAGAGAAGAAGGGATTCACTTACGACTCTGTCAGATCAGAGGGGGTTGGTCTAACCTGCTGCCTCAGTCAGGAAATGAGGCTGTGGGTGTCATTTACAAAGATTGGTATTAACAATAAAATGGTGGGGGAAGGGGTTAGGAATTAGAGTTTCTTCTTAACTCCACTTAAAATGTGATACATCTAAGATGTGATGGTGCCAATGCTTTAAAAATGCGTAAGCGTCAAAGGCCTTTTCCCCTCTTGAGAAATTTAAGTGCCAATAGATGATTGATGTTCCAAAGCATAAAAGCCATTGTGCTAACTATGGTTTTCTTCTCATCTCTTCACTTCTCCTCTCCCCAAATGTTTCACACTCCCAGTGGTTGTTAGTTGTTTGGGCAGATGAAACAATGTCGTCTAATGAGTGTTTCCCTTGGTTCTTTTCAAAGACAAGCAAAGAGGCTACTGGGGCAGATAGTGGATCGCTGTCGGAATGGGCCTGGCTTTCACAACGACATAGATGGCAACAGTACGATCCAGGAGATTCTGATCCCGGCATCCAAAGTGGGTCTAGTCATTGGCAAAGGAGGTGAAACAATAAAACAGTTGCAGGTGTGTAAGATACTTTTACTTCAAGGAACTTACCCATAACAAAGTTCCTCTAGTTTACAGTTTTCCAGACTATAGTACACCTATCACTGGTACTATGCAAGCTTGGCATTCCATCCATTTACTTGACAACTTAAGAAGGTGGTATGTGACCCAATAAAGATCAAGGAAAAAATGCTTTAAAATAAAAAGCTTCTAGTGCCCTGGTGTCCAACACGCTAGCCACGTGTGGCTGTTGGGCTGGTTGAGTGTGGCTAGTTGGTTTGAACAATAAATACATTTTCAGAATGATGTGTCTACTTTGCTATAGCAGTAGCCACCTCAGAACTAGTTGGACACCACAGCTCTAGTGCCTGCTCTGGGAGGGTTAACGTGTTAGTCTTTCAACATCAGAGATCCAGCCCTGAGTTTCAAAAAGAATGAGTTTGTTCTCAGTTGATCCTGTGAATATTGGTCTTCATAATAAGACTCGCCCAGCTCTGGCCAGGTGTATATGGTGTTTAGAAAGGACCCTCATCTAGCATAGCAAAGGGCGTCTGTGGTCTGGATCCAAGTTCCTTGGTAAAGCTGCATAATGCATGCAGTTCTGTTCCCCAGGATATTTCATCAGTTTCATTACTTCTGTCGGTGAAACTGGTATTTAATCTCCAGTTCTCTCTTGCTCTCTTCCCTTTCCCCATCCTCCCCCACATGCCCACTGAAACATCTGTATGTGTAAGTCCGTGTTCCTGGAAACTTTTCTGTCCTCAATCATGGTGTACTCCCCTAATTTTTAAAAACCATAAAGGGCTTCAGAATTACGTTTATGCCCAGATAGTAACTGTTTTTTGTTGAGAGCTTTAATGATCACTGTATCATCCAAAGGGATCTGGTATACTACATAATTGTATGTTTTAGTGAGGGTCTCCTCTCACTTTTACACCTGAACAGGAAGACAAAGTACCGTAGGTAGATTAAAAACAGCATGCTGGAAGGCTGCTGATGTGACCCATATAACTGTTCAGTGACCCAAGCTTAGGTATGGACTGTTCACTCTTGTTTAGGGATCAGGTTTATTAAAGTGTTGTGTGGCTCTTGCAGGAACGGACAGGTGTGAAAATGGTTATGATCCAAGATGGCCCATTACCGACAGGAGCAGATAAACCTCTCCGTATTACTGGGGATGCTTTTAAAGTACAGGTATGGAGCAAAAACACTTCATATGATTCTTCATGATTGTACTGAGGGACCCTTGGACAGTGGAATTGTTGATGGTGTTTGCAAGTGTTTAGTGGGCGTTCAATAAATCTGAGAATTTTGTTAGAAAATGTTCGCTGCTGCTCTTTCTAATTACCTACTGAGGAAGAGGTATGTGCCACCACCCCGACACAGGTATGGCTCTACTATAACCAGACTGTTTAATATCTCAGGGTGCATCTACAGGGAAGATCGACCCTGTTGCAGTGAATTTTCTGGAATTCAATTTAGTGTGCCTAGTGGGGATATTCTAAATTGAATTTACAAGGTGCCACCATTGACTGCGGTACCTCTGTCCCTTCCCGCCCCCCCCCCCATTAGGAGTAAGGGAAGTTGATGGGAGCCCAGGCTCCCATCAACCCCCGTAAGTGGAGATGGCATGGATGCCCAAATTAAGGTACGTCGACTTCAGCTACATAATTAATGTAGCTAAAATTGTGTACGTTAATTCAGTCTTCCCCTGTAGTGTAGACCAATGGGCTAAGTCTATTCAATATTTATAGTGTAGTAGTATTGGGGGGTGGCCTTCTTTTGTACTAGTTGCTTTACTTAACATACAGTCTTCACTTACATGCTTAATTTTAATCCCACAATCCTCACAGAGGAGGTTGGATGCTTCGTATCGGATGTTTAGAACTACCTGTTATAGCAGCTTTGTGCCTAAGAGGTGTTTCTGTGAAATTAGCATATTTTTACTAAAATCTGGCACACTAATCTAGATTTAGACAACTATCAAGTTTTGAAAGGCTTGTATAGCAGTTTTTTGCATCCAACAAATAAAACTAGATTTTTAATTCCTGCCCCAAATGTAGGAACAACGAGTAAAGTCTTTCAGAAGCATTAGGCACTCAACTTCTGTTGATTTTTTTCCCTTAGAGCTGCGTGTCTGGTTGTTTTAACTGCTTTTGAAACCCCTAAAATGATAGGGCTTAACAGGTTGTGACTGAAGAACGCTAATATCCTTTCCTATGTTGCTTGCTGTGTCTAGCTAGTGATACAGCTGTCAGTCAAACTACTTAGCGCTATGAAAGCGCAGATTTGTAAGACAGGTTTAAAATCCATCTTGCATTTTGCATCTCACTTGTCACTTATATTCTCTAGATGGCCTCTCTGGCGGCCAGGCTGAATGTGCTTTAGCATATTTTCTATATTCTTCCTGAGTGGTAAATCCCAGGCAAATGAGAAATAGGGGATCTGAAATTGTAAACATTTCAGGCCAGAGGTTGTCTGCAGAGCATGAAACAAACTCACTGGATTCTTATTGTCATAGGGCACCTGGGAAGCTACCACAGTTGCACTTGGTAGATAATTTGTAAAGGCAAGTTTTTATGAAATCACACCAGTATCTTTATCTCTCTCCACATCAAACTTTTTATTATAGTTATTTCATGAAAGGTTTCAGGGGATACAACTATAAAATTTCAGCAGTGCTGTTTTAGGTAATGCCTGAAGCCTAAAGTTTGATATTTAGCTTTAATAAGTAGACTTCTATAAATGGTGGCTACTATGTTTGTTGGCAAGTTACACTTTCACTAGCTGGGCTATATCATAGTTTATGAAAAGCCATCAGAAACAAACCTAACAGGCCTGTATGCAGGAATTTCTTGGGAGGTGTGTGTGGGTACTGCAAGTTTTTTTTTTTAACATAGGAGTTCAAAATAGTCATGTGATGAGTGTGCATAAGAGAGATGAATGAAAAATGTGAGTAGAAACCATGCTTGGTAAAATTATTTTTTATAACATATTAAAAATGTAAACAGTAATAAAGATTTTGTAGAAATTGCCTTCTGGAAGCTTGCTGTAACTTTGTAAATGAAAAACAGGATTCCAAAATATTCATCCTCCTCTCTTTTCTGTTACTAGCAGCCATGGGCATATTGGGAAATATAGTCCCTTCCCTGCTCCAGGGTCAGCTTTCTAGGCAGGCAGTTGGCCAAGGAACTACAGACCCCAGGGTGCCTTGTCTTCCCCCATCAGGCACTGCAGTCTCCCCCAGCTGCACAGTGCAGCAGTGAAGAAGGGAGAGAAACTGGACATGGGGTGCAGGGGGAGTTCGCACCCTTGGAATGCATACTACCACATGTGGACCTGCCTAAAATGACTTGTGTAGGAAAATCATCCCAGATTGAGAGTTGTTCTCTAGTGCTCGCTTTTCACTGTTTGGTATCTTATTTCTTCTTTCCCTTCCCAACTCTTCCTCGCCAACTTCTCTCAGACTTGCTGCTTCATGTGCCATCCTGGCTTCTGACATAGCATGTTGTGTTGAGTTCTGATCAGCTGCCAAAGGTCTTTTCTTTCCTTAAATCCCAATTGATATTATAGTTTAGAAACAAATGTCAGTGTTTTTGAAAGACATTTTAAACAATTGTACATGGGGATCTTCCTCCTAAAAAGTTATCAAATTGCTGACGAGGAAGGGAGGATGCAATGCAAAATAGATCTTCATTCAAATTGTGAAAGAAATCCCAAGTGAAGGAATTTCAGTGTGCATAATATAAGAAACAGTTCTGTCAGAAGCCTTGTAATCACTGGCACCTCGAGCACCACGACGGGCAGTGAGCTAGACGTTTAGTGAAAAGGTAACCACAATTTCTTTCCCCACAGCAAGCAAGGGAAATGGTACTGGAGATTATCCGAGAGAAAGATCAGGCAGATTTCCGAGGCGTACGCAGCGATTTCAGCTCTAGAATGGGAGGAGGCAGCATAGAGGTATGTTCTTTTTCCCAAGCACTGTGGTTACCTCCTGACATGGAAGGTGAGGAAGGACAGAGATGATTTAACTTCTAACACTGCCATTGAGATTTATTGCCTTCATTATATATATAATAATCTATCCACCTGAAGAGACTCGACTCCAGCTTTCTAGAAAGGGCGTTGCTGTGGGTTTGGGATGACGTGTCCAAAACACAATTTTGGAAGAGATGTAAATGCCATTCTTGGGATTCAGAGGGCTAGCTTTGGTAGGGAAGTGATTTATGGCCTGCAGACGTCTTAAGGAACAAATATTGCCCATATGCTTGTGCTTAAGAGGGATGAGACATTACAGCCTGAAGCTGCTACACTTACCATGAATAGTACCTAAGTGTGATGAATATACTTTTTGGAAAACAAATGGACTATACTCCAATTCTGAGTTTTCACATTGTTTTGCCTTTCCCATCAGGTCTCTGTGCCCAGGTTTGCTGTTGGAATTGTAATAGGAAGAAATGGAGAAATGATCAAAAAGATTCAGAATGATGCTGGCGTTAGGATTCAGTTTAAACCAGGTTTGTATGAGAATGGAGACGTCTGTTACTTTCTGGTCACTGTGCCAAGCAGGGACTGCGAAAATTTATTGCCCAGTGCTAGTCTCCATCAGCAAAAAGTTGTCTGTCTAGTTGGAGTTTCTTAGGGTTATATCTGCCCTGCACTTTTGTTGGTTGGTGCGAGGGGGTGCGGAAGCACGCCAGCTCACAAAAAGCACTTATGTGGACAGCACTTTGTCAGTGAGAGAAGCTCTCCAGCTGACAATGCTACTGCACTCCATTGGGCTTGGTTTTCTTTTGCCAGCAGGAGAGCTCTCTCTTGCCAGCAAAGAGCAACTGCACAGGAGAGCTTACATCAACAAAGCTGTTCTACTATAGCTGTGCTGGTGTAAGGTACGTAGTGTAGATTCAGCCTTAGTGTGTCTCACCTGTTTGGATTTGACGTACAATTTCCTTGGTTCCTCATGCAGTTTCTGCAGCGGTTTTCTGCTTGTTGCCTGTGACATTGGAAAAAAATTCCGTATACCATACTTCCAAAAGATCTTGGCCTTGTAGCTAATTGATACAAAGAATTGGATTATGGAAAACAGTGTTTCCTGGCTTCAGAACACTCTACTTCAGGATATTCCTGGCTTTTAGGGATCAGGGCTTAACAAATTCAAAGATGCTCTGAGGTCATTTAACTACCTTCATCCTGTTTAAGAATATAGCAGTCTTTCAAGGATTATCATGTTGCATGTGAAATTGTGACCTTGCCTCTCTTAGACTGTGCTCAGATGAATGGCATAGGTTTGTAGGGAGGTTGGGAAGGGCTACAGGAGAGTTGGGAAGGGCTGAAGATGGAAAAGAAAGATGGCAGGTCTAACACAGCTGATCTGCCTATGGAAAAATACCACCTATGACCACACTGGAGGGAAGCTTCATTTGTTGGATGGGCATCTTTCTCTTTTTAAGTAAATTCTGTCACCTTTCACCCCACAGATGATGGGATTAGTCCTGAAAGAGTCGCACAGGTCATGGGGCTTCCTGATCGATGTCAGCACGCAGCTCATATCATCAATGAGCTTATTCTCACAGCGCAGGTGAGTTCTGTAGACTCTCAAGAGACAAACACCTGTATTAATGGAGAATGGGAAAAGCAGTCATGGGAAATACATCATAAACATGGTGGTATGACAGTAAGCCACCCTCTAATAAAGATCAGAGTATAGAGTAGGCAACTTTGTTCTCTTCTCAGAAGTCTGATGTGCTGATACTCTGAGTTCTGTAGTGTCACTTTCTGCAGTGTTTTTCTGTCCTTGGTGCCACTTAACCATGTGCTGGTTCCACTATGGAACGTCTCTCGGGCACATCCATTGAGTTCTTTCGCAGCATTTATAGCTACACCTTGGCTCTGCATTTCTCCCACGTAGGCAATTCTGTAGTCCAGTCGTCATCTTAATTAATTGTACATTTTAGTGCAGGTTGAACGTCTCTCATCCAGCATCTTCAGTATCTGACCAGTGTCAGACAAGAGAATTTGCTGACCATGGGAGGTCATATGGTCTAGCAGCATTACTGACTCTTCCACTGCTTACTGGGTTCTTAGAAGACATTTAGGGGTAAATTCCAGCTAAATAACAGCACAGCATGCTGAGAGCCAGGACTGGTGACTGTAAACAAACTTTATGGGACCCTGGGAAACTTGACCCTACCTATGACAAGTGGTTGTCCAGCTAACTAAAATTATGCCAGATTACAGATGTTGCCAGATGGGAGAGTTCTGGATTAGAGAGGTTCAACCTGTATAAGAAAATGGTGAAACCTATACTGATCGTTTACTAGATAACTTTTTGTTCATGATTCGTATCAAGCTGCATTAGGATGGTAATGGGAATTGAATTACAAACGCAAAATAACATTATAAATCTTAAGGTGGTTTTTAATAAAATGTCTTGGATACGTAAACTTCTGTCATCAAAATATGTTTCACATTTACAACTAAACAGTCATCAGTACAACAGAAATCCTCCTGCAGTTTGTCCAAAGCTAAAGAAATAGATTTCAGTATATTCAGTGTATCATCTATATTTCTCTTTAGTCTGATGCTTTGGCAATGATAGTTCCATCTGTTTTGTCACTATTTTCTTCAAAAATAGTCATTAAAATAGGCCAGTTCTTAATAAAAAGCTGAAAACAATCAACTGCTGAATTCCATTGCTCATCTGAGGGGAGAATTCATTTGGATGCTCCTGAATCCTCCTGCTCTCTTCAGTGAAGCTGAAACAAGGTGGTTGTTAAAGGTATTTCACAGTTTCCATAAGATTTTCCTTTATTCCTGGAGTTGTTCTTAGTCTTCAAATGAGTGCTGCACCAGCCTAAGTTTCAGGTTCCTGTAATTGCCTTCTGGATTTCTTCTCATCTTGGCTACGTTTGCAGCATTCTCTCTGACAAAGCTGTACACATGGTATTTGAATTTTTGTTCGGTATGTTGTAACTTTTGTATGCTGCTACTTTTAGGTCTTCTGCTCTATGGGCATTTCCTGGTGTATCAATAGTTTCTGTAAGATAGAAAGCTCCATCTTAAGTTGGCTCACAAGCGCATCTTACTGGATCATTGTGTACATTGCTCCGCCTATCAAGATTCAGATTTATGAATGTTCCATCAACGGTTTTTGCACACTCTTCAATTTACTTCTTGTGCACTGTATCCAACAACAACTGCTCCACTGAGTGGAGTGTAGCCTGTTCGTAGTGATCGAACCAAGTCAATGAAGGGTTTGTTCTGAACAAGGTGAAAGGGAGAATTTGGTGCATAAATGCACCATAACTCCCCACGCCGCCGTCTGTGGAGTCTTGCTGGAATTCACAGGGCCTGATTATGGTCTCAGTCCTGGTTTGAGAGGTTGAAGAAGAAAGTCTGGGGCTTTTTTTTTTGGCTGGGTGAGGAGGATGAGGGAGGTTAATACAAATAATTTACCATCTACCCCTATAAAGGATGTGTTCTAAACATTGCAGGGGATGGATGTTCATAGCCCCTTGTGTTTAAGCTGGACCCTGAAACAAAATGGTAAAGAAGCCACTCTCAGACCATTACTCAGTGCACTGCTTAAAAATAAAAATGTACATGAAAAAAAGATATCCTGCTCCTGCTGCTGTTTGTACCACTCTTCTAAAGATTTTATTCTAAACCCAGTTTTATGGGAAAATAAATCATATGATTTTTATATATATAGTTAAACCCTTATCTGTAGCAGCATACCAAACACCTCAGCGAAAACAATCTTAAAATGAGTTAATACTTAAATGCCTCTTAATAAATCTTTGCCTAGATGTTTAATTGTTTTGAGTAAAGACGTTTCAGGAGTCAGGAATAAGAGTAAAAATCGAATCTGATGAATACTTCCACAATAAGCAGACATACCAATTATCTTTTGAACACACATTTTGAAATTCACAAATAATTTCTCCTCAAAACACACTTATTACAGTATGCTAAGTTATAATCTGTATTGTTGAGACACAGTCACCTGATCTTCACGGCTTCTGAGAGCATTTTTCATGATTTTTCTTTCTCATAACCAACCTTTGCATCTCTTCGTTACAGTGTTTAAATTGGGTGTATGTTCCTTTTTTTTAACTTAAAAATCCCAGAATTTCTTGAACATATTCCCAAATAGTCTTTTGTACAAGCTGCAGCCATGACAGGTTTTTTTCTTCCAGTTCCCTACTGTTGAAATCAACACTAGTAGCTGCAGTATGAAGGATGTTCTCTCTGCTTTCTACAGTGTCCTGCTTGCACACCAGTGTTGTTCCTTCTTGCACACTGTGCGCCTTCTCCCTTGTTACATAACTCTCCACCTGGACTTCCAGAAAACAAACATGACCTCCATCTGAGTTGTCTTCTCCTGTAACCCATGCGCCTTTTTTGATTTGGCTGAGTGTCAGAAGGAAGGAGCTGTGAAATTAATGGATTTCTGTTTTTTTATCTTTGTGTACATATGCAAGGAGACAGAAGAAGGCCATTTACTTGAAGTATCCAAAACCATTCAGAAGTGAGAACTGGTAGTTACTGGATAGATCAGTATTTTTCCATGAGCTGGTGAGAGAGTTTCCCTGGTGGGCAGAGTCATAAATATTTTTAATTTGAGCCTATCAGAGCTCAGGAAGGTAGAAGCTATAAAATTGGAGCATGAGACAACCCTGGTGCGCTCAGTGGGTGACCCTGGTGAGATACATGATGTCTTCTGGAGTCAACAGCTGGGCCCCAATATCTGTAGTGACTTGCCAGTTTCTTGCACCCAGTAGCATATCCTCTGTGGCCACCTGAGGGTCAGACCATTATAGCACATGGCCTGCTGGGCCATATTATGTAATATAGCTTAACCTCAAATGTTAGATGGTTTCCTCTAATTACTTTTCTGTATATAAAACAATATTGAACCCTCATTTTCATACAGGCTCATGGATTCTGTGTATTTATTTATTTTTAAATATTTTAAGAAATTGTCATTTTTGGGCCTTAACATTTTGTTTAAATTCAGGTTTAATTTTAAAAGAATTAGTGTAAGTAACCAAATAAAAATATGATCAAAATTTTAAAAATTTTATTTTCACTCTTTCCAAAAACACTTCAATTTTTATCTATCCTGATTGAACCCTTGCTCCTACCGCAATGCCTGATAAGGGTGAGAACTGCTTGGACCGGCATATACAAAGAGCTCTTTTCTTCCTATATCTCTTCTATAGGTTCTAGCTTAATGGATCTGTACCCTTGATACCCGTCCCTTGTGCTGTTCTGAGAAGGCTTTATGGCAGAAAAGTCCCCATTGCTTTTTCTGAAAGGTGGGCGGCAGGGAGAGTCTGTTCCTTATCATTTGAAAATCAATTTGTACACTAGGGCAAATCCTTTCCTTGGCCGCTTAATCTTTGGACCCTCTGTGACATTGGCCAGTGAAAACAGATGGCCCTTTACCTTGCAGGTAAAAACACTTGGAACCTTTTATACTGACGTAAAACTTCTTTTAAAGTTGACAACATTGTCTGGTGATCGATTTAGAGCAATGTGCGTTTCACCGGAGGGATTCCAAAAGTGAAGTTAATGGGCATTTGAAAGGGTTAACTTTTGGCTTCCGAGAAGCCTTTGGTGCCATACAGTATGCATTAATGCTCATGCTTCTGGCTTGCTCTGAAGAAAGCTTGGTAACTAGGCTTGTTCAGATTGGAGCCCAGCAGCTGTGACCTCTGTTAACACTTCTCTGAACTGCTTCAGAATCTCATGTGCCAACATAAAGCTCAGAAGTGCCTTAGTGTGGTGATATTAGCAGCATTGATAATATTATGCAGTTTATAAACTCACTGCCTTTTTTTAATGTGGCAAACTAGAAATAGAGATATTTGATGGTTTGGAAAAAACACTGATGGAAACGCTGTTTTTTCCCTTAAAGGAACGAGATGGCTTTGGAAGTCTGACGGTAACCCGGGGAAGAGGTCGTGGTCGTGGGGACTGGAGTGTTGGGACACCAGGCGGCATGCAGGAGATAACTTACACGGTGCCAGCTGATAAGTGTGGCCTTGTTATAGGTAAAGGTAGGTGATGCTGATAAGACACTGAGGGATTTAATCTCCATCTCAGATGGTTCTCAGCAGAGGCTCCTAAACTTTACTGAAGTGGCTGTATTTTCAGTGCATTAACATTTTGGTTCAGTGGCCATAATCGTACATCACAAAAAGTCTACTGAGCATAGCAACCCACTAAGGCAAATGCTTATGATACGCTTCTTTCTGATGCCTTAATTTGTCTTGCAAGTTTCTTGTTTGAGAGAGGGAGTTTCTGCATGCAGAAGAGTCTCACTCTGTTGTTAGGTCAGGTGTATATGTCATGTAAAATAGCTATCTCATGAAAAGACTTACATCCTTGTGAGGACCCTTTCTAGCAGAGTAGTTTAAAGTGCAAGTTTACTGGGGGACAAACAAAGTAGATGCATTCCTATAGTGATACTTTTTGTATTGTATTTAGCTTACCTTTTTTACACGGTACTCTTTGTTTCCATGAATGTTGTAATCTCCTTGTGCATGGAGATGAACAAGTGACTTTATGCGGCTAAGCTTATGTAGTCACGTATAAGTTAGAAGTCTTTCTGGAAACAGCAAGATCTAACCTACCCATTGAATGTCATCCGCAGGTGCATAAAAACTGGGCAGCTGCGTTCCTTGTAAGCTGAGCACTTGTGGGGCTGCTCAAGAGAAATTCAGATGCTTCTCAGCTGATTAGCAGAGTGCTAACAGCTAGGGGTTTTTTTTGCTTTTGTTTTTGTTTCTTTTCGTGGTGCACATTTGTAGTTGCCTTGGTGCATAGAAAAAAGGTTTTTTCGCACATGTGTGGAAAAAGTCCACACATTAATGGAAAAGATTAGAGGGGACATTGCTGGACAGGTGCCCCATGAGTGCTTAAGGACTTTTTAACTTGCCTGAAGTCCATAGTTCTCTGTAGTTGAAGTAGCATGGTTGTCTAAGGCCTGGTCTACACTAGTGACAAAGTTGATCCCAGATATGCAATTATAGTTATGCCATGAGCATTTCTGTTGCTGGTTCATTTTTCAATTGAAACTGATGGCTGTAAATTTGTTTCCTGGCAGTTTTGGATGAGAAATGGATGTGGCGCAAATTTTCAGGGCCTCCTGTGTCACTCTTCCCACATTCTCACTATTTCAATACTAACAGGGGTTGCTCTCTCCAAGGTTAATATTCTTTTTCCTACAGGTGACCAAATAGGAATCTTCTATTCTAAAACATTTAAGCTATGTCTATGATAGAGAGTTTTGTCCACAAAACCCTCAGAGTCCACATTCCCAAGACATTCTGTAGGCAGTAAATCAACAGAATGTGGCACATCTATCGACAGAATTCTGCTACTCCCCCATGCCCATCTGGATGTTCCTGGGGGGCCCTCTGTCAACAGGCAGAGCTTCCGAGACACTGGGCAGGCCTGTCTGCTGTGCTCCCGGTTTGACTGTTCTGTTGAGAGAACGGCTGGGGATCACTCTGTCGATCCCCTTGGTAGTCTGGCTGTGATCTGTCGACAGAACTTTTGTCGGAAGATACTTTCCAACAGAAAATTCTTTCGACAGATCTCTCTAGTGTACACATAGTGTCAGGCCTGGAGATGAGGGGTTTAAACTTGTTGGACTTAGAGTCTTGATGCTAAATTTCTGGATGGGTCAGCCAGTAAAACCCTATGAGCTGCTTCAGCAGATAAATTAAGAGCAGAGTCTCAGGCTGGCTTTTTGATGGCAGATTTCCGTGTGAATGTGATTTTAATACTGCATGTGACCCAGAATAAATCACTTAAACTTCTCATTATATTTTAACCATTTTCTTCAAACGTTAGCAACATTCACAAGACGGTTTTGAAGGATGGCTCTGGGAAATGCAGCTCCCTTTCTAGTATCACAGGAGGGACTTGGCTTTTTTCTCACTATCCCCATTTTTTGACATATAAATGAAACAGACGTGCCAATACAGAAGCACCAGCTGGGGTCACAAGAACAACTCTGTACATTCAGGTTATTAACCACACAACTATAAATTAATCTTATGTATTCCTGGTATGACTGGGTTTAGAATTAAAGAACTTGGAATAGAGTTACTTATCTTGGCTAGAAAAAATAAGTAAACTTAATGAATCTAAAAATAGAGAGCTTTAGAATTGGAGCTTTTATATTAAAGGCTGTGAAATTCATGTAATCTTGACCTTTTAAGTTACTGATCTCGCCTCACAATCTTGAGTGTGTTTATCCTCCCAAACCACCCCAGTAAGGAATGAGAATGCTGCTAACTCCAGCATACTGTTAGGAATCTGAGGTATAGAAAGGCTAAGCAGCTTGCCCAAGAACATACGGAGAGTCTGTGGCAGAACAAGGACCTGAAGCCAGGTTCCAAGCTATTCCCTCATTCCTGGGCCATCCTTCTACAGCAGTGGTGGTAAAAACTTCTTTTGGTTGGGGGCCACTGAACCACAGAAATAAGACATTCACTCACTACCCTCAAGCTCTACCTCAAAGCCTAGCAGGACTGGGGCTAGTAGTTTTTTTGTAGAGTCCTCCCCAGGCTCTGGGGTGGGGTCAAGATGAGGGGTTCGGTGCATGGGAGGGGGCTGCTGGGGTGGGGATGTGGGGTCTGTGCAGGAGGTACGAGTGCAAGAGTCGGCTGGGTTTGGGTGCCTGGGCAGGAGGTAGCGTGTAGGGGGTTTGGGAGTACAGGGTCTGGAAGGGAGGGGGCAGCAGATGAGGGTGCCTGCCTGGCACAGCTCAGGGCTGGGGGGAGTCCATCGCTCTGTGTGGCTTCTGGTCTGCAGGAAGGGCAGCTGCTGGCACTGCCTCCACCTCTCTTATTGGATGCAATTTAGCAAAGGGAACAGTGTGAGGCAGTGCGTACTCAGAGCACTTCTCTGCAGTGTAGGAGCTGCTCCCCCACCCCGCCAAGCAGAATCAGAGGCTGGATCCAGCCATGGCTTGCCTGGATTGGGCCCACGAGGCTTGGGGCTCCTTGCCTTTGTATGGCTAGAGCACCAGCACTACTAGCTCATGCCTCTGGGAGTGGGGAGTGCAAACCGAAACTCATGGGTCGTAGGCTTCCCATGCCTGTTCTACAGGGTCCAGACCTGAAAGTGCAGGAGCATCATATCCACAAGTGAGTGGGTGTTAAGGGCGGCAGTATTCCTTGTTACTTATCAGCTGCTCTGGAGCAGGTCAGAGGAAGTCAGGCTGGATTGTTACAAGCTTGACATCTATGGCATGTGCAGTAACTGACCCCTGTGTCTTTTCCACATGGGCCTGGTTGATCAGCCGCCGAAGGGTGGGCGCGCTGTCGCTTGATGAAGCAATGTGAAGGTTCCCTGCAAGTTTTGTATTTTTTCCCTCTAGAAGTGAGTAGATGCAGTTTTTCTTGTCCGAAAGACTTGGTGGAGAGGGAGAGTCATCCAAATGTCAAGGGCTTTTTCTGTGTGCTAGAGCCTGGAGACAAACTGCACCCTCTCCCGGGCCCCGCTGGATTTCCATGATAAATACAGCAATATTGACAGATAACGCAGCCAGCCCGTCTCTTGTCAGCTCTGCCTTTTGGCGGGTTTGATTAATTGCTTTACGATTTCACCTCCAGCTGGGGGGCCACTCCTAGATCATTTCTGCCCCCCGTCAGGTGGAAGAATGGAGCAAGCTGCCAAATAAGTCTATAGACAGTCACCATGCGCCAAGCGGGTGACCTCATTATGAAGGAAGGTAAACTCCTTCCGACACTGTGCAGCATCATGTTGGCTGCTTCATCTTATTCATGTGCTCCAAGGCATAGTGAGAAGATCTCTGGAATGGGAGGAGAGTAACTTTAGATGCGTCAGAGGGTGGGGGGCAGGGTGAAGAACTCTGCACAGCACATCCTCAGCTATCAGCCTTTTGTGAACAAGCCTAGTGTAATTAACTTCATTAGTATAGAACGGTGTAAGAAGAAGGTGATGGGAAACAGATCCACAATTAACAACTTTCCCTAAGTATTCCTGCTTTTGGTAACTAGCGTAATTAAATGTGAAATGCTAATTATGGGGGCAAATTGAAACTAAATACATAGATATATAAGAATAGCAAGTCAAAAGGGAAGACATTTAGAGTTAAGGAGGAAAGGTTACACATAACTTTGTTTTTTATGATCATGTTAGCATTTCACTGAAACCAAGTTCTCTTCCTTTCTATGCAGGCTAAACATATGTAAAACTTTCTTCCATTCCAGGAGGCAGCTTAAAAAGCACATAAGTCCTAAAACTCAGTTGATTTTAAATGTCTGCTTTGCCCATACCCCAACATGTTCAATGAAACAAGACTTTTGTTTCAGAATTCCTCTCAGAACTTTCCAAATCATATCTGAAACAGATAGTCTCCTATTTGGCTGCACAGGGTGATCAATTTTGTTTATAGAAGGATGTGGCATAAAAACTTGTCTTTAATCCCTCAGCGTGCCTCTAGAAAGAGTTAATTGCTTCAGGGTGATTCTTTCTAGAACGCGAAGAGGTTAGGAGTTTTACAGTGAAATAAGCAAATGTATTTGGTATCCACGCTTTGTCTTGTTGTTGTGTTCAGGGCCAGTTTTAGGAGCTGGCCAAAAGAAGGGTAGCTACCTATGGAAACACTTGAATCAACTTTCTTGCACAACTGCTCCTTAGTTTCCTTTTCTCCTCCTTGCCGTGTAGTGTCAGCTAGTGGCCTTATCTAGGTCTGTAGGAATCAGAGCCAGAAAACTCCTTTCCACCCCCTCTTCTCTAGTTGAGTGGCGCTGATCTGAAAGTTGTGTGACATTCCAGAAGAAGAAGCGAACCATTGTAACATTGCCGAAGCTTTTGTTAAGCAACTTTCATTAAGAGACTGAGACCTCTGAAAAAACCTGCAAGTCAAACCAGGTTTCATTCGCCCCATTCCACCCTGCCTATGAGTACTCTTCTGCAGTCTCTTGTCTGAGAGAGCTGGTTCTGTATTCATCTACATTCACCATAGATGCGCTGAAGGACATGTCTAGGCTTGAAAGTTATTTTAGATATGGGTAGGCTGGAATTCAAACCCTGAATAATTCTGCAGGTGGACACTCTGTGATAAATGGCTGGAGGAGTGGGCACAATTTTAAGGAAAGTACCTAATGAACATTGCATAACCATAAGAAAACTTCTGGGCTTTGCCTTCACTGCTTTAAAAAAAAAAAGGTGCATTTTACGGTGAGGTAAATAGCGTACATCTGCAATTTTTATGCCAAACAAAATACCGGTTTTGGCAGTGAACATGTAGCCTTAAGTTAGGAAGAATAACAATGTATCACTCTGTTATATCGTTTCTTTAGAAATAATTTCTGCACTTGTACTGAGTAGCTGGTTCTAAAGGTAAGAGCTGGTGGTAAATTAGCAGGAAGAATCCTTATCTTTGGACCCAGTTATTCACAAGCTGTGTGCCCGTAATACTGAATTTGTTTAGAAGCCTACCAAAGTGTGCAAAGGCACTTGTGGTACGTACCCTTCTTCTGATGTAAGAGACATCTGGCATGGAGCAGGAAGGAGTCTCTGGACACACTTATAAATAAATGGGTAGGGGGATGAGCCATAGTATTGTGACCATATTTACTGTAAGGTTTCATTCACTGCTTAGGGCAGGTCTGAGGGTAAAAAGGAGAGCTTTTCCAGCTTTAGAGCATAGCTTTGGAAATCACCATAATCCTCTGAAAATATCCTTTATCTCTTCTTATGCCTTGCTTTCCCTTTTCTGCAGGTGGCGAGAACATCAAAAGCATAAACCAGCAGTCGGGAGCCCATGTGGAGCTGCAAAGAAATCCACCTCCCAATACAGACCCTAGCGTACGAATATTCACCATCCGAGGAGTCCCCCAACAGATCGAGCTCGCTAGACATCTCATAGATGAGAAAGTTGGTGTAAGTGGCATGCTATTGCTTCTGAATTGGTGTCAGAGTTGTAGTATTGTTACCAATAAAGGTACCAAATGGATGTCCAAAGTCAGGTCTGGGTGAGATGACTGAGTTACCTTGCTACTTGGGGATTACAAAAGTGCTCTAAAGGTATGGCAGGATCTGTGTGACGCTATTGACTGCTGTTAGTGATAGTTCTTAGCCCACCTGTCTCAAAGCCGTGGGCATTGCAGCATAATGGAACCAGGCCAAAGAATCGAGGTGACATTTGGGTGAAAGGAGATAAAAAAAGAATACTGAAGAGAGACCTTGTAAAAGTGAAAAGTAGCCCTTTTGCTGAATCTGTTGACAAGAACATTTTATATCTTGGAGAACAACAAGAAGTCTTGTGGCACCTCATGAACTAAGATATTTTGAAGCATAAGCTTTCGTGGGCAAAGACCCGCTGATGAAGCAGGTCTTTGCCCACAAAAGCTTATGCTCCAAAATATCTGTTAGTCTATAGGGTGCCACAGGACTTCTTGTTGTTCTCGAAGATACAGACTAACACGGCTGCCTCTGTGATACTTGTCACCATTTATATCTTGGCATTTTATATCCTACATATAGTGAATTTTGGGTAACACTTCCATAAGTACCAAAGTCCCATTAGCTTTCAGTGAGACACTTTGGTGCTGTGAGTTCCATGGTATGGCCTATGCTGCCTGATCCTCTTTCTGACTATTAATTGGTTTAAACAGTTGCTGATTTTTTTTAAAAGTATGTAAATGATGGAAGGAATTATGACACTGTGTTTCTGGCTTCTGTGACAGGGTACCAGCATGAGCGGACCTGGTGGCTTTGGTCAAAATCCTTTCAGCCAAGCACCTGCTACTCCTCATCAAAAGTAAGTTTCAGCAGTGTCCTTTGGGCTGTAATAGAAGGGTGAAAGTTAGAGAATAAGCAGGAACTTGTAGACGGTCAGAGTGAAAACTTCAGAGTCTAAGGGTGTGTTAAATGAACCTTGGAAGCACAGTTCCTCCTATGTCTAAGAATGCCTATCATTAGTGCACCAAGGCTGTCTAAAGAAACGTTAAATTAACAGCAGATGCCGTTGGTCTCAAGTGTGAGTGGGGTTTCATGTGCCTTCATTTCAGCTCTGTTAACAATTATTTAAGCAAGGCTACTTCTGTGTTGAACTGGTCGGAAGTTTTCCTTATTTTTGCATTTATTCTCGCCTTAGCGGCTGCTGACTTTAATAATCATTTTGAGGCAGTTGCTGTTTTTGTGCGCGTAGGCTATTCAAAAAATGTGCTGTCCCTCTGCTGTTTCAATGTATGATTATAATCCACAGTGGTCCTCAGGCATTCATGACACAGGGTTGGAGCAGCACCTACCAGACGTGGCAACAGCCTGGGCAGCAAGTCCCAAGTAAGTGGTGAGCATTTTCATTTACGAAAAGTCAGTTAATCTCTCCCGTACGCGACTGCAGGTCTTGCAAGACCACGTGTGCAGAAGGTGGTGGAAGAAGTTACACAGTTAAAGACGTGCATGCAGAAGAGCAAGCAATTAATGCTCCTGATCATACAAATGTGACATAAGTTGAAGGCCTGCAGACAACCTGTTTTTAAATCGCTCTTTGCTGTTAGCTGCTTGTTTTAAAGCTTCCTTCCATCCCCTCTTTCTTACAGGAACTTGGACTCCCTTCCTTCTTCCCTCTAACAAGATCCTATCCACCTCCCTGGACACTCCCCACTCCTGTGTTCCCCAGTTCAGCACTGGACAGCACAGTTCCCTCCCCAAAGGTGCACAGTTTCTAATTGGCAGCCCCCTCCATTCTGCTCCTGGTTATCCTGATTCTCTTTGCCGCTCACCTGCTCTCCTGATACCAGCTGCCCTCGCCACTTGTTTCACAGTCTGAAGGAAAGATTGGGATTCTGGGAGCAGTGAAAGGGGAGGATAGAGGGTTGGATGGGGAAAAGGGGGCAGGATTGGTTCCTGTCCTAGCTCCGCCTCCCTTTGATAAAGATCACACCCCTTTCTGGAATGGAATTTCCATGGTTAGATCTCATGAAAGATTGTAAGTACTGACCAGCACCAAGATGTTAAATGCTGGCAGTTAGCAATTGAACAATTAACCAGGACAAACAGATCACATAGGTGAAAGGTGAATGACAGAATTTGTGCAAATTCTTCATTGGTCAGAGTTCAGAAACTTCTGACAGTCTGTCCTTCACTCCATTCACCCACCCAGAAAAGCAGAACTGCAACTGTTTACTTCCCGCGCCAAGTGTGCTGCCAAGTTCCCTTCTTCAAGTGGCTATCGCTGGAAACCAGGCCTCTGAAGTGCTTAATGTTTAATCCCTCACACCCCTTCATACTGGGAGAACAAAATTGGTCAGAGGTGTTAACTTCCATTGTGGAAGTTAACACTGTTAGTGAGAGAATGGATCCTCCTTAGTTTAGGTGGCCCCACCAGTGCCAGTCCATCTGTTGCTCTGGCTCACGGAGCAGTAGCTTCACACAAACAGCAACTTCAGTTTGTCAGCAATCCCAGAATTAAAGTGGCTCTTGTGGTAGCGACATTTTCACTTGAAGAACCTCTTTAAAGGCCTAAATTTTCAAACCAAGAGACAGCTACTTTCAGAAACTCCTTATGCTTTTCCTCAGCAAAAAAGATGAATCTATTCAGAAACTTCTTAAAATTCTCTTACCCTGCATAGGAATGACCAGGGTCTTTCATGTGCCAAGAGAACTTTCTGTACATTTTTAAATACAGGTTGAACCTCTCTTGTTTGGCACCCTTGGGACCTGACCAGTGCCGGATAAGAGAATTTGCCAGCTGACAGGAGATCAGTATATTCTAGCACATTATCAACACTTCTGCTCACTGGGTGCTTAGAAGACATTTAGGGGTGAATTACAGCTAAACAACAGCACAGAACACTGAGTGCCTGGACTGGTGGCTGGAAACAAACTTTATGGGCCCACTCAAAACTTGGACACACCCATGATAAGAGGTCATGCAGCTAACTAAAATCATGCTAGATTATGGATGTTGCTGGACAAGAGAGAGTTCTGGATTAGGAAGGTTCAACCTGTAATTGAATAACCTCAACAAGAAAGCAGTCAAGTAGCACTTTAAAGACTAACAGAGTGATTTATTAGGTGCACTTTTGTGGGACGGACCCACTTCTTCAGACCGTAGCCATACCAGAACACACAATTCTGGTATGGCTGTGGTCTGAAGAAGTGGGTCCGTCCCACAAAAGCTCACCTAATAAATAACTTTGTTAGTCTTTAAAGTGCTACTTGACTGCTTTCTTGTTTTGGTAGTATATAGACCAGCACGGCCTTATTTCTTGAAAAACCTACGTTTTTAAAAATCAGCCTTTCAGATGTGTCAGGAATGGCAAGTGTCTTTTTAGATGTAAAGTTTGGTTTAAAAATAATCTGAAAACTGAATGCTAACAGCTTATCAAGATGTAGCACTCCAGTTGGAGATCGCACCCAGAGAGCTGCACAGCGATAAGTGAATCTTCATCCATTTTTCCAAGATCAGAGTCTAAAATTTGGTGCCATGTAACTGTAACGCTGAATATTTTGAATCTTGTACATGGCAACGCCCTGCCGTAGTGCCTTAAGTTAATTTCTAACTCATATGCTGTAATATAAAGGGAGCAGGAGCTGGTTGTCTTAATCTCTGTATAGACGCTTTCAAAGACAAAGTCCATCCTCCAAGGAACATGCAGTTCAGAAAGCACTGAACTATAGATAACTACAGTGCAGATGTAATTCGGATAGCTTAAAGTAATAAAGCGATGCAAGCACCCAACTGTATCCTCTCACCAGAGAGCATTATATCACAGTACTAATAGGCACTAATGTTTTCCTGCTCCCTTTACTTTGTAATACCAGGAAATCGTTACTTGCAAATATTTTCAGTTTGCTTTCAATCCCGGAGGGCAGCCTGTTCTGGGTCTTAGAATTTCCATCCTAACTTTCTGCCTGTCAAACACCATGTCCCCAGTATACTCATTTCTGCATGGGGAAAGCGGTTAGTACATCCTTGTTAACTCGATTTGAACGAAGCAGGGAAGTTGTAATGTTAATACCTTGGCTCCTCTGTCCTGGGATCAGAGCTATCAGGCAGGCTTTGTCCCCATTCCTGTGTACCGGAGACTTCTTTCTCTACCTTCCTGTAAAAAGGCTTTGTGTGGGCTCACTTTTACACTTACGCACCATGCTGTGCTTGCCTCCAGGTGAGCACATTCAGAAACAAAACCTCATCCCAGGTAACTTAACGTTTTCCATGAGAACAAAGGAGGGCCTCCTTCCAGCACCACAAACTTTGCTTTCCCAGAGTTAATTGCTAACAAAGGAAGAGTTCTCTCCTGACATAACCCTCCCATACATACCCCACCCTCCCTCCAGCAAAGGCTTGAGAAAGATGGGCTTTGCACTGCACCTTTTGAAGGTCAGCAGACTTGGGTCATGAGCCAGTGGGATACAATAAGTCTGTTCTTGGCCATTTTGCCACCAGTTTGCCTATAGAAGTCACTGGTGCAAACATATGAAAAAGCACTCCCCTTCCCCCACATCCCCAAATCCCTCCTGAGACTCCAGCAGCATCCAAACTGCAAACCCTTCACCACTGGGGGGGTCCGTACCACCCCTGCTGTGCTCTGGGTCAGTTGTCTTGCATTGCTGCTGTTAAACCTGGTGGGAATGTTGGCTGTTCTGATCCTTATCCACTTAGAATCCTCCATGTTCCTGTTTATAGCCAGGCACACTCTGAAGGCAGTCTTGGTAAAGAGAGAGGACAGACAAGATAATGCTGTGCTTTAAGCAGACCTCACTGCTTTCTTCTCCTGCTGCAGATCACAATGGTACCCAGTCAGGCCAGGTGGAGTTCACCAAGGCGTGGGAGGATTATTATAAGAAACTAGGTAAATACCTGTCTCCTACATCTTCTTGGTTTTTTTTACATAAGGTTTTATCTAAAATTGGCTGCTGACCATTTCCTTCCCAGCCCGTTCTAAAGCCAGTCTGCAGCCTGGTTTTCATGGTCTCATTAGCATTGTCAAAGAGCCAGATGAATCGCTCTTCCAAACAGACCTCCTAGGAACAAATTCTAGAATGTCCCCTTCTTCTCTTTCAGCAGTCCTGCCCCCCCACCCCCCCGTGGGAGGAGGGGCAGACCCTCCAAACCTACCCGTGTATTTAGATTTTAATTACTTCCCCCCATCTTCAGTAAATTAACTGGCTGGGTAAAACATTTTGCCGTGAAATGTATTTAGCAGCGTGTCCTTTCAGCCTGCTGGGGACTGTAATTCTCCTTGAAGAAAAGGCATTGAAGGAGGTCCTTTGTTGGCATTAGCAGGTGGACAGTCAAGGCAGCCCTGACCTCTGCAAGGAAAGGTCTTGACTTGTAGCTTTGGTCAAGTCTTTTTAACCCGCTTTTATGCCCCTGGACAGGACACTGCTGCCCTGTTTCCTCCACCCACTTCACACTTTCAGTGCATTATATTCACCCTTCCCCCAAGCCCCTGCCACTTCAAAGCTCTCTTCAGCCGGTGTTGCAGTGCAGGGCAGCACCCAGAATTGTGCCTGGAGAGTGAAGGCAGATAGACGGCCAGGAAGAGCATGCTTCCCTTTTTCCTTTGTGCCCCTCCTCCTCACCCACCCATGTAACGCATGCAAGTGGCTTTCATGTCGCACTTATGCATTTCAGTCCATCTGTCTTTCCTTGCTGTTCCTCTAACTACCACGTTATCTGCCTGACTCTTCAGTTAGTCCACCGCATGATTCTGCAGGTTGTGTGCATTAGTAAGAATGGTGTGGTAAGGAGGGTGCCCTGGGCCCAGGTGGCTGGGCTCTCCCTTGCCTGAAGCTTAAACATGCTGAGCCCATTAACTGGCTTGCTTGCCTCTTTTCAGAGGGTGCCTGTGCTCTCACAAGAGAAGGGGCTGCAGAAACGGCTTATGCAACAATTGACTCTTTTGTGATTGACAAGGTGCTTGGGGAAAATTGTTTCATTGGGCCACTTTGTGTGGAAGAGGAAGGGAAGCATTCCTGTGTCTGCCCCATGGCACAGTTCTCAAGCAGTCTGCATCCATGTGCCTTACAGCTAGTGTGCCACTGGTGTCTTCTGGGACACCTGCCTTCCCCCACCCTGAGCACCCGGTTCTGTAGTGTACAGCCCTGTCGCTGGGAGCAGGTTATTTGGACAGCTTTCAAATGCAAGGCACAGCGCTGGGAGAGGGCACAAGTCATGCCACAGAGCTTTTGCAGCTCCCTTGCCACTCTTCGACACGACTGTAGTGGGCTCCACTGGCTCGGTTAACTCTGAGCTAAAGGCTGGATTTCAAGTACTGCAACCAGCTGGGGTGCTCAGCACCTGTAAGGTGCCTGAAATCGCTGTTGTGCATGCGTGCGGGATGTCCACAGACACTGCGAGCTAGGTGCTCTCATGTAGTTTCTTTGAGACGTGCTTTCAGCAAAGGAACAGGGCTGAATATTGCCCCTGCGGAGTCTGTGGACCAACCTAAAGAACAGGACAGTGACATCAAGCTGGGAACTCCAATTGGCTCTTAGATTGGCGGAAACTCATTGTCAAGCAGGGATGTACAAATTTCTTTTCCGTCCTAGGCCCACCCCTCTTTTGAATGTGACTTTAACTGTGAAGGACATGGGCCATCTTGCTCACTAGTCCAGGCCGGTACTGTTCAGTCTTCCCCCTCCCATCATGGGCAGGGTTCTGCCCGTACCCTTCAGTTCTCCTGTAGCGCCGGGTAGTCAGCACTCTCCAGGGGTTGCAGTTATGTCCGAGAACTGTTTGCAGTGCTGGCTATGTCCAGCAACGTCCATGTGGCTTCTCCAGTCACGACAATAAGAGCCTAGTGTGCTGTCCCTCAGGAAAGGATTTAAATGGGGACAACTCAGTCACCCTCCCTCTTTCAAATAGCTCTTACCCAGCTCAGACTACCACACATTGCAGCAAGGCGTGAAGAGGCATATGGAGGGCCTGGGCAGTAGACTTGGAGCCGAGAGATGTCACTAGCTAGAGACTTGTCATCTGTTCCGTATTGACATGCCCATTGTTGTCCTCTTTGCACAGGCCAACAGAGCCAGCAGCAGAACAGCCAGCCTGATTACAGCAAGGCGTGGGAGGAGTATTACAAAAAACAGAGTGAGTGAAACAGGGCTGCTGGAGATGAAGTAAACTCTTACTATAAAGACAGTTAGCACTGGTCTATTAACTTGTCTCCACCCCTTGCACTGATAGCTCCCATTCCCCTGGAGAATCCCTTTTTGCAGCCTCATGGTGGCGAGAGTGCATGTTGTGCTCCCACTGCAAGCTCTAAGTCTTGTTCATTACTGCACCATGTCAAGGCAAGAGGAAACCAGTGAACGACAGTCCCCAGTGAACTGTCCCCTTTCATGTCCGCCTCAAGAAATGGAACTATACCAGGAAAATGTTTGCTCACATACCCAGCCCTCAACATAACAACACCTGGCAAAGGGGCTGCAGGGGAAGGGGTTTGCTCCCCCAGGAGTAAGAAAAGCTCCACATTCAGATGACTGAGGAGTTGTGATGGGGAGGTATCTTCTCCGTGAGGTGTCAGAAGAATGCCACTCTGGCGTCTTTCCTGCCTGAGCTTCTGGAGCTGTTGGATACTCCTTGTTGTAGGAGTCAAAGGAAACAAAGCAGAATTTCAAAGCAAACTATCCCTGAAAAATGGGAGTAATATTTATTGTTCTTTCAAAGTACCACACCAACTAATAACCTGCAAGCCTGCTTACAATGTGTCCTGTTCTGTCCGAGGGCGGGTAGCTTCTGCTGCTGCTGTTTTTTTGTTGTTTCTTTTTCCAGATGTCTCCAGCTGTTGGAAGGGGTATGGTTGCTATATTTACATGTTATAAAACATCACCCTAAATGTACCTGTGCTTGCTTGTTCTTGCTGATGCTCAACTATCTGTGTTTCCTTTTCATCACCCAGGTCACGCTGCCAGTGCTGCTTCTCAGGCAAGTTCGCAGCCGGACTACACAATGGCTTGGGCAGAGTATTACAGACAGCAGGCTGCCTACTATGGGCAGACACTAGGGCAAGCTCAGACCCACAGCCAGGTCTGTATTTGTATTCTGCTGGGTTATCTTCTGCTGCTGTTTTTCTGAGGGGTTAGTGTAAGTTAGCATTTACCTGGTGTGGGGAATATGCCACCGTCAGTGTGTGCAGTAAAGCCGCCTGGATGGCTGAGACACAACTACGAAAGAGTGGCTGTCGGCTAACTGCAACCCACTGTGCTTCTCCAGGGCAAGCTTAACACCTGACTCAGTGGACTGGCTGTCACAAGCCACATGCTGCTGTGACCTCTGCATTGCAGAGCTAGTATATGGACCAGCCTTTCACAGGGTGGGTCACGTCCACATGAAGGCTTTGACTTTCATCAGCATGTTGGGCATTCTTGTCCTGGATTAGGTGTTTGCAAATATAGATGAATGCCTGCAGTTCTAACGTCCTAATGGGGAAAACACAGACACGGAAAGTGATTGTACTGTGCATGCATGGCAACTAATTCCATATCTGCCTTACCTGTCGCTCAAGCCCTGCAGTTCAGTGGCCATCTTTCCAGTTGAAGATTGAGTGGGATTCATTTTGGATCCTGCCTTCCAAGCATCTTTGTTCAGGAGTACCTGTTGCCAGCGAAATAAGGCTTGTTAAGGTGAACATCTCAGGCAGTGTTCCCTGTACACTGAGTGCTTGGTCAGCCACCCAGAAGAGATTTGGGTGCTGCCCATCTGATTAGCAGAGCACCCACAGCTGGCAGCGTGTGTTTCTATGGTGGAGCAAATCCGCGCATGCCTAGGAGCAAATAATAAAATGTATTCTGCCCATGGATGGAAAAAATTAGAGGGACCATTGGTCTCTGGCCTCTGGCAAGATGTTCAGAAGAGACGCCTGTGCAATTTATGAAGGTGGCTGACGCTCTGAAAACAGCACTCCATATTAAAATCAAAGCTAGAAAGTTAGACAACTTACTGGCTTGATAAAGGGTGGCAGAGCTCTTCACCACTGAGTCACTGGTTTTAATATAGCCCAGGAGAGCCCTAATGTTGTTACTAGCGGGTGAAGATGATGCTGTTTTTCAGCTAATACTTCATCTTTTCTTCAGTAGCATTTTGTCAGTTTTTTACGAGCACTGTAGCTGGCTGAAAAATCCAGCAAACCTTGTGAATTTTTACATCAAACTTCAATTCACCCTTTGTCAATCTGAGTTAAAAATGTAATGAAAATTGCTCCTTTGGAAGCCTCTTACCAGCCATAGTTGTTAGCATGTGTTGGGCTCATGTAACTAGTGTGAAAGACTTTCTGGTCTGTTAATTTGCTAGAGGATGGATAGCTCTCTGAGTGCTTCTCTTTGCCCTGTGAGCCAGGAAATGAAGTTGTTAAAGTCCAGACTTGACTTTACCACATCTGGTAGAAGCCCACTCACAGGCAGTATGGAAAAACCTGCCCTGCTGTTGTCTGTGGATAACTCATGGGTATGGCTGTCCAGCACCTTGCATCAGCACTGAAGCTTGCATTCCATTTGGGCATAAAATTACTGGTGATGCAGTGCGCTGGTCTGTAGGAACCGGCATGCCCACTCTGGTCCTGGACTTGCTAGAAATGCCATGGCAGGGTATATTTAGTGTAATTAAATAACAGGCCCAGCCACAGTGGGACAAAGGGGACAATTACTTTGGGCCCCTTTGAAACACTGCGGAGCCCTGTGTTGCTGCTCTGCTTGAAGTGAGGGCACTTAACTGTCCTAAGCCCCGCCCATTACACCCTTGGTCCTGCCCCTTCTGGAGGCTGAACCAGGGCCCCCTCTCACCTCGCCCCCAGGCCTACAGTGGCTGTCAGCTCCACGGTTAAATAGCTATCTTCACCCTTCCCAGTCACCTGGAAAAGTCTGGGCCTGGAGAGAAAGAAATAGGTTTCTTGAGAGTCATGGACTCTCAGGAGAAAGCTCAGAGATAAGATGCATTATAGCTGAGTGCTTGCAGATATTTATTTCTCAGGTATCCCTGTCTGGGGGAAACCCTCACTTGTTAGAACGGAAAATGTGATGGGTGGATGTTTTCTGGAGACCACTTTAGAACTGGCCACTGATAAGGCTGTGTCTACACTACAGAGCCCAGGCTGACATTGCCAAACCCCACTCCTACCCCTAATGTAGAGTGAATAAGCTAACAGGAATTTTCTGTCAGTATAGGACCCACTTCCCTGAAGAACATTAGCTGTGCCAACGGAAGCACTCGTCTGTAGGCACAGCTGCATCTATACTCAGATTTTTTTGCTGACATAGCTATGTTGGTTAAGGATGGGCAGGGTGGGGTAGGGGGTGGTTAGAGGGTTAGTCTTCCCTGGCCAAGCTGTGTTAATGTAAGTTTTAAGTGTACACCTAAGCTGACTTTGTTTCTTTCTCTTTCTGTGCAGGAGCAGTAGAACAATGTCCTTGTGGCAATTTTTTTTTTTCTTGGAATCATTGTGGAAGAAAACCTTTTTGTAACAGAGGTTTCTAGATTTGCAACATTTTGATGAAGACTTTTCTGTTTGTTTGTGAAACACTAGTTGTAGGATAATCTATACTGAACTTTTCTAAGAATCAGGAACAATTAGTAATGTACTAAACTTATGGACATACTGATATTTTTTTTGTTTGTTTTGGTTTCCAAATTTGTAAAAACGCCGGGATTCTTTTTGGAAAGAAGCCAGAGAATTACAGGCACCAAAATGCACCCCAGAGCTGTGACATTTCAATATGTGGTTTTTGTGTGTTTTTTTTCTTTTAAATTTTCAATCTTTTCTGTTGCAACAGAAAGAGTGGCTTGGAAGTCTTAGGTGGTATGTAACAAATCCTTTAAAAAATTTTAAACAGTATTTAAATATTCTTAAATATGTAAATTCATTAAATGTTTTACTTCTAATTTCTTGTATCTTGGCTGTCTTTTTGATTTTATTGCATTTTTTAAAAAACTGAACTATGGTATGTATTGTAATTAATTAATTATGTGAATTCTGTATTGAGACAGTTACTGTTTTGCTGTCAGGCAAGGTCTTGGGGGGGAGGTATTTTGTAGGTTTTGTATAATTTCTAGAGTTCTAAAGGGTAATATAAAAATGTGTTAATTTTTTAGCAATACATTTTTCATGTCTCCATTGCTGGTTGCATTTATGTATCTAAGACCTCCAAGCTTGTTTAAAACAAAAAACAAAAAAACCCTTCCTCTATGCTCTCAGAAATATAAATACTGTTATTTTTAATATTAAAATGAATCTGCTATTAGTACCTTTAACAAACACTGTGGAACATTAAACCATATAAAAGGTAGTAACTATTTTTTAATTCCAAGGTGGTTTTTTTGCTTTTTTCATTTTTCTTTTTAAATATTTTCTTATCTAATATTTGTCAAATTACCTAGAGAAATAAATGAATCTAGTATTAACCACAATATGCGATAAATAATTTTGATTTAATAAAAGGGATAATATGATTTACAATGTTTACTGTAGTGTTTCTTGTACAGATGAGTGTATTTTTAAAGGAAAAAAAACGGAATTGAAGCTATTTTTTCTTGCATTTTTAATTGACCTGCGGGACATTCCGTTTTGAAATGTACTGAAGTTATTGTTCTTGGGTCTTTCCTTATTTTTTCCTTATAATGCTTGAAATGTCTAACTATAAAGAAATGCCATTGGATAATGTTGAGCATGATGTTTAAAAAAAAAAAGTGTTCTTTTTATTTGACTGACAGTTGCATTTTACACTCTATATAATAAAATTTCCACAAGATGTCTTGTGGGTGAAGTATTTTTTAGTCTGCTTTACTCAGTGTGCTCATGCTCGTCAAAGTAAGTACAACAGCCATGGTCTAACTGCATTCACTGAGCCCCGTCTCTGCCTGCCGAACTGGCATGGATCACATCACTTTAGCTCTAAATGTCATGGTTTTGGGTAACTCTGTTACATTGACGTCAACGCCTTAATTCCAGTCGGATTCTTAATCCTCATCATGGTCTCTTTGGAAATAGTGGGATACTAAGGAGTTCCAAAAGAAGGTACTCTAAGTGTAAATGTCTCCGGCCGGAGAGATCAGTTAATAAAGGGAAGATTTCTATAAGCAGGAGTGATGCAGAAACTTTTGTCTATAAGCTGCATAAACACTTTTATTGCTTGTTCGTGTGTCAACAGAGCTTAGTTTTTTAATGTCCTGGACCTGTTGCTTTTCTCCCCAAACTTTTGTCCTCTGTGCTAGGAAGTGGAATACTTTGGCTTCCCTGGTGCTTTTGGCAATGTCACTCTTTGAAACCAAGTCACCGGAGCAATGCAGTCCTCCCTGGTGATGGAAAGGAGTTCCCGTCCCTCGGAAGCAATGTATCTTATGGGATAGCAACGTACATTAACCGTTGAGCCGCCTCTCAGTATCTGCTGAGCAGGAAAACTTTCTCTAGCTGCAACCAACCAAGACTGGGCTGCATCACTTGAGAAAAGTCCCTTTTTTATGTAACGTTCCTGGCCTGAACTTAAATAAAGCTTTGTCTGCCCTTCTCAAACACCCAGGGGTCTGTAGCAGAGTTGGCGGTGGGGGGAGGAGGGGGAGGGCGGGGCAGAATGAGATCCCATCTGTAAAGCAGTGACTCCGAGGCATATTGAGAGCCGGAAGAAAAGAGAATATAGCATCTTTAAATACACCTCCAGAGAATCAAGAGAGACATTGAAAGATGGAATAGTAAAAGCCACTTGGAAAGGGGGGGCAAGTTGCAGGAGGGGGGGGCATAAGCGCTGATGATGGGAATGGGAATTGGGGAGAGGGCATTACTGAGAAGACTTCCTTCTAATTCATCTTCCAAGCTCTGTGCCAAAACAGCATTTGGCATGGTTCACAGGGAGCAATTGTGTGATAATGAACCCTAAGGTGTCCATTAATTGAAGACTGAGTATTGCGGGTTGTGCCAAGAGTCATAAATGGCACAGGATTGTGGGAGGATGCATTTTCTTAAATGTATCTGTAAGTACAGATTAGCCAAGCTCCCCAGTGAAATACCCCTACTATAAATTATGGAAATATCTCCTTCTGATGCAACCTTTTATTGAGGGGGTGGGGCAGCAGAAAGAAATAGTTTGCAAGCCTTTGAAATTTGGCTCGTCATTAAGATGGCGCCTGCAAAGCTGGGTTCTCATCAGCAGTCTGGTGTCCTGGAAGGCTAAAGTGCTTGAAATGTTACCAAGTTCAGCAGTTGTCTTCCATTAATACTTCATGGTCATCAGCGAGCTGCACGCTTGCCGGAGCAGTTTACCCGTGTTTGGCTGTAAGCTGGCGTGTCTCCTCCCTATCAGCCCTAGGAATGCAGGCAGTGGGGTAGGGCAGCCAGAAGAGTCTGGAGTTTAGTTTTTCAGTGGGAATTGGGAGTGATTTGCAAGTGTATCAAGTAGACTCAGGAGTCTAGAAGAGACATAGGCTTTGCCTAGAGTAGCCAAAAGCTCTACAGCATGTACTTCTCCAATCCTTCATCCCCTTCTTTTCTTGAGGCTCAAGCTTGTCTATAGTGTAGAGTCCTGTGGCTGTGGAATCTACTGCAAATTGCCAGCCCCTGCTTCACAATCAAGCTTTTGTCTCTGCGACCGTGAGAAGACACTGTTAAAGAACTTCAAGATCATGAAGCGTGACGTGATAGTGTTTGCTTCTAGACTCTCCAGCCTTTGGGCTTTTGAACACAGGTGTGAATGCCCCCCCCACCATATCCATGGAAGTTAACTCAAACCTAAAGAGGATTTAAAGGTCCACACTAACTTTCACTGATGCTGATTTTTTTAACAGATTGCATTTCTCCCAGGATCCCCGTCGGCTCTGGGTTGAGGCGTGAAAGGCAACGTCTCAAACTTCTCAATCCAATACATTCATACCCCACGTTGCTACAAAACCTGCTGAGAATGAACCAGAGCAGTGTGAAGTAGAGCAGAAAGGTGGTGGGAATAGAACCCAGGCGGGAACGTCCATTTGGTTTCATGTTCAATGAGAACACCCTTCCAACGTTGGGGAAGCTGGTGCCACCTTTGCCTGCCACCTCAGTGGAGTGCCCCCCATCTCCTGTGACTTGGCAGTGGAATGAAGGGCTTGTGCATGGGGCCTTGCTTAGCAAGGCTGCTCTAGCTTTTTCTACCCAGCTTGATGAATCTTATACTGTTGCTCAAGTTTCCATCTCCTGAATCCTTTGGCCTCTTCCCATGACCTCTCATGGGTGTTTTCCCCCCTGTGTAGCCACCTTTCAGGCAAGGACGGGCGGCTGAAAGCCTGTGGGGTGTGGATGGCATAGAGCTTCAGTCTGGCCCTGCCAGTGTTCCACCTGCATTCTCTGGGCCAGGAGAGAGATTTCAGGTGCCTTCTGTGGCTCCAAGGGGTTCCGGGTTGAAAGAACTGTTTGGAGTTTCTGCTTGGCAGGAGGAGTTGATTAAGTGGGTGCCAGGCGTGGGCTTGTTCTTTTGGATCTTTTGCTAGGCATGTGGAGCTGGAGCAAACAGTGTTCAGAAGGGGTCTTACAGAGTGACCTGTGCCCTTGCGAAGGTGGGGAACGGCAACTGCTTTGCGCACTAATGCTGAACAGCCCAGCGTCGCCTCAGTGGGCAACGTGGAGGCACACGCCGGTAGGTGAAACACTTCGGCAGAGGACAGGAGGAGAATTGGAGCTGGAATCTGGGTTTCGTCCCCAGGGCAGAGCTACAGACACAACGTTGCTTCCTGTCACACTTCCCCCTTTCCCAGCCTCCCAAGGAAATGCCTGGTTAAACGGTGACCTGCCAATAGCTCCATCCTTCCTCTCGCTTTCCCCTTTTCTGTAACTCCCAGGAACAAAGGGCCGGGACTGGTGACCCCTGCAGGACACCTTCCAGTCTGGAACTGGCCGCTGTATTTCCCTCGCCTTTGGGTAGTACATATCTGTGTCTGCACCCAGCGTGGCCCAAGGCTGTCCTCACCCATCAGACTCCAACATGAGACTTCTGGGGAGTGGCAAAAGAAAAGGTAGGTTGCAGGGGCTGATGTGCAGAACAGCTGAGCACCTACAGCTGCCTTCCAAGTCTGTGGGCTGGCAGTTCTATTAAAGGATTAGCGGGTGTGAGGATTGGTTTGTATTTTGGTTTTTGGTTTTTTCTTCTCTTTCCACAGGGACAGATGTATTGGAGCTGACCAAGTGGGAGGAGTAGTGGGAAGGAAAGGGACAGGGAAACTAAGGCTTTGAGGAAGGAGGGACTAGGCACAAAAGGAAGAGTTTCCTGCAAACAGTACACGTATGCGAAGTTGAGTAGCGTCTGCTTGACAATCGCGCTCTCTCACTGAGCACTGTGTGCCTGCTTGCGATACACACAACGCCTGAGCTAGTGTGAACAGACAGATTAGAGGGGGCTAATGCAGCTTTTGAGAGGTTTTGCGCAATTTTCAGCACTCTAGGTATTTCTTCATCCTGTGTGGTCCGTGTCTTTTTTTCTCCTTTGCCAAAATGAGCAAAAAAAACCCTGACAACACTTCTTACTATTTGGAAAGTGCCGCATCAGGAGCTGGGCTTTTGAACCTGTTTGTTTTTCAAAAAATTGCTGAAGTTGTGCCCTTATGAGGGCACATCGTTAGGACCTGAAAATTCAGGCAGCCATGTTAAATTTTAGACTTTGTTTCTGCCTTCTTGTGCTCAGGCTGTTAGCATCAGTCTTCAAATGCACTGCTACCTCCTCTCAGCATCAGTCTTCAAATGCACTGCTACCTCCTCTCAAACATACTTTCCTACTACCTTAAGCACAGATAGATGTGTAGCATCTTTTTAATGCATTTTCATTTTCATACTAAATTGACTTTCATAATACAGCTTTAATGAGACTTTATATTAGTTCAGTTTAGACTTCACTGCTGATTAGCAAGCTGCGTGTATTAAGCTGTACATGTTATGTTTTACTTTTTCTTCTGATGACAGGTACGTTTGTAAATGAAAACGTTTCGTAAGTCCTTCTGCAAACTCTTAGACCAGCATTTCCCAAACTGTGTTGCATGGAGCACTGGTATTCTGTGTGATGTGAGTAGGTGTTCTGTGAAAAAGTGTTGATGCTGGAGTTATTTTTTTCCTTCTAAAATACTAAACATGAAATTGTGTGGATCAAAAAGAGTGAGGGATGTCAATAGGATTTAGACAGTAGGTGTATTAATATTTATAACACGTTCATAATATAATTGTACTCATGCAACTTGTGCCTAAAAAAAAATCAGTCGATTTGGATGGTTTTGGCATGAGTCATGATCAGAGAAATCATTTGATGCTGCGTCTCCTGTGAGGATCCAGCATCACTCCTAATATTAAGTGGATTTGTGATCAAAAGATGCAAAAACACTCTTCCTGTTTTAAAAAAAAATTGTCAAATGTTACTTATTTTTATTTTCCAGTAGTTTTCTGTAAAGAATAAATTTATGAAACACAAAAATTAAAAATATTTTCTATACCTAATTTGTTTTGCATTTTTTTCATAAAAATGTTTTTGAGCTTTAAGAAAGAGAGTCCTTTTTGAACCATATGGTCCTTTCTATCTGTGTACAAAAGAACAACACGAACCATCCTTCTTTTGGCTGTTATATGTTTTGTTTTGGGTTTGTACTTAACCTTTAATTTTTATTCTTAAGTCCAGGATTGCTAACTGTCTTTCTATCAGAAGGACATTTAGTTGTTCCTTCAGATTATTTTCTTTTGTTATTTTTTGTTCGTTGTTCAATAAAAAGCCTAACTCTTTTAAATCAACTTCTAAGCATTACGTTCAGCAATTTTTTGGTATGAAACCTTCCACCCCCTTACCCCCTCTGACTAGCATATGTGTGTTCCATCAATATATTCCAAGCCCAAATCTGCTCTGTTTGGGAAATGTCGTCTTAAAGAAATAATCCTGTAGAACTTTGCTAAAATGGCTTGCTGGGTTCACGATTACGCAGTTGGTCTCGGCAGTGCTCTTTATACAGAGTGTCTTACCATACAAATCTATTTCCTTGTACTTTCAGATATTTTAAAATAGTTTCTTTAATTTTGCATGACTTGAAAATGAAACATTTCTAATATTGCAAGTTAAAACGAGAAGATGATTGTCTTTTTCCATAAGCTGATATGTCTAAACTCCCAAACACTAAATATTTAATTGCATTAGAATAATGGTATATTTACAATCAGCAGTATCAGTGGAGCATAAGTGAGTTGATTAACTCTTTCAGCAACTGCATGTGCTTTTTAATTCTAAATGTTTGACCACACAAATTCACGAGCTGTCTTTTACTGTACTGCTTCTCTAGCGTGGAGCTAAAATGTTTGAGTCTGCCTCCCGTAGCAATGGTTGAGAAGTACTGAAATTAAAATTGTATATAGGTGCTAAGGCTGTAGAAAACACTCTTGTGATTGTGTAACTCCAGCTTCTAGTATTGTTCCTGCATGTGAAGATATTATGGAATCGAGATGAACATCAACTTTCATGTTTCCTGATTTCATCAATTTAACTTGACTTTAATCACAGTTTGGGTTTTGCATGGAATTTCTCTTTTTAATGACGGGCCAAGTTTGCAGAGGCTTAGCCAACCTGATCGTGTCACGTGAGTAAGGCCCTTCCAAACACACAGTTCATTTTGGTTAATTTTGTGGTCAGAGGGTTTGAAATATTTGAAATTATGCAATTGTCTGTTTTTAATCTGAAATTTTACTGTTGTAACTGCAGGGGTCCTGACCCCACAAGGAGTTGTCTGAGGATCACAAGGTTATTGTAGGGAGTTTGCAGTATTACTATCCTTACTTCTGTGCATTGCCTTCAGAGCTGGGCAGCTGGACACCAGTGACTGCTGGACAGGAATCCAGAGCTACCACCAGCAGCAGCCCAGAAGTAAGGATGGCCTGGCTGAATACTGCCCCTCTGCTTCTGAGCTGTGTCCTTAATCAGTTGCCATCACTCACTGGTTGGGTATTAGATTGCCATCCTCATTTCCACACTGCTGCTGGCGGGGTGCTGCCTTCGGAGCTGGGCACCTGGCCAATATTACAACAACCACTCTCCTTTTCCCTAGCTGTGAAGGCAATGCGGAAGTAAGGGTGGCAATACTATGACCCTCTTCAAATTATCATGCCATCCCCTGCATCTCCCTTTTGGATCAGGAACCCCAATTTGAGACATGCTAGTTTTCCCCCATGAAACCTGTATACAACAGGGAGACAGCACCAGATTTCACAATGCAGGACGGGTTTTTTCATGGCTGTGAATTTGGTAGGGCCCTGCCTATGGGAAAGCCCAGCTGTTCTTGAGGTTTGTGTGCTAGACAAGGCTGTCTATGTTCTCCTTCTAGTCCCTATATTTTCTGGGCTGTCCAAACTGTCTGCCAAAGGGTGTTTGTTCCAACGTGTCACCTAAATTCTCTTCTGGGTGACAAACGAGCACTGGGAAACGTTTGCTTAAAAGGAAAGAGTTGGGAAGTGAAGAGCAGGTGCAGCTGTGTTAGGAAGTACAGCAGGGACTTGTACCACCACTCTCCCAGCAGCACAAAGGGAATAATGAGCATCCACACCTTACAGGGGCAGTGTGAGCCTTAAGAGAAAGGTGAGTCAAGGGCCAGAGCGCTAGTTTTTGCTTTGGGAGACCCAGGTTCAAGCCCTGTAAGCTGGGAACTAGCGTGGCTGCTCAGGAGAAATTCAAATGCTGCCCAGCTGATTAGCAGAGTGCCGAGGTTAGGTTTAGTTTCTACTGGTGGTGCACATTTGCACATGCCTCCGTGCACAGAAAAATATTATTCCACCCATGGATGGAAAAGATTAGCAAGAACATTGTCTGTCTGCTACAGCCTGCCTGTGTCACCTGTGTCCCTAAAACCAGGTCAACACTCGCAAATGAGTTAAGTTAACTGTATTGGTCAGGTGGATGGGAAAACCACACCCCTGAGCGATTGTAGTTAAGCCAGCGTAAGTTGCTGCATAGAAAGCACGAGGTTGATGGAAGGATTCTTTAGTCAACCTAGCTCTTGCCTCTTGGGAGCGTGGATTACCTGCACCGATGGCAGAACCCTTCCCTTCAGCGCAGGTTGTGTCTACACAAGCCGTTCAGCCACATAGCTGCACCACTGTAGCATTTCAAAAGTAGAGAAGTGCTTAACCGCCATGCCTCAGTTCCCTCTGTGCGGGATGGGGATAGCCACCTGCTCTACCGCTGTGGTATGAGGATTAATACCTTAATGATTGCAAAGGACTGATGCTCTGAGAAGGGGCCACCAAGGAACCTTAGGTGGAACAGCTTCCCTCTTGCTTGCGAAGGGCTCAGATACTCAGACATGGGGTTGTATGAATACCAGGAGTGCCCCTCAGGAAGCTTTGTTATAGTGGGAGCCACTAAACATCATTAAGAACTTGTCTGGTGGGACAGGATTCATGCTGCAATTGTCACAACAGACCTTCGATTTCTGCTAACACCGGTAAGGGACAGGGCTAACCGGACAAAGCCTGGGCTGAAAGCCACAAGTCTGGAAGTAAATTGTACTCTTGCTTCCAGCCACCCAGAACAACCCTTCTGGTGGAGAGAGGTGGGGTTGTGATGCAGTTGCTGCAGGGAAGAACTCTGCACATGAGAGGGGATTCTGTACTCAGGGGTCTATGGGCCAATGCACAGAACTTTCATGCGCTAGTCCTTGGGTAGGACTCCTAGCTACAGACAGCTGACACCAATCCAGAGGTTGCTGAAGGCCATGGAAAGCCTCTCATTGACTTCAGTGAGTTTTGCACCAGCTCCCTGCACTGGTGACTACTGCCTCTTCCCCTCCAGCTGTCTCCCTGCCTCTTTCTATAGCCCAGTTCCTGTACCCTGAACATGAAGGTGAGGTCGAATGCCAGCAAGTGCTGACAAACATTCAAAGGGGCTCAGGAGACAAGAAGGGCTGCTAGGATGGTCTGATGAATGGAAAGTCCACCTGGGGAGAGGAGACTGGACCTTGGATTGTTCCCTCTAAGTACAGCCCAGGGATAGAAACCAGGCAGGTGGGGAGTTATTGAGTACAGCAGTAAGGTGGACACAACAACGAATGGCTATAAATTGGCCATCCATAAGTTGGGGTGTCTAAGCACCAGTGGAGCAATGCTCTGGATAAGGACATAAGACCAGCCATAAAGGGCCAGACCAAAGGTCCATCTAGCCGGGTGTTCTGTCTTCTGCCCGTGGCCAGTGCCAGAGGCCCCCGAGGGAGTGAACAGAACCGGTCATCACCACAGCGATCCCTCTCCTGCCATCCATTTCCAGCCTCTGCCCAAGGCCAAAGACAGTATTCCTGCCCCCTCAGGCTAACAGCCATTGATGGACTGGTCTTCCACACATTTATTGTGCACTTTTTTTGAAACTCGTCCTAATCTTAGACTTCACAACATCCTTTGGCAGGGAGTTCCACAGGTTGACTGTGCGCTGTGTGAAGAAATACTTCCCTTCGTTGGCTTTAAACCTGCTACCCATTAATTTTGTTGGGTGACCCAAGTTCTTGTGTGATGGGAAGGAGTAAATAACTTTTCATTTTCCGTGTTGTCCATCTCTGTCATGATTTCATAGACCTCTGTCATGTTCCCCTTTAGTCTGCTTTTTGCTAAGCTGTAAAGTCCCAGTCTTTTTAATTTCTCCTCAGATGCCAGGCGTTCCAAACCCCTAGGCTACATCTACACGAGAAGCATTTGTTGACGGAAGTGACTGCCGGAAGGGAATTCCCAGCAAAACTTCTGCTAATGGATTTTATCTACACATAAAAGCAGAATGAAAGAGCAACCCACCCTGTTGACAGAGAGCAGCCAGACTGCCCAGCCCTCTCTGGACAGAACGGCTGACTGGAAGCTCTGCAAACAGGGCTGCCCTGTTGGACGAGAAAAGGGCCCCAGTCTGTCTACATGGCTGTTTTGTCAGCAGAACGGTGTCGAGACAGGTGTTGTAGGCGAACAGGGAGAGGTATAATGCTGCCAGAGGGTGTGCTGGGTTTTGGCAACAAATTGCATTTTGTGTGTAGACATGCTGCGGTTTTTCCCTCCAAAAGCCCGGTTTTGCCAGGAAAAGCCCCTCATGTAGACGCAGCCCTAATCATTTTCTTGCCCTTTTCTGAATTTTTTTCAGCATGCCCAGGAGAGCAGTGGTGGGCAGAGAGACCTACCTGGCTTCAGCACCAAGTTGGAGGAGCTTATGGAGGATGAGGGAAGGGGAAGGGAAGATGGGCCTTTACCTAGGACGGCAGGTGGCCCAATGGGAGTGGCCAGTACTATCAGTACCCAATGGACAGTGATGGGCCACTAGAATGGGGAGGACTCAGAATTCTTTCCCGGGTGCCCGGCTGCTGGCTCTTGCTCAGGGTGTAACTGAGCTCCATGTTAGCGGTTAGAAGAGGATTTCCCACCCCTGGGTCAGATTGACAGAGCCCTGGAGGGTTTTTCGCCTTCCTCTGCCACAAGAGCCTTGAGTCACCTGCAGGTTTAAACTAGCACGGGGGGGGGGAGAGGGGGGGAGGATTCGCTGTAATGAAATTTTTAAACCAATCATTGAGGGGGTCCAGTAACTCAGCCAGAGGTGTGGAGTCTCTTCAGGGTGGGAGCCGTGGCTAGTGATTAGGTGACCACAACGGTCTCTTCTGCCCCGAAAGTTGGAGTCTGTAAGTGTATTCATGCTAAGGTGCCTGAAAACATCAGCGCCTGCTCGTTAATAACCCAACCTAGGCCTCCAGCTGCTGGAGGAGTCTCAGCAAATGCCAAACCTATGAAGGCTGCAGCTCCATGTCGCATGATTGCTATGCTCTGGTCTCTCTCTGCCAGGCCTAGCGGGGGTACGGCAGAAGGCAACAGGTACCGTACGTGTTTGTCCGGCTATTAACAGTCCCCCCACTAGATTATCTTTCCGCCCCTGCCCTTATCACTGAAGGAAATCCTATTTCAAGGCCATTCGAAAGAAGTCTCTGATCTTTTGATTGTCTGGCTTGCTCACTCTTTAATCCTGGCCTGGCTGGGGTGCAGGTGCCTTCGCCCCCAGGGGATTAGTCCGTCCCTTCCTATTGTCCCACCTGTCACTCACTTGTCTGCCCTGCCCTGCTGAATTCATGGGGAGCTGCAGGAATCCTTGTATGTGCTATTCACGGGGGAATATTAAACTTCTCGGTAGCCGAGTCCTTACAACGGGCTGGCAGAGGCAGTTGCTCTGTTTGTTTTAAAGAGAAAGCGGGTAACAATGGCGAGGGAGCGGCAGGAGGGCTCATAATGGCTCCTTGTACTCAGCATCATTAGAAGGTCACCTGTCAGCAGATAAGGCTGAAAGGTCTGGCCTCTTCCCTTCCCCCCGCTCCGGTCAGGGAGCTCTCCCCAGGGCTCTGCCTCACATCTGTTGGGCAGGGAGGGGTTGGGATGTACCAGACCCCTCAGCCAGGCTGGAGGGCTGGGCAGGTACCTCGGAGGTGGACACGCATCAGTCATGGGTCTGAGCTTGAGGCTCCTGGGGGGTGATTCCTGAGGGGCTGATGACCCGCTGAGCTGTGCTGCTGTCTCCCTGGGCCTTGCCCTTCAGCAGCCTTGTGCAGCTCAACTCCGCCAGCTTGGGAAGCACTGTGGTGTTGATGGCTGTGGAGGGGAAGGACACCGAGCCCCCTTGGCAGTCTGCTGGGCCCTGGGAGGGTTTATTGCAGCCAGTGCAGTTCCTGGTTCTGAGTGCATGGTCTGATCACTGCCTCAAGGCATTGGGCTTTCCCCTGGGCGGCAGTATCCCATAGCAGCCCAAGGGCTGACCAGGCGCTGGGACTCCACCACAGGTCTCCATGGGCCTGTGTCGGAAGCAGGCTGCCCAGGCATTTGGCTGCAGCCCAGTCTAGCCAGTTTTGCTCACAGACGCAGTCAGAGTGTGACCTACCTTAATTAATGGGGTAAGGCTGGCTCCAGGGCTGGCTAGGCCCATCCAGGACAGCCCCTTGGGGGTACACAGCTCCCTGCCTATGGCGGCATGGCCGACTATTAAAGCTATGAGAACTGATGCCGCCTCTGGGGAATACCCACAGAACAGCAGCGTTTCCGCCAATACTTTTCATCCACAGGCAGAATAAATTTTGTCAGCAACGCCAAGGCCTGTGCGGCTGTGCACCACCAATCGACACCCACACTGCCGGCTGTGAGAGCTCAGTTACTCGGCAGGGCGCCTCCCGACGCGTTCCTGGGCAGCCAACCGGGTGGCTCAGAACAGTCGAGGGACGGTTGATCCAGCCACTCCTGACAGATGTTTGTCGAACCGACTGTTAAACACCTCCAGCGAGGGAGCGTCTACGCCCAGCGTTCCCTCGAGTCGTTTCTTGCCATGTGTGGAACACATTTTATGTGCCCTGAGGCAGGTGCAAATGTGCACCACCAGTGGAAATAAACAAAACCTTGCAGGGGCAAGCTGCTAAGCCGCCGGGTGGCCTTTGAATCTTGCTTATGAGGCCACACAAGCTACATCTTATAGGCACCGCGGAAGGGGCCGCTTAGCTCTACTTGCAACAGTCCCCCACAAGCCTGGGCAGCCGGAGATCATGAGGGGCCCTGAGACGCCGGCTTAAAACCCACAACATTTAAAAAAATAGAGCCTGCAGGTCTCTCTTGATCGTCTAGTTTCAGAGCCCTTCAACTTGCTCAGGACGTGCTCTGAAGCTCTCTCCGCCCCAGGAGCTGGGGGTTAAAAGGCTCCAACTGACCAGACCTGACAGCCTGGAGAGTGTGGGCAGGTCCCCGAGTGCCTCTTGTGCAGGCCACAGAAGAGCCATTGGAGCAGAGGGACGGCTGAGGGCCTGCAACATGAGCTGGAGCGGTGCTGCAAGTGAGCGGCTCTGGGCAATGCGTGGCCAGGTGTTGCTCTTTAAACCTGCCCTGCTGGTCTCTCTGTAGCACTATTCAGGTACCAACTCTGTAATATTAAATCGCTGCTGGTCTGGTGGTTACACGCGCTCCCTTTCCATCTTTCGGTTCTTGCCTCACTGCGCTCTGCTGGCTGCAAGGACCCAGCTGCTTCCACACACACGCCCCACCCCACCCCCACGCCAGAGTGCTGCACCGTTGCAGCAATTGGCTTGCAACTTTTGACCAAGAACACACACTCCTGGGTCTCAGCCAGTGGGTCTCAAGCGGGGGTGCGTGTATTGCGGTGGCTACTTGGCACTCTGCCGGGGGCGGGGGGGTGCGCGTGCACACGCAGTAACCCAGTGGCTTTCAAACTTTCTTATGAATAAAAAAAATTGGACCTATTTTATGGTCATCTATTTTTTCATTTGTCTTAGTTCCACAATCATAACTACGATGACAAGTTTATTGCCTATAGGCCAGTTGTCTGCAACCTGCAGTTCTGGAGCTGCAAGCGGCTCTTTAAGGACAGCTTTATGGCTCCCAATGCTATACCAGCAACATAAAACCAACAAAAAAAATCCCTTCTGATTATGGTCGATAACCGGTGAGGGTCTAAAACCCCAAAAATGAACAACACAGCTCACAATAGTGAATGAGATGTGATTGTGAAACGTTTGATAACTCCCTCTTTAATATGTGCAAACAAAAAAGCAGTCAAGTAGCACTTCAAAGACTAACAAAATAATTTATTAGGTGATGAGCTTTCGTGGGTCAGACCCACTTCTTCAGACCGTAGCCACACCAGAGCAGACTCAATATTTAAGGCCCAGAGAACCAAAAACAGTAATCGAGGTTGACAAATCAGAAAAAAAAATGATCAAGGGGAGCAAATCAGAGAGTGGAGGGGCAGTGGGGGGGCAGTCAAGCTGATTTGCTCACCTTGATCATTTTTTTTTCTGATTTGTCAACCTTGATTACTGTTTTTGGTTCTCTGTGCCTTAAATATTGAGTCTGTTCTGGTCTGGCTACGGTCTGAAGAGGTGGGTCTGTCCCACGAAAGCTCATCACCTAATAAATTATTTTGTTAGTCTTTAAAGTGCTACTTGACTGCTTTTTTGTTTTGCTAGTATATAGACAGCACGGCTTTCTCTCTGTTACCGTTTAATATGTGCAGTGCATTGTGGGATATGATACTGTATCTGTGTTTTGATCGTGTTGCTAATAAAGTCTTGATTCTGAAAAGGAAAAGGAAGCTTGTGGCACTCCTGCTGTGAAGGACACCATGCGTTTCAAGAAAGAAACTTGAAATTAAATGTGAAATAAAATTGGCAGAATGTAAGTGGGATTGAAATGGCTTCAAAAAAGAGAAAAATCGAAGCTGAAAACAGAGAATTTCAAACTGAATGGACCCAGTCCTTCGCATTTATATCCGGTTTGGCTGCGCTGCCTCTATGTCTCATTGCAGTGAGAAATTTGACAGCAACAAAAAATTAAACCTCAAGAGACCATATAAGTTTGTGAACGTCCTGCAGTAAATGTAGTGCATTACAATCCCTTGTGGGTGCACTCTGTCCTTGAAATAGGGGTTACAAAAAGTACAGTTTGATGTTATTTATTAAGGACTATCTTGTATTCCTGTGCATTGCGGCTCTTGAATGAGGATTTTAACTGAATTAAAAAAAAAAATAGCTCTTCTTGCTCGCTTGGTTGCTGTCCCCTGTTATAGGCAACTTTTTCTAATGATTAAATTGTTGAACCAAATGTGTTGCAATGGTAGAAAAAAAAATTTTGTGTGAAAATTGGAGATACTGGGGGTTATGTATAAGGGCTACTTTCTTTTAAAAAAAAAAAAAAAAAAGGATGGCCGGGGAGGGGGGGGGGGGGGCTTGAGAAACACCATCTTGGAGGCACCCGAGCCCTGAGAATCATCTCGTGCAGTGTACCATGACCCTGGAGAAGGAGGGGCCAGGAGCAAGGGTGCCTCTTCCAGTCTCTGAGGCCTCAGGTCACCCAGCAGCGTGATGGCCAAGCTGTTGAGGGTCAGCGTTCCGCTCAGTCGTTGGTAACAAGCGAGGCTGTGTGACTGCCGCTGTGTCAAAACGGATGGGGAATTTGCTCCCCTCTAAGCAGAGCACCCAGGCGTGGACAGCCCTACCTCTGCTTGCTCCCCTGGGGGCCAGGCAGCCGGCCCATTGGCTAGTGATGCCCAAGAATTCCCGTGTGCTGCTTCAGTCCGAAGGAGGTTTGCAACGTACCCACCTGGGCGACGAATTAGCTCACCTGTCCCCGCCCCCCCCAGGAGCATGGCAGCTGCCTAGCAGTTTAGGTCAGGAAGGTACAAATTCCTTTCCCAGGCGGGAGCTAGGGCAGCAGAGGGCCCTTCCCCAGGCCAGGATGTCCCTGGACATTGAGATTTTCTGCACCCACCCAAGCGCAAACTGCTGCACCAAGTAGGTAGCAGCTCCAGAAGCCCAGTCCCCCAAGCATCGTGCAGGGGCTGAGCTCAGTAGTGGACCAGAGAGAAGGAACCCCCACCCTCCCCATACTTCAGTCTCCCATGTTGCTTCTTACATCACATCTGTCCTACCTGCCTGCAGGATCTGGACCAACTTGGACACCAGCGGGTTCCCCTCAAGAGCCATCCATGCTGCTCCCTGCCGTCACCATGCCACTGTGTCCCAGGCCAGCACACAGCGCTACTAACCGAGTTCCACCCACACTCTCCGGAACCTGCGCCTGCCCCACGTGAGTATCCCCCAGGCCTGAGCTCATGGGGTCGCCGTATTTCAAGCAGGAGTTGAGCTATTTCTGGGCTGGACTCTGCTTTTAGCTACCGCCAGGTCAAGCCAGAGTCATTCTCCTGTAGGCTGTGGAGTGGCTTCGGCTTTACACCAATAGAGCTGAGGGCAGGATCATCCCCCTGGGGTTCGTTCCCCTGGGTGCAGGCAGCCACATTGGCGGGAAGGATTTGCTGGCTCTTTTGGAGCCTGCACTGCTGTCCCTGGGAGGCCGGATTTGGCCCTAGAGTTGCCCCAGTTTGGCATCCAGCTGGAGTGCAGAGCCGGCGGGTGGGTGTCTAGGACCAGTGGGGGAGGGGAAGGAGCAATGAAAGGCAACAGGAAGGCAGCTAATAGGCGATCAAGCAGATTCTTTGTGTCTCTCCTGCTTTGTGTCACGCCTCTCACCACCGCCAGGGAACCAGGGCTGCTCCGCTGTCTCCGTGCACCCTCGCTGACAGCCCCGAGTCTGCACAGCCCCCTCTTTGGGCTTAGCTGGGCGAGGAATTCATCACTTCCTGTCCTAAACTACTCTATAGAGCTCCTTAGAACCAGCCGCTCCATCTGCTAACCCACCCCAGGGTGCTTTGGGCTGAGGGTTCGCCCTGCCTTTTGCTTGGCTTTCCCACATGCACCAGCGTTCTCACCAGGCGTGTAATGCACCTCGCAGCTGACCCTGGCCCAGAGAATTCCTCTGAAGCCGACAGCACCCCTTGCTCCAGCTCAGAACATGGCCTGCCACGTGGGATCTGGTTTCCGTGACTGCTTCTGGAGGGAGGCAACAGCTTGGAAACCATGTGTCCAAATTTCCCACTGCTCTCTGCACCCTTTGATCTGTCCTGTTTGGTCTGTAACCGCTGGGAGCAACTGGGCCCTCCGGAATCTCCCCGAGGATAAAAGCACATGAAAACGAGAGAGGATTAAGTGGGTTTTAAGACTGAACCCCCCAGCACACTGGCCTGGGGTGCTCATTAGCTCGCTGGCGTAGCTGCCAGGGATCAGTGAAGCCCCAGGCAAGCTGTTGTATGACTAGCTCCGAATGGCTTAGAGATCTAAACCTGCATGAGTCACTCCCTAGGCCTAACCTTCTGGTTCTCTCTAGCCTTGCTTTTGAGTTCCCAGGCCCTCAGTGGGCCGTTTTCCGGCCCAGGGTACAGGGGGCTTGGAAGGGTCTTTTTATGGTAGTGGCGCTGCAGCAAGCCCAGCAGAAATGTGGGCTCTAGTGGGAGCGGGCAGTAAATAAAATGGCGTTCTGCAGTGCCTTGAAAACTGACAGATTAATGGCCTCTGACAAAGTGGGTTTTACCCACGAGGGCTTTTGCCCAAATGATGTTCGGCTTTCAGGTGCCCCAGGACTCGTTGTGGTCTTTGCAGGTGCAGACGAACACGGCTGCTCTCTGAGACATGCATTAAATGTGTCATACGTGCTGCCTGAATGCCACCCGCCGTGAAACAGCACTGAGCACAGGCCACAAAGCCAGAGCGCCAGGCTGCCTAAGTCACTCCAGGCCAGGTACACCGGCTTAGCTCACTGTTCCTTGCCGTCGGGCATTAGGATCGGTGCACAGAGCGACTCGCCTGAGCTGCTCGTCTCCTGCCCCAGAAGAACACCCCCCACCCCCTCCAGGCAGCAGAGATGCTACTTTTCCAACCGGACACAATCAGGTGGCATTTCAAAACAACCTGAGCATTACAAAGGGGATGGCAGGAACCAGGTGGAGCCTTTCTACCCTCCTTTTACTTTTGCAAGAGCCAGGACCCCTGGCCAAAATAATCCTGGGAATGCTAGTTAAAGCGTGAGCGAGAGCTCTGGCATCATCCTATGGCTCCCAGGACCCCTGCTGAGTGAATGCAAGACAGATAAAGCCTGCAGCTCAGGCTGGTTGGAGGTGAAGGAGCCTCAGTCTGGTTATATGGCACGAGCTGCCAGAGGAGCGAGCCTTGTAAAACAAAACAACCCGGCTTGGAATGGAAACTAACAAGCAGTCCTGTCGCACCTTAAAGGCTAACAATTTTATTTAGCAGGTAATGAGCTTTTCTGGCTACAACCCACAAAAGTGCTTGGCTAATAAATAAAATTGCTTGGCTTGCTGTCGTGTAGCGGCACGTCGGCCACCAGAAGTTAGAGATCTTCCGCCAAAACGTCTGTCAACAGATCGCAGTCACGCCGCAAAGCAGGGCGAAAAAGTGCTCACCTCTGTCGACACAATGGCAGCCCTGAAGCAAAGCAGACAGGGCAGCCCAGTGAGCCGGAAGCCCTGTCTGTTGGCACAGGGCCTTCCGGAGCAGCCACATGGATTTTTGGCGACAGATTCTGTCAAGGAAGGTGTGCTGCCTCGTGCGGGCGGAGAGACGGGGAGGCAGAAAGCTGTCAACAAAAGTGCTGGGACCTGCTGGTTTACTGGCAACAGAACGCATTGTCAGTGTGGCCACTCCCTGAGTTTTCTTGGCAGAACTCTCTAATGTAGCTGTAGCTTTCGTCTTTAACACTCTCTAGGACGGCTGGTTTTTTTGGGAAACTACAGAGTAACCCGGCTACCCCTCAGAGACCGCTTTAAACAGCAAAGCTGCTCCTGTATCACCGGATGGGAAGGCCGGAGCATCACAGGTGCCATCTCAAAGCCCCTTCTGTGCTGTTGGTCTAAACGCCTGAGACAAGAACAGTCCCCAACAAGCAAAATGGTGGATCAGAGTTTTTGGTTAACTCTACTTGACTTGGTTCCACAAGGTGACGCCTCAGCACTTCTTGCAGATGTCTTTCTTTTGAGGTCATTAACGCTCCTTGGGAGTGGAAGGGGGAGCAGCTGGCCGGCCTCGATCTGCCTGGGCCACGTGGCAGACCAAGAGGTTGAGAGGCGGTAGGTTTGGGCATGGGAGGGTGGCATGGGGCGTGGGCCTTTTATTTATTCATAATATGCTGGCAGCAATGAGCTTCTCACACCAGTGTTGAACCAGGCATGCCCCGAAGGAGAGCAGAGAGCTAACTACTAATAGTGGAGAGACACCCCCCGCCCCCCCCCCACACCCCCGAATGCTGGGCTTATTGCTGTTTGTATGCCAGTCCGATCTAGAGACATTGCCCAAAGCAATGCCCCATTGTGCTAGGAGCTGTACATGGATTTACAAGAGCCCTAGGCACCCATGAGCTTGCATTTCAAATACATAAGCCAAGCAAAGTGATGGCAGGGAAAAGGCCACAAGGTCACAGCTCGGATCAGGCTGCAGATCCCTGAGTTCCAGTTCCATGCCCTGGCCACAGTCCTGCCGCCTCTCCAGGCTTGTCTGTAGGCTCCTGGTGTAAGCAGCGCGTGCTCTAGGCCAGGGGTGTAGATGGGCTGCTCTTTGGGGAAACTGAGGTGCAGCAAAAGGGTGTCTGTGAGCCTGAGGCAGGGGCAGGTGGACTACAGGAGGCTGACCTAGCAGCAGAGTTGCATGCAGTAGGTTTGGGAGTGTGGCTGCTGTGTGGTCTGCCCATAGGCTGGTATACACTGGCAATGGTGACAAGTGGGCAGGGGAGTGGGAGGGAAGTATCGTTGCAGGAGCCTGGGGGCACATACAGGGCTGGGCATGAATAATCTGTGTGAAGTCACTGCAGGGGGGCTTTTCCTCTGAATATCAGGGAAGAAAATCCTGGCCCCCATTGAAGTCAATGGCAAAATTCCCATCGACTTCCAGGAGGGTCAGACTTTCCCCTAGGTCTCCCCTGGTTTCGTGCTAGGATGCACGCTGCTGACACGGTGAGCCCGGCCTTCGGCTGCAGCTAATGAAATCCTGACTCAAGCCCCAAGGTGAGCTGTGTTACCACAACAACTTACATTGTTCTGAGCTCCCAGTTTTCCTTGTGGGAGGGGGCCGTGCAGAGCCCACTCGCCTATCCAAGAGCCCTTCATTGCCCCATGCTCCTTTCAGGGGTTGCCTGTCATCTCTGCGCTCTGTGGAAGCTGTTGCTTTCTGCTCTTGTTAGTGCCCTCGGAGGTAGGGCCAAGGCACATGTTGCTGAAGGGTGGAAAGGTCTCCCTACACGGAGCAGTAACCAAGTGGGAAGCAGGTTGGTGTTCCAATGTCCTTGGATGCCTGGACAAATATGTGTGACCCATAGTTACTCATCCCTGTGCTCCGATGAAATGTTGCACTGAGCCCTTTGGCAAAGGAGTGGGGGAAGTCTTTCCTGGGGTGGGCACAGGAGAGGAGGACCCATCCATTAGCCTTTCAGCACCTGCTGGAACCTTTCAGGAGGTTGAGAATAAGACTATAAGAATGGCCATACTGGGTCAGACCAAAGGTCCATCCAGCCCAGTAGCCTATCTGCCGACAGTGGCCAGTGCCAGCTGCCCTAGAGGAGGTGGACCAAAGACAATGATCAAGTGATTTGTCTCCTTCCATTCAGCTCCAGCCTCTGACAATCAGAGGCCAGGGACACCATTCCTACCCTTGGCTAATAGCCTTCTATGGACCTAACCTCCATGAATTTATCTAGCTCTTTTTAAAATTCTGTTATAGTCCTAGCCTTCACAGTCTCCTCTGGCAAGGAGTTCCACAGGTTAACTATGCGCTGAGTGAAAAAGAACTTTCTTTTATTAGTGTTAAACCTGCTACCCATTAATTTCATTTGATGTCCTCTAGTTCTTGTATTATGGGCACAAGTAAATAACTTCTCCTTATTCACCCTCTCCACACCTGTCACAATGTTATACACCTCTATCATGTCCCCCCTCCGTCTCCTCTTTTCTAAACTGAAAAGTCCCAATCTCTTTAGCCTCTCCTCATAGGGGACCTGTTCCAAGCCCCTAATCATTTTAGTTGCCCTTTTCTGAACCTTTTCCAGTGCCAGGATATCTGTTTTTAGGTGAGGAGACCACATCTGTACACAGTATTCAAGATGTGGGCATACCATAGATTTATATAGGGGCAGTAAGATACTCCTTGTCTTATTTTCCATCCCTTTTTTAATAACACCTAACATCCTATTTGCCTTTTTGACTGCCTGTGCACACTGTGTGGATGTTTTCAAGGAACTATCCATGATAACTCCAAGATCTCTTTCCTGATTAGCTATAGCTAAATTAGCCCCTGCCATATTGTAAGTATAGCTGGGGTTATTTCTTCCCAATGCGCATTACCTTACACTTAGCCACATTAAATTTCATTTGCCACTTTGTTGCCCAGTCACTCAGTTTGATGAGATCTTTTTGAAGTTCCTCAGAGTCTGCCTTTGTCTTGACTATCTTGAACAGTTTGGTGTCTTCTGCAAACTTTGCCACCTCACTGCTCACTCCCTTCTCCAGATCATTTATGAATAAATTGAACAGGATTGGTCCTAGGACTGACCCTTGGGGGACACCACTGGTTACCCCTCTCCCTTTGGCTAATTTACCATTCGTGCCTACCCTTTGTTTCCTGTCTTTTAACCAGCTCTCAGTCCATGAAAGGACCTTCCCTCTTACCCCATGACAACTTAATTTACATAAGAGCCTTTGATGAGGGACCTTGTCAAAGGCTTTCTGGAAATCTATGTATGAGGTTGTTTTTCCCTCTCTTCTGCCTCTTGTCCTCATCCATTAAGCCCTTTAAAGTTCATGGAAGGCATCTGTCAACATGAGAGCATTTCCTAATGAACATCAGGACTAGGTTCAGGAACTCTCAGGAAATCCATTCGCTTGGTAGCTCTAGCCTCTGGCTGGTCTGTTTTGCTTCCATGTTGCGGGGTGGCAATGCCTTGGAGGTCAGCTTACTGCCTCTTGCCTTCCTAGTGATCTTCCTGGCTCCTCACGTCTGCCAGGGCTGAATTTTCCCGCACGGCCTTGCAATCTCTTCGCACTTTCAGTCATCTGCCAGACAAGTCTTCGCTACACCCCAGGATGTCATTTAAAACCAGATCAGCTTGGAGACCCCTCCAACCTTTGTCCACATGGTGTTGGAATGGAAAGCTGCTGGTGCATGTCTCAGCTCCCAGGGCATGAGGGGCCACAGCCACATTACAGGGGTTTTCCTAGCATACTGGCTCAGGAGCCCCTTTATTTCCATCAAGTACAACCAGCCATCCCTTACCTTAACAACTGGTACCTGAACCCTGGATTGCAAACCTCTGGCTGGCAGCAGGCCAGGGTTTTATGCTCTGTTATCAATACAATCTGTGTCCCGACCTCCTCCATTCACTAGCAGATGACAGTGGCTACCAGGCACCTCCTGAACAACACGAAGTCTTGTGACACCTTATAGACTAACAGATATTTTGGAGCATGAGCTTTCATGGGCAAAGACCCGCTTCATCAGATGCATGGGTGGGGGGTGGTTTCAGAGGGGTATTTAAAGAGTGGGGTCCCAGTACTGTTGATACTGGGCCATTTCCATCTTGCTACACAGACCTTGTCAGCTCTGGCCCTCCCTTTCAGTGGGACCCCACTCTTTAAATACCCCTCTGATGAAGTGAGTCTGTGCTCACAAAAGCTCATGCTCAAAACTTTTCTGTTAGTCTATAAGGTGCCACAGGACCCTTCGTTGCTGTCACAGATCTCCTTGTTGTTCTCCAAGCTACAGACTAACACCACCACCTCTCTGATACTGGCACCTCCTGGTTTTCTCCATGCTTTCACAAGAGCTCTTACCTAGGGCTTGTGCTGGGCCCAGGGAGTGAGCTGCAGAGCCTGAGTGGGATTACGCCAGGAGCCTAAGGACGTCAGCTGCCGCACTTCCATTGGCTTTTACTGGGGTTTGGGCACCCGATTCCCACAGGACCTTTGAAAGTCCATCACAGGGAAGCCCACCCGTTTTATGGAAACTGCGGGTCTCCCTCCGCCTCATCCCTCGCACCCTGCGCGCTCCTGTCTTGCAGCAGCTGCCAGCCGGGGCTTCCCTGCTCCGCTCCCCTTTCGTGTGACCGCCCCAGCTCTCTAGAGGGGGACCAGCCTGGGTGGAACCTAGGCTGGGTTTGCCTTGGGGCGGGGCGGCCCGATTCGCCCTCGGGGCTGAGCTTGCGCCTGCCGGGAGGTTGGCCCAATAAAGGACCTTAGCTCGGCCCTGGAAGCGCGAGCCCTGCTCCCAGGCCGGGCCCGTGGGCCTCCTCCCCGGGCGTGGCACGCGCAGCCTGGCCCGGCGGGGAGGCGGCGCGAGCGGGCTTGGTCCTTCCGAACGCGGCGGGCAGCTGACGCCGCGGCGGGACCCTGGGGTGCCGGCCTCTGGGCATCGCTGCGGCCGGGGCTGGGCGCATCCAGCCCCCTTCCCCGGGCAGCCGCCCCACCCCCCGGGCTGCGCTCAGCCTGGCTCGCCGGTAGCGCAGGTAACATGTGGGCACTTTCCCACAACCGGCGCTGCGAAGGGGGCAAACCCCGGGGGGGGGGCGGCCTATTTTCCTCGGCCCCTTGTGCCCAAGAGGGGCCCTTGTTCTGCGCGTGCCAGTCACCTGCCTCGCCCCCAGAGGCGCCGGGCCTTCGCTCGCCCGCTCGCTCCTTTTCTCTTTTGACTTCCCCGGGAGCTCCGGGCTTTCCAAACGAGCTTCAGATTGGCCCCCGCTGGAAGCCGCTTTGTCTTTCGAGGGTTGTACTAAGCTAATTAAATTTGATCCCAACAAATAACCCCGGAGCTGCCCATTAAATCCAGCCCTGCCTTTCAGGCCAAACACGGGGCATTCACCGCTTGCCTCCCCCCCCTTCTCTCCTTGCTTTGCAAACCGCTCTCTGCATTGAGGGCAGCTGTAGAAAACATGGGCAGGATTTCTTTTGTGCTAGGGGTCTCCGAGCCCTTCCCCCCCCCAGGAAAGCCCCCAAACAGCAGCTTGCCTCTTTGTCAGCTCGCGAGCGAAGGCAAAAGAAAAGCCCCATGAATGCTTAATACGTGCCGCATGGAGGGAGTTTGCAGGGCCGGCCGGGAAAGGAGGCGCCGCTCGGGCCCCCCTGCCCTTCGCTGCAGTTGTTTCAGGCTCTTTCGGGGCTGCTGTGAGCAGCGGGGCGAGGGGATCAAAGGCAGCTGAAGGCTGCTCACGCCCGGCCCGGTTTCCCAGGTGCTTCACTTTGATCCCCACCCCACCTGCGGGCCTTGAAATAAACCGGCGAGGAGCTGGTACCGGGAGCACCGCGCCCACCTCGGGGCCCTTCCAGCAGCCGGGGAGGTGTCCCGGGGAGGCTGGGTTAGCGAGCCGCGCAGGAAGGCTTCATTTGAAGGAAGGGCGCGCCCGGCGCTGGGCTCCAGGTCCCTCCTTCGCGCGCTGAGCCCTGGCGAAGCCCAAATCTGCTTTAATTACGTCCCCCGCCTGATCAATGACCGCGCCGGACTTTGCACAGTTGCACTAATATCCTTTTAATGACTCGGGAGCGGGGTGAGGGAGCAGATCTGCCCCGGAGCCGGGATTTCTCCAGGCAGCTGTTGAAGGGGGAAGCAAACCCCCTTCTCTCCCGGCGAGAGACTTTCTGCGCGAGTTCAGAAGCGAGAGGCGCTTCCAGGCACTCCGAGAAACGTGTTTCTCTCGGGGTCACGACGGGCTCCCTCCGGGCCGGGGGCGCGGGGACCCGGTTGCCGGGGTTAGGGGAAGAAATTAGCAATCAGCGCCGTGTGCCGGGCGCTAAAGGAAATGCCCCCCCCCGGGGCTTGTCCCGGCTTCCCCGAGCGAACGCACCCGCCAGCCAGCCGGCTTCGGCTGCAGCGCCGCCGACAACGAGCAGAGCCGCCCGCAGCGCGCCTGAAACGTGGACAAGTTTAGTTCTGTGGTGGGGGGAGTGGACGGGTCAGAGCCGCTGCAACGGGCGGCGCGGAGAAAGGGGCTGTTTGGCGCGGCGCCCTCCGAAATGCCCTTCCAGGGTAGGGGATATTGAACCGCGCCCTGGTGTGTGATCCGCCAGGCAGCGGGGGGAGACGAGTAACGGGGAGAGGGCGCTTAGGTTCCATTTTAGAGACACACACACCCCCCTCAGAGTCAGGACAACACACACACGCACACACCCCTCAGAGTCAGGACAACACACACACACACACCCTCAGTCAGGACAACACACACACACACACACACACCCCTCAGAGTCAGGACAACACACACACACACACACCCACACACACCTCAGAGTCAGGACAACACACACACACACACACACACACACCTCTCAGTCAGGACATTTTAAAGCGTGTCAATGTTAAACGAATATGCACCCGTACACACACACACCCCTCTCAGAGTCAGGACAACACACACACACACACACACCCCTCTCAGAGGCAGGACAACACACACACACACCCACACCCCTCTCAGAGGCCGGACAACACACACACACACACACACACACACACACACACACACACACACACACACACACCCCTCTCAGAGGCAGGACATTTTAAAGCGTGCCCCTGTTAAAGGAATACGCGCCCGTTGCTGGGAAGGGCCGAGCCAATGACAAAGTTAATCCAATATCCTTTGGCCGGTTGGTTGAGTTTTTTGGCCCCCCGCACAAGAGAAGGCGGGAGGGAGCCGCGTCCCTCGCCCTCATTCATAAATTGGTAATTGCAGGGAATGCCCCATTAAGGAGCTATCCGAGAGCTATTGAGGAGTCCCCGGGAAAAGCCGGGGCTTTGTCTCCATACAAAAATCAAAGTGCTTCCCAGTGCTCTGTTTTCAGATGTGTCCATCAGCTGCAGCCCCACAAGAGTTAAATTTTAAAGCAAATCAAATTCCCATTGGCCACTGTATATTATCTCAGCAGTCTTCATCTGATACCTCTTTAAGCCAGAAAGGGGCTTTTCATGCCCCTTTTCTCTCCTTTCTCCCCTCTGCTCTTTAAGAGCAATAAATGTTCAACTGCAATAACTATAAATCAATCTCCGCTCTGTTCGGGTCCTATTCATGCGGCGGGGCTCCCGCCCTCCCCCACCCCCCCAAAAGCAGCTGTCGGGAACTAATCGCCTTTCTCGCGTCGCCATTCACCCTCCTTCCCCCCATCACCCTCTCCCCGCAATCTTTCCTTGTTCTGCTTTTCTTTGCTGCATTTGATCCCATGTCTCCCCTCATCAGACCCCAACCTTGGCCAGCTTCTGACCATCCCCTTGTAGGCTGCGAAAGAAAGGAAGAGTCCATGGGTGTCAAATTGAGCTCAAAAAGACCATGCAAGATTGATTTGCTCCACTTTTCTTCGGCCTGACATTATTTCGGAGGGGTCTCAATGGGAAACCAGAAAGTCTGAGGCTGGAATAAAGATGTTCTCTCTGTACGGGGGAGAGTTTAAAAAAGGGCCATTTGCTCCCGGCCCATCAACCCTGCAAACCAGAGCAAAGAGAAAGGGGCACTGCGGCTATTCAGAGGCAGAGCAATCCCTACACCTCCGAACAATGGCCCAATATACTGGGGGCCTCTCTATTAACACCCATGAATATTAACGTGCCCAGAACTTTGGGACTATACACAGGAAAAGACAAGCCGCATTGTGGCTGCCGCAGGACAATGGGCCCGTAAGAATGGGCCCTTCTCTGGTAACAGCCATGAATATTAAGCCGGGTTCCTCGCGAATGGGCGAGGGACGGGAGAGTTACGCTGCGGCCGGGAGGGAAAAACAAACCCCAGGCCGCCCGGCAAACAGCCGGGGCTCGCTTTAACCACTCGCTCGCGGGCTTTCCCCGCCCGGCCAGCGCAATGGGCAAGGAGGGCGCTCAGCCCAGGGCCTCCAGCTCGCGGCCGGGGGAGCCTGGCTGCTCTGGGCTGGCGCTTGCAGCGCTGTTCCCCTGCTTCCCCGCGCCCGGGGGCTGCGCCAGGCCGGGATGGTAACAAGCACCTGGCAGGTGGAGGCACCGCGCAGCCCGGGCCGCGGCCAGCGCTGAGTTCAAAAAGGACCCGCTTGTTTGCAGGCAGCAGAGCCATTTGCAAACGTGTCTGCGACCTCCAGCCCGGCTAACGCGCCCCTGCGCCGCGCGGGCTTCCCCAGCCGGGCCCCCGCAGCGGGCCAGCTTCTCCCGTGACTTTCCCTTGCGCGAAGCAGAAACTCCCGGCCGCGCAATGTTGCAGGTGAGGCAGCTCGAGGCCGGGGCTCGTTAGCAGCAGGCCGAGGCGATGGCCTTGTGCTGCCCCAGCTCTGACAAGGGGCGTCCCCCGAAACTCTTCGCAGCGGCGGTGTGCGGACCCCCCCTTGCGGGATCACCTGGCAGGCGGAGCCCGGGCCGCTCGGAGGCCGAGGCGGGAGAGGGAAGCCGGCGGAGGGATGCAGATGAGAGCTGGAGAGAGGCGCTGCCGGCACAGCGGGTTGCGGGGGAGAAGGCGCTTGCACCGGCTGGGCGAAGGCGGAGGGAGGAAGCGGGTGTAGCCGGGGCGGGAAGGGCCACGTGTGGCTTTGAGCGCGGTGGGGGGCCGGCGAGGCGGGCTGGAGGTGCGGGGGGCAGAGCGGTGCCTGCCGAGGGACGCAGCTCTCAGCCCGGCCGGGGCGGGTGGAGCGGCTCCGCTCTCCCTTGGGTGCCGGGTCTAAGCTACCGAGCCGGGCCACGAGGCTGGTCCCCAGGCTGCAGGGCGGAGCCCAGCCCCGGCGAATGGACTCGCGCTCTCTGAGCGGCCACCGCCCGCGGAGTCTGGGCGGGTGAAGGCCGGGCCGGGCCGGGCCGGGCGGCCTGGGAGAGGGGTTCAGCGGAGCGCTCCCCTGGGGCCGGGAGGGCACGTGCTCCCCACAGCCCCTTGGGGCGGCGGCCGCTCCCTCCCCCGGACACTCTCTGAGCCTGGCGGCCGGTGCTACCCGGGCTCCTCCGCAGCCCGGCCCTCGCCTGGGCCCTGCAGCTCTGGGGCCCAGACGTGCGCCGCTTACCCGAGTAACCCCTGCCGCGGTAGGGGTGGGGGCGCCGCGCCAGGGGGCTTCGCACAACGCGGCTCCCAAGACTCCGAGCTCCCTGGGGCCTCGTTCCCCCTTGCCCACTGTTCGTGTCCCCCCGGGGCCCAGCGCCGGTGCCATCCCCTGCCCGCCCCCAAGGTGGGTTGGGTTCCTCCCCATCCAGGTCCCGGCAAGCCGCGTTTGCCCCGTCTCCCTGGGAGGTCCCGATGGCAGAGAGTTAACCCCTCCCTTGCCGGGGCCGGAGGCCCAGCGGGGCCAAAGAAACGACCGCTCAGAATCCCCCCTTACCTAGCGAGCTGCAGGGGCCCAGGAGCCGGTGGCCCTTGCCCAGCTCTACGGGGGGAGGGGAGGGGAGGGCCTTGTGATTTGCTGCCTCTCAGGGGATGGGAAATCTGCCCGTCTCAGCCCCTTGTCCTGAGCTGCACCAGGAGCAGCCGGGCCCAGGGGAGCGTCAGGCCAGGTGGGAAACGCCACCGCCTTTCCCTGTCCTTCGGGGGCCCCACGCAGCTCCCCTGCCGCCGGCTGGGAGCCCGGGCCTGGGATGCGATGGGAGAGGCCCCCCCGGGGCAGCGCTGTGCACCCATCCCGTGTCCTTCCCCCACTTCCCGAGCACGGGGACGCAGCACCCGGGCCTGGTGGTTCTGGTTGTGCTAGAACCTCCCCCGCCCCGCCCCCAGGCGCGTCACGGCAGCTCCCTGCCCCGCGGCTCGCCCAAGCCCGCCGGCAGCAGGCGGGCGGGTGAAATAGACAAGGGCCGGCCGGGGCTGGTCAGTTTCACCTCGGGCGGGGGCTGGCCCAGGCTGGCCCTGCTCTGGCCGCGGTCTGCGACCCTAGGCGGGGCCCGGGGCTGCCGGCGTGTCCCCCGCGCTTCTAGCCGTCGGGCCCCGGCAGAGACCCGGGGCAGAGCCGCTGCTTTGCCTCCACCTCGTTGCACCCTTATTGCGCGCCCCTTCCCTCGCCGCCTCCCGGACCGCGGGCGGGCTCAGTCCCGGCCTCACCCGGGCCGGCCGCCTGGCTCCCCCCCGCAGCGCTTTGCCCGCTGCGTCCTGCCGGGGGAGGCGCCCGCGGGGGCGCGATTCGATCGGGTCAAACCCCGCCGCGCGGGGCCAGCGGGCAGCGACCCGCAGCGGCCCCCGGTTCGCTCCTTCGGCTTGGCGCGGCCGGGCAGTGCCCCGAGAAGCGCCCGGCGGGGAGGGGCGAGGCCCCGGTCCCCGATCGCAGCCGCTCGTTCCTCTGGGGAAAGCCGAACCGGGCCGGGCCGGGCTGGGCCTGCCAAGGCGGCGGGCCCCGGATCCCGCCTCTTGCCCCGGAGTCCGGGCAGCGGCTGGGGCGGGGGGACCCGAGGGAACCGCTTCGGAGTCGGGCGCGTCCGATCCACGCGCGCCCCGAATTCAAAAGGCCCCGAGCCCCGGCGCGGTTCTGACCCGGGATTCGAGCCGGGCCTGGCGAGCGGGAGTGGCGCGTCCGGGCGAGCTCTTCCCCGGGCAAACCGGCCGCTCCTCGCGCCCGTCGGGGTGGGTGCGAGCGCGGAGCCGGGCTGCGGCGGGAGGAGTCCGCGGCGGCGGCTCCGTGCGGGGGTGCGCGGAAAGAGGAGACTGGGAAGGGGACAAATTCTCCCTGTTGTGATCTAACACACCCAAATACACACCACGCAGACACACAAATACACACCACCCACTAATGCAGCACGCGCAGATACACCCCCCCACACACAAATACACACCACAGACACACACCAATTATACACCACACACAGACACACAAATACACACCACCCACAAATACAGCACGCGCAGATACACACCACACCCCCCCACAAATACACACCACAGACACCCCCACCCCCACACAAATACACACCAGAGATACACACCAATTATACACAACACACAGACACACAAATACACACCACAGACACACACCAATTATATACCACACACAGACACACAAATACACACCAGACACACCCCCTCTCCCACCCGAGCCTATAAACCCGGCTCGGCGAGGGAAGGGTTCAGCCCCGAGTCCGGATCTCCCAGCGGAGCCGGAACCCGCGAGCCCCGGCCGGGAGCCAGCGAGGGGCTGGTGTTGACGGCCGGGTTCGGGCTTCTCCGGGCGGAACCGCCTCCGCGCGGCGGGTTCCTTTGGGCTGGCCGGGGGGCGCCGCAGCGGTGAAGCCGGTCCGTGCCCCTGTGGCTCGGCCGAGCCCGGGCAGGTCCGCTGGCACCGGCGCTGCTTCTCCCGGGTTAGCCCGGCAGCCCCGCTCGCCGCCCGGGCCGCAGGGGACCCCCCCCCCCCACTGGCGGGGACGAGCCCCCGGGCTGCTTCACCCGGAGCCCCTCGGGGAGCGACCAGCCCCGACCCGCCCCAGGCGCGGGGCCTCCGGGCGGCCCGGCTGTGCTGCGGGGCGTGGGGCGAAGCCAAGCCGGGCCGGGATCTCAGCCTCGCCCGCCCGGCCCCGGTTCTGCTGCGCCTGGGCCCGGGCTGACCCGGCCGGGCCGCCACGTCCGAGCTGCGGTGTGGTCGGGGGGGCAGGTGCCCGTCCCCCCCCGGCGGGCGGTGGGAGGGGAGGGGAGGGGAGGGGCCGGCTCTCCCCGCCCCGGGGGAGGGAGGGGGCTCGGCTCGGCTCGGCTGGCCGCCGTCGGGGGTCATTAATAACCAATTAGGAGGGTCAGCGCCGCTCCTATATAGCCGGGAAGGCTCCGCCGGGCGGGATCTGCCAGGTCCGGCTCTGGAAGAGGCAGGAGCCCCCGGGCTGCTCCGCTCCGCTGCGCTCCGCCGCCTCCCCCCCCCCCCAGCGCCCCTCGCGGCGGCCCCCGCCGGGGGTGTACGATGGGCTCGGTGCTGCCCGCCGAGGCGCTGGTGCTCAAGCCCGGCCTGAAGCCGCCGGGGCTGTCGCTGGCCGAGGTGATCACGTCGGACATTCTGCACAGCTTCCTCTACGGCCGCTGGCGCAACGCGCTGGGCGAGCAGCTGCTGGAGGAGAAGGGCAGCCCCCGGACGGCCTTCACGGCGGAGGTGCTGGCCCAGTCCTTCTCGGGGGGTGAGTAGCGGCCCCGCAGCCTCCCCCGGGCCGGGCCGGGCCGGGCCGGGCCCCCTCCTTCCGCCTCCCCCGGCCTTCGAGGCGCTGCCCGGCCCGCGCCAGCCGCGGGCGGCGGAGAAGGGGTTTCGTCCGTGCGCTTAACCCGGGCTTGACCTGAGCCCCTTCCCCGCCGCCCCCGGCCTCAGGCCTCGTTCGCCCCGCCGGGGCCGGCGCTTTTCTCTCGCTCCGGCTCGCTGGAGCCCGGCCCGGCCCTGGGAGTCAGCGGGCGCTTCGGAGGGGCCCTGAACGCCGCTCGGGGGCAGGGCCGCCCCGGCACCGCTTCACCCCGCGCCCGCCGCCGAGCCGGGGACCCCCGGGGCTGCGGGCACCGGCCGGGCTGCGCGGGCCTTGGCAGGGTGCCCGGGCCGCGTGCTCGGCGCTGTCCTTAGCCGCGGGCCGAGCCCGTCGCCGGCCCCACACCCCGCCCGGCCCCCTTCGCCCCGCCGGGAAGTGGGCCGGGAGAGGAGCCCAAAGGGGGGCTCTTCTCCCCGGAGCGGCGCCGGCCCGGCCCGGGCGCGGGGCTGGGATCGGGCCCCGGCCGCCGCAGGGGGAACGCGGATCGGGCGCGTTGGAGGGCGCGGCGGGGCGGGCCGGGTGCGGCGCCTCCTCCACCTGCCCGCTCCCCGCAGAGGTGCAGAAGTTGTCCAGCCTGGTCCTGCCCTCCGAGGTGATCATCGCGCAGAGTTCCATCCCCGGCGAGGGGCTGGGCATCTTCTCCAAGACCTGGATCAAGGCCGGCACCGAGATGGGGCCCTTCACCGGCAGGGTCATCTCGCCCGAGCACGTGGATCTGTGCAAGAACAACAACCTCATGTGGGAGGTAAGGGCGGGGCTGGGGGGTCCCGATCTCCCCCTGCCCCCCCGGGGAAAGTCCCTGCCCCTCCGCAGCCCCCGCGCCTGCCCGCGCAACCGGGGCGTGGGCGCGCAACCCGCCGCCGGCTTTGGCAGCCCGAGCGCGGGGCTGGGACGCGGGGCGCCTTGGGGGGCCTGTCCCGTGCGCGGGGCGCCCCAGCCACCCCCGCCTCCGCCGTGCCTCAGTTTCCCCGCCGCGCAGCGCGGGGCTGGGGCTCCGGCGGGGACTCGGGAGGCTGGAGCGCTGCCGGGCCGCGGCTTCACTTCGCAGCGTCTCCATAGGGGGCAAGAACCTTAGAGAAAGTCCGCCCCCCCCCCCGCCGGGCTTCGGTAGCACGGGGGGATCGATCCTTAGTCCTCCGCGCTCAGGGAGCAAGAGCGGAACGCGCCCCGGCCTCGGCGACTTAATTACTGTAATAGCCGGGCCCGCCGTCCAGAGCCCGCGCTCGAGTCGCCAGCGCCGCCCTGCCGCCGCGGATGAGCGACTGGCCCAGCGGACGGGGTTGCGCGCGGGCTCCGGGCCAGCAGCCGGGACCGGGGCAGCCCCGGGGGGCGCCTGGGATGTGAGGGCAGCCGAAGGGAGCAAAGCGAGCCCGGAGCAGCTCCGCCGAGCCCCGCGAGAACAGGCGGCACCTCGGGGCTACGGCAGGACTGGGCTGAGCTGAGCCGCGTTTCTCCCGGGACAAGGCGGCTGATGGGGAAAGAGCAGGGCTTGGGGCGGCGGCTAGGAGGATTACGGTAAGGGGAGAGGGGAAGGGTGGTTCGGGGCCTGTCCTCGGGAACGCCGGGGCCTGATCCAACTCAGTGACTCTCAAGAAGTTTTTCCATCAGCTGCTCCGGGCGCTGGGTCAGGGGCAAAGCTCCGCTGGCCTCTGGGGCCCTGCAGGGGAAGGGAGGGCAGGGGCCTGGCAGGGAGCAGTCCTTTCTGTGAGAGGGGGCCTTGTCCCTGATCCCAGCTAATCCAGAGGCTGCATCGGGAGTTTGCCCATCTCCAGCAGACCCAGGACTGGGGCCCTTCAGCTCCAGGGGTTAAGTGCCTGGAAAGCTGCTGGCTTTGCGGTGCTGCTCATAACTTGGTGGCACCTTCTTTCCCCCTGGGGTGGGTTTCTTAGGAGCGTGAGGCAGCCCTGGGTCTGGCAGGACCCACGAACAATAGGGAAGTTGACACATAATGTTGTCCCCTAGCAAAGTCCCGTCCCCATCCTAAGGGGCTGGTTCTGCAGACGTCAGGCCCTGCGACTCGCTTGCCCTGGTACCGCTGTGGCAGCAGGGCTGAGCCCAGAGGTTTCTGCAGCAGAAACTGGGAATCATTTCTTTGAACAGACATGGGGGCTGGGGACAAACGACCCTGATGTAAATCAGCAGTGACTCCACTGAGCTTAGTGGGCTTATACTGGTGTAATGAGTCAGAACCAGGGCCCTTGATCCAAGCAGATGCTACACCTGGCTGTGGTTTGGTGCATTTCAGTCACTGGTTGCTTGGGGAGTTGCTTCTTCCCCGGTACAGCCGTGTGCTGCAAGCAAAGGCCTGAACGTCGAGCCTCTTAACATAGCCCCTGCTCGTGGCCCCATTGACACCAAAGGCAAAGCTCCTGCTGGCCTCAGCAATTCAGGATGGGCCTTCCCCCTTGCTAGGTCTCCCCTCAGCCCTTGGGTCATTCACTAAAGCTGGAATCCAAATGAGCCAAGAGTTCCCCCCAGTTCAGCTCCCCCGGCCCTGGCTGTGGCGGGTCACTTGAGTGGAGGGAAGGAGCCAGATTTCCCAGAGTGGGGGTTTGACCTGCCTGTGGTATACAGCACCGGGACCCAATGGCAGCTGGCATTCTCCATGGGGTGAGGCCTGAGGACTGCCGTATCGCAGGGGGAGGCTGTGCCAGGGCAGCCGAGCTCTGCAAGCCAGCAGCGACAGGGTCTTGTACGGCAGCTAGCAGCATCCAGCGCTGGGCTCAGTGCTCACACTCTCCCCTGCCTAGTCTCGCATGTGAGGCCCCCGGATGAGTTCCAGCCCCCTGCATTCATTGCCCCCCCATCCCTGCCCCCAAAGGATCATGGGATTTGCCAAGTGAGAGCAGACGCAGCAGGTGCTGTGTTGAAGAGGAGCAGCCATGGGCACCTGCCAGCTCCACCGCCAGGGCCCGGGCCTGCCTCCACATGCCCATGACGTGTGTCTCCTATGGCCCTCTGGGAGCTTCTCTGCCTTGAAAGAGGAGCTGTGCATGCCTATTGCAAACCTGCCACATAGCCCCAGGGGTGAACATCCCTGACCAAGTGAGGCTCTGTGGGTGGGAGGGTTTTTTTTACAGGCCTCTGACTCCTCCCTCCATCCCACAAGACCCTGGGCCACCCCCATACCTGTAGGGTGGAAGGGACTTGGGCTGTGCCTTCAGCCATGAGGCTCTTCATGTGCCACCCTCTTGCTCGTCTCCTAGGTCTTCAACGAAGATGGCACCGTCCGGTACTTCATTGATGCCAGCCAAGAAGACCACCGCAGCTGGATGACCTACATCAAGTGCGCCAGGAACGAGCAGGAGCAGAACTTGGAAGTGATTCAGATAGGGAACAGCATCTTCTACAAGGCCATTGAGGTAAGGGAGGCTGGGAAGAGGAGCAATAGGGAACTGGCATTCTCCATGTCACACAACCTCCCTTGACCATCAGGGCTCTGCCTTCCGGGCCTCAGTCAGGCAGCCGGGAAAAGGGTAGGGGCTGGCAGAGAGGGCAGTTTGTTGGCATCCAACCAGTCTTGAGAACAGCAGGGGTCAGGGTGGCATTGCTGGTGAATGACACAGACACCCAGGAGAGCAGAGCAGGGCAGGGCAGGTGTCTCAGGCCATTTGCTGCTGTGTGGGCTGGCAGTGGGGGGGTCTGGAAAACAGGGATGGTTCTTCTCTCCCAGTTTCAGTTGTCTTGATGCAGGAGGGCGTGGGGGAGACAAAGACTTGGGCTTAGACCTGTGCGGGGGACGGAGATGACAGCCTTAGGGGGTCTGTTCCTTCTCCCGCTGAAGTCCGTATGACTGTTGCCATCGCCTCTGATGGGAGCAGGGTCCTGCCATTGCCTCTCCTTGGCCCTGCTTCAGGGGCTACGTGTGGTACAAATGAGAATCAGGTTGGCTTAACCTAAAGCAGACGGGTTACTTTCTTGTTAAGATTAAAGCATTGGGGGTTTGCATTAAAGCCAGAGATCCCCAGCCCTGCAAGTTGGCCCACGCACCCATTGACTTCCCTGGGCGCTTTGCATGGATAAAACATGCCTCCCGGAGGTGCCTTTTTGGAGCTGGCCTATCCCAAGTCTCTGGTCAGTGGTGCTCAGTCGCAAGGTCTTTGAGGCAGGGATGGAGTATTTGTCGGTGTCGGTGCAGCGCCCGGCAGAAGGAGGCCCTGATCCTGCTTCTTGGAAGTGGCGCGATGTACGGCTGCATGCAGGGGCAAGGGTTAGCCATCTTTCATTGCTGAAATGGGACAGGCCCTTCCAGGCAGCACACAGCCAGGGTGCCCAAGCGACAGCCAGCCAGGGCTCATGAGATGCCCACACAGGCCTTGGAGCACCCAGTCCTACCAGAGCCAAAGGTCACATGTCCCATACCCCAAGTGCTCTGCAGAGAGAGACGAGCTGGGAGGAGGGCCCAGCAGGTCCTGACCATCCCATGGAAAGTCTTTGGGAAGTGAGATGTATCGGAACTGGGAGCATTCTGGGAGGAAGCCCTCACCTCCCCTGAACCTAGCTGGGGTGATAACTTGGAGTGGACAGTGGGTCCTGCCTGCAGAGCAGGGAAGCAGTTGGAGTTCAAGTGGCTGCAGTTAGGATGAAAGGGATGTTGGCTGATGAAGGGCCCCGGGTGGGTGCAGGGGTGAGAAGGTCCCATTGCATCCAACCTCATGCTACGATCAGATTAGCTCTGGCACGACTCCAGCAGTGAATCTGGGATAATAAATGCTCCAGGAATAGGATTGCATTCACTCAGTGCTGGACACGCTCTTTGCTGGGAGACGAATATGAGCACACGTTTTGCCACGTGTAGCCAACAGAGCCCCTGCCGGGGATCCAGGCTAGGACAACTGCACCTTGAGTGTGCTAGTGGGATGGAAAATACAAGGGACTCCCTGCGTAGTGCAGGGCATATTGGTCTTCAACAAGCAGAACATGCAATTGCTGTATGCACATGCACAGTCCCATTTTGGTTTCCAGGGCCCTGCATGCTCCTAAAGGTGAAGCACATGCTTTGCTGGAGGGTGACCATCATCCCCACCACGTTACTGATCACCCCTTGTGTGAGATTTAGAAGGAAAATTATTGGATCCCAATTGTGTACTCTATAGGCCGGAAGGTACAATTTCAGATAGGAGCAGCTGGCATAGGGACAGCACAGTCGGGCCCATAGTTTACCCTGGAGGTAAATGAGGCAAGTCAAATAGGTTGGTAAAGAGAGAGAAAATTGTTCCTTTTCTGTAGCAGGTGCCTTGAGCATTTGTAACCCACCCTCTGCAGCATCAGGTCCTGCCCGATGCTAGAACCTGTCCCCAGCTCACCTGCGTCAATCCAGGGCCCACAAGTTTTAGGGATTATTCTTAGGTAGCATGCTGCACATGCGGGGCTTTCTGTGCCTCACAGAAAAATTACAGCTCAGGTTTTTATGTAGAACGGATCCAAAACGCCTTATTCCTCTGGACGAGCCGCAGGAGAGGCTGTACATTGGACAGGGCGTTTAACTGCTTTTAATTGTTGTTTTTGTACCACGTGGTAAAATAGACTAATAGTATAATACAGATCATTCTTAGACTATAGAGCTGTTCTCTTTTTATATCACCTCTACTACGTGTGTGTATTAATGAAGATAGATCCATATACATATGTGTAGGTAACATCTGATACAGACACACAGTAATACGCAGTTCATACTGCTTGTATGTCTGCATCCATGATTCTACACACACCAGCACGCTATTGTTCAGTTCTTCTAGAGCACAAAAAACACATCAAGATAATGTAAGAGTTTGTGACTCCAATTGACAAAGGAAATAAATGTCAGACAGTTAAACGTGGCAGCCCATCACACGGTGGTACGGCCGGGATCCAGACATCAAGTGGCATGTGAAGTAGTAGCTGTGTGTGGCTGTTCTTAGTCCCGGTCAACTAAATAACACAGGATCGCTAGGATTACCCAACAGTGCGCGATGGAGATGGGGTTAACGAAGAATTTTGTTTTGAAAGAAAGAGGGAGGGAAATGGATGAGATCAGAGATTTAATAGCTGGGGCTGGGTCGGATCCTGAATTCCTTCTTTGCTGCGGAGTCCGGTACCCATTGTACGCACACCGTGCCACAGGTGCCCCTGCTCTGAAGTCAGCTCCTGTTGCTCTGTTTAGTCTGTTTGAAATCATTAGGCATTTGGAGCGCCACAAAGAATGCCGGATCAGCCCGCGTTGGGATAAATATTTACCGAGGTATCAGTTTCTGGGAGGGGGGGATTTTCACCCAGCAGACTACACTCTGATCTCAGAGGGGTAGCCAGGTTAGTCTGTAGCTTCAGGAAAAATAACAAGCAGTCCTGTAGCACCTTAGAGACTAACAATTTTATTTATTAGGTAATGAGCTTTCATGGGTGCGATCCACTTTGTCAGATTTGTTTGGATATATCCTTAGACTCCTTTGACGAACCTGCTAGAGGAGGCTGGATCTGTTGTCTCTATTCTGCTCCCTGTACCAAAACTCATTTTAAAAAACATAGGTTATTTCTTGCAAACATCCCTGTCTGTGCACAGGACCTGAATGAGCCCGGCTATATTGCCTGCTTTTCTCCCTTTGAAATACCAAAAGAAGGTGCTACTCAAGCACCAAATGTAATTTACGAACCCTTTAAATCACAGCTATTGGTGAGTTATGGTAGGACAAATAAAGTGTCTCTAAACAGTGACTGAGGCTATCCTCTAGTCACCACCCTGTCACCTCACGCAATCCAAACGTGGGTTTAAAATGAAAAACCAATGCCAGGACTAAGGTTAACGTCAGCACAGAGTGATTCTGTAGAGATGGAAGTAAGAGCCCAATCCTGTAGAGCTGACTCCCGTCAACAGACACCCGGGCTAATCTCGTAAAGGCAGCAGAATTGGGTCCATAAGATAGAGTCCTCGTAAATGCCAATCTAATCTTTGCAATAGTGCCGCAGAGAGCCATCCTTTCAGAGGCAATTGTGCCTCATTAGAAAAGAGCATCAGTTTTTTGGGAAAGCAGCAGCGGTGGGATGTGGGACTAGACAAAGAACTGAGGTTCTGAAAAAGCCGTTTTATCACACAAACACACACACAGTCATCTTTCTCATCCCCATGCTCACATACGCACTCTTCGTCCCACCCACGTCTCCCTCTTTCCACTCTCTCTGCGGGTCTACACACGTACTTGTCTCTTTTTCCAGCACACGGAGCTATGCAGTGCCTGTGTTTTCATGCAGATCCATTGCTGTTGTGCCCAAATATCACCCACACAGTTAAACCAATTCCAGAAATGACCCACTGCATCTTTGCCCCTTCCCTGCCACAAGGCAGGCTGCCTGGGGGCCTTTTTGTCATTCATGCCCTTTATCGGCTTGTTGAATTTTTCTTTCTCTCATCGCCTGCTGCTCTTTCTTCCCACTTCCTCATCCTTCTTCATCTTCCTTGGCTGTGTCTTGCTGCAGCAGCTGGGGCGTGAGGCTGAGACACTGAGTTTCCACCTTTGATGGGAAGGCTGCGTGATCGATGGGGCTGACTCAGATTGCCTCGGTGCCTGCAGGCACACACATTTCTGTGCGCGTGCGCGCACACGCGCGCACACACACACACGCACTTCTGCCCTCATCCACACCAGTACATACAGCCAGTGCCGCATACTCCCCCCCCAAGTTCACTCCTCCTGTTCCATTTATTCTCTTCTATTAAAAGTGACTAGTTTTCAAAGAGACAGAAAACGTTCAAAGACATGCCAGTAAGTGACACCTACCTTTTGTTTCCAAGTTCATACGATCCAATCCATAGCGAGGTCACTATTCATCATTAAGCACGTGTGTTTTCTCTTATGCTTCATGTTAAGCACATGCTCAAGTGCTGTGCTGAATCATGGCCATTATGAACAGGCCCCTATAGACTCAGTGATTCTGTGGCTGCAAATGTCCATTGCAAAAGCTGGGCTTTTCTTGTTATAATTATTTTAATGAACTCTGTAATGCAGGGTCTGTAAAGGGAGGCTACAAGCACAAAGCAGGTGTGATGCCGTGCAACTGTGTCTGACAGATTGAACTAGTAGCTGACCAGTGAAAATTGCCTCGTTCAGCTCAGTTGGGTGTTGGTTCTGAAACCTAATGACACCGCTCTACCTGCCAGCCTGATTCATTTGTTCTTGGTTGGTCATTTTAGCAGAAGAGAATTTACTTACTCTACGTTTTCAGACTGCTTCCCTGGTGCCAAAATCCCCAGCAGGCCCCTGATTGCTACAATGCAGGTTTGCACTGTCCGCTCCCAGACCTGAGACACACTGGAAAAAATGAAGGGCACAAGAAGATAAACTGATTTTGAACACCAATATAAATAATACGAGAGAGCTGCTTTCAAAGCTGGCTTCTGAAGTGTCCTTGGGGCTGGAACAGAATACTCAGCCTGTTGCACTGAACTGCTACAGGCATTAAAAACCTGGCTGTAGTGTTGTTTATTATTGCTGTAGTAGTGGCGCAATGTAGGAGCCTGTTGTGCTGGGTGCTGTACAAATATAGACCAAAAAGCCTGTCTCTGCTCCCAAAGAGTTTAGAATCTAAGCAGAATTTAGACTAATCTTCCCAGTAAACCAGCTGCCCCTTAGCAGGAGGTGTGCAAACCTTTCCTTTACCTAATGGACTGGCTCTTCTCTGACCATGCCCTGAGTGAGCCGAGCCCTTTGCTACTGCATGTGCACTTCCCATCTGAGCCACGTCCTTGCTTAAAAAGCACCACTAGATATTTCTCTCCTCCTGACCAACAGGCACCTGTGGGTGCCTCTCGGCTGGTGTAAGACGGAGCAGCCGCTGGGCTCAGTGCAGTACAGAGCCGCGCCTGGCTCCCTGATGGATCTTCCCCCTCCCCTCCCACGGGGGGAGATCTCTGCTCAGGAGTAGATCTGTGATGAACTGTTTAGAAGCAGCATCAGCTCATTGCTATCTGCCGCAGTTGCCCCACCCTTTGTCTTGCTTGGCTGTACAGCTGGCAAGCTCTTTGGGGACAGGGCCTGTCATTCCTTTTGTGGAAGTACAGCACCTAGCACAATGGGGCTCGGAGCTCAGTTGAGGCATCTGAGATAATGCCACCGCTTTCCCATCACTGAAACCAGAGGGAGCCGTCTGGCCTGTTTATCAGGCTCAGTCTCAGTCTGGT